>NC_139465.1:9260000-9860000 GCF_057233095.1 Heloderma suspectum | reverse complement strand
ACAAGGCTGCATATTGTTACCCTGCTTATTTAACTTATATGCAGAGTACATCATGAGAAATGCCAGGCTGGATGAATCACAGGTCGGAATTAAGACTGCTGGGAGAATTATCAACAACCTCCGATACGCAGACGATACCACCCTAATGGCAGAAAGTGAAGAGGATCTAAAGAGCCTCTTGTTGAGGGTGAAAGAGGAGACTGCAAAAGCTGGTTTGAAAGTCATCATTAAGAAAATGAAGATCATGGCATCTGGCCCCATCACTTCCTGGCATAGAGAAGGGGAAGAAATGGAAGCAGTGCCAAGATTTTATTTTCTTGGGCTCCAAGATCACCTCAGATGGTGACTGTAGCCATGAAATTAAAAGACGCTTGCTCCTTGGGAGGAAAGCTATGGCAAACCTAGACAGCATAGTAAGAAGCAGAGACATCACCTTGCCGACAAAGGTCCGTCTAATCAAAGCTATGGTTTTCCCAGTAGTAATGTATGGCTGTGAGAGCTGGACTATAAGGAAGGCTGAGCGCCGAAGAATTGATGCTTTCAAACTTTGGTGCTGGAGAAGACTCTTACGAGTCCCCTGGACTGCAAGGAGGTCAGATCAGTCCATCCTAAAGGAAATCAACCCAGAGTGCTCATTGGAAGGACAGATACTGAAGCTGAAGCTCAAATATTTTGGCCACCTAATACGAAGAGAAAACTCTCTGGAAAAGACCCTGATGCTGGGAAAGACTAAAGGCAAAAGGAGAAAGGGACGGCAGAGCATGAAATGGCTAGATAGCATCACTGATGCAATGAATATGGACTTGAGCATGCTCCGGGAGAGAGCGCAGGACAGGAAGGCCTGGCGTGCTATGGTCCATGGGGTCATGAAGAGTCGGACATGATTGAATGACTGAACCACAACAATGGCCGTCGCCATTTGCTTTCCTTATTTTGGGCCGTCTTAGTCTACTACGCTATTTGTGTTCCCCTTATTTTCGCCGTCTTAGTCTACAGAAATATTTATGTAGGTTAAGACGTCAAAAATAAGGAATGCAAATGGCGGTGGCCTGGCTGGGTTTGGCCAGCTGCTCTGCAGAGCTGCCACGGAGCACAGCCGTCTGCAGAGTATTCCGGGGGGGAGGTACGGAGTGCCTCCCCCCCATCCAGGATTCCAGGGGGAGGGACGGAACACCTCCCCCCCACCGTAAACATAATCCGGGAACAGGTAAGTGATTTTCGTTCATCCCTACTAACTCTAAGAATACTTAATTATCTAAGCAGCTCTAAGTAGGGATACTGGAAAAATCCATTTTTGGGGTGGAGTTTGATAAGTTTTCTGAGGTTCTGCCCCTGTTCCCACTGCAGTGCCTATCTCGATCTGCAGTGAGTAGGGCCAGTTCATGCATTTTCAGCATTTTTTTTTCTGCAGGCTCTACAATGTGTGCAAATTTCTGAGCAATTTGCTCAAATTCAGCTGGCATTTGAGCAAATTGCTCAGACAGTTGCACAAATTGTGGAATCCGTGGGGAAAAAAATGCACAAAGAAGTTCCCAAAGTTCAGGGAACAGCCTGTAGGTCAGCTTGAAAGCACAAATCAAGCCATACATGCCTTGGAACTCCATCAAGTCAAGAAAAGAACTGGATTCCCTAGCAACAGACATCCCTAATTCTAAAACAGAGAAGGCAAATAGCCTGTTCTTTCTGTGCTGGGTGTCACCTGCAAAATGGACAGAGATAGTACTGGTGCTCCAGTCCAACCAAGCCAGGTGACCCAAGAAACCAATAGGAGGCTAAGTGGCTCTGTATAACTGTTGCTATAGGATGGGTTATTCAGTCTGAACTATTTGATCCTAGGGATGTCAGAGAATTTCTCCACGAATCTCTGGGAGGCTGAATGCCAACGCATTCAGCCCCCTGAAATTGGTGGAGAAATGGTCCGCCCCCCCTCCCCCGGGATGGGATTTACCTTTGTCGAATGTCCCTGGTGCTCGCGGCTCCTGGCAGCGGTTCAGCGGCGGCGGTGGCAGCCGGTCTTCCGACTGGCTGCCTCCGCCGCCATTTCCAAGGTGAAAAAAAACACAACAACAAACGTGATAGGCTACATAAAGATTTACGTAGCCTATCATGGCTAGATTTTCAAAAAACACCATTATAGGCTATGTAAATCCTTACGTAGCCTATCACGGCTGACTTTGGGGGGAAAAAAAAGTGCGTATGCAAATGGCGGCACCCATGGGCACCGCCATTTGCGTTCCTTATTTGGGCACATGTAGTCTATGTAAACATTTACGTAGACTACGGTGAAAATAAGGGCAACGCAAATAGCGTTGCCCTTATTTTCGCCGTAGTCTACGTAAATGTTTACATAGACTACATGTGCCCAAATAAGGAACGCAAATGGCGGTGCCCATGGGTGCCGCCATTTGCATACGCACTTTTTTTCCCCCCCCAAGGTCAGCCGTGATAGGCTACATAAGGATTTACGTAGCCTTTCATGGCTGACTGCAGGGACGCAAATGGCGGCGGCTACAGCCGCCGCCATTTGCATCCTGGCAGGAGATGAGATTCGCGGCCAGGGGGACGGGGCGCTCCCCCCTTGCCAAGAATTTCAGGGGGAGGGACGGAGCGCCTCCCCCCCATCGCGAAGCAAGCTGCGGGACCAGGTAAGGGACTTTCGTCCATCCCTATAATTGTTCCTGAGATGAAGATGCTGTGGAAGAGACTTCTCTGGCTTTGACTTGCCTGTTGTCCCTTTGCCTGCCTGCTATTGAACTTGATGCCAGCCCATCTTTGAGTATGTCATCTACCTCTGATCCCTTTGGATCCTTGTATGTCTGGTCCAAAACCTGACCACAAGCCCATAATGAAGCACATCGACTGTCCCCTTTCCCTTTGGACTGTCAGGAGCTGCTTTTGTACTTGAACTGTCATTGTGCTGGATTCTGCTGTTTGCTTCTTACCCCTGCTAAGCTCTGAAAGACAGGCAGGGAAATCTGTGTCAGACGACGACCCAGGAGGGAAGGAACCTAAGGAACTGAAAACCAGGAGTCATGGTGACTTTAAATCAGAGGAAAAGAGAAGGCAGTGGACTTGACTTGAGTAGATAAGATCTGGAAGAAGAGTAGGAAGGAGAGGTTGAAGGAAAGAAAAGAAGTAGGGATGGTGTGGGACCCCAATTCTGTCTGGGAATCCAGTGGAGCCCCTCTTGCCTGTACCCCTGAACCCCACTCTCTGAGCCCCAGCCCCTGTTTGCCCCCTGCCTGCGCTTGGCGAGCAGCCCACACTCACCCCGGCAGCCTCAGTGAGCTCCACAGTCACCATTTTTGAAAAAAACAAAATGGCAATTGCAAAAATGTGCATATTTGCCGAGCGTAGGAGGGGCCTGAGCACAGTCTGAGGGCCGGCAAGTGGGAGCATGGGCTGGGTGGGCACCCAGAGAACCCAGACAGGATTGGGTTCACACATCTCTAAAAAGAAGGGATAGAAAGAGCTAACAGGAGAAAAGGCTGTGGGAAAAATTCACAAAGAGTCCAGCAACAAGAGGGGCAGGACACTGTTAGCAAGATGTAGGGAAGAAAAAACAAGGGAGGTAGGACATTATGATGATAGGCAAGGAAAACATGCACGTCTGAAGGGAAGAAAGAAAAGATTTTCACATTGATTGGAAGAAGCAGCCAAACCTTTGACTCTAAAGCTCTCGTAGCAGATAAATTGCCATGGTTCTCTGTAATTCGAACAAACCTGGCCTGATTTAAGAGAAATGTGTTTAAGAAGCTTCAGTGTACTGATCTCACTCCTGAGCATTATCCGTCTGCAGTTTCACATAACAAATTTTAATGGCTTCTTTTTTCCCAGCTGTCTTAATGGCTGTTGTCTGCATAAGCATCATGCGCAGTGCCATTGAGGGAGATGTGACCCCTTCCTGACCTATCACATTGAGGAGACGACAGGGATTGTAATGTTGCCCATAAAGCCAATCTCTCACACCTAATAGCGCACAATTTGCAGCCATCATAAAAGGAAAAGAAAAGAAATATCCCACCAAATTTATTGGGCAGTTGTATAATTCTCAACTCAGAAGGTTTTAGGCCCCTACACCTCCATTCCATTCAGGTGAATAGCTAGCAGAAACCAATATTTCACAGTAAATGACCAATAAATGGGTTTTACAAAACCAAACCAACCCTCCCACACACAGAGATAAAAGCACAAGGCACCTCCTTGGAACACACTTGGAGAATTAGGTGTCATTGGCCCATATAATATTAGAGTCCAATGATAAACATTTCAAACTGTCCAGAGGAGTTGTGGCGGGATTTTGTTTGTTTGCTTATATGTAATGCCCTTTGAAATCTTTATGGGTTAATGCGCAGAGCCCTGTTTGTCGTCAAACTGCACACCCAGCCACTGTCCTCCACCAGGCGTAGCCATTCAGATGACATCTTCCTCACCATCGATAAAAATGATGTACTACAGGCTCCACAGTTATTCAACAAACAATTTCCAAGGAACACTTTTACTACAGTATATAAAACAGCTGTAGGACTCCCCTTTCTGGGATGTCAGGTTTTTATGCAGCATCCACAATAAACCCATAAATCCTTGGTTGGAGAACAATGCTTCTTTGAGTAAATAGACAGAATGTGGTCTGTCTTTCCAAAAGCAAGTAATACAGAGAAAATGATGCAATACTTTTGATTGGGTCAGCTAATGTTCAGCAAATGACAGATGCAAAATTTGGAGATGCACAGATATGCCTAACGATATGTGCTGAAGCAGAATTATAATTGAACTTATATCTGTATTATTAATTATATTAATAACACACCTTTTCTCTAAGGAACTTAAGTCAGCATTCACAGCTCCCTCTGGGCCAAACTAGACTTTGTTTTAAATTCATTTTCAGTAAGATGCATCCTCAATGTTCTACCCTGTTGTGACTGCCCCCCCATTCCTATTCTTCTTGCACTCTAATGAGGCATGTATGCAAATTTCATTTCAGTTTGTTTCACATCTGAACTTTCCCCAGTCGCATGCCCGAATGTGAACACAAACACATTTTCTGGACAAATCTCATGTATTTGCAGTTTTGCAATCACATTCACAAAATGCATTCACCAGTACGGATGGCGGAGAATTTCTCCCCGAAACTTCGGGGGGCCGAGCGCCAACGTGTTCAGCCCCCCGAACAAGTTTCGGGGAGAAATCCTCCACACACACCCGCCCCCCGCCCCCCCCCTGGGACGGGACTTACCTTCCCCGAATGTCCCTCCCGGTGGCTGGTCCGGCCGGTGGTTCAGCAGGTGTTCGAGCGAGGTGGGAGCAGCAGCCGGTCTTTCGACCGGCTGCTGCCGCCGCCATTACAATGAAAGAAAAAAAAAATGCCCCCTGATAGGCTACGTGACGATTCACATAGCCTATCACGGCTAGATTTGCAAAGTCAGCCGTGATAGGCTACGTCAATCGTCACGTAGCCTATCACGGGTGACTTTGAAAAAAAAAAAGAGTGTAGGGAGCCGCCATTCCCGTTCCTTATTTGGTGGCTGTAGTCTACGTAAATGTTTACGTAGACAACGGCGAAAATAAGGGCAACGCTATTTGCGTTGCCCTTATTTTCGCCATAGTCTACGTAAACATTTACGTAGACTACAGCGACTAAATAAGGAACGCGAATGGCGGCTCCCTATGGGGGCCGCCATTCGCGTACGCGCTTTTTTTTTTTTTTTAAGTCACCCGTGATAGGCTACGTGACGATTCATGTAGCCTATCACGGCTGACTTTGCAGATCTAGCCGTGATAGGCTACGTGAATTGTCACGTAGCCTATCAGGGGGCGTTTTTTGTTTTTTGTTTTTACTTTCGCGTTCGCGGCCAGGCGAGGCGAGGCGCCTCCTCCCCGGCCTGAATTTCGGCCGGGCGAGGCGGGAAGCCTCCCCCCCGGCCTGAACTTCACGGGGGGAGCAGCGAAGCGCCTCCCTCCCACCGCGAACGGCCTTCGACGACAGGTAAGTGACTTTCGTACACCCCTATTCACCAGAGGAAAAGAAAAAAAGTGCACTTACGAAAAAGCCATTTGGGGGAAAAATGAATTTTCACACAGCACATAGTTAAACTATGGAATTCACTACCACAGGATGTAGTGATGGCCACTAATTTGGATGGCTTTAAATGGGGGTTGGACAAATTCCTGGAGGAAAAGGCTATCAGTGGCTGCTAGTGTCAGGAGTGCCCTAGTGGCCTCTTTCAGTACACTCCAATAGCCAACTCAAGACACAGATGAAAGGATACTTTTCAAGGCTTTAATCCTTTTACAACTTAATGACTCTTTCAGATGCTAATCACCAGCGACTAAGCAATGAACAGCAGAGTAACCTATGCTCCGGGTAGGCATTCGGTGCCCGTTCGAAGGAGAATCACATGAAGATCCTGAACTTATGGGCTAGGGAGAGATCCTCCCTCTTTTCCTTGGATCCACGGGACGCGACCGTTGCTTGCGCGCCAAATGGGCGCTACACCTCCTTTCCGCACCCTCCATCATTCGTCGCTCCCTACATCTGCGTCGAGCATCTAGCAAGCCCCCCTCCTGCAGTTTCTCACTGCCAGGGTCACTATCTATCTCAGGAATGCCAGCAGGAGGAATCACTGCCAGCTGCTGTACCTGTGAGGGATGAGCTGGCTCCTCTCCCACGGATTGCTGATCCTCCTCAGAAGCAGAACTGCTCTGGGGTTCTATCAGCTCAGTTTCCACCCTGACATCATCCCTGCTCCCATGAGCCTTCCCTCGTGCTCTTCCCCTGGGGCCCCAGGTTTGTGGGGGTACAGCTGGTGGAAGCGCCTCAGCAGCAACGGAGCATGCACATTTTCTGCGGGTTCCCAGGTTCGCTCATCTGGCCCGTACCCCTTACAGTCCACTAAATATTGGAGGCGGCCGCGAGAAAGGCAGGAGTCCAGAATCTCCGTGACCTCAAACTCCTCCTCCCCCTCCACCAGCACTGGCGGCGGGGGGGAACCGACTGAGCAATGAGGTTTCTGGCTTCTCGCCAGAAACCAGGGGCGACAGCAAGGACCGAGGATAAACAGGATGGATCTTCATGGAGTGGGGGAGCCAGGCGAAAAGCAACAGGGTTAATCTGGGCCATAACCTGGAAAGGCCCCGTATGGTGAGGCACGAGCTTCCTTGCGGGCAAGTGAGAGGGGAGGTATTGGGTGGACAACCAAACCCAGTCCCCCAGTTGCAGAGACAGACCTGGCTGGTGCCACCGGTCTGCAGAGGCCTTGTAGGCTGTCTTGGCTTGCTCAAGGGAGTCCCGTAAGAGGTGATGTACCGCTCGCAACTCCTCTAAAAAGTCATGGGCCGCTGGCACCGAAGAGCAGCATGGCAGGCATTGTTATAAGCAAATTCTGTGAGAGGCAGCAAGGAAAACCAGTCATCTTGCTGGTAATTGATATAACAGTGCAAATATTGCTCCAGAGTCACATTGGTGCGCTCTGTCTGACCGTCCGTCTGTGGATGGTGGGTGGAGGAAAGACGGAGCGTCACATGGAGAAGCCCAAATAGCTCCCTCCAGAAATGGGCAGTGAATTGGGCCCCCCTATCCGAAATGAGACCCTTGGGCCATCCATGGAGCCAGAAAACATGCACCAAAAAAGCTCTGCCATCTCTCAGGCTGTGGACAACCCAGAGCAGGGGATGAAATGGGCCATCTTAGAAAACAAATCCACCACCACCAGAATGGTGGTCTTACCGTGTGAGGGAGGCAAGTCAGTGATGAAGTCAAGAAAGAGCAGTTTCCAAGGTCCTGAGGGGGTAGGCAAGGGGTGAAGCAAGCCTGTGGGCTTGCCTGAGGGGGCCTTCACCCACTGGCAGGTTGGTCAGGAGGTGACATAGGTCCTGATCTCGCGACACACATGAGGCCACCAAAAATCCCATGTCACTCCATGCAGGGTCTTGGCGATGCCAAAATGCCCAGCGGTGGGGGAGTCATGGCACTGATAGAGGACCTTCTCGCGGTGGGGTCTAGAAGGCACATAGACCTGACTGGAATGGTAAAGCAGGCCACCTCACAAAGAGAAGGGGGTAGAGTAGGGGAGGGCAGAGGCTAGCCCCAATTCCTCCATTTTTGTGTGAACAAAAGCATCCTGAGCCTGTGCAGAGTGAAGGAGCTCCTCCCAAAAGTGAGGCACTGAAGCTGCCACCAGGCTCTGGGGGGCGGGGAAGAATGGGGGAGGGACCTCCTGGCTGGAGGTCTGGCTTATGAGAAAGAGCATCTGCTTGTAGGTTGTCAGAGGCCTTCACATGGCAAATCTTAAGGTGGAACCAGAGGAAAAAAAGCAACCACCTAATCTGCCTCTGGTTTAAGGCACGGGCTGTCTGAAGATGTTCCAGGTTGTGATGGTTGGTTCTAACTTCAACTGGGTGCTGTGCTCCCTCCAGCAGATGACACCAGGTCTCCAAAGCGGACTTGATGGCCAACAGTTCCTTCTCCCAGATGGTATAATTCCTCTCAGACATGTTCAGCTTCCTGGAGTGGTAGGCGCAGGGTTGCAACCCACTGCCCGCCTGATCTGGCTGAAAAAGCACTGCCCCCACCACAAAGTCAGAGGCATCAGTTTGCACCACAAAAGGCTTCCTCGGGTCGGGATGTAACAGGATTGGCTCAGAACTAAAAAGCTTCTTAAGTTCATCGAAAGCTTATTGGGCAGATGCCATCCAATGAAAAGGAGATTTCCTGCCCTTAAGGAGGTCTGTGAGAGGAGATGTCAGCTGAGCAAAGCTGGTCAGGAACTTTCTGTAGAAATTAGCAAACCCCAGAAAATGTTGCAAGCCCTTCTTGGTGGATGGAGCCTGCCAGGAGAGGACAGCCTGGACCTTTGCAGAATCCATCGTGATACCGTCAGCTGAGATAATGTAGCCAAGATAGTCCAAAGAGGTTAGGTCAAACACACATTTCTCCAGTTTGGCATACAGATGGTTCTCGCAGAGGCGCTGGAGGATGGCGGAGACATGGGCATGGGAGTCCTCAGAAAATATAAGTAAATCATCAAGATACACAATGAGGAAAGAGTCCAAATAGTCCCAGAAGATGGCATTCATAAAATGTGAAAACGTGGGGGAGGGGGCCGCAGGCGAGCCAAAACGGCATCACTAGGTATTCATATGCTCTGTACCAGGTGCCGAAACAGGTCTTCCACTCATCCCCTTCCTGGATGTGAATCAGATTGTAGGCACCATGCAGGTCCAACTTTGTGAAAATCTTGGCTCGCCCCAGGCACTCCAGCATCTCAGGGATCAGGGGGAGGGGGTACTTGTCAGGGATCGAGATGGAATTGAGGGCTTTGTAGTCGTGCACCGGGTGGAGTTCTCCAGATTTCTTGGTCACAAAGATGGTAGGGGCACAGCCTGGCAAGGGAGGAGGACGGGCAAATGAAGCCACATCTGAGGTTGGTGTCTAAAAACTCATGCAGAGCTCCAAGTTCCATCTCCGACATCGAATACAGTCAGCCAGCGGGGATGGCCACCCCTGGAATGAGGTTAATGGCACAGTCAAATGGGCAGTGGTGGTGGGGAGCTGGTCAGCCTCCTTCTTGTTGAAAACATCCTGAAAAGCTGCATACTTCTCTGGGAGGATCATGGTAGCTGAAGAACTGCCAGAAGCAGACAAGGAGGGGGAGGAAAGGGTTAAGGCCTGGACTGGGACTGGCACCTTGGTCGGGAGGCAATGCTCCCGGCAGTAGGGAGGTGCAAACTCCACTTGCTGAAGCTTCCAAGAAATCTGAGGATTATGGTTAGAGAGCCAGGAAACACCCAGCACAATTGGGTATTGGGGAACCTTGGCCAAGTGAAATTGAATCTGCTCAACGTGGGACTGGGCGCGCAGAGTGAGCAGAGCTGTAATCCAGGTCACCGCGCCTGAAGAAAGAGGGCGCCCATCAATGGTCTCCACTGCCAAGGGGGCAGGAAGAGGCAGGAATCTTATGGAAGAGGGCGAAGGTTTCATCCATGAAACTGGTCGTAGCCCCCAATTAGGGATGTATGAAAGTCACTTACCTTTCGCGGATTATGTTGATGGTGGGGGGGGGAGGTGCTCTGTCCCTCCCCCCGGAATCCTTGATGGGAGTGAGGTGCTCTGTTCCTCCCCCCCAGAATCCTGGCTGGCCGGCTGTGCTCCGCAGGGATTCTGCGGAGCCGCCGGCCAGCTCCGCCAGCCGCCGGACATCCAGCCACTGGCTAGCAGGGACATAAATGGCGGTGGCCGTAGCCACCGCTGTTTGCGTTCCTGCTGTCAGCCATGATAGGCTACGTAAATGTTTACGTAGCCTATCACGGCTGACTTAAAACAACAACAACAACAACGCGTGTACGCAAATGCTGGTGGCCACGGCCGCCGCCACTTGTGTTCCTTATTTTGGCACGTCTTAGTCTACATCAAGATTTACATAGACTAAGATGGCGAAAATAAGGGGAACGCACTGAGAGGTAGGTTAGACTGAGAGGCAGCAACTTGAAGGTCACCCAGGGTGACTTCAAGATTTGGACCTGGATTTCCGCAGTCCCAGTCCATCCCTCTAGGCCCACTTCCTTTTTGCCTTTGGCCTCGCCCACCGCTGCAATGCACTCTCCAAGAGCTTCTGCAAAATTGAATTTGGCCCTTGGGCTAAAAGGTTCAATACCCCTGTTACAAAGGAAGGGAAATTGGAGAGAAACCTGTTGCTTCTGTGACATCCCACCTCTCAGTTCTAAAGCTAGCAGTACTTCATATATAGCTGCCACATATTAAGATCAAGGGACGGCATCATCATTCGGATGCAAGCCTTCGAGCAATGAAGAAATGAATGTAAAATTCCCAGCATTGCATTGACTAAGCGCATTAAATCCTCCCCTACCTGGGACAAACAATAGCATCAGGCAATTTGCATCTCATTCCAGAAAGCGGAACTGTCGTATATACAAAGCAGCAGCAACAGGCAGTCAACGTGGGCAATTGTCAGCGTGGAAAAAGGAGATAGTATATGACTGATGCTTGCTAATGTTAAATGCAGAGCTGAGGCAGAATCTATAGCCATGAAGCAGAGGTAAACGGATTGATGCTGAAATTTCATCACTTTTTAAAGGATCCTTTGGCGTGTGCACTTCTGCCTTTTAGCAGCATGCCAGTTGGCAATAAATTTGGGTTGGAAATGTAGGCCTTAGGAGAAGGGCATGCTGAACCCCCTGGGACATTGTTTTTCATTGGTTGCTTTGATTACTTGCAGTTGTTCAGTGAGACATCTTAAGTGCAACCACATAATACAGCTGGAGGGACACACTGATCATTGGTATACTCCTGTGTGTATATTATGAGTTCAATGGCCATACAGCTGTTGTTGTTGTTAATAATAATAATAATGTCATGTGGATTCAAACAGCACCATCCATGTATATTGGGGTGCAGAATGTCACGCCTGGTGGCCAAATCTGGCCCTATTGGGCTCCCAGTTTGGCCTTCTGGTGTTCCCAGATGGCCATGCCACCTTGCATGTATGCATAATAGGGGTGTTTACCTTCAAAGGTGGCCAAGGTGGTGCAGACGTTTGGTAACCTCAATTACTGCAATGCACTCTGTGTGGGGCTGCCCTTAAGTCCAGTCCGGAAGCTGGAGCTAGTGCAGCATGCAGCTTCCCAGCTGTTGTCAGAGGCTACTCCATGTCAGCATGTAACACCTCTGCTGAAGACTCTGCATTGGCTGCCCATCTGCTACTGGGCCAGGGACCTACCTTCTCCCTTATCATCCTGCCTGATCACTGTGATCTTCTGAAGAGGCTCTGCTGGTGGTTTCACAGGGGTCAGAGATCCTCTTGGAAACCACCAAGAGTAAAGCTTTCAGTGTATTGCCCTGCCCCCTGCCCCACCCTATGGAAAGCTCTTCCAACCGCCATCAGGCACACACCTGCATTACACATCTACATTATTTTGGTTTTTTGGCACTTGGTGAAGACTTTTCTTTTTAGGCAAGTATTTCCTGAACAAAAATTACATCCCAGCCACTGCTTTATTGTTTGATTGATGCATTTGATTTTTTTTTTTCTATTTGGTGTTTTAACTTAAGAACATAAGAACATAGAAGATCATGCCTGATCAGACCAAGGTCCATCTAGTCCAGCATTCTGTTCACACAGTGGCCAACCAGCTCTTGATGAGGAACCCACAAGTAGGACATGAGTGCAACATCACCCTCCCACCCATGTTCCCCAGCAACTGGTGGACATAGGCTCACTGCCTCTGGTATTGGAGGTAGCACATGGCCATCAAGACTAGTAGCCACTGATAGCCTTCTCCTCCATGAATTTCTTGAAGCTCCATTTAAAGCCATCCAAATTGGTGGCCATCACTACATTCTGTGGTAGCAGATTCCATAGTTTAACTATGCACTGTGTAAAGAACTACTTCCTTTGATCTGTCCTGATTCTCCCACCAATCAGCTTCAAATTTGTTGTGTACACTTTGCATAGTCCAATAGTGTTTGATTTATTAATCCTAATATACATACATACATACATACAGTACATTGTTGTTGTTGTTGTTCAGTCGTTAAGTCATGTCTGACTCTTCGTGACCTCATGGACCATAGCACGCCAGGCCTTCCTGTCCTCCGCTCTCTCCCGGAGTGTGCTCATGTTAGGGATGTACGAAAGTGACTTACCTTTCCGCGGATTATGTTGATGGTGGGGGGGAGGTGTTCTGTCCCTCCCCCTGGAATCCTGGCTGGGGGGGAAGCTCTCTGTTCCTCCCCCCCGGAATCCTGGCCGGCCGGCTGTGCTCCGCAGCGATTCTGCGGAGCCGCCGGCCGGTTCTGCCAGCAGCCGGACATCCGGCAGCTGGCTAGCAGGGACGCAAATGGCGGTGGCCGTAGCTGCTGCCGTTTGCGTCCCTGCAGTCAGCCGTGATAGGCTACATAAATGTTTACGTAGCCTATCACGGCTGATTAAAAAAAAAAAATGCACGTACGCAAATGGCGGTGGCCATGGCCACTGCCATTTGCATTCTTTATTTTGGCACTTCTTAGTCTATGTAAACATTTACGTAGACTAAGACGATGAAAATAAGGGGAACGCAAATAGTGTAGCATCTACGCTATTTGCGTTCCCCTCATTTTCGCCATCTTAGTCTATGTAAATGTTTACGTAGACTAAGACGTGCCAAAATGAGGAACGCAAATGGGGTGGCCATGGCCGCCGTATGCGCGTTGTTGTTGTTGTTTAAGTCAGCCGTGATTTACGTAGCCTATCACGGTGTTTTTTAAAAATCTAGCCGTGATAGGCTACATAAATCTTTACGTAGCCTATCATGTTTTTTGTTTTTGTTTTTGTTTTAACCTGGAAATGGCGGTGGCGGCAGCCGGTCTTCCGACCGGTTGCCGCAGCCACCACCGCCGAACTGCCACCTGAGCTGCTGCTGCCAGGAAGATCCGCCCAAGGTAAAACTCGTCCTGGGGGCTGGCGGGGGGGTGGCGGGCTGTTCCGCCACCGACTTCGGGGGACCAAATGCACTGGCATTCGCCCCCCCCCAAGATCCATGGCGGAACTTTTGTACATCCCTAGCTCATGTTCATGCATCGATGATGCTATCTAGCCATCTCATCCTCTGCCGTCCCCTTCTCCTTTTGCCTTCAATCTTTCCCAGAATCAGGGTCTTTTCCAGTGAGTACAGTACACAAAGTTTGGTTAGTAAATGGTCTGTCAGCTTTTGTAATTCTGTTTCCTTTGGGCCATCTAATAGAGATGAAAAAAAAAAAAGTTTTTTTTTATGTCCACCCTCCAACCTTTCATAGATGGAGATATTTATGTATGTATACAGTACATACATACATACATACATACACACATAAATATCTCCATCTATGAAAGGTTGGAGGGTGGACATCACAAAAAACGTAGGTCTCTGTTAGATGGCCCAAAGGAAATAGAATTACAAAAGCTGACAGACCGTCTACTAACCAAACTTTGCAGCGCTTCTTCCTCTTCCTTGTAAAGCACTTGGACATTCTTCCATTTTCTATAATAAAACAGTTGGTTCCTCCCATTACAATCCTGTATGAAGTTCCAAAAATTCAGCCATTCCCTAAGATTGACAGGGCTGCCTCCCGTAAGGACAGCAATGTTGGCATGCCTGCCTACTTTCACATCTCATCATGAATAAACATACATTCAGGTATAAGTCCCTGTAAATCTCTATTAACCTCTAAGGAATAGCTCAGCAATTCTGTGCGATAAAATAAGTCCATGTGAAAGAATTAAAGTCCATTTGTTCTCAAAGCCATTCCTTGTGACACTTTCTTAATTTTTTCCACCCCCTAAAGTCCAGGAAGAGGTAGGGATGTCGGAGAATTTCTCCACGAATCTCTGGGAGGCCAAATGCCAACGCATTTGGCCATTTGAAATTGGTGGAGAAACGGTCTGCCCCCCCGCTGCCCCCCCGGGATGGGACTTACCTTCGGCGAATGTCCCTGGCACTGGTGGCTCCCAGCGGCGTTTTGGTGGCGGTTCGGTGGTGGTTTGGCGGTGGTGCGGCGGCAGCCAGTCTTTCGACCGGCTGCCGCCGCCACCACCAGTAAAAAAAACCAAAAACCAAACAAACGTAATAGGCTACGTAAAGATTTACGTAGCCTATCATGGCTAGATTTTCAAAAAACACCATGATAGGCTACGTAAATCCTTACGTAGCCTATCATGGCTGACTTTGGGGGGAAAAAAAGTGCGTACGCAAATGGTGGCACCCATGGGCGCCGCCATTGCGTTCCTTATTTGGGCATGTGTATAGCGTTGCCCTTATTTTCGCTGTAGTCTATGTAAATGTTTATGTAGACTACACGTGCCCAAATAAGGAACGCAAATGGCGATGCCCATGGGCACCGCCATTTGCGTATGCAATTTTTTTTTCCAGAGTCAGCCATGATAGGCTATGTAAGGATTTACGCAGCCTATCACGGCTGACTGCAGGGACGCAAACGGCGGTGGCTATGGCCGCCGCCATTTGCATCCCGGCAGGAGATGGGATTTGCGGCCGGAGGGATGGGACGCCTCCCCCCCGGCCAGAATTTCGGCCGGAGGGACGGGGTGCCTCCCACCCCGCCCAGAATTTTGGGGGGAGGGACGGAGCACTTCCCCCCCACCGCGAAGCAAGCTGCAGGATAAGGTAAGGGACTTTCATCCATCCCTAGGAAGAGGGGGAAAAACAACAACAAATGAATATTTATCCATCTCAAAAATGCCGCAATGAGTAATTTGAACTGTTTGCAGAAAGATAAGAACCGGGACTTGGTTTCTTTGTCTTCTAAAGTCACAACTGCTCCTTTGCACAATGCTCTTCTTGCCAGAGGCAATGGCTTAGTGGTCATGCCATCCAGTTTGAAACAGACCCCCAAATCCCATGTCACCATTTGACAACAACAGCCTTTAGCCAAACTTTCCCTCTACACACACACACACACACACACACACACACACACACCATTTCCCAGGCTCTGTTTGTTTACTCTTCCCTTTTTCTCCTCCAGGGATGGCTTCAACTGACAGTTGAAAGTTTGGGAGAGATGTGTTGCAGTGGCAACACAACAAACACGTCATTAGTTATCAGCATCTCTGATGAGTGTAGGCAACATGGATGAAGGCTGACTAATGGGATGGATTCAAAGTGAAAGGAGCTTGAGAAATCGATGGTGCAGCCTCCCCCAATTTGGTGCCCTACAGATGTTTTGGAGTATAACTCCCAACATTCCTGACCATCTACCATGCTGGCTGGGGCTTATGGGAGTTGAAGTCCAACATATCTGGATGACACCAGGCTGGGGAAGACTCAGAAGGGTCTGCTAAATGCTAGAAAAGTATAATGGCGAAGAGGCTGAGGTATGAAGTGTGATATCCCTGGTTTGAATCTTGCCTTTGTCTAGGAGTGCACGAAAGCCACTTACCTGGTCTTGCAGCTTTTCGCGGTGGGGGGGGAGGCACTTCGCTGCCCTCCCACTGAAGTTCAGGCCGGGGGAGGAGGCTTCCCACCTCGCCCGGCCGAAATTCAGGCTGGGGGGGAGGCTTCCTGCCTCACCCGGCCGAAATTCAGGCCGGGGAGGAGGCACCTCGCCTCGCCCGGCCGCGAAATAAAAAGTTTTTTTTTTTAAAAAAAATGCCCCTGTGATAGGCTACGTGACGATTAATGTAGCCTATTACGGCTAGATCTGCAAAGTCAACCGTGATAGGCTACGTAAATCATCACGTAGCCTATCACGGGTGACTTAAAAAAAAAAAGCGCATACGCAAATGGCGGCCCCCATAGGGAGCCGCCATTCGCGTTCCTTATTTGGTCGCTGTAATCTACGTAAATCTTTACGTAGACTACGGCGAAAATAAGGGCAACGCAAATAGCATTGCCCTTATTTTTGCCGTAGTCTACGTAATCTGGCCGAAAGCTCGGCTGCCGCCCCCACCCCTGACGAAGACCCGATGAACCGCCACCGGGACCCGCCGCCGGGAGGGACATTCGGGAAAGGTAAGTCCCGTCCCGGGGGGGGGGGTGCGGGGGCGGGGGGGTTGCGGGGGCGGGGGGGTTGCGGAGAATTTCTCCCCGAAACTTCTTCGGGGGGCCGAACACGTTGGCGCTTGGCCCCCCAAAGTTTCGGGGAGAAATTCTCCGCCAGCCCTACCTTTGTCCGGAATTCATGAGGCAGCCATAAAAAAGATGCTACCTTTCATCGTCAGTCTCCCATCTGCAATATGTGGACAATAATGCTATTACAGGGAATGTGTACTTGTGGCTAGATTGTCCATTTCCCTGGTTAAGAAATGCTTTACAATGAGAGCTTGGTGCTCTAAGGGAGCAATGCTTTAGCAACGATGCAGTTCAGACTGCTCCTTATATAGGGTCTGGAGTCTTGTGTGCCTGCATTCCACGCAACTAGTAGTCCTTCTTTTAACCCTTACATTTTGAGTGCTCCCTCAGACAGGATGTAGTTGTTTTTTTTCCACCCTCGAAAAAAAGATTATCTTTTTAATTTGATTTTTGGGGGCGGGGGAGGCAAGGGAGGATGCCACGTTCACGTGCGCTATAGGTAGTGCAATATATTTTGCTTGATAACATATTGACTTTAAAAAAAAATTGACATGCAAAGCTTTTAGCAAGTGCCACAGATCAGAGACGGATGCTTGTATTAAAGAAAGGCAGCAACAACAGTTGTCTGAAGGAAATTGCAGATCATCTCAACTGAATAATGAATAGCTAGGGGTATTTTTCCCCTGAGGGACAGCAAGAAGGTAAACATTTTACAAACATTTGGGCAGAGTGTACACACCATTTGTCAGGTAATAAGTTTCCATGCTAGGTTTTGTCTGTTTATCCCAGGGATAACATTCCTGTATGTCGTCTTTCACCTACACATTTATTCCTAGACTATAGAACTAAAAAGAACTAACAAGGTATAACGTAGCCATCAGTCCAGACTGCCACCCTGGAGGTCAAATCTTGGTTTAGATCTTGGTAACTATTCTATCAGCCACATCCCCTCCCCAGCTCATTTGCAAAGTAATAATAATGCCAACCTCCCTTATAGGGTAATTGTAGGGATTGCAACAATATCTTGTATGCGAAGTGCTTGAAACCACTAGGGTATAATATAGATGGTAATCAAACAACAGCTGCTATGTTCTTTCTTTCTTTCTTTCTTTCTTTCTTTCTTTCTTTCTTTCTCTTTCTTTCTCTCTCTCTCTCTCTCTCTCTCTCTCTTTCTTTCTTTCTTTCTTTCTCTTTCTTTCTTTCTTTCTTTCTTTCTTTCTTCACATTTATATCCCACCTTTTTTTCCTCTGTAAGAAACCCAAGGCAGTCATACATAATCCTTCTCCTCTCCATTTTATCCTCACAACAACAACCATGTGAGGTAGGTTGGGCTGAGAGTCTGTGACTGGCCCAAAGTCACCCAGTGAGCTTCCATGGCTGAGTGGGGACCAGAACCCGGATCTCCCAACTTCCAGTCCAAAACTCTAATCACTACACCACACTGGCTCTCTCTGTTTAATTGATGAGTCAAACATACATTCCTCTTGTTCTTTCACATAGGGAAGACTTGCTATGATACCTGTATGCATCCCCTAAAAACACACGCACATCAACAACAGCAACGGCAACAACAATGTGCTGCTTGTCCAATGGGGGTGCTGTTTTTATTCCCTACAATGTTCTAGAGAAGCTTTCTGCAACCTCTGGATGGTTTGGAATACATCTCCCATCATTCTTGACCATTGGCCATGCTGGCTGGGTCTACTGGGAGGTGTACCTATATTGGAGAGAGGGAAGTTTATTCATTTACAAGATGTATATACTACATCCACCAATGTTCCTTGGGAAGGTTGTTCTAGAGCAATGTATTCTTATTATTTTTACCTGTATGTAAATCTAAGCAACTTTGTAGAGATCATCTTGCTGTAAGTCCTGCAAAACCTGGTCCCTACTTTTCTGGCTCCTGTCACCTGCCCTGACTGGCTAGGTGACTCCAACCACAAAGATTGTTGCCCTTGTGGTTATTTTTGCTGTTTGGATTTGTTTATTTCTCCTTTGTTTGAGTTTAACAAAAGTATTGCTGGATTGTTTAATCCAAGTTAAGGATATACAGATGTTGTTAAATCCATTCCACCTGTGTTTTGTGGACTGTCAGGTGTCTTTTGTTCCATTTTTTACTCATCGACAGTAGGGATGGCATGGGTGCCTGTTCCATCTGGGAATCTGGCAGAACCCCCCTGCCTGCACCCCTGAGCCCTGTTCACTGAGCCCCTGCTCCCGCTCGCCCCCTGCCTGCACTCAGTGAGTGGCCCACACTCACCCTGGTAGCCTCATTGAGCTCTGTGGTCACCAATTTTTAAAAATGGTGATTGCAAAAATGAGCATGTTTGCATGTGCACAAAAATGCACATTTTGAGAAAATGTGCAATTTCACACATGTGCAAATATGCAGATTTTTGTGATAGCCATTTTATTTTTTTAAAAATGGCAACCATGGAGCTTGATGAGGCCACCATGGTGAGTGCAGGCTCCTTGCTGAGTGCAGGAGGGCCACTCTGGTGGTCCAGGGACCGGAGATCAGGGGCATGGGCTAGGCAGGCACCCAGAGAACCCAGAAGGGGGTGAGTTCGTACATCCCTAATTGACCGTATCAGATTGTTTTCCAGGGATGTACATGAATTTTGTTCCTATTTGCAAATGCACACTTGCACTACTGTGCACTTGCAATAGGGCTGTGCAGGGAGGGACCCCCCGATCTGACTTGGAAGCCGCTTCGTGGCATCAGAGGCAGGCCCGGTTCATCTCAGGCAGATTTGGGGGCCCTCAACCCAACTCAGCCCTGAACCCGAAGCAGGATTCAGATGTCCAACCCTGCTTTGGGTCCCCCCCCCCAACACCCCTGCACAAAGCCTCTTACCTTGCCGCCACTGCCTCCACCACCATCATCAGCATCTCCACTGCCCTGCTCACCACCTCCACTGCCATCCTTGCCACCGCTGCCTCCCTGCCACCGCTGTCCTCGCCACTGCCTTCTCTGTCGCCATCCCAAAATGGTGACTCCCTGCAATAAGAGTCAGTGCATGTGTCCAGGCCTCAGGAATTGGCAATGGCAAGGACAGCAGCAGCGGTGGAGGCAGCAAGGACAGTGGCGGCGAGGGCGGTGGCATTGGAGGTGGCAGCAGGGGCAGCAGTGGCGGCAGCAATGGAGGCAGCATCTGCGGCTCAGGTAAGGACCTGGTGCATCTGGGCCAGGGGTACTGAAGCTCCGAAGCACACCGAGTGCTTTGGGGAGCCCCCGACCCACTCCGGGTCACTTCATGCCCCCTCTGCTTCACCTCTGAAGGGGCTCAAAGGGACCCGAAGCAGCCTGCTTTGACTCAGGGTTTGGGCCTTGGGCTGAAGCAGTGCACAGCCCTTCCTTGTAACAGTGTACCAATGTGCATTTGTGCTAATGCCCATTTGTGCAAATGTGCATTTGCAGAAATCCCTCCGAAAAGGAAAAGAAAACCAAAACAAATGGTCCTCAATCCACAGAATATGCATAAGTTGGAAAAAGCTGGTCCGCTGTGGAATGCACAGGTTGGATTCATAGATATCTGAAGACATTTGAATCTGTTGCAGATTTCCCCAGATTTCCTTATCCTAGTATATATTTATTTATGTGAGTTGTTTTTATGTGTATGGTTATTTAAATCTTGCTATATTATATTGTGAACATTTTTTCCCATGTGCAGGGAACCCATGACAGGGGATTCCATGCAGCATGCGTAACAGTCTCAGTGGCCATACCTACACTGAGAAAGAATGGGCACAGTGTGTACAACTCTGACATCCATGTCAGCTGGCTTGAAGCCTTCGCTGTATCGAAGTAAAGGTTATTCCAAACAGTGTGAAGCTGAGTCCTTTTGCTAGTAAATAAAATAAACAAAAATCAATTAAGATTTCTTTAATCAGCTGACAGCTATAATAATTACTGTCAGCCATTTCTGCAAAAAGGGTAACAGCTTGTTCCTAAGCAAATGCATTGATTTATATCATACGGATTTCAGTGGGGTTTACTTCTAACAAAAGGTGCTTAGGAACACCATCCATGTTTCCCTTCTTGGAGAATATAGTTTCAGCCAATAACTAGAGGGAGTAGCTGACTTTCAAGGCATGCTTTGCCTCTGGAGGACATCCAGTTCCACCCTATTTATAGTCCACTATTTAAGCTCACATCAGCTTTCCCCCTCTGGCAGACACTCCATTTGTATGGGCCAAATTACCTATAACAGTTACTTTAAACCATGGGAAGAATATGCTGGGGTGTATGTGTGTAAAAAGAAGTTCTGTCAACTTCTTTCCCCTTTTCTGTGTCTATTCTATTTGGGAAGGAAAGGTGATGTGTACAAATGGAGACTGTCACGATTTTCGAAGAAAGACACAGGGTTGGTTTCAAAGATGGGTATCACTGAGTGCATGGTGAGACCATGCTCCATTGGGGGAACCAACAGTGACCCTCACACACAGAGGCCCCAGGGCCTGCTATTCTTCTGTTTTGTTCACCTGCCCTCTGAGTGCCTAAGCAGAGGCTAGAGCAAGGAAAAGGAAGAGCTGTCATGGTGCAGCTCACCTTCTACCTCTTGGCAATTGTTAGGGATGTATGGGAAATTCATTTCAGTTGATTTTTATCATAGCTCACCCACTTTGCAACTTCTGGGCCAAACACAGACTCAGACACAATCTGCTGTCAAGGTCTGTGCATTTTTGAGCTTCCAATTTGATTTGTGGACCCCCCCCCCAAAGGTGCATTCAACAGCCTGTGCACATTTGAAAAATGTACATGCAAAATGTGTACTTCCTGAAAAATGTGCACATACACACTAATCAATGGGAGAAGAAATGCGTACATTTCAAAAATGTGCAGAATTTGATGTGTACGTTTAGGAAAATACACACAAAATACACACAGATTTTCATGCAAAAAGAAAAAAAAGAAAGAAAGAAAATGCTCACAAACTGATATGCACTTAACTTGGATGAGGTTCGAGATGGAATTCAGAGAACTTCAGTGAGCTTCGGTTTTGCTGATTCGTGCAGGCCCAGCTGTTGTGTTGATTGGACCCAGTTGAAGAGGGCAAGTGACAGCATAGTGGAGAGGATGACATGGGTTCTTTAATGGAAGGGGAACAACTGAGAGCAGTTTGCCCCAAAGGACCCCCAAAATCTGGAGCTGGCACTGGTAAAAGTGTGTGCACATTTTTTGTAATTGGGCAACATTTCTTGAATAAGAAAGTAAACAGCCATTTATGAAAATATTATGTATTATTACATTTATGTCCCTCCTTTTTTTCCTCTTGCAAGGTACCCAAGGCAGCTTACATAGTCCTCCCCCTCCCCCTCTCCATTTTATCCTCACAACAACCCTGTGAGGCAGGTGAGGCTGAGAGTCAATGACTGCCCCAAAGTCACCCAGTCAGCTTCATGACCGAGTGGGGACTAGAACCTGGATCTCCGGAGTCCCAGTCTAACACTCTAACCACTATGCCACATGAACACTTATTACTTCTATCCAAGATGACTTAGCTACATAGATGATAAAAGCTATGCAAGAGGAGGGACGCTCTCACACAGAGACATCATACAGGTGACAGGTGGCCTCCTTAGTAACGTTTCTCTCTCTCTCTCTCTCTCTCTCACACACACACACACACACACACACACCCCTAACCAAATAGCAAACATCTTTTTTGAAAATACTTATGTCCCATGGTTTTACTGGCTCCATCTGAGGTTTCCCATATAGTCCCACACTCCTCCCCATATCACCAGTAGTTCCCACTTCCACCATGACCACCTATGATTTGACCATTTTCCAGCTTTTCAGCAGATCTCCCAGTTCTTCCCATTCTAAGAGCCTGAAATGCTTCTCCTAAGGTTTGTTAACTAGCAGTAAGAGCTTTAAGGTAAAATAGGCTGGAATTTTTTGGTGTTTCTCCACCCCACCCCTTTTGCCTCGACCCTCACCATGACTGGCAAGCAGCCCCCAGAGCTTCTCTGACATTGACTTTAGCACTTGGGGTGAAAGAGGTTCAAGACCCCCTTTTAGGCAAATGTGTGCAGCTTCAGTAGAGGTGTGTGGGACCATGGCACCAGGGGAAAGGGTTAAAGCCCTCTGCTCATGCTCCAGATCCTGAATGACCTTCTACATCACAGCTTCTATTGCTAAATGAAACAAATGGGTGTGTCGAATGTGTCCACACATTTAACACCACATCAGTTTGGTCCCTCAGATTCTGACTGTAGTTAAAAACATCCACCTGGGATGATGTGATATCTCTTTGGGGTGGTGTACCCAGGAGGCCCATGCCAGACCTCTGCAGTGGTTACAAAAAATACCTAGGACTGAAATACAAATATCTGAAGTTGCAATTTAATTTTATCAGCCTGAAACAGACTGCAGTAAAAGAGAAGATATTGGGATAAGTGTCTCTGTGTGTGTGTGGGGGGGGGGGGGGTCCCTGCTTTTGTTGGTCCATTTCAATCTGAAAACTGTTCTCATATGAACTATTGGAGGAGTGGCTTTGTATTAAAATTAGTGCTGTGCTGAAAATTTCCCCCACATTTTCTCGACCATTTTCATTCAATTTGATAGAAGAGAAAATGCTTTTGAAAAGAAATCTAACGGTGAAGAAAGTTTGGAGAAATTCTCCTGGACTGGGTTTGGGTATCTTGGGCTTACCTTACTTAGGAGGTGGGTGAGGAGTGAGCACAAGTGCCCTGTCTTTCATTGTACACTCATCTTTCTGGCTGCCTGTGGCCTCCTCAGCTTCCTACACTTCAATTAAAGCCCAGTTTAAGGCACCATGAGGTAACTCCTCCCATTGGACTTTTTCAGATCAGGATGTGCAGGCAGCCTGGGAGGCTAGCCGTGATCAGGGAAGCTCAAAAACACCACACAAAATATATGATAAAACATCTTGAATGAGGCAGAACATTGGAAGCTTCTTTCATGGTACGGAGAAAACTTTCAGGAAATTGGAGGACAGATTTTGGCAGAGCACTAAACTCTACCTCATCCCTGGAGCTGGAGACAACACTGCCCCCAACTTCATTGAATGGGATGCAAATTGGGGGCTGGCCTGCCAAGACATTCGTTGGTGTTGCAGCACAACCCCCCCCCCCAAACCCTGACCAAAAAAGAAGGAAGCTGGGCTACAAGCCCTGCCAGTGGGGAGCCCTACCTGGGAGAAACTGTTGAGAATTTCTCCTCCCCCTGGGGAAATTTGGTGAAATTGTCTCCTAAATTTATCTGCCCACATGTAAGGTGGAGAATTTCAAGAGGCCACTTTTGCACAGCTCTAGTTAAAATGTTGTACAGTGTTAAGGGAGGTAGGGAAAACATGCCACTGCTGTCATGTTGGAGATAATGAAGAAAGAAGAGGGTGTTGTTGATTCTGTTGGCAGGCTAGAGTGCATGGTAAGCCCATGGAGCAGGAGACAGCAGGATGTACGTTTTCTTCCTGTTGAATTTAGAAACATGCATGTGAAGGAGGGGTGGGTGTGGGATTACACAATTGGAGGAACCCAGCTGGCACACAAAGCCCTGTACTGTAGTCAGACAGGCACATGATGAATTAATCTATTGTTTACTATTTATTCCTTGTAATGTTACACCTCAGTCCTAAAGGAAATCAACCCTGACTGCTCATTGGAAGGACAGATACTGAAGCTCAAATATTTTGGCCACCTAATTAGGGATGTCAGAGAATTCCGCCACGGATCTCAGGGAGGCCGAATGCCAGCACATTCAGCCCCCTGAAATCGGTGGCGGAACAGCCTGCCACCCCCCCGCCACCCCCCCGGGTTGAGACTTACCTGGGGCGGATCTTCTGGGCGGCGGCAGCTCCGGCGGCGGTGGCGGTGGTTCGGCGGCTGCCACCATTTCCAGGTTAAAAAAAAAGAAAAAAAAGACGTGATAGGCTACGTAAATGTTTACGTAGCCTATCACGTCTTTTTTTTAAAAAAAACACCACGCATACGCAAATGGCAGCGGCTACGGCCGCCGCCATTTGCGTTCCTTATTTGCTATTTGCTATTTGCGTTCCCCTTATTTTCGCCGTCTTAGTCTACGTAAATCTTGACATAGACTAAGACCTGCCAAAATAAGGAACGCAAATGGCAGGGGCCGTGGCCACCGCCATTTGCGTACACACGTTGTTCTTGTTGTTTTTTAAGTCAGACGTGATAGGCTACGTAAACATTTACATAGCCTATCACGGCTGACTGCAGGGACGCAAACGGCGGTGGCTACAGCCGCCGCCATTTGTGTCCCTGCTAGCCAGCGGCCGGATGTCCGGCTGCTGGTGGAGCCGGCCGGTGGCTCCGCAGAATCCCTGCGGAGCAGAGCCGGCTGGCCAGGATTCCGGGGGGGAGGTGCGGAGAGCCTCCCCCCCTGGCGAGGATTCCGGGGGAGGGACAGAACACCTCCCCCCCACCATCAACATAATTCGCAAACAGGTAAGTGACTTTCGTACATCCGTATAACCTAATGTGAAGAGAAAAATCACTGGAAAAGACCCTGATGCTGGGAAAGATTGAAGGCAAAAGGAGATGGGGACAGCAGAAGATGAGATGGCTAGATAGCATCACCGATGCAATGAATATGAACTTGAGCACACTCCGGGAGAGAGTGGAGGATAGGAAGGCTTGGTGTGCTATGGTCCATGGGGTCACGAAGAGTCGGACATGACTTAACGACTGTTTCCCACCTCCCAGCTGAGCAGAGCAGAGCAGAGCAGAGCAGAGCAGAGCAAGCTGCTCCAGCTGGTCCATGGACTACAGAAGCAAGCAAGCTCCCAGAGAGCAAGCGACCAGAGCGAGTGAACAGGGGGAGCAAACAGGAGTTGGCCAGGGGAGTTGCAGTGGTAGAAGAGACAAAGGAGACAAAGGAGACAGAGGCTAAGAGGTAAGTGGGCTGCAGGAAGCCCAGGGGGCTGCCCTTTATCCTTCGGAGTGGCTGTGAGCTCACCAGGTGCTTCTGAGAACTCCAACTGAACTGGGGGTGTGTGGCCTGAGTATTCCCAGCAGCTGAGTGGGTGGGAAGCTTCAGTCTGTTTCCTGCCTCCCAGCTGAGCAGAGCAGAGCAGAGCAAGCTGCTCCAGCTGGTCCACGGACTACAGAAGCAAGCAAGCTCCCAGAGAGCGAGCAACCAGAGCGAGTGGACAGGGGGGGAAACAGGAGTTTGCCAAGGGAGTTTGGCAGGGGAGGTCAAGGGGGAGGCACCTAACATTTTTTTATTTTATTTTTAACTAACTTATTTTCATTTATTTCTCTTGTAACACACACTTCCACACCAATGGACTCTGCTTTTAACCTCTAGTGAGTCTTTGGGGCTCAGATAGTTTTCTCCTCCATCCTTCCAGTAGTTAGAAGAGGGATAGAAAGGGAATGAAAAATACTCTGGGTGAATGACTGGCTACGAAGGTGGTGACGATGAGAGAGATTTGGATTCTGGGACCACGCGCTAATTCCTGGAAGATGGGCTGTTGGCAAAGGACGGGTTGCACCTCACAAAGGATGGGAAGAATGTGTTTGGCCACAGCATGAAGAACTTCATCAGGAGGGCTTTAAACTGAATCCTATGGGGACGGGAGATGTAATGTTGGGAGTAGCAATGGACGTAGGCGCATGCACTGCAATGGAGAGAACAGCTCTGATGGCACCCAATAATAGTCTTCAGACACATGTCAGAAGAAAGCCAGACTATGAAGCACATGGTCTTCGATGTCTATATACTAATGCCCAGAGTATGGGAAACAAACAAACAAACTTCAACTCTTAATACAGGAGGGAAATTATGACTTGATAGGTATAACTGAGACTTGGTGGGATGACTCTCATGACTGGAATACAGCAATTGAAGGATATAACTTGTTCAATAAGAACAGGAGGAACAGAAAGGGAGGTGGGTTTGCACAATTTCCCCAATATTTGTTGGGAGACAAATTCTGCAAACCATGGCCCCTCCAGGAAATTCCTGACTTGTGTGGCGGATAACTTCCTCCTACAGAAAGTAGAGGAAGGAACTAGAGGATCGGCTATCATTGACTTGATCCTAACCAACAGAGATGACTTAGTGGATAAAGTAGCAGTTACAGGAACTCTGGGGGAAAGCGACCATGTTGTGCTTGAATTCTTGGTTCTAAGGGAAGCAAAAGCCGAGTGTAGTCAAACGCGTACGCTGGAATTTAGGAAAGCTGATTTTAATAAACTAAGAACAATGATCAGTAAGGTCCCATGGCAAGCGACGCTAACGAGAAAAGGAGTCCAAGATGGGTGGGAGCTTTTAAAAAAGGGAATTCTCAAGGCACAATTACAAACAATTCCAAGAAGAAGAAAAGGTGGAAGACAACAGAAGAAGCCAATGTGGCTTCACAAAAACCTTAGGGATGACCTGAAAACAAAAAAGGGCACATATAGGAAGTGGAAAGAAGGCCAAGTAACAAAGGAACAGTACAGGCAGGTAGCACAGAATTGCAGGGATGGTGTCAGGAAGGCTAAAGCTGAGAATGAGCTGAGGTTAGCGAGGGATGCTAAAAACAACAAAAAGGCTTTCTTCAGCTAAGTGCATAGTAAAAGGCAGCGGAAAGAAATGGTTGTTCAGCTGTTAAATAAGGATGGCAAAACGATAACAGATGATAAAGAAAAGGCAGAGGTGCTCAATTCCTACTTTGGCTCAGTCTTCTCCCAAAAGAGGGTCTATGACCCCCCTGGCAAAGCAGAAGTACAGGCTGAAGGGGCAGGATTGCAGCTTGAGATCCATAGGCATATGGTCAAGGAACACCTAATTCCTTTGAATGAGTTCAAATCTCCAGGGCCAGATGAACTGCACCCTAGAATAATAAAGGAACTGGAAGAAGAACTCTCAGAACCACTGTCTATTATGTTTGAGAAATCATGGAGGACGAGAGAAGTGCCAGATGACTGGAGGAGAGCTAATGTTGTTCCTATTTTCAAAAAGGGTAAAAAGGAGGAACCAGAGAACTACAGATCAGTCAGTCTGACATCAATCCCTGGGAAAATTCTGGAGCAGATGATAAAGCAATCCATTTGGAAGCACCTTGAAAACAATGCCGTGATTACTCGAAGCCAACATGGATTTGTCAAAAAAAGTCCTGCCAGATGAATCTGATCTCATGTTTTGATCAAGTAACTTCCCTTGTGGACCATGGGAATGCTGTAGACATCATATACCTCGACTTCAGCAAAGCTTTCGACAAAGTGCCCCATGATATCCTGATGAGCAAACTAGCTCAAAGTGGGCTAGATGAAACAACGATCCGGTGGACCCATAGTTGGCTACAGAATCGGACTCAAAGAGTGCTTATCAATGGGACCTTCTCAAACTGGGGAGAGGTAATGAGTGGGGTACTGCAGGGCTCAGTCCTGGGCCCAGTGCTCTTCAACATTTTTATGAATGACTTGGAGGAGGAGGTGCAGGGAATGCTGATCAAATTTGCAGATGACACAAAATTGGGCGGGATAGCTAATATGTTAGAAGACAGAAACAGAATTCAGAGTGATCTGGATAGACTGGAGCTCTGGGCAGAAACAACAGAATGAAATTTAATAGGGATAAATGCCAAGTTCTGCACCTAGGAAAAAGAAACCAAATGCACAGTTACAAGGTGGGGCTCCTGCTCAATGCAGGAATCCAAGTCAGAGCATCCCTGACAGATGGCTGTCCAGCCTCGTCTTGAACGCCTCCAGTGTGGGAGAGCCCACCACCTCACTAGGTCATTGGTTCCATTGTCGTATTGCTCTAACAGTCAGGAAGTTTTTTCTGATGTTTAGCCAGAATCTGGCTTCCTGTAACTTGAGCCCATTATTCCGTGTCCTGCACTCTGGGATGATCAAGAAGAGATCCTGGCCTTCTTCTCTGTGACAACCTTTCAAGTACTTGAAGAGTGCTATCACATCTCCCCTCAGTCTTCTCTTCTCAAGGCTAAACATGTCCAGTTCTTTCAGTCTTTCTTCACAGGGCTTTGTTTCCAGTCCCCCGATAATCTTTGTTGCCCTCTTCTGAACCCTCTCCAGTTTGTCTGCATCCTTCTTAAAGTGTGGCGTCCAGAACTAGACACAGTAATCCAGATGAAGCCTAACTGGTGCTGAGTAGAGGGGAACTAGTACTTCCCGGGATTTGGAAGCTATGCTTCTATGAATGCAGCCGAAAAGAGCATTGGCCTTTTTTGCAGCCACATCAAATTGTTGGATCATATTCAGCTTGTGAAGTTGTGATGGATAACAATTCCAAGATCCTTCTCGCTTGTAGTGTTGTTGAGCCACGTATCCCCCCTCTTGTAACTGTGCATTTGGTTTCTTTTTCCTAGGTGCAGAACGTGGCACTTATCCCTATTAAATGTCATTCTGTTGTTTTCAGCCCAGCGCTCCAGTCAATCCATCATGCTATCTGTCATGCTATTACTACATCATGCTTCCTTTAAACATTGGCTATTTGCTTTTCAAAAGTTTCATCCTCGTCTTCTCTTTGGTTGGGTGGCCAGTAGTAGACTCTGACCACCAGGTTCCTTTTATTCTTTGCTCCATTTATTTTGATTCAGATGCTCTCGATGGGGCTACCAAGTCATTCACCTGGAGCATTTTTTGTTCCCTTTCTATCCCTCTTCTAACTACTGGAAGAATGGAGGAGAAAACTATCTGGGCCCCAAAGTTCTTGAGTTTCCTTCCCAAAGCTTCAAAGTCTGACGTGATTTTTTCATAGCTCCGCTTGGCGGTATCATTTGTTCCCACATGGATGAGAAGAAAGGGATACCTGTCAATGGGCTTTATGAGTGCAGGCAACCTTTCAGTCACATCTCTAATCCGTCCTCCCGGGAGACAACATACCTGGCGAGTCCACGGGTCTTCGCGACATACTTGGGTCTCGATCCCACGCAGCTAGGAGTCTCCCATGACTACCACTCTTCTCTTCTTGTTGTTGTAGGCCTGGGTTTCATCGCCTCTGTTCGACTGACCTTCAGCCTCTTGCTCACTTTCATGTAGGTTACCCCCTGTGATTCTTCCTCTGCAGGCTGTCCTCCAGTCTCATCCGCAAGTACCTGGAATCAGCCCCACATCTCCACTGCTTCCCATTGGTGCAGAGTGGCATCTAGTTCTTCTTCTCCTGTCACCCTTTTGCAAGGAGTATCCTCTACTCCATTTTTCTTCACCTCAGCATTTCCCACTGCCTCATCTTGCTGTTGCTCTTCAAGCTTCTGGTCTTCCCTTTGCTGCTGTAGTTCCCCCATTCTGTCCAAGAACTCTTCGCATTCTCTTATTCCCCAGAGGGTCGACAGTTGCCGCTCCAGTCCACTTACTTTTTCTTAAAACAGCGTGATCAACTTGCACTTGTTGCAGGTGTAAGCCATGTTGTTCTCAGGCACGAAAACAAACATTGCACACACCTTGCAGATCACCACCACTGGAGAGTCCTGTCCTTCCATAGCCTCTTTTCCTTTTTTGTGTCAAGCTTTGTGATAGTTCTAGACTAGCCTGTGCCTGCTCCTCTACTCACTAGAGGTTAAAAGCAGAGTCCACTGGTGTGGAAGTGTGTGTTACAAGAGAAATAAATGAAAATAAGTTAGTTAAAAATAAAATAAAAAATAAAAAAATAAAAAAAATGTTAAGGGCCTCCCCCTTGACCTCCCCTGCCAAACTCCCTTGGCCAACTCCTGTTTGCCCCCTTGTCCACTTGCTCTGGTTGCTCGCTCTCTGGGAGCTTGCTTGCTTCTGTAGTCCCTGGACCAGCTGGAGCAGCTTGCTCTGCTCTGCTCTGCTCAGCTGGGAGGCAGGAAACAGACTGAAGCTTCCTGCCCACTCAGCTGCTGGGAGTACTCAGGCCACCCCCTCCCAGTTCAGTTGGAGCTCTCAGATGAGCTCACAGCTACTCGGAAGGATAAAGGGCAGTTCCCTGTGCTTCCTGCAGCCCACTTACCTTTTAGCCTCTGTCTCCTTTGTCTCCTTTGTCTCTTCTACCACTTCAACTCCCCTGTCCAACTCCTGTTTGCTCCCCCTGTTTGGTCACTCTGGTCGCTCACTCTCTGGGAGCTTGCTTGCTTCTGTAGTCCCTAATATAATAGACAAGCATAGCAAACAACAACAACAGCATTCAGAACAATAATATTGCAGAATCAAACAAGTGATGACAATTAAAAGCACCACATAGCAGTTTAGTCCTTGCTATTTTATGATCATCAGCATTAAATATCTCCCTACATTTCCTCCTTGCTGCAGATCTTTCAAGGCCACCTTTGACCTTCTTCTCCCAATCCAAATATTTGAAAACTCGAATCTGGAATGGAGAAGCAGTGGTGGAAAATAAGTGTTTATACAGACACAGATTCGTGCTTAATGTATTTGGTGCACAGGCTGTGATAGTCTTCAGTGCCATATTAGGAGATTGCAAAGCTTTGCAGTGTATATACTACATCCACAGCCGTGACTATATCAAATTGCATCCCTGGTGCTGCAGGTTTTCCTGGGGCAAAATCTGCTCACACATTTATTCCCAGCAGCAATTTGATGCCCGCATGGCAGGATGCTTCCTCCACGATTTCGCAAAGGCACGTCGCCGCGGCAGTCTTTACCTAAAGACTCGAATGTGATACTTGGTTAGATGTGGTACCCTCCCCTTGCTGCTGCTGTCCTTCAGCTGGGAGAGGGCCAGATCATCTCCATACCTTCTATGCATAACCCACATCGTTTGGATCACATTTCATGCACTGGGCTGGGCTCCCTCTTGATGCAACCCCATTGACGGGAATGGCCTCCACCAAATGAGGATTACATTACACTGTGTATATATAGAGACACCGTGAATCCACCATGGGGATCTATCAACACAGCATTCTACATGTCATGTTTCAAATGCCAAATGATTTGCATTGTGAAGAGCAAGCCCTGAGAACATCCTACCAACTAACCAGGAACAATTTATGGAGTTGCAACAACTCTCTGAGATAGTTCAGGACAAAACTTCACAGGCAAACACAACACTTATCTGTGTCTGTCTGCCCCAAGCTTTGTTCTCAGGCTTTAACTCAGGCTCAGCTGAAATGATGAAACAGCACTTAACCTCTGCCTGAAAGCAGCACATTTATGAGGTACGGGGAACATACAGCTCATCTTTCCCTTACCTGGTGCCCTCCATATGTTTTGGACTTCAACTTCCATCAGCCAAAGTCCAGGAATGCTGGGAGTTGAGGTCCTCTTTTGGATCAGTAACTAGTTAAAGAGCAGAAAGTAGGAATAAGTGGTAAATTCTCCCAATGGAGGGAAGTAAATAGTGGGGTCCCTCAGGAATCTGTATTGGGACCCATGCTTTTCAACTTCTTCATAAATGATCTGGAATTAGGAGTGAGTAGTAAAGTGGCCAAGTTGACAGCAAATAATTTGGGGTGATTAAAATGAAATGGGATTGTGAAGAGCTCCAAAAGGATCTCTCTGAACTGGGAGAATGGGGATCTGAATGGCAAATGCAGTTCAATGTAAGCAGGCAAAAAATAAATAAATCCCACCTTCAAGTATAAGCAGGTAGGATCTGAGATAGCAGTGGCTAACCAGGAAAGAGGTCTTGGAGTTGTGGTGGACAGCTCAGTGAAGATGTGAAACCATTGCATAGCTGCTGTAAAAAAAGGCAAACTTCAGGTTAGGTGTAATTAGTAGGGCTGTGCACCACCTCGTTAAGTGGGCTGATTTGGAGCAAAATCCTAGTGATACAAGGCAGGTCAGAGCAGTACCAAAGCGCCCTGGGCCGAAGCCCCCCCCCCCCCCAGAACTGCCTCCTCCGCCTCATATATTCGGAGCTCTGCTTAATGCCTGAGCAGTCCAGACAGGCTGTCTCCAAAATGTATCAACTTCTCAACGCTCATGAGGAGGGGCAGGAGGAGGAGGAGGAGGAGAAAGGGGGAAGGTGAGCAGACACAGGGAGGCGGGGAAGCGAGCACAGGAGGAGGAGGGAGTGAGCTTTGGTGAATAGGAACCCCCACAGAACTGACGCCACCAGTCTCCAATCAGAGAGAGAGGTGGAGAAAGGGGTATATATACTCTGGTGAAAGGCTGCGTTCAGTCATTGCACTAGCTGTGTCTTTGGGAGAGAGGGCTGGTGTGGGTAGATGATCATGTGTGCGTGCGTGCGCGCGCGTGCACGTGCATTCCTAGGAGTTTTTCCTTCAAGTTATTCAGTAGCTCCTGTGTCATCCTGTCTTGGTCAGAAGACCCCTGAGAGCACGAGGTCAGCAGAGATGACCAACTGCATACACAGGAGAAATTATGTTCCCTCGCATCACTCTGTTCCTTTAGATCCCTAGGATGAGCTTGTAAAAATTCTCAAACCAGTTTGAACCCAGCTTCCGTTGGTGTGGTTTTTCTTTCTTTCCTAACAGTAGATTCCGCTTGGGCTGGAAGAGAGTGGTTCATTCTCTGGTTTCAAGTCCTGTGAATAATGTAGTGTCATCCCCTCCCTCTAGCCTTCAGCATGTAGGGAGTTCTCTTTCTGCATTGCTCCTTCATTTGCTCTTTCCATTGGGCCCCGGGCGGTAGAGCGGCAGTCACCCCTCAGGGTGTCCCCCCCTGTGAGTGACCTCTTGATGCTCTTGGCCTTGGATTGTTTCCACATCCACCTGACCTGCCCCAGACAGGTATTCCATGAAGAATATGCCCTGTTCGGCTACTCATTGTCCCATCTCAAGACGGGCTCCCCCTTTTTCTGGGCTAGGCACTCAATACTCAATGGCCCTTCTGATCAAGGCACTGACCGCATTGGGGATGCTGTGCTAGGCTATGTCTTGCTCACAAATCAATGGTCCCTCTGTGGAAGGCCCCGTCCAGTTTCACTTACCAAGCATCAGATGCCCCAGTGCTCAAGGCACCATCCTGCTTCACTTCCCAAGAGTTAGATGCCCCGGTGGGCAAGGCAATAGGGCTTTCCACCGCCTCTCTATGCCATGGGGGGAAAAGGAGATGGGGGCTGAACTGGAGCACCCCCCTTGTGATACGAAGTGGTTCAGAGCAGCATCACACCACCCAGAGGGAAAGTGCCACTGCCACAAAGTGCCAACTCCAGCTTGTATAGGCGTAGCTCTTCATACGCTGCATGCGCAATCCAGAAAGGCTGTCTTCCACAGGCCTGCACCTTCGAAAGAGCTGGCGCAGAGGGGCAGCAAGAGGAGGAGGAAGTGCAGGGCATTCGGACTGGTGATTGAATGGTTGTCTCTTGCAATACCTCAGCTGCTTACACCCAGCTTCCCCTCCAAGGTCATACTCAGTCACCAGAATGGGTCATACAGTCCGGAATTGTTTTCCTCCACCTCCTCCTGGGCACCAGAGTTGCCCTCCTGTCATCGTGGAACACTGTTAAAGGATTTGCAGCATAGTCATCCCACATGGGGGCTATGTGTTGTATTTTAATATCCTCAACCAATTCCCTCCCCTGCCTGCCTGCCCCAGGCTCCGCCAACCTGCCTGCCTCCACCAGGCTCCACCAGCCCAGCTGCCTCTGCCAGCCCGCCTTCCTCCACCAGCCCACCTGCCTCTGCCGGCCTCTGCCAGCCCGCCTGCCTCCTACAGGTTCCTCCTTTCTGGCCACAGGCCACTCTTCCCTAAGGGAATGCCCTGCTGATGTCTGGTTTGCAGCCCTACACAGTATGGCCTAGCGGGCAAGGCATTCCCCTTTGGTCCATTCATTCTGCTTTCTTAGTTCCTTCCTTCCTTCCTTCCTTCCTTCCTTCCTTCCTTCCTTCCTTCCTTCCTTCCTTCCTTCCTTCCTTTTGTACATCCTTCATTTTGAAAGCCACTTTAACTCTTCCCCCAGTCTGTTCCCCTGGCAGATCTTCCGAACAGAAGCATTTGTTGTCATGTAGGTGTGGTAGAACCACCACAGGTCCTGACTGGCAGAGCTGCTGTGGCTTCCTGCCTCTGTCAGAAGACCACCAAGAGCCTGAGGTCAGCGGAGATGACTTGAGTGCATACACTGGATAATCAATATGCAGTTGCAGCACCCTCAGTTCCTTCTGGTCCAGAGAATCAGGTTTTACATTACAACCTTTTCGAGTTTGGAAAGAAGTGTTCTGGCCAAGAAAAGAAAACCCCAGACATAGAAATATCAATACTCATTCTGTGTGTGCTAGAGTAAACAACAGCAGATATAAATTTCTTCCAGCTTACCTGCCAGATAAAGTGTATATGCAGCCATAGAGAGGCTGAACTGGTGATTCTTCAGAATAAACTTGTTCTGCACTTCAGAGAAACCTGCACTATTGGGCATAGTGACCCCCGCTTCAACACACTATCCCTTCAGAATTTGCTTTGGGTTTATGTAAAACTGCAGTTTCACCTGCACCTAGGACACAAGCCAGTGGGCCAAACTGCCTGGGCTTTGGGGGAGTGATGCCCTGGAGTGGGGCTGGGAGAGGCCAAGGTGTCATGCGAGTGCATGGAAACAAGGAGAAGTTACAGCTCTTGGCTTTGGGAGTTTTCCTGGAAAAACTCAAATTTTACCTGTGCCTAGCACACAAGCCAGTGGGCCAAAATGCCTGGGCTTTGGGTATACAATCCCCTCGAGGGCGGCTGGGAGAGGCCAAGGTGTCACGTGTGTGTGTGGAAAGAGGGAGAAGCTACAGCTCTTTGCCTGGAGAGTTTCTGTGGAAGACATCCAATTTTAACTCCACCTAGCACAAAAACCACTGCGCCAAACTGTCTAAACTTTTGGAGATTGCCTCCTCCTCTCCAGGGGAGTGGATAGGTTCCCAAATTTCTTGCCTGTATCCTAAAAACTGAAAAAAAGTTATGACCGTTTGTGTTTCCCCATGAAAGTCAAAGGGAAAACGCCTAAATTGCGTGATCCAGATATCCGAATCTCGCTTTGGATTCAGATCCGAGTCAGATTGATTGGGGTCCAAATCAGTCCAGAGTGAATCGGGGTTACTTTGGATGATCTGAAGAGGCATCCAAAGTGGATGGGGGGATCCGTGCACAGTCCTAATAATTAGTAAGGAATTGAGAATAAAACTGCCAATATCATACTGCTCTTATACCAATCTATAGTGCGACCACACTTAGAAAACTGTTGACAGTTCTGCTCACCACACCTAAACAAAGTTATTGCAGAGCTGGAAACAGTGCAGAAAAGGGCAACAAAAATGATCAAGGGGCTAGAGCAACTCCCCTATGAGGGAAGATTACAACAGCTGGGATTGTTTAGCTTGGAAAAAAGGAGGCTAAGGGGAGACATGATGGAGGTGTACAAAATTATGCATGGTGTGGAAAATGTGGATAGGGAGACATTTTATTCTCTCTCGTAATACTAGAACCCAAATGGGTCATGCCATGAAGCTGATTGGTGGGAGATTCGAAAAAGATACAAGGAAGGACAACTTCACATACATAGTGAAACAGTGGAATTTGCTACCACAAGACGTAGTGAGTGTGATAGTCAACAATTTGTATGTCTTTCAAAAGGGGTTAGACAAATTCCTGGAGGAGAAGGCTATTCCTGGAGGAGAAGGCTATATGCTACCTCCAGAAGCAGTATGCCTGTGTACACCAGTTGCTGGAGACCATTGGTGGAAGGGTGCTGTTGCACTCATGCCATGCTTGTGAGTTTCCCATGGGCAGCTGGTTGGCCACTGTGTGAACGGAATGCTGAATGAGATGGACCCTTGGTCTGATCCAGCAGGGCTCTTATGTTCTTATTCAAGAGCTAGAGATGCTACGGAGAGGGATGGGTGAGAATTTCATTTCAGTCTGGATAAAAATTTACCAAGAAGAGCTTGAGATTTTAAAATTCAAGTGTGGGAGAAATGGAAACGGAGAGTCATTCGTCAAGCCCTAGGGCTGTTTAAGTGCATAGATCTTCAGTATCTGGGTTGAGATCCCTGTGTATTCAACCATGTTAGTACTGAATTAGGGTTACCCCCTCTTTTTTTTTTTTTTTCTGGCAGGCTCTTCATCGTTAAAAGCAAAATTTCAGGCAGGTACTTTGTGGTCCTCTCCATGCTGAGAATAGTTGAACCTATTGAATTTGGCTGGTGCAGATAGTTGATAATTTAGTCTCATTTCATTTTTTTTAATAAGGATTTACTTATATTCACAAGGTTTATATTCAGGAGAGAAAGAGAGACACAGAGAGAGACACACAGAGAGAGAGAACCTTGAAATTTCAGCAATTTGAATGCAGGAGAATGGTAAATTGACAGAATGGGCCATTTCTATCTGTATACACCTTGGATTGAAGCTGAGATCTCCATGCATAGCAAGTGCACCACCACAGAGCTATTCCTCAATCATGCTTTCCTTTCACCATGCTAATTTCAGTGTTAGCTCATGGAGAATATATGATGTGAGGTTTACTGACTTTCCTTGGGTGATATAATGACCATCACAGATCAAATGATACAGACAGACTTCCCATACAGAGGAAGTGTTTCCTATTCCACCAATACATAGGAAGTGTTCCCTACGTATTGCATTCCTATTGGCTTGGATGTCTGTGTGTGGATATAATAGAATCATAGAATAGTAGGGTTGGAAGGGGCCTACCCCCTGCTCAGTGCAGGAATCCATGTCAAAGCATCCCTGACAAGTGGCTGTCTGGCCTCATCTTGAATGCCTCCAGTGTGGGAGAGCCCACCACCTCCCTAGGTCATTGGTTCCATTGTCGTATTGCTCTAACGGTCAGGAAGTTTCTCCTGATGTTCAGCAGGAATCTGGCTTCCTGTAACTTGAGCACATGATTCCGTGTCCTGCACTCTGGGATGAACAAGAAGAGATCCTGGCTAGCTTTCCTCTCTGTGACAGCCTTTCAAGTCCTGGAGGAGCGCTGTCACATCTCCCCTCAGTCTTCTCTTCTCAAGGCTAAACATGCCCAGTTCTTTCCGTCTCTCCTCATAGGGCTTTGTTTATCATAGAGTATTACTTTTGGGCAGCCACTCTCTTCCTTTTCCTTCCTGTTCTCCTCTTCAGTCCACCTCCCTTTGGTTTAACTGACTCCTTTTTGAAAACAAGGTGATGATACTTATTTAAGGATTCTGACTGTAGTTCAGCTCTTGGCAATTCTGAGAACACAGCTGAATGCATGCAAAGTCTTAGCAAGGATAATTGCACCAGCTGTGACCTTTTAAAGCATGCATTTGGGCCAGAGCAGCTTCTTCCCCCCACATTGCAATCATTTCTGATTGACTCAGGATTTACTTGGACTTAGTTTTTGTAAATTTCAAATATTAGCTCACTGTTAGGGTGATTAAACACTTTGGAGACTGTAGCAGGTGGCGGTCTCAGCATCTTTGACTTGGATGTGCTTGGCCAACAGAGCAGGAACTGCTGCTTGCCACATCTCAGGATTTGGCTCATGCCTTTGCCCCGCTGAAGCCCAGCCTTATCCCTACCCCACCTTCAGCTCTCCTCCCTCCCTCTCCTAAACTCATCTCAAGGGTCTGGATTGTAGAACAAGCATTCCAGGTCTGGATCCATCGACTGCCTCCCAAGTAGAGGCATACAAGAATTTTATTTCAGCTCAGAAGTTATACAAACATGCCCCATTTATAACCCCGAGTGCAAATGGGAGCACATTTTTTCCCGAAACATATCTGCACATTCCCAAACATGTGATAGCATTCAAAAAATGCATAACTTCTTGAAAAGTGTGCACTTTGAAATATGCATTTTTTTTAAAAAAAGAATCGATTTGCATGCTTAATCAATGCATGTGGGAGGGAGTGTGCACTTTTGATGTTCAAAAGGCACACCTTCCACATACAAATGAACTGAAAAGTGAAGTTCAGAGAATTTTGGTGAGCTGGAACATCTATGCTTCTCCCATTCCTACTCCAAAGGCATCAGTCTGATCCTGAAAGTGATCTACCATTTGGGAACAATTGCCTGTGCTATAGTCTGCCACAAAAACGCTAGCGCAAGTGGCGTCCCTCTAGGGGTCAGTAATGACCCCGTGCTTGCACAGGAGGAACCTTTCCTTTTAAGGGGCCGCGGTGGCTAAGGGGCCGCGGTGGCTTAGTGGTTAAGACGCTGAACTGCAGACTGGTTGGCAGGACAGCAGTTTGAGACCCGAGTGCCGCGTGATGGAGTGAGCTCCCGTCTTCAGTCCCAGCTCCTGCCAACCTAGCAGTTCGAAAGCAAGAAATTGCAAGTAGATAAATAGGTACCACCTCGGCGGGAAAGGTAACAGCGTTCCGTGCACCTCGGTGTTCAGTCAGTCATGCCGGCCACATGACCACGGAAGCATCTTCGGACAGCGCTGGCTCTTTGGCTTAGAAATGGAGATGAGCACCACACCCTAGAGTCGGACATGACTGGTTGGGGACACCTTTACCTTTTTATGTGCCTCCAACCTTCTTGCAAGGTGTAGGAGGCTTCCACCATTAGGCTGACTGAAAGAACAAGAAATTAAACACTCATTTAATGAACCTCCCCTGAACTAGACTTGGTGGAGGAGTCTGTTTGAAGCCTCGAGCTTGGCAGATTACTGCCAGCTCAGCCCCCAACCCTGGACTGGAGTCTGCAGACCACCACACTTGCCTGACATGGTGCTTGTTGGCTCTACCAAGCCGCCATTTTGTAACATTGCATAAATGGGCCTCTTTATGGTTGCCATTTATGGAAAATTGGCCTTTACAGAAAAGCCTGAGCCACCATTTTCCAGAGAATGGCAACTAGATAGAGGAGTGGGACACCACATGCTGCTTGTCAGGTGCCCGTGGAATGCCCAGTGGCTCGCTGGGTGCAGAGAACAGGGCGAGCATCTCGGGAGGATCCGGTGAGCAGTGCACAGCATGGATGGGGGTGAGTTTGCCCATCCCTACCCTAAGTGAAAGAAGAATATTGACAGGGATTGGGATAGAATCTAATGGATCTTAGATTACAGAGTGCTCGTCTCTGTAGATCTGATGCAATTTTACACTTATATAGGATATATTCCTCTTCCAGTCCTAATCAAAATCAGTCTGAGTGGCAGGTTATTAGCTGTCATGGAACAAAAGGCAATAATTGCTCCTTAGAACAGGTGCCACACAAGGTTACAAAGAGCATCTCAACAACCACCACACATCAACCAACCTGCAACAATTAACAACATCTCATTAAAATTCAGCATGCAGCTATTGAAAAACTCGTCTGCAAACAACTGTCATAAAACAACACATACCTTCTGGTAGCTTGATTTTTATTCATTTATTTTCATTTCATTGTCCCCAGTGCCCAGGAGTCATGTTGCAGTTTACCATAGGTTGCATCTTGTACTTTTTGACAGTTGTTCCTACAGTTTCAGGTAGGGATGCCACAGGAGTTTGATATGGACTCCCACTGGACTCCACCCTATACGGCCTGCCAGACTGGAGTCTGTGGATGACACCGGCCAGCCTCCCCCACTCCCCACTTGCCATGCTTCACAAGCCTCTGAATGGTCCGACAAGTGCCCAATGATTGCCATGTGGCTGAGCCCTTAGCAAGCCACCATTTTGTGTAAACCGGCAGCTCGTTATTCCATGTAAAAGGCATGTTATGGAAATGCAGGGTGTAAAGCCACCTTTTACATGAGATTAGAGGTGTGAATGGATCATGGATGGTGGTAAGTCCATCCATCCCTAGTTTAGGGGTGCAGAATCTCAGGGACTGGGGCCAAATCTGGCCCAATGGGTCCTGATCTGACCCTCCAGGGTGTCAGGAATGCTCTTGCTGCCTTCTGTAATCCTCAAGTAGCTAGAATCAACATACAGACAAAAGGGCTCTTTTCCAAGGCTTTATTTCCATTCAACCTAATGATGCTTACACAGATGCTAATTGCCTGAGCCTAAGTGGAAAACTCAAAAGAGCAGCCTACCAGGGGGTTCTAGCCTTAGGGAGTCAGTTGGTCTCCATTTGGAAGAAAAAGTGCAGCAAGCCTCTAAACTTAAGGAGTAGGAGGGGAGAGTCCACCCCTTTTCCGTGGGGCATTGTGGCGCAGCTGTTGTCATTGTGCCAAGTGGGCTGAGCACCTCGTCTCGGCGCCCGCAACCCCCCGCTTGTCTCTGCTAGGGATGTCAGAGAATTCCGCCACGGACCTTGGTGAGGCCGAATGCCAGTGCATTCGGCCCCCCGAACTCTGTGGTGGAACGGCCTGCCACCCCCCTGCACCCCGTGGATCCCCCCTGGGATGAGACTTACCTGGGGCAGATGTTCCAGATGTCAGCGGCTCCAGCGGCGGCTTCGGCGGAGGCGGCGACAGCGGCTGGTCTTCTGACCGGCTGCCGCCACCGCCATTTGCATTCTGTTTCCCCCCCCATTCGTGATAGGCTACGTAAAGACTTGCATAGCCTATCACATCTGGGTTAAAAAAAATGCATACACAAATGGTGGCAGCTATGGCCGCCACCATTTGCGTTCCTTATTTTTGGCTGTCTTAGTCTATGTAAATATTTACGTAGACTAAGACGGTGAAAATAAAGGGGAATGCAAATAGCGTCCGCTATGCTATTTGTGTTCCCCCTTAGTTTCGCTGTCTTAGTCTATGTAAATATTTACATAGACTAAGACGGCCAAAAATAAGGAACGCAAATGGCGGTGGCTGTAGCCACCGCCATTTGCGTACACTTTTTTTTTTTTTTACCCAGATAGGTTACGTAAGTCTTTACATAGCCTATCATGGCTGAATACAGGGACTCAAATGGCGTCGGCTACAGCCGTCGCCATTTGCATCCCTGTTAGCCAGCGGTCGGATGTCCAGCTGCTGGCGGAGCCGGCCCGCAGCTCCATGGAATCCGCGCGGAGCGGAGCCGGCCAGCCAAGATTCCAGGGGGAGGGACGGAGCGCCTCCCCCCCCCAGCGGAACCCGGCAGAGCCAGGTAAGCGGGGTTTCGTACGCCCCTAGTCTCTGCACCTGCGCCTCGCATCTAGAAGCTCAAGTTGTCCCTCCCTCTCCCTGCCAGGGTCACTATTGCTCCCAGGAATGTGAGCCGGGGGGGAGCTCTCCCTCCAGCTGTGCCTCTGAAAAGCAAGCGGGTTCCTCTCCCATGGATTATATCTTTTCCTCAGAATCAGAACTGCCTTGGGAGTCTATGGGCTCAGATCCAACCCTGACATCCAGATGACCCTGCCCACTTCCCCTGGCCCTACCCCCTTTCCTCCAACCACCAATCATTGGATGGTGTCCTAGCTTTTATTTTTTGTTTTTGTTTTCGTTTTAACTATTGTAAAAGGTTGAAATGCCTCTCCAAAGGCTTAGTTACTGGCAGTAAGTGTTGAAGCTACAATATGCTGGTATTTCTGGCTCCGCCCCTTTAGCTTTGGCCCCACCCACCAATGGAATGCGGCCCCCAAGAGCTTCTCCAACACTGAGTTTGGCCCCTGGGCTGAAAGAGGTTCAACTCTCAAGCCTAATGTGCTTTGTCCCCACCCCTTTTGTCTTTGGTCACTCCCCTTTTGCCTTCAGCCTTGCCCATCACTGGGATGCAGCCCCTGACAACGTCTCCAAAATGCAATTTCACCCTTGGGCTGAAAGAGTTTCAACATTCCTGGTATAGTTGATCGCATACCATAGTCTGCCGTGTAAGTTTACCGGATACTTTCTCAACCCAAATACTGTAGACTGCTGCTAACGTGGGCTGCCCCCATTGCTCACACGTGCCAAGGGACTGCATCGTGCTCTTGTCAGTTTCATCCTCCCACACACTACTTCCTTCAGCCCAGCAGAGCCATATCCCTACTTGTCAAAGAACTTGCCAGTTTCATCATCCACTTTGGCACTTCCAGAGCCAAAAAATCACGCTAATTGCCACCATTACCCCGCCCCCCCCCAATCTGCTTATTGGGCTGATTTGCTACAGATTGAGTCACTGACAGCTGGGGGAAGGGGGGAAATGGAACAAAATCCACAGGGTAGAACAAGAAAAATCCATCAAATATTCATCCCCTGGACAGCATTCTCAAAAACATCCTTAGCTGTATCTCTGAGAGCCCTGTCTCCAGTATTCCACTGACCTTCAGTCACCTGAAGATCACCTGCTGGATCAGACCAAAGTTCTATGAAGTACTCACCCTGCCTCCCACAGGGACCAACCAGATGCCTAGGGGAAGCCCACCAATAGTCATGAAAACAATAGCCCTCTTGTGCTGTTGCTTCCCCCCCAGCTGATATTCAGCAGCATACTGCCCCTGAACATGGAGGCTCTACTACTGAGGTTCTTGATCTGTCCATGCTCTGGAAACATATACTTCTATACATGAACGTATAAAAATTTAATGATAGCCCAGTCATATTTTTCTAACCCAGAGTTAGAACTTGGGATCTATCTGGGGGAAAGGTTACTTTGGACAGAGTAAAAAGACAAGGGGCATAGTATTTTTTAAAAAAGAAATGTTAAAAAGCACTTGCCTGCTAAGAAGTGTGATAAGCGAATCAATCAGAACGGAGTTGGTGGATAGAAGGATTAAATGGGTAATAAAAAGGATACACGGCTGACCTCCAATGGAGGAAGGAGTTGATAATGAGATAAGTAAATCTTATGAAGATAATAAGGATATAATTATTGCTGAGTTCAAACTACTAAGTACGCCATTTGAACCTCTTGAGATATATGCAGATATGAAATTTCGGGATAGCTTGGTAGCAAATGATTATTTTCCATGCCCCTGTGTGAAAAGCCTTGATTAGCACAAATACATGGCCATGTTAAACGTTACCTATTATTCATAGCATGGAATACAGAACGCTTTTCAAGATGCTTCATTTCAGATTCACAATGTCTCAAGACTATAGTGACAGTTGGAAGGAGGATGGGGAGGGTGACCCCCTCATGAATGACCCAGACCCTTCCCCTGAATTTTTAGCAACAACAACAACAACAACAACAACAATGGCAAGACCTGTGCTTAGGGATGTCCATAGCCAGGACATCCAGCCCTTTGGGGGCTTCCCAGACTTCATGGAGTGCCCGATTCAGCTTCCTTTTGCGAGCTGAGCTGCGTGGTTTCCTCGAGTTCCGAGGATTTTTAACACTTTTTTTTTTCTCAGCTGTAATTTGAGCAAATAAAGATGTTCACAAATTATGGCCAAATGTTCAAACTTTGCTCAAATTATGGCTGCAGTTTGCACAAATTATGCAAACTTGCAAAATTTACAGACAAAATTTGTGCATTTTTTTAATGTAAAAAAGAAATTATTTATGGAAATTCATTGTGCACCGAGTCAGGCCAGCTGGCAGAAGATGGAATGGAGTCCAGGGGCTGATCCAACAAAAGCTCATCAACCTCCACCCCACAACTGATTTCCTCTGACACCTCTACCTGTGCTACATCTTGAGACCAGAGCATCTTAAGGAACTCTTGAACTCATATGAATCTGCCTGACCCTTGAGATTGTCAAGAGGAAAGGGAAGAGCATATGCTTTGTATGCAAAGGGTCCCAGGTACAATCCTTGGCATCCTCAGGTAGGGCTAGGAAAGACCTCAGTCTGAAATCCTGCAGAGCCATGGCTACTCTGTGGAAGACCAGCCTTCCCCAATGTGGTGCCCTCCACATGTTTTGGGCTACAACTCAAATCAGCCAAGCCAGCTGATGGGAATTGTAGTACAAAGCATCTGGAGAGCACCACATTAGGGAAGGCTGGTGTAGACCATACTGAGCTAGATGATCCAATGGTCTGTCTCAGTAAGTCAGTTTCCTATGTTCCTATATTGTCGACTGAGATCCTGATCTATGTCCACCGCTTTCTGAAGTCCAGCAGGTGGGCACAGGAGACAGGGACTTATCTGGGGTAGTACTAAGACAACAGGCCACTCTGCCAAATGTTTCCCTTACCCTAGCACAGCTTTCCTTTCAAGCAGGCAGCTAGGAGGACCTATTAAGTCTACTGGAGTTCTTTAGATGCTGCCTTTTATAGCTGTTTGTTTAGTCATTTCTCCCTAGTCGTGTGTTCAGTCTTTTCTGATGTATTTTAAAAATACTTAATGTATATAAGTGTGTGTGTGTGTGTGTGTGTGTGTGTGTTTGGCTGCCTTGAGCATTTTATAGAAAGACAGGATAGGAATGCTAAAATAAAATAATAATAAAATACGATGAGGGTAAGCATGCAAGTAGTGTTCCACCTAGTTCACTAAGAAGAAAAGCTTCTTCTACCTTCCACTTTTCTGGCCAGTGAGTGCTGAGACAACTGAAAAGCACTAAAATTGTTAAGCACTTAAACTATCTGCTCAAACTGTTTAGAACTAGGATTATCTTAAATAATTAATACAGCTAAAAAAATCCTGCAGACCTTTTGGGCTCCAGGTATTTAGGTCCAACTGGCTATTCCGCATTGGATCCCTTCTTTGCATAATGTGTGGCTCATTTATGGTGTTCACTGCCACAAATTGTGATGGTCACAGACTAACATGGCTTTACAGCAGGGCTGGGAAAATAAATTTAGTCCGGGGGGGGGGGATGAGCCCTCAGCCAGCCCTCTGTGGCAAATGATACCAAAGACCAGGGACATGCACCTCTGCATCAAACCCTTGATGACATTTGGTCCCTGGCCAATGTGCTGGATGGATGCTCCCTCTGAGAAGAGGAGTAGCATTCAGAGGAATCCCCTTGTTATCTTTGACAGACCTGAGATGATGAGTAGATTCTTCCTCCTCCTCTGCCTCCTCCCCAAGCCCCAAGTAGCCTCCAGGCCATGGTGTGGGGTTTGGGGAGGGGGCAGGGCTTGGGGAGGAGAATGGTTGGGGCCTTTAGGGGGAGCAACACTGCCAGTGGGACTGGGAGGGGGGCAGCTGCAAGGCTGGAAACCAAGGTCAAAAAAGAAAAAGCTGCACCAATTCAATTCCCAAAGCATTTCGACACTTGGTCTTTATCAAGGGAAAAACTCTTGGAGATTCTTTTGGAGGATTCCCTCTCCCTTGCTGCTTCCAAAGAAGAAAAAGTATTCTATCTAATACATCTCCAAGAGTTTTTTCCTTTGATAAAGACCAAGTATTGAAATGTGTTAGGAATTCAATTGATGCAGCTGTTTCATTTTTTTTTTTTACTTTGGACTATAGAGGGAGGCCAAGCCTCTGAAAGCCAGATGGGAAACCTCTGTGGTCCAGAGATTCCCCACTCCTCCTTTGCAACATGGATGGGTCTATTAATGGCTATCAATCATGATGGCTAGACAAAACACCTATATTCAGAGGCAGTAGCACAAATAAAATAAATAGGTAAATAAAACCTTCCTTTCTACAAAAACAAAACAAAACAAACACTGAGTGGATTACAGGATCTGGAATAGATTGTACAATCCACCCCAGACTCAGGGCATCCTCAGAAAGGCTTAGCTTGGTTAGGATCCTCTGTACATGTGTCAAGGGCTCCAGCATGCCAAGGGAGCAGAGATGTCCTGGGCCCATGTCAAAAATGCTCCTGTATTATTGGGAGCTGTGGTTTTGGCCCGGATTCTCATTGGGGTAGAACTCGCATCTATAGATAGAGGCTGAATGGGCATGTATTCTTTGTCTATGGCTTGCCAGTTTGGGAGTAAACTCATGAATCCATCTAGGCTTCAAGATTAGGTATTACTGTGTGTGTTTCTCAATGATCCCATATGTTGATTTATGTATTTGTTTAAGGTGAATGAAAATGGCCTCCCATAATTCTCTCCAGTTCATCTTTCATGAGTGACAAAAACACTGAGAGACCATTTCACCAAATATTCCTCAGGGAGAGGAGAAATTCTCCCCTTTTTCATGGGCTCACACAGCTTCACCACCCCTCCTAATACACACACACACACACGTGCACATGCACATGCGCATGCATGTATATGTGTGTGTGTGTATATGTATGTATGTGTATATATATATATATATATATATGTGTGTGTGTATATCTATATATCTATATATCTATATATATCTATATATCTCCTCCTACTGTTGCAAGTAGTATCAGCAACTTTGCATCTTCCACAAAGTCCTGGGCCTCATATCATTTCAGAGCATCATGTTTGTGTGGGTGGTAGAGAATGTTGGTCACCACACACACACACACACACACACACATGCACACATAGGTGGAGAACATTCTGCAAAGTGGTGTTCTTTTTCTGGGAATGGTGGTGGCAGGGAGGATTGTTGAGAAAAAAATAATATCTCAAGAATTTTCTCAGAAACATATCCTCTGAGGAATTTTAGCTCAGCCCTTGAATTTTTACACTGTAAGATTCTCACTTCATTCCACTTCACCGCCAACTGTCTATTTGATGTAATGAAAATCCAACCTTTAAGCCCTTCACTGTGAATTTTTTTCCCTCACGAGAAGCTTTGTTTTAGTTAGGGTGTCCATGTACCCTACTTTACAGCGGATAAACTTTTTGAAGGGTTAACAAAGGACAATCCTTTCTTGTCCTTTGTTAAACCCTAAAAAGGGGAAGCAGGGGCCTTGATGGGTTGATGGTTATAGAAGTTCTGATGGTTATAGTAGTAAATACTGGTTGGCTTACAACTAGGGTGTTTCTGTTTCCTACTTTACAGAGGACAGTTCTCTATTTGAAGGCATTCTTTCTTGAAAAACCCAAGTAGGGATGTTGGAGAAATCTGCAACAGAACCAAATGAGTTTGGATTTTCATGAATCTGACCCATGGATTCTGCAGCAGACTGGCTCTCCCTCTGTCAGATGGATTCCATGGACTTGCGGACTTGTTTTCTAACTTTCCCAACTTTTGCACAAATTTCATCATAGAAAAATACCCCCCCACACACACACAAGAAAACACAGCCCCTCAAAAATGCTTGTTTGCCCCATAGGCTAAAGCGTGAAAGTGCACATTTTGGAGGAATTTGTACTTTTTCACACAGACAAAAATGCGCAAATGTGCATTTGTGCAAATGTGTATTTGTGCAAATTTGGAAACAAAAAACAAAAACTAATTCCCATTCACAATGAAGCAAAAGGTGCTGATAATCTGTGAAACACATGCAGAATGGATTTTAGACAATCTGTACATCCCTGCCCCCTAGTTTGGTTTAAGATGGACTCAAAAAAGATAGAGCAGGATCCTTGAAGTTACCCATCAACACTTAGCACCTGGACAGTAAACTGAGCAGAAGCCAGAAGGCAGATTGGTCACCTGGTTATACTCTGGTTATACACTATGGTGAGAAATGTTGTAATACTACTCAAGTTATAATAATTATTTCTAAATTTGCCTCTGTACACATAAATAGGGATCTATGGATTTTGTTTTGTGGATTGTCAGGTGGCTTTTGTTCTGGTGTCAGCTCATTGATGGAATCAGATTATTTTCCCCTTCAGAAACATTTGCAAAATTTCTGCTGCGATTTCTCTAACTTTTGCTGGCATGTTTTTGCACATTTTCCTTAGCTCAGCAACAATAAGCAGAGTGCACCAGAAAAGGGTGTTACACAGCAGAGGCTGAAGAAAGATCAAAGATGTATAAAATGTGGGTTTATTTTAATTACGACATGGCATATATATTAGTGTATTTTCAAGTATTTTTGTACTTTTGTAAGACTAAATTTGCATATAATTCCAGAAAGTAAGAAAATGATCCATGTGACTCGAAACATCCTAGTCCACTGAGGAATCCATGGGACAGATTCACAGAAATCTGAAGTCATTTGAGTCTGTTTTCCATTTCCTTGACATCCCTGCATATGAACCTGTGTCCTCTTTTTGTCCTCTTTTTTTTAATCATTGGTGCATTTTCTATTTGTGGGGGGGGGGCGGTATGTGTAAGTGGCCATCCTAGTTCTAGTAAGATAAGCTATGATTTATTTATTTATTTAAACAGCGTTTATCCCATTTCTCACCCATCGAGGAGCGGCTTACATGCAACCAGTAAAAACAATAAAGTCCCTGCCTACAGGTTTACAAATTGCAAAGACACAACACACAAGGAAAAGGGGATGGGGAAGGAAGTGGGATGGGGGAGTAGTGTTCCAATGGGGCTTGTGGAATGGCCCTTCTCCCCCTCTCATCTCTCTCAGTACAGCTTGAGAGAGGAGGAGCCTTCATAGGCAAGATCATGAGGCTATGACTCAGCTACATCTGGTGTGGGTTCCCCCAGATACTGAACAGGGCCCACGTCAAATATGGTAGAAAGTGAAAGGCTGGGTGTAGAGTGGAGCCAAATGGGCAATCTCAACCCTATTGTGGAGGCAGTGCCAGGCAGCTGATTCCATGGAGCTAAAAGGAGGCCTCCTCATGAGCAATATGAGCTCATGAGTAGGGGTCTTTTCAGAAACTAGGCAAGGGAGGCAATTAGGGATGTACGAAAGTGACTTACCTTTCGCGGATTATGTTGATGGTGGGGGGGAGGCATTCTGTCCCTCCCCCCGGATTCCTCGATGGGGGGGAGGCAATCCGTTCCTCCCCCCTGGAATCCTCCATGGTCGGCTGTGCTCCGCGGCAGCTCCACAGAGCAGCGGGCCAGGACCAGCCATATATTTATGTAGGCTAAAACGGCGAATCAAAAAGGGACGCAAATAGCGCCCACTACGCTATTTGCATTCCCCTTTATTTTCGCCATCATAGTCTACGTAAATATTTACGTAGACTAAGATGGCCAAAAAGAAGGAATGCACATGGCGGCGGCCGTAGCCGCCGCCATTTGCATACGCGTTTTTTTTTTAACCCAGCCGTGATAGGCTATGTAAATCTTTACGTAGTGTATCACGTCGTTTTTTGTTTTTTGTTTTAACCCAGCCATGATAGGCTACGTAAATCTTTACATAGCCTATCACATCGTGGGGTGGTTTTTTTTTTTTACAAGACAAATGGCGGCGTGGCGGCCGGTCAGAAGACCAGCCGCCGCTGCCGCCGCAGCTGCCACTGGAGCCGCCGCCGCCCGTAAGATCTGCCCCAGGTAAGTCTCGTCCCGGGGGGGGGATCCAGGGGGGCGGAGGGGGCAGGCCGTTCCGCCACAGATTTCGGCGGGCTGAATGCACTGGCATTCGGCCTCACCGAGATCCGTGGTGGAATTCTCTGACATCCCTAGAGGCAATAAATAAGTGATGCTGGAAAGCTCCATGTAAAAAGCAGAGGAAGGGGCCAGCCAGGGAAGAAAGAGATCTATATTTAGGGAGAGAGCTGGAGATGCAGAAGAAAATTTTGTGGGAATCCCAAAGGGGGCTTTCTCCAAAAGGGTGGGGAAGGGGGGGACCAAAACCAAAGGGGTGTGTGCGCCCCAAGTCCTGTATCATTGTCCTTGGAGCTCATTTCTATCAGAAACCAACAGAGGTTCAACTTCAATGGCTGAGTTTCTAAAGGCCTTCAACCACAGTTCTCATCCTGCAATTCTGCAATCAGTTGATGGTACAAATACTAGAATTGATTTCTCATCACCCACTTCTGTTGCTGAAAAGAATGAGTCTGATCATTAGAGGTTAGGAGCCCTTAAGCACCCCCTTTGACTTCATCCCTGCCTGCTATTTGTGCTCACAGGGGGTTTGGATCTGTTCAATGTTTTAGTTTCAATAATTTCAAGCAATGATTGGTTGGAGCAGTGGCAAAATTGCTCTGACTGTTGATTGCCAGTGCAGATTTCAAGGCTGGTTTAGAGAGAGAGAGAGAGAGAGAGAGAGAGAGGAAAAACACACACACAACACCATAGCTTGTGGTTTAAGGAAAGCTAATTTTCAAGAAATGATGGAGGTGTTTAGGAAGGGGGAAACAGCACATAAAGAATGGGAGTCATGTTTCAGCAAAAGTGACAGATACTTGATTGAATAAAATAAAAGCAAATGTGACAGACAACACAAGGTCTTGGTAGATACAGTAGGCTTTTCTCTCTCACTTTTTTTTTTTTAAATTATTTTAATAACATGCAAACATAGCCCAGAGAAGCAGCACTCTGAATAGCTGTCAATCAAAAGAAACTTTAAAGTGGTAAAAACAAAGATAAGTGCAAATGCCCCCTCCAAACCAAATTGCTATCTACAAGATGGCCTCCCCCACCCCTCTCCGCCACGCACACACCTGTTTATGCAGAATTATGCACATAAGCTACACACGTTATTATGGCTAGTTGGATGCAGGTCAGGTTGTAATGTACGCAAATTAATACTTGGATGAATAATGTGTGATCAGACAGTGTGATTGGTGTGCACAATCAGCCAGAACATGCCCCAGTAAATTAGGTCATTGCCTTCATCATTCTGCAGAGTCAGAGCAGGTCCTTCCATTATGACTATGGTTACCAACTTTTGACACTGGGCTGTCTTGGTGAGGCCAGAGGGTGGAGCAGGAGAGTATTATAGGTCAGTGGCAGAACACATGCTTTGCATACAGAAAGTCCTGTGTTGAATCCCTGGCGTTGCAAGGTAAGGCTGGGAGATACTCCCATCTGGAACCCTGGAGAGCCACTGTCAGTTGTATAGACAATGTTGATGAGTGAGATGGACCAAAGGCATTGGTATGAGGTACCAGCAGACAGGGCTGTTGGAGAAATCTGGAATGGAACCAAATGCATTTGGATTTCTATGAATCTGACCTGCAGATTCGGCAGCAGACTGGCTTTTCCTGAGTCGCACATAATCCATGGACTTGTGGACTGGACTGGTGTTTTTTGTTTTCTTTTTACTTTTCAGAATTTTATGCAAATTTAGTTGTAGAAAAATACATTTAACAAAAAATCAGCTGAACAATGCACATTGTCATGCTTCAGCCTATTTCTTTCATAGGCTAAAGCATGAATGTGCATTTTCCAGTGTGGTGTAGTGGTGAGACTGTTGGACTGGGAGCTGGGAGGTCCGGGTTCTAGTCCCCACCTGGCCATGGAAATTCACAGGTTGCCTTTGGGCCAGTCACAGACTCTGAGCCAAACCTACCTCACAGGGATGTTGTTGTGAGGATAAAATGGAGAGGAGGAGGAGGATCATGTAAGCTGCCTTAAGTTCCTTGCAAGAGGAAAAAAGACAGGATATAAATGCAATTAAAAAAATAAAAATAATTGGGCGGATTTGCTCATTTTGGGGAGGATCTGGGCATTTTGGGGAGGATTTGTGCATTTTCGCAAGTGCAAATTTGTGCAAATTCAGGAAATTGGAAATAATCCAATTCTGCCAATGAGCAGACAACAGAATGAAAGGTACTGGACAATCTCTGAAATGCAGATGGAACAGATTTTACAAGCTCTATACATCCGTAGCAGTTGGTCAATCTTTCATTTTGGTTTCTGTCGATTTCTCATTTTTCCAGTCGTAAATTCAGTTCATCCTGAACTTGGAGGATTTTTTTTAAGTTTGAATGCAAATGTGTATGGATGTTTATGTGCATTTCTCCTAATACACTTGTGTATGCAGCTTTGCATAATACACATTTCTTCAAGCATTTTCGCCAGTATAATACATGCATAAGAGTTTTTTTTCCAAAATACACATTTTTGTGTGTGAAAACTTTCCCCTAACATACACATTTTTGTACACATGTTTTTTCATTGAAGAACTTCATCACAAAATTCAGAATATTGTGAATTTCATATTCAAATGCACACAAAAGGAATTTCTCCCCCATCCCTAGTAGAAGGCAGTTTCCTTTGTTCGCAGTAATTGACTTTGGTTCACTTACCCAGGAGCTGGTCTGACGCAACGTACATCAAGTCAGGCCAGCTCATGGTTTTTCATTTTTTTCTCCTTAAATAAGCATTTGCCCAAACTGCAGCTGCAATTTGTGTAAGCTGTGCAAATTGTTGTGGTACTTTGCTTAACTGGCACAAATTTCAGCTGTAATTCATGCAAATTAAGTAAATTACAGCCACAATTTGTGCAAATGTTAATTTAAGGGGGCGGGGTGAAAAAACTTCCTGGATTCTGGGAAAAGCCTGCAGCTTGGCTCACAAATACAAGATAAGCCATGCAGGCAGTGGGGATCCCTCAGCCCCCCCAAAGGGCTGTATTTGTAAATGACAAACATCCCTACTTTCAAGACAGGGGTAATGTGGTCCCAGGACCATACACCATTTAGTAGACTAGCTGCTGCATTTTGCACCAATTAAAGCTCCAGGACAGTCTTTAAGTGAGCCCCATGTAGAGCACATTACAGTAGTCTAAACATGATGTAACACTGCATAACACTACCCATTGACCATATATATATATATATATTTAAAAAATGTTTTCTACTGCATACAATTCCTTCCCCCTAGAATCTTGCAGCAGGATAATTCCCCTAGGAAAAAATTTCACCATCTAATAGATTTTTGTCTGCCAGGAAGCTTTCCCTGATGGAACAAACCTCCAGGCCTGCTTCTGATTTTTGCCCCTCTGTGTTGTTCCATTGCACAGACGTCTCCAAAGAGACAATGTGTGAAGCTGCCAGATGACAGAGATGTCTTGAAAAAGAGGCTTAGACAAAAATAATCCTTCTGCTTTACTTATTTTTACAGAGTGTGACAAAAGAGGATATTGAGGAGTGAGGAAATGAGGCACAGTCTCTGTCTCTGCTTCTGATCTGGGGAGAAAATGAATGTTAAAGGAACCAGGTCTGGTTCAAGTGGAAGTTGTTACTATGAGCAGGGATGGGATAGAAATGTATCATGTTGTACTTTTGAACCACTCTGCAAACCAAAAACTCAGTTACCTTTCAAAATTCATGCTTCTATGAATTTTGCAGTGGAGTTCTGTAATCAAAAAATGTGTACACAGATGAATATATTTGGGAAAATAACATGAAATGTATTATATTAGGAAAATTCCTTGCCAAAATGTGTAAATAAGGCAAAAATGCATACATTAGGAGAAATGTGCAAGAAAATGCTTATGAATTTAAACATGAACTTAAAAAGAATCTCAACACCAGGGATGAACTGAGCTTAAGAATGGAAAAATGAGAAATCATCCTGTATTTAAGAGAAATCATCCTATATTTAAAGAATAAAGGTTTCATGTATACAAGTAAATTAATTAAGCAAAAATGGGATACCTCTGCAGGAACACACACAAAAGTGACACAGAGCAAAAATAGAGGGCTTTGACCTTACTAGGTTGACAGACTTTCTTTAACAGCTGGATAGCAAACACATCTCTCTGGGAATTGAAGGGTTCCCAGGTACTGGAGTGACTCCACCCATCCAGGCTGGCCATTGGCTCACCTTGACAGTGAGGGCTGGGCTATAAAGGCTTCCTGTTGAAGCCGGGGTGTTGCCTAGGCAAGTATAGCTTTTCCCAGCTCTGGCTAGTTGGCTTGATCCATGACTTGACCTTCAATCTCAGATCTGCTGCATGGCATGACTCCCTAGGTCTTGTCTCTGTCCTGAGCTGAGCTGACAGAAGAAGTGGATTGTAACAGTGCCACCAATTGGCAGGGCAACCTAATGACAGATAAGGCAGGATCCTGTCTGGTAAGGTCTGATCACAGCAGGTATGGCAGAATCACACTGGTAAGGTAAAGTCATGGCAGGTGCAGCAGGGTTGTCAGAACCTTAGACAGAGAACTGTGAAAAAGCTGGCTGTTATGTTGTCACCCACTGAAGGGGAGTTGTTGCTTCAGCAAGGTGCAAAGGTCTTCTGAAGTCTAGCCAGACTAGACCTGCTATTGGAGACACCTCCTCTGAGCAGTTATCTGTGCCCTTAAAGGGCCACTGACTTAACAGGGTCTGACTGAATCAAAGAAGATCCTGTGTCCTGGGAGGACTTGGAGCAGGGGATCAAAACTCCTTCCAATCCATTTCCAGTTTCAGGATCAACTGAACATGACATTTTACCAGCTCCTGGTTCCACTCTGTGATTGCCTATGGCTTAGTAGTCAAGCTGTCACCTTCATTTTTTTTTTAAAAAATGTTTTCATTATTTTCTGATACATTTCCATACATTGGCCTGTCATTTGTTACAGCCTGAATTCAATTAATGTCTTATTTTTTATTTTATTTTTTAGAAGAAATGAAATACACACAAGTGTATAGCCCTGCAGGTTGTTCTCTGTGCTTTGCGTTTTGCTTTATGTGTCAGTTTTTATCTGCAGGGGAAGAGGGAGGTAACTCTTACAAGTGATGAAATATTCATTGCCACACCGCTGCGTTAGCTCGGCCTCACCTCTTCAAAGGGAATGTTTTGGCTCAGTTCTCAAGAGACTGGTTTGCAAGGCAGGCGAGCCAGTAAGTAACTTATTGTGTCATTAATATATTGGTCATGTCATCTCCTCAACTGGAGATCATTCACATTAAAGGAACTTTGAAGTCCATGCTGGCCTGAGGAACAGGCCAGCTCCAGATGATATGTGGATTTCCTCTCCTCCATTCTCCCTACTTTGCAAAAAATGATCCGCATTCAGTAGCATGATGGATTACTCTTCTGGGATTAAAAAGCAAAAGGGTTTTTTTTTGGAGATGTGTTGAACCAATGCTGTAAAATATCTGTTTTGATCTTTCTTTTTTTCTTTTTCTTTGATATAGTTTGGCAGAACAAATCATTCATCATGGACTCTCTCATTGACAGCACTAGCACAGATGAAAGGGGGTTCAAAATCCCATTAGTAATCCAATTTTGTATTTTACTGGAAACTGGGATATTTCAATAAAAAGTTAAATCATCAATAGATTTGCCATGGGACTGCAGAATTGAAAGGAAGCACATTCTGGCTTCTGTCGCTGACCATCTATTGATCAGAGAAGGAACTGCTGTTCCAGAGCTTCCTTCCCTCTTCCCTCCTCATTCCTTTCTCCTTTTGTATCATGTCTGTTGTCAGATTGTTGTTTTTTATTGCTATGTTATTGTGTTTATGGCTTTTAATATTTTAACTGTTTTTAATGCTCTGAGCTGCCTTGAGAGGGCATCTGCTGTGGAAGGCAGGCAAGAAATAGTATGTATGTATGTATGTATGTATGTATAAATAAATAAATATTACATTGTGAGCCTAAAATGGCGATTCAAGTCTAGCTAAAAGAATTGAACAATGGGATGGGGTGGTTGAGAATACAACATATCATACCTTAATACAACAATTAAGCTGTTCCTAAGTGCTTAAACGTATTTTCTTAGTCATCCATGCAATAAGGCACGTAATATAGACCAGTATTATTATCCTCATGTAATTTTATTTATTTATTTATTTATAATATTTATGGCCACCTTTCAGGGCAGAAGCCCTCCCAAGGTGACGCACAAAAATAAAACACATAAAGCCAATACAATATTTTAAATGGTGACAACACAATAAAGCAATAAAAAATAGCAATAAAAGCCAACAACAGAACTAGTAATAAAAACAGCAACATATGGTCTTGAGATAATAGCTAAGCTTGTGCATTCATGACCAAGGTGAGAGTTGACCTGGGTGCTTTCTGGCTCACAGCTTGGTCTCTGGATTTCTGTCCTACACACACTCTTGAAGGGCTGAGGTAGCACAGCAGAACCTGAACAAGTCCGCATGTTACTTAAGAGTGCACTTCCAAACAGGGCTGGCATCTAGGGATGTCGGAGAAATCTGCAACGGGACCAAATGACTTTGGATTTTTATGAATCCAAACTGCAGTTTCCACAATGAACTGGCTTTTCCCCTGTCAGGTGGATTCCACGGACTTGGGGACCATTATTCTAACCTTTGGGAATTTTGCACAAATATTGCCATAGAAAAATGTCCCGCCCTGAGGGATGAAAATGTGCACTTTCCCCATCGACTAAAGCATGAAAATGCACATTTTAGGGGGAATTCACACATTTTTGCACATGTGGATTTGTGCAAATTCAGAAACTAAAAGAAAATCCAGTTCTGTTGATGGGCAAATGATTGAATGAAAGGCACGTGAAAACCTGCAAAACACAGACGGAATGGGTTTTACACAATCCATTCATCCTTTCTGGCATCAAGGTTAGGCATAGTCAGGCAACTTCTGAGGGCACAATTTAAAGTGTGCATTTTTTAAAATGCACACTTTCAAGATTTATATTCACATGCATGTAAATGTGGGGATGTACACACTTTGAAAAATGCACACTTTCCCAGTTAGAATGAAACAACAGGTCACGAAGGAGGATGGGAGTGAACTGGGCTGGGCTTTGAAGTGATGTTTGGAAAATCTGGTGAGCTGAAGCATCCTGGTTTTCCCATCCCTAGAAAGGTTGGAAAATAGACAGCCTGCCCGTTAAAAACAAACAAACAAACAAAAATCCAGTGTACCTGGCACAATAGCATAGCTTGCTTCTCCATTAAATCACATCCTAGTGATCATGTTCCATGCATTGTCCAGGTAGAAGGGGGGTCCTATCTATTAGGAGTAAATAGGAAATCTCTCCCAGCTCACAACTCTTACTTCTGCCTTCCTTTTTCATTGAAAAGAAGTGATGACACATCTTCCGAGGAGCTCTTTGCCTACTGGTTGGACTGATCAGGCTCACTTTGGCCTGATTGGTGGATCGTCTTCCTCCTGCCGAGCCCCTCCCCTAATTCTATAGTGATGAAAATGTGAGTTGTTTCTTGTGTGCTCAAAGACACTGATCCACATTCTGTATTTTTGCTGCTTGCCAGGACTGGAGTCCCTTGTTGCAGAAGAATGAGGACAACAAATGAAGAGGTGATTGGGAGCTATAATGTCAGATGCTCTAAAGTTTTGAGAGTATGTAGCCCCCCAAAGGTTGGCTCTGCTCCTCACTGTTCATTGTCCAGAAGTCCTTGGCAATTTATAGTTCAGTGCTAAAACTATATCTTCCTTTTCGATGGGTATTTTTACGATGGATAGTGTAAATTATTTTAAGGCAACTTTTTGTCAGCTGGAGCTCATGACAAAGACAAATTGGTGTGATCCCTTTTTAAGTGCCCTTATGAATTAACACCCAACTTCTCGCCCCCACCCACCAACATTCTAGTGAGTTTTAAAAGTTTTATGGGTTGTGCCATTTTCTAAGGATCCCTGTTAGGGAAGCATAAGCATCCCCATGTTTGGCTCAAAAGCGATGGGTTCCCCCCACTCCTGATATTACCATAGAGTATTCATAAAAGCTTGAGGTCTTTTTCAGATACTTTAGAAGAATGCTGACACAAACATGTTTGTTAAAACCCCAATCATTCCCCACCCCACACTGCACAAGCAAAGATAAGATGGAAAGCAGCAGCAGAAGGGACTAACTGGAAAAAGTTCTATCCTGCCACCCTGGTTGCTAACATGAAAATGATGTTTCTGAGCATGCTCAGAAACTTTGTTTCCTGCAAGAATCATGGGCATTGACGCTTTCTGAAATGTTCCTTATAGGAAATGATGTTTATGAGCATGCTCAGATGTGTCATTTTTCACTTTAGCAGCCAGGAGGGCAGGTCAAAAGTCTTCCAGGTAGGGACATGAGTTCCCGGCCTCATTCATTTCTCACCCATCCTCACTCTTATCATCTCTGTTTCCAAATCTGATGTTGCGTAAGGATTAAGGATCAGCTTTCATAGGAAGCAGTCACTTCAGGAATCAGATTCTGACATTGCTATCAATACTCTTCTAAACCAAAACTTTGCAATAGATCTGGAGATTGTTGCTTGTGAGTTGCTTGTAAGGAATTCTGAGGAGAACAAAAAAGAGTTTCAATAAGACCAGTAGAATTTAACAGGGAGATTCCAGTTATCCCTCCTTGGGATCAGCATAATACCTAAACACACATTGTTAGTAATTAGGGATGGTACAGGAGTCCGGAAAGGGGATGGAATCTGACAGACTCCCCCCTGTCTGGCCTCCCAGACCCTGCTTGCCAAGCCCTGTGGTCCCAACAGACCTGGCCACCAAGCACCCCAGAGCATGGTGAGTGGCCAGGAGGGCTGCAGCACTCCAGTGCTCTCGCCTTGGCCTCCTCAAGAGAAGGCCAGGGTGAAAGTGCTGGGGCCTGGCTGTGTCAGGACCTGTCCTACCTCCGCCAGCTGTCAAGGCATATCTTAATAGGCAGCATGGGGAGGAAGGGCCTCAGCGGCACCCCAGTGCTCTCACCCTGGCCTCCTCCTGAGGAGGCCAGGGCAAGAGTGCTGTGGGCCAGTCATGTTGAGGACTCAGCAGTCAAGCCCTTGTGTGCATAAAACATAAGGTCTTGACCGCTAGAGTCCTTGGCGCGGAGAGGAAGGGCGGCTCATGCAGCTTGGTGGGCAGGGTGAGCAGGGCGGCTCACTAAGCAGGTGTGGGCCATGCAAGCTGGAGGGGCAGCTCATTGAGCTTCCTCTGCCCCAAACAGAGATGGGTCCATGCATCCCCATTAGTCATGCTCTGTTGGGATGGGTGGGAAGGTGGGATCTACCTCTCAAGAGTACTGATTGTCTTGTTGTGAATCTGTGAAGAAACTTTTCATGCAGTGGATAAAGTTGGTAAGACTAGGAACTAGAGTCAGTGCCACCCAGTTTTGCATGGAATACATTTTGAAGCTAAGTTGGCAGTTCCTGCTGTGGACATGTATAAATAATGTGTGATTGATTCCTAGAGCAAATGATTTCTATATGTGATGACATTGTGTGTGTGTGTGGGGGAGAACAGGAGTATTGAAAGCCAGTCACTAGACAGAAGTTATTAGATATTTTTGTGTATTTCTTATACCTATAAGATTTACTTTATTTTAGAAGGTTTAAACAAAAGAACAAACAAACAAATCTCTAACCGCTTGAAAATCAGTTTCTTTATTTATCCTTCAGATAAAAATAATCTCCAAAAGTAACAGACAACTTGAAAATGAGAACTACAATAAATGTGCAATAAGAAAATAATGTAAACCAACATTTTATACAGTAACAGCAGAGGAATAAAAAAAATCTAGATTAAAAGAGCAATAAAACATTTGGGATATCTTGAGGATATGGTTTCTAGGGGCCATCAGCAACTGATAATTAAAAACTTGCTAATTAAACTAAGCAGCAATTGAGATAGCAAATAAATTGAAGATAGATGGAGGTCCCTGTATAGAAGGTTGGTTAAAAAACATGGAATACTTTATGCATGGTCAAGCTTACACATCCAGTTAGATTTAAAGAAAAGGGGAAATAGGCAATCAACATTGGATGTTTTTTGTTTGTTTGTTTTTAAGGCACAATCCTATGCATGTTTAGATAGAGAAAAAGTTGTACAACTCCCAGCATGCTCCAGCTAGCCGTGCAGGATGTGTGTGTGTGTGGTCTAAACATGCATAGGATTGCACTCTAAATTAGATTTTTTTTAAAAAAAAATACTTAGCAGATTAGCTATTATGTAGAAGTAAGTACCATTGAACACAGTGGGGCATACTTGTGAGAGTAGGCATGCACTATAAATTGTCTGGAGCCTTTCCTTTCCATTTAAATGAAACAAAACATTGTTCAGTAGTTATGGGAATGAAATAGAATATATGAAATCTGAAATTCACTAATCTGAGCCTTTTGAGTTTTTCTGAGATGTTTCACCCTCCAATTATGTATGTTATTAATAGTTTAATAAGTTATTTCCCCATTATTTTTCAAACCACTGTAGGGGAAATAGGAGAAAGGGAAGAAGTGGAGTGGATTGAAGTTGGTGTCCAAAAAACCTGATGGAGAAGTGAACAGATGCACTCCCAAGATTTCTTGCAGTGGGCTGGAAGTCTTTGTTGGTGTGCCCCATATCCCCTAGTGTAGGTTACTGTCAATGCATCCAGGGAAGTTCCTGTTAGCTGTTGTCTCTAGGAAGCTTTTCACTCAATTATTATTATTATTATTAAATTTATTATTAAATTTATTAATCGCCCATCTGGGCGATGTCCAGCCACTCTGGGTGATGTACTCAATGGTAGCCAATCCAGTTAAGTCCTCCTGCCATTGCTGTACCGGTTCCAGTACCACAACTGAACTCACAGTCTTTTGACCAGGGATGGCGGAGAATTTCTCCACAAATCTTCAGGAGGCCGAGTGCCGACGCATTCGGCCCCCCAAAATTGGTGGGGAAATTCTCCGCCGGCCCCCCGCCCCCCCCGGGATGGGACTTACCTTCGGCGAATGTCCCTCTCGGCGGCGAGTCCCGGCAGCGGTTCGGCGGCAGTTCGGCAGGGGTGGGGGCGGCGGCTTGTCTCCTGACTGGCTGTCGCCGCCGCCATTACAAAATAAAAAAGTAAAGTTAAAAAAAAAAACACACCCGTGATAGGCTACGTGACAATTAACATAGCCTTTCACGACTAGATTTCCAAAGTCAGCCGTGATAGGCTACGTAAATCATAACGTAGCCTATCACGGGTGACTTTGAAAAAATAAAAAATAGCATGTACGTAAATGGCGGCACCACATGGGCGCCGCCATTTGCGTTCCTTATTTGGACAGGGATAGTCTACGTAAAGATTTACGTAGACTACGGTGAAAATAAGGGAACGCTATTTGCATTGCCCTTATTTTCGCTGTAGTCTACTTAAATCTTTACGTAGACTACCACTGTCCAAATAAGGAACGCAAATGGCGGCGCCCATGGGGTGCCGCCATTTACGTATGTGCTTTTTTTCCCCCCCAAAGTCACCCGTGATAGGCTATGTGACGATTTACATAGCCTATCATGGCTGACTTTGGAAATCTAGCCGTGATAGGCTACGTAAATCGTCACGTAGCCTATCATTGGTGTGTGTTGTTTTTTTTTCTGTACTTTTTAAATTCGCGGCCGGGGAGATGTGGCGCTCCTCCCTGGCCTGAATTTCGCCAGTGAGGGATGGGGCGCCTCCCCCCCCGGCCTGAATTTCAGCCGGGCGAGGTGGGGCGCCTCCCCCCCTCACCTGAACTTCGGGGGGGAAAGCGAAGCGCCTCCCCCTCACCGCGAAGCAAGCTGCGGGACAAGGTAAGTCCCTTTTGTCCATCCCTACTTTTGACACAAAAAGATTTATGGCTGGTTTTCTCCAAAGCTTTCTTCATTAGAGAGCTGTACAGGGTGTGGGGATGCTTTAATTGTTGCTATTGTTCAACCATTGGGACTCACAGAATCTCTTAATGTGATGTACTGCAAATCATCCTTTTACCAGTAGATCCTTATCTAGGGGTGTACAAAACCTACTTACCCATCCACTGAAGGGGTCTGCGGGGGGGGGGAGGAGATCTGTCCCTCCCCCCGGAATCTTCCCCAGCCAGCTCTGCTCTGCGGCGAGTCCACAGAGCCACCAGCCGGGCCCGTCTGCAACCGGACTTCTGGCTGCTGCCATGCAAATGGCCTCTGGTGTAGCGGACGCCATTTGCATCCCTGCCCTTGGCCATGATAGGCTACATAAATACTTACTCATTGGAGTCCATGGCAGATTTCTCCGCCATCCCTATCCTCATCTACCTTCTGCCCACACCTGCTGAATGTTGTTTGGAATGAGCTGCCATGTTCCGTCACTGCAGGCTTTTAAGAAGGCCTTGAAAACATATTATTTTCCCTTGGCCTTCTCTTAATATGAATGCTATTGTTGCTGTTACTGCTGTTATCACTGTTGCTGGTTTTATTGTTGGCTTTTATTTTTTTATGTTTTATAACTTTAAATATTTTAACTGTTTTTATATATTTTATTGCCCTAAGCCACCTTGGGAGGGCTTCTGCCCTGAAAGGCAGCCAAGAAATGTTTTAAATAAATAAAAGTATTGTTCTGTGGTTGTTCTTGTTAGTAGTAGTAATAATAGCAGTATTTATTTCATTCCTATACTGCCCAATAACCAAAGCTCTCTTTGGTTATTGGCTATTTGGCTATTTCACAAAACTACCAATACAAATACAAGATAATAAAAAAAGAATATAAAAAATTTAACATACACAATTTAAAACAATTTCCAGCTAAAAGGATTACAATAAGATCCTGGACCTGATCAAAGCAACTGGGATACATGCCCCATCATATGCTGTCAAATATCTGGGAGTAGAGGACAGTCTTAACCTGCACCAAAAATATTACAGTGTTGGTGCCAGGTAGGGATGTCAGAGAATTTTGCCACGAATCTCGGGGAGGCCGAATGCCAGCGCATTCGGCCCCCCGAAATTGGTGGCGAAACGGTCTGTCCCCCCCTGCCCCCCCGGGACGGGACTTACCTTGTGCGAATGTCCCTGATGGCGGCAGCTCCGGCGGCGGTTTGGTGGCGGTTCAGCGGCGGCGGCTGCAGCAGCTGGTCTTCCGACCGGCTGCCGCCACCGCCATTTCCAAGTTAAAACAAAACACTGTGATAGGCTATGTAAATGTTTACGTAGCCTATCACGGCTGAGTGAAAAAAACAAACAAACAACCACGCGTACGCAGATGGCGGCGCCCATGGGCGCCGCCATTTGTGTTCCTTATTTTGGCACGTGTAGTCTACGTAAACATTTACGTAGACTACGGTGAAAATAAGGGGAACGGTATTTGCGTTCCCCTTATTTTCGCCGTAGTCTACGTAAATGTTTACGTAGACTACATGTGCCAAAATAAGGAACGAATATGGCGGCGCCCATGGGGTGCCTCCCCCTTGGACAGAATTTTGGGGGGGACGGACGGGGTGCCTCCCCCCCCCACAAATCAAATTTCCGTTCAGGTAAGGAATTTTCGTACATCCCTAGTGCCAGGCAAACCTCAGTGGGGAGAGCATTCCATAGCCAGTGGCCACCACTGAGAAGGACCTCTCCCTTGTTGCCAGCTTTCAAGCCTCCCTTGGAACAGGCACTCGGAGGAAGGCTTCTGATGTTGACAGTAGTGTCCCGGATAGGTTCATGTCAGGAGAGACACTATATCATGCATTGCAGTCCGAAGCCATCTAAGGCTTTATAGGTTATAACCAACACCTTGAATCATGTAAAGAAACATACAGAGAGCCAATGCAATTGGGCCAGAATTATGTTATATGATTCGATGGTATCAAAAGCCGTGAGAGATCTAGGAGTATCTACAGGGTCACACTCCCCATGTCTCTGTCCTGACACAGGCCTTCATACAGTGTGACCAAGTCTGTTTCCATGCCCAAACTTGGCCTGAACCCTGACTGAAATGGATCCAGATAATCAGTCTCATCCACGAGCATCTGGAGCAGGTTGGCCACCATCTGCTCAAGGAATTTGGCCAGGAAAGGAACATTCACCACTGGCCTATAGTCGTTAAGATATTTTGAGTCCAGGGAGGATTTCTTCAGAAGTGGTCCCAGCACCACCTCTTTCAGGTGGCTCAGGACCACTCCCTCTTGCAAGGAGGTATTACTTACCCCCTGGCCCAACAGGCTCTTCCCTTCCTGTCAGTTTTATAAGCGAAGAGGGGCAAGGATCCAATACAGAAATGGTTGCTCAATCTCAAGAGCCTCTTGTTGAGGGTGAAAGTGGAGAGTGCAAAAGCTGGTTTGAAACTCAACATTAAAAAAACGAAGATCATGGCATCTGGCCCCATCACTTCCTGGCGTATAGAAGGGGAAGAAATGGAAGCAGTGACAGATTTTTATTTTCTTGGGCAGACGGTGACTGTAGCCATAAAATTAAAAGATGCTTGCTCCTTGGGAGGAAAGCTATGGCACACCTAGACAGCATAGCAAGAAGCAGAGACATCACCTTGCCGACAAAGGTCTGCATAATCAAAGCTATGGTTTTCCCAGTAGCAATGTATGGCTGTGAGAGCTGGACTATAAGGAAGGCTAAGCGCCGAAGAATTGATGCTTTCGAACTGTGGTGCTGGAGAAGACTCTTACGAGTCCCCTGGACTGCAAGGAGGTCAAATCAGTCCATCCTAAAGGAAATCAACCCTGAGTGCTCATTGGAAGGACAGATACTGAAGCTGAAGCTCAAATATTTTGGCCACCTAATGCGAAGAGAAAACTCTCTGGAAAAGACCCTGATGCTGGGAAAGACTGAAGGCAAAAGGAGAAGGGGACAGCAGACGATGAGATGGCTAGATAGCATCACCGATGCAATGAATATGCACTTGAGCACGTTCCAGGAGAGAGCGCATGACAGGAAGGCCTGGCGTGCTATGGTCCATGGGGTCACGAAGAGTCAGACATGACTGAATGACTGAACAACAACAACAACCCACACCCATCTCCCCAGCCCTCAAGACTACCATGATGCTGATACCACCCAGGTCTCAATTATACATGCCAGTCTTAGGCTACAACCCTATACACATATACCTGGGATGCTAGGAGGAGGGCCCATTGAACTCAATGCAGCTTACTTTTACATAGATGTGCATACATAAGATTCCTTTGTAAGTGACTTGCTCGGGGCCGCCTGAGCAAGTCCATAGCCAATCTCTGGTCCATAGCCAAGTTCTGATATGACCGCAGGTAATCCACCGTATCCTTATTTACAATATGTAAAAAATATGGGGGGGAAGCCTATGTTTAGACAGGTAAACTTGGAAAATACATGGACATTGATGGATGAGTCAGATACTGCCAGGTGAGCAGGCTGTGATGAAAAAATCCCCTTGGACATTTGAAGGATCGTTCTGCTACAATGCATCTCATTGTTCTCCCCAATGCAGGTTCTAAGATTAGGATTAATTAGCTCTCACCACACCACAGCCAAGAAGGTTGCGTTCGTTTTCATTAGTGTTGACCTGATCTCGTCTCCAAACCCACATTGTTATAATCGTTAACGATGCACCGGAGAGGTATTACTATTAGCATGATGGAAAAGGTGCTAGGCCAGCTTGTTTAGAACCTAAGGCTTGTTAATCCATCAAGCAAGAGAGAATTAGTGTGTGTGTGTGTGTGTGTGCGCGCGCGCGCGTGTGCGTGTTTTACCCAGCATGTGAATTGCTTTACCAGTTTCATGAATCTCCCTGTCATCTCAGCTTAGGGTTGTTGTTGTTGTTTAATACTAAGAACTGAATAGCTCTTCAACACAATTTAACCATTTTTGTTAATTTGTTTGCAATATCCCTTTATAATTTTACAGTGAATATTTCCAGGGCACGGAGATTACAGTACTTAAGCTTCAAATGGAAAATCACTTCTACTACAAAGCAATGCCAAGTTCTCTGTCTCGACCAGGCCTGAATCTGGGGAGGCATGGATTTTGTTTAAACCATTCTGTCTATATTTCGTGGATTGTCAGGTGTCTTCTGTTCTGCCATACGCTTATTAGCAGAATCAGATCCCCCTCCCGCCCCCACCACCACTTTGGAAGAGTATGAAAAAAAAGTAACTGACAATTTATGTAACTTTCACTAGAATGAAATATTTTGTGTATTTTGCTTAGCTCAGCATACGGTCAATGAGCAGAGTGCACAAACGTGCTTCACAGCAGAGGGTGAAGAGAGATCAGAGATGTATAAAATGGGGAGTGTGTGCATGTGTGTTTGTGTGTGTGTGTTTTAAATGAATATATATATATATATATATATATATATATATATGCACATTTTCCAATAACTTTCATACAACAAAATTTGCATGCAATTCCAGAAAGCAAAACAAAAAACAAAAACCGTCTGCAAGTCCATGCAGAATCCATGCAACTTGAAAGATGTCAGTCCTCTGTGGAATCTGCAGGTCAACTTTATACAAATTAGAAGTCAATCCATTTCAGATTTTTCCAACATCCCTACCTGAGCCTAGGGATGTACAAAAATCACTTACCTTTCGAGGATTATGCTGATGGTGGGGGGGAGGTGCTCCGTCCCTCCCCCCGGAATCCTGGATGGGGGGGAGGCGCTCCGTTCCTCCCCCCCGGAATCCTGGCCTGCCGGCTGTGCTCTGCAGCGATTCTGTGGAGCCACTGGCCAGCTCCACAAGCAGCCGGACATCTGGCCACTGGCTAGCGGGGATGCAAATGCCGGTGGCCGTAGCCACCGCCGTTTGCGTCCCTGCAGTCAGCCATGATAGGCTACGTAAATGTTTACGTAGCCTATCATGGCTGACTTAAAAACAAACAAACACACGTACGCAAATGACGGCGGCCATGGCTGCCACCATTTGCGTTCCTCATTTTGGCACGTCTTGGTCTACGTAAAGATTTACATAGACTAAGACGGCAAAAATAAGGGGAACACAAATAGCGTAGATGCTACGCTATTTGCGTTCCCCTTATTTTCACCATCTTAGTCTATGTAAATGTTTACGTAGACTAAGACATGCCAAAATAAGGAATGCAAATGGCGGCAGCCATGGCCGCCGTCATTTGCGTACGCACGTGTTTTTTTTTAAGTCAGCTGTGATAGGCTACGTAAACATTTACGTAGCCTATCATGTTTTTTTTTTTTAAACCTAGCCATGATACGCTACGTAAATCTTTACATAGCCTATCACATTTTTTTTTTTTTAACTGGAAATGGTGGTGGCGGCAGCTGGTCGGAAGACTGGCCACCGCAGCTGCCGCCGCCAGGAAGATCCGCCCAAGGTAAGTCCTGTCCCAGGGGGTGGCGGGGGGGGGTGGCAGGCCGTTCTGCCACCGATTTCGGGGGGCCGAATGCGCTGGCATTCGGCCTCCCCGAGATCCGTGGCGGAACTTTCGTACATCCCTACGTGAGACTGTGTCTGATTTGGCCACGATATATAAAGGTCAACCTGGTTAAACTGAAGGTAAATCCTGACAAGATGGAAGCTCTGTGCTTTGGTGGTTCCTGAGTCTGGGAATTGGGTAAGCAAACAGTCCTGGATGCTGTTGCACTCCTCTTGAAGTAGCAGGTATGTAGCTTGGGAGTACTCGATAGGGATGTTGGAGAAATCCGCCATGGACTCCAGTGAGGCCAGATTCCAAAAAATTCCCCCAGAGTCCATGGCGGAACGGTCTCCCCCCTCTGCCACCCCCCGAAATCCCCCCCTGTTACGGATCTACCTGGCGGTGGATGTGGCGGCAGATGCCGCAGCGGCGGATGCGGCGGTGGTGGCTCCAGCTTGTCTTCTGGCCGCTGCCAGGCTGCTGCGGCTACAAATGGCGGCCATCATAGCAGCCGCCATTTGCGTGCCTGCATTAGGCCATGATAGGCTACGTAAATACTTATGTAGCCTATCACAGCAAAGAACAAGGGCGCAAATGGCAGCCGGTATGCCATTTGTGCCTCTGCTCTTTGCCTTAATAGGCTACGTAAGTATTTACGTAGCCTACCACGGCAAAAGGCAGGCACTCAAATGGTGTAGCAGCTGCCATTTGCGTCCCTGCCTTTTGCCGTGATAGGCTGCATAAATACTTATGTAGTCTATCACAGCTTGGCAGGGACGCAAATGGCAGCCGCAGCAGCCCGGCAATGGCTGGAAGTCTGGCTGTGGCCAGCCCCAGCTGGCGGCTCTGTGGAGCGGTCAGGGAGGATTTTGGGGGGAGGGACGGATCACCTCCCCCCTGGCAGACCCCTGCTGATGCTAGGTAAGGGGTTTTCATACACCCCTACTCCTCGATCCATCCCTGTCACTGGAGCTCCAGATGGCCTGGAGTACTTGAGGCCAGCTTTGGCTGATCAGCCAACTATGGCCTTTCCTGGACAAGTATAACCTAGCCACAGTACTACATGTGCTGGTAAGTTCCCAATTAGACTACTGCAATGCACTTTATGTGGGGCTGCCCTTGAAGATGACTCAGACGTTTCAGCTAGTGCAAAATGCAGCAGCTAGACTGCTGACTGGAACATCTCGTAAAGTCATATCACACCAGTTTCAAAGGAATTGCACTGGCTGCCAATATGCTTCCAGTCAGAATTCAAGGTTTGGTGATGACATTTAAAGCCCTAAGCAGCTTAGGACTTCAATATTTGAGAGTGCCTCACCCAATATATGCCTGCCTGAGGTTTGAGATCTGTTGGAGGGGCCCTCCTCTGTGTCCCACCAGTCTGAGACATACACTACGGTGGGATGTGGGAGAGGGCCTTCTCTGCTCTGGGCATCCAGTTGTGGAATGCCCTCTCCTTGGAGGCCCAATTGGTGCAGACATTGGTTTCATTTCGGCACCAAGTAGAAACATGGCTTTTTACCAAAGCCTTTGAGGGCTAAATGCATTCCCTAAAGTAACACACTGTTTTAACTGTTTTATTGTTTTAGATTATAATTGGCATTAGCTTGTTTAATGCTTAATATGTTTTTAGCTGTTTAAATTATTTATCATTGTATACTGTTTAAGTTGATTTTATCTGTTTGCCACCCTGAGATCTTAATGACATAGGGTGGGATATAAATGCTTTAAACAAACAAACAAAGAAACAAACAAATAAAATAACCACTTTCAGTTGAAGCCCTAGGGGTCATTGAAGGCATCATACCCCAAGAACAATCCATGGGTGCAGACATGAGTTTTGATTATTTATTTATTTATTACATTTATATCCCACCTTTCTTCCATCATGGAACTCAAGGTAGCTACATGTGGTTCCCAGGTGGTTTCCCCTCCAAGCACTGACCAGACCCAGACCTGCTTAGCTTCAGCAAGATGGCTGCTTCACATGCCTTCAGACCATGCCCTGATGGGAATAAATGGGGATACGTGCATCAGCAAAACCTGAGCTTACTGAAGTTCTCCTAATTCCATCTTGAAGCTCGTTCTGATTCAAATCTGTATCAGATTCCAAACTTTTTCTTTTTTTACATGAAAATCCATGTGTATTTTCATGCATTTTTATGCAAATTTATGCATCAATTGTGCACATCTTTGAAATGTACACATTCTTCTCCCATGGATTAAAGCCTTTTGTCTGCATATTTCAAAGTACACATTTTTTTTCATGCACATTTCTCAAATGTACGCATGCTGTCAAACCCTTTTGGGAGGGTCTGTGAATGACATTGCAAGCTGGGAAATGTACAGACTTCTATCACAGATTGCATCGAGGTCCATGTTCAGTCTGGAAGGTGCAAGCTGGGTAAATCCTGATTAAACAAACAAACTGAAATGCATTTCTCATACATCCCTGGTCATGAGCCAGGTGAGAGGTGGATATGTGGCACCACTTCTCACTTGCTCCCCCAAGTCACCTCCAGAACATCACCACCAAAGGGGCAGATCAGAGGTTTTCGCTTCAGATAAAGAGGTGCCCGTTTATAGCCTCAGGGCCTGCCTTTTTAGGAAAACTGAACTTACCTGATATACTCTTGCCAGAATTGTGAGACTTATCTCAGCCATAATCAAGACAAGCTGTGGAAGAACCTTTCGCTTTGAGGCAACTAGATCAGCTTGTAGAGCAGCCTTCCCCAACCTTGTGCCTTCCAGATGTTTTGAGACTAAAGTAGGGATGGGGGAGAATTTCTCCCCGAAACTTCGGGGGGCCGAGTGCCAACGTATTCGGCCCCCTGAAGTAGTTTCGGGGAGAAATTCTCCGCCCCCCCTGCCCCCTGCCCCCCCCGGGATGGGACTTACCTTTCCCGAATGTCGCTCCCGGTGGCGGGTCGCAGCGGCGGTTCGGCAGGGCTTCGACAGGGGCAGGGGCGGCAGCCGGTCTTTCGACCAGCTGCCGCCACTGCTGCCATTCCAAGAAAAGTAAAAAAAAAAACAACGCTCCCGTGATAGGCTACGTGATGATTAACGTAGCCTATCATGGCTAGATTTGCAAAGTCAGCCATGATAGGCTACGTAAATCGTCACGTAGCCTATCACAGGTGACTTTAAAAAAAAAAAAGCGCGTATGCAAATGGCAGCCCCCATAGGGAGCCCCCATTCGCGTTCCTTATTTGGTCGCTGTAGTCTACGTAAAGATTACGTAGACTACGACGAAAATAAGGGCAATGCTATTTGCGTTGCCCTTATTTTCGCCGTAATCTACGTAAAGATTTACATAGACTACAGCGACCAAATAAGGAACGCGAATGGCGGCTCCCTATGGGGGCTGCCATTTGCGTACGCACTTTTTTTTTTTTTAAGTCACCCGTGATAGGCTACGTGACGATTTATGTAGCCTATCATGGCTTACTTTGCAGATCTAGCTGTGATACGCTACATAAACCGTCACGTAGCCTATCACGGGGGCGTTTTTTTTTTAACTTTTTATTTCGCGGCCGGGCGAGGCGAGGCACCTCCTCCCCAGCCTGAATTTTGTCCGGGCGGGCGAGGCCTGAATTTCAGCCAGGTGAGGAGGGAAGCCTCCCCCTCCAGCCTGAACTTCGGGGGGAGCAGCGAAGCGCCTCCCCCCCACCGCGAAGCAAGCTGCGAGACCAGGTAAGTGACTTTCGTGCACCCCTAGACTAAAGCTAGGGATGTTGGAGAATTCCGCCACGGACTCCAGTGAGGCCAGATTCTAAAGAATCCGTCCCCCTGGTGTCCATGGTGGAACGGTGCAATCCCCCCCGCCACCCTGCGGAATCCCCCCAGGATGGAACCTACCTGGCTCTGGTGGTGGCTCCAGCAGCGGCTCTGGCAGTAGCTCCAGCAGTGGCAGCGGCTCCGGGTCGTGTTCCAGCTGCTGCCGGGCTGTGGCCGCAAATGGCAGCCACTATGCCAGCCACCATTTGCATCCCTGCCAAGCCATGATAGGCTACATAAGTATCTACGTAGCCTATCACGGCAAAAGGCGGGGACGCAAATGGTGGCTGCTACGTGTGCCCCTGCTCTTTACCATGATAGGCTATGTAGATACTTACGTAGCCTATCATGGCAAAAGGTAGGGATGCAAATGTCAGCCACTACGCCATTTGTGCCCCTGCTCTTTTGCCATGATAGGCTACGTAGATACACAGCTGACATCCAAAATATCTGGAGGGCATTAGGTCAGGGAAGGCTGTTCTAGAGCCTCAGATCTGTTCCATACCTGCAGACTACATTCCTACTGCTGCTTGGCAACTGAATTCATCTAGACCTTGACTCTAATGACATAAGATTGGTACGTTTCAGACAGGGATGTGCGGATTTTGTAAAATCTGTTCTGTCTGCATTTTGTGGATTGTCAGGTGCTTTTCATTCTATCATTTGCCCTTTTCCCCGCCATTTACTGAATTTGAACAAATTCACACTTATGAAAATGCACAAATTGCCCCCCAAAATGTGCAAAGCCCCCCACCAAATGCTGAATACAAGCTGAATATGAGCCAACAATCTGATGTGGCTGGAAAAATGGCAAATGCTCTTTTGGGCTGCATTAATAGAAGCATAGCTTCCAAATCCCAGGAAGTACTAGTCCCCCTCTACTCAGCACTGGTTAGGCCTCATCTGGAGTACTGTGTCCAATTCCGGGCACCACACTTTAAGAAGGATGCAGACACACTGGAGAGGGTTCAGAGGAGGGCAACAAAGATGACCAGTGGACTGGAAACAAAGCCCTATGAAGAGAGACTGAAAGCACTGGGCATGTTTAGCCTTGAGAAGAGAAGACTGAGGGGAGGTATGATACCCCTCTTCAAGGTCTTGAAAGGTTGTCACAGAGAGGAAAGCCAAGATCTCTTCTCGATCATCGCAGAATGCAGGACACGGAATAATGGGCTCAAGTGACAGGAAGCCAGATTCCGGCTGAACATCAGGAAAAACTTCCTGACTGTTAGAGCAATACGACAATGGAACCAATTCCCTAGGGAGGTAGTGGGCTCTCCCACACTGGAGGCATTCAAGATGAGGCTGGACAACCATCTGTCAGGGATGCTGCTGTGACTTGGATTCCTGCATTGACCAGGGGGTTGGACTCGATGGTGTTTTAGGTCCCTTCCAACCCTATTATTCTATGATTCTATGATATTTTCATGCTTTGGCCTATGGAGGAAATGCACATGTTCAGCTGTGTTTTATTCTTTAATTTTATGTATTTTTCTATGACTAAATGTGCCTAAAATTCCAGAATTTTTTTTTTAAAAAATAAACTTGTCCGCGAGTCTGCGGAATCAATGCGACTCAGGGGAAGCTGGTCTGCTGCAGAATCCGTGGGTTGGATTAATAGAAATCTAATCCCCTTTGATTCCATTACAACTTTCTCAAAGTTTTAGACCTAAGGCCACCACTGAGAAGAATGACTTTTCAGTGGTGGCCCCTCAATTATGGAATTATTTTCCTGATGTTATTCTGCCTGCCACCAAAATTGTTATCTTTCCAGCACCAGATTAAAACTAGGGATGTACGAAAGTGACTTACGTTTCGCCGATTATGTTGATGGGGGGGGAGGCATTCCGTTCCTGCCCCCCAGAATCCTCGAATGGCCGTCTGTGCTCCGCGGCAGCTCCGCAGAGCAGCTGGCCAGGCCCAGCCTGGCCAGGCCAGAGCCATCCGCAGCCGGATTTCTAGCCGCGGAGGGCTCTGGGTAAAATAACAAAAACAAAAAAAAACAACGCGTACGCAAATAGCAGCGATTGCGTCCCGTTTTGATTCCCCATTTTAGCCTACATAAATATTTATGTAGGCTAAAACGGTCAATGAAAAAGGGACGCAAATAGCGCCTGCTATGCTATTTACGTTCCCCTTGATTTTCGCTGTCATAGTCTACGTAAATATTTACATAGATTAAGACGGCCAAAAAGAAGGAACGCAAATGGTGGCGGCCGTAGCTGCCGCCAGTTGCGTACGTGTTTATTTTTTTTTTAACCCACCCAGCCATGATAGGCTACGTAAAGATTTACGTAGCCTATCACATCTTTTTTTTTCCCCCACAAGCCTGGAAATGGTGGCGGCAGCAGCCGGTTGGAAGACCGGCTGCTACCGCCACCTTTGCTGGAGCCACTGCTGGAGCCGCTGCTGGAGCCGCCACCGCCCGGAAGATCAGCCCCAGGTAAGTCCCGTCCCGGGGGGGATCTGCGGGGGGGCGGGGGTGTGGCAGTCCGTTCCGCCACGGAGTTCGGAGGGCCAAATGCACTGGCATTCGGCCTCACCGAGATCCATGGTGGAATTCTCTGACATCCCTAATTAAAACTGCTCTCTTCTCTCAGACATTTAGTAGCATATAATGTTTTGTTTGCTTGTTTGTTTGTTTAGTTTGCTCCTGGATCATCTTTGGCTGATTGTTTTAAAACAAAAAGAAAATTAGATACGTTTTCTCTCTATGTGTGCTTATATAATTGTAAATGCTCCTTTGTACTTTAGTGTGTTTAAATGGTTTCTAATTTTTGTGAACTATCCACAGAGAGCTTCGGTTATGGGGCAGTATAGAAATATAATAAATGAAATTAAAAATGAAATATTCTAGCAAATGGATGCCTGCAGCAAACCCTCAAGCAGAGCATGAAAACAAGAGTCCACCAGTGTGGTTTGCTCCCTAGCAACTGGGTACACTCCCCTTGAACCTGGAGCTTCCAGGTAGCATCATGGCTAATACCCAGTCAAAGTGCATTTGTCTAATCCCCCTTTAAACCCATCCAAGTCATAATTATGCATTGTATGAAGTAGTTATTCTTAGCACATTCTGACACTGCCTTAGCCAAACTGTTGAACCCTCTTCAGACATTCAGTATGAACACATGATGCACATATTAGCCATGTCCCACGACTGGCATATGATTGGCATCATTCTGTAGGGGAACAATTTGTATATAGATGTACACATGCAGGGCTCCCTCCACTGGGACGCAAACCCTGATTGACCAGGGTTCATGTCCCCATGGAGGGAGCCCTATGCACATAAATCCATAGACACAAGGCACCATTTGAACTGATGTTGTTTTTGGAACAACCCTGAAAATTGTGGAATCATTTTCATTTTTCATTTCTGAGCGCTTTTCAAATGATTCCAGTGGAACTGTTCCACTGGAAAAAAAAATGCAACACAAATATTATTAATGTCACTGCCATAGGAGTTAGAGTACAGAAGAGACATTGGGCTTGGCCAAGGTGACACAAGGGTACAGGGACAAGGCCAGGAACCTGGGATCACCAATTTATTTATTCTCATTTTGAGACCCTGTCACCCTTTTAGCCAAAATCAGTAAAGTAAGAGCTCGTCTGTTGAAATAAATCCCTTTGAGGAAATGTTAGTTTCTAAACCAGACACAAAGATTATCATTTTATTATCAGTTTTCTTTTCTTTCTTTTTTACTTCTGGTCTTTAAATGACCTGCAGGCAAGATTTCCCTACATTCAAAATTATCCTCAAATATGTAATAATGTTCCACAGGCTTACAGTCTTGTCCTAGTCCATGAACATGCTATTTTTAAACCGAAATGGAAATTATTATATATATTTTTTCTATGCACCAAGGGAAACTGATTGCCAAGGAATGAAGACTGAAATGGCCTGGGTTGTTTTGTTTTGTTTTTGTTTTCCTGGAGAACAATAATGAATCACTCTTACTAGCTTTTGTTCTTATTTATTTGCCAGGGCTTAAGCAACACTTAAGCTTTTAAGGAGCATCTATAATTATTTATTTAGCTACGTTAGAAACATTTTCCTTATTCTAGAAGAAAACACACCAACTGACTAGCATTTAAAAAGGGATGCCATTTATGGAACCAAGTTGTGGAAAGCTGATTTAGAGGGAAGAGTTTATAGCAGAAAGGAGAATTATACTGAAGGCTGCAATGTGGTGCTTGTTTGCCCATAAAGCAGCACCCCCCTCCCAGAGCTTTGTCCTAGGAGGACGTTACATCTTAAACAGTGTGTGAGCACTGGCTGCCTATTCACTACTGGGCCAGGTTTAAGTAGGGATGGCGGAGAATTTCTCCCCGAATCTTCAGGGAGCCGAGCGCCAACGCATTCGGCCCCCCGAAATCGGTGGTGAAATTCTCCACCCCCCGCCCCCCCCGGGATGGGACTTACCTTTGGCAAATGTTCCTCCCGGCAGCGGGTCCCGGCGGCAGTTCGTCGGCCTTTCGTCGGGGGCGGCAGCCGGTCTTCCGACTGGCCGCCGCCATTACAAAGTGTAAAAAAAAAACCAAAACCCTGTGATAGGCTACGTAACGATTAACATAGCCTATCACGGCTAGATTTCCAAAGTCAGCCGTGATAGGCTACGTTAATCATTACGTAGCCTATCACGGGTGACTTTGAAAAAAAAAAAAAGTGCGTAAGCAAATGGCGACGCCCTATGGGCACCGCCATTTGTGTTCCTTATTTGGTCCCGATAGTCTACGTAAAGATTTACGTAGATTACTGGGACCAAATAAGGAACGCAAATGGCGGCACCCATAGGCCACCGCCATTTGCGTTAGGGATGGCAGAGAATTTCTCCCCGAAACTTCAGGGGGCCGAGTGCCAACGTGTTCGGCCCCCCGAACAAGTTTCGGGGAGAAATCCTCCGCACCCCCCCGCACCCTCCCCCGGGACGGGACTTACCTTTGCCGAATGTCCCTCCCGGCGGCGGGTCCGGCCGGCAGTTCGGCGGGTGTTCGTGCGGGGTGGGAGCGGCAGCCGGTCTTTCGACCGGCTGCCGCCACCGCCATTCCAATAAAAGAAAAAAAAAACGCCCCCGTGATAGGCTACATGACGATTAACGTAGCCTATCACGGCTGACTTTGCAGATCTAGCCATGATAGGCTACGTTAATCGTCACGTAGCCTATCACGGGGGCGTTTAAAAAAAACAAAAAACTTTCGAGTTCGCGGCTGGGCGAGGCGGGAAGCCTCCCCCCCAGCCTGAATTTCGGCCGGGGCGAGGTGGGAAGCCTCCCCCCCTCGGCCTGAACTTCGCAGGGGGAGCAGCAAAGCGCCTCCCCCCAACCGCGAACAAGCTTCGACGAAAGGTAAGTGACTTTCGTCCACCCCTAATTTGCGTACACGCTTTTTTTTTTCAAAGTCACCCATGATAGGCTACGTAACGATTAACGTAGCCTATCATGGCTGACTTTGGAAATCTAGCCGTGATAGGCTATGTTAATCGTTACGTAGCCTATCACAGGTTTTGTTTTGTTTTTTACACTTTGTTTCGCAGCCGGGGAGACGGGGCGCTTCTCCCTGGCCTGAATTTCAGCCGGGCGAGGCGGGACGCCTCCCCCCCTCGCCTGAACTTCGGAGGGAGAAGCGAAGTGCCTCCCCCCCACCATGAAGCACCCCTGTGAAAAGGTAAGTGACTTTCGTACATCCCTAGGTTTAAGGTATTAGTACTAGTGTACAAAGCCCTAAACAACTTGGGACTGGGATACCTGAGAGAGTGCCTTCTTCTCTACCAACCTGCCTGGTCACTGAGGTCATTGGAGAGTTTGCTCCTGGTGGTTCCACACAGATCCATGGCCCAACTGGAGTCCACTAGGAATAGATCCTTCAGCATGGTGGCCCCCTTCCTGTGGGATTTCCTGCCTTTGGAGGCCAGGCAGGCGCCAATGTTGTGCTATTTTCAGCACCTCCTGAAGCATTTATTTCGAGAGGCCTTCCCCGAGTGACCAGCTGTGGTTTGTTTGTTTATTTATTTCATTTCTATACCACCCAATAGCCGAAGCTCTCTGGGCGGTTCACAGCTATTACGTTCAGAATCTTCTTTTAAAAAATGTTTTAATTCTTTTAATTATGGGGTTTTATTCTTTTATCTTCTTGTTCACCACTCCAAAATCTTTGATGTGGAGCAGTATATAAATATTGTAAATAAAAATACATGAATAAATAAAAGTTGGGACTACAATTCCCATCAGCCCTAGCCAGCAGGGCCAATGGTCAGGAATGCTGAGAGTTGTAGTCCAAAACATCTGGAGGGTGCCAGGTTGAGCTGTTTTAGAATTAGAGCTGCATGCAAGAAGTCTCTGAAAATCCTCCATCCTATTTATGGGCAAAGAAATTGCAAGGTGATGGTGGGACAATTTAATTGAATTTCTCCATGGGGAGGAGAAATTCCCCAATAGTTTCTCACAGCAGGGCCCACCAGGCTTGTACAACTTCTTAATATCCCCCCCCCCCGGGGTGGGTTGTTTTGGGAGGTTTTTCTGGTGATACTACAAGTGGCAATGGAATTAGGGATGTACAAATCCCTCACCTGGTTCCAGTTGGGGCATCCGCTGGGGGGGGGGAGGTGATCCGTTCCTCCCCCTGGAACCCTCGATGGGGGGGGAACCAGTCCTCCATCCCGGAATCCTGCCCAGCCGGCTCCTCTCTGTGGCCATATTGCGGAGCCGCCGGCCGGGCCGATCTGCAGCAGGGCATCTAGCTGCTGCCGGGCTGGTGTGGAAGCAAATGGTGTCCTGCGTAGGGGATGCCATTTGCATCCCTACGGTAGCCCGTGATAGGCTACATAAGTATTTGCGTAGCCTATCATGGCTAAAGCAGGGATGCAAATGGCAGCTGCTATGCCATTTGCGCCCCCGCTCTTTGCCGTGATAGGCTACATAAGTATTTACGTAGCCTATCACAGTAAAGGCAGCCCCGCCATTTGTGTCCCTGCTTTAGTTGTGATAGGCTACGTAAATACTTACCTAGACTATCACAGCTGCCTGCAAGCACGCAAATTGCGGCAGCTACCATGGCTGCCATTTGTGGCCACAGCAGCCCGGCAGTGGCCGGCCGGGAAACCAGCCGGAGCCGCTGCCACATCTGCCCCAGGTAAACTCCATCCCAGGGGGATTCTGTGGGGTGGCGGGGGCCGGGAGGCCGTTCCGCCATGGATTCTAAAGTTCTAAAGAATCTGGACTCACTGGAGTCCGTGGCTGAATTCTCTGACATCCCTAAATGACATAAACCGTGTTGGCAACTTAACCTAGGGATGGGCGAATCCCCTGTGCCTACCTTGCACACTGCTCACCGGACCCCACCTATCTACCTCCAATTTTGTGAAAGTTTTCTTCTCCCATGAAAAAGGCTTCCATTTTTCTGCCTCATTTTATAATTTATTTCAGTGGTGTTTTTGAGCTTACCTAATCACTATGAGGTTGCTGTGATGATGACGATGATGATGATGATTTCTATTGGACAACTCTCCATTGCACTATAGCCTTCCAGGTTGCCTGTGCTTCCTATTCTGGACAAACAAACAAAACCTCTATGGGAGGAAATACTTCATGACGTCTTACCCTGGGCTTTAACTGAAGTGCAGAAAGCCAAGGAGGCTGAAAAGGCTGCCAGAGATATGATTATACAATGGAAGACAGGACACCACCCACACTTATCCTTCAGCCACCCAGTAAGTAAAGTAAACACAAGAACCCTGAACCCAATGCCATGAGAATTTATCTGAAATTTTCTTCTTCCTGAATACCTTTTTGAAAGCCATTTCTTTTCTATCAAACTGAATGGGAATGGTAAAAAGAAAGAAAGAAAAGTGGAAGACATTTTTGGCACAGCCTTACTTCAAATTAATCATAGCACCAAATCTCTTGAAATGGGATATTTAGAAAGAACACAAACAGTTTGCCCCACCTCAGCTCCTCCAAATTTATTTATCCCAAATGTCCACACTTCAGTTCTGATTCAGCAAGGGCCCAACATAACATGTAAACTCATATATGTCCAGTGCTGCCATCTTCCCTGCCAGCTCTGTCTCCAAACTCCCTGGTGTTATGCCTGACCTAGGCCCAAGCCAGGACTCCTTAGTGTCATGTCTGACCTAGGCCATGGTCATCCTCTGGTGAAGGTTGTGAGGCTGAAGACCTCGTGAGACCCCCCCCAACCCTCCATAATTCCCACAAGCACCCCTCACACCGTAAAACTCCTCCCCCATGCAGAGGACACAAGAGGTCCTTCGGGAACAGTGGTCCTTGAGGCACCTGCATGTGGGGTTCTTCATTAACTTACCTCACCAATAAAGTCAGGGGAGGAGGCTGAATGACACCCTCACCCCTGCCCTCGAGACTGGTGGCACCAAAATGCATAGGTGATCTTGTGTTGGCAAAGTGCATGTTTGAGGACCTAAAGAAAGGAAACAGATTCCTCAAGAGTAAGAGGGCTCCTCAGAAGTAAGAGGGCTCCTCAAGAGTAGGGGACTCCTCAGGAGCAGGAAGCCTGGCGACCCGAGTTAACGTTTGCAGCTGGCTCTGGCTCTGAAATCCAACCTACATAAGCCCTCAGTTTCAGTCTATCCACTGTGGGAGTAATACAGTGTGGGGAGAATTGGGTTGTTGTCATTATGATTTTATCCAGTTTGCACCTTCTGGGCTGAATATGGACTTGAGTACAATATATATTTTAAGAATGTACATTTCTGAGCTTGTAATGTGATTCACAAACCAAAAGAAAAGTGTTTGGCTGCATGCAGTTCATGAAATGTGCACTTTTGAAAAATGCACACAGATAGGCTTTATTCCGGGGGGGGGGGGGAGAATGTGTACAGCTAAAAATGCACACAATTGATGTGTACATCTGGGAAAATATATGCACAAAAATGCACAGATTTTCATGTGAAAAGAAAAACAACAAAAAACAAAGCTTTCAATCTGATACAGACTCAGGTCAGAACACGCCTGCAGATGGAATTTTGAGAGCCTGAGTGATCTCGAATTCACACATCCCTGCACAGGTCTTATGCTCTGTAAATCCCAGCTGTGTGCCCCATGTTTTGACACCCAGATTTGCCTTTATCCTGACAGCATGCAGCTTGTCCCTTAGCTTTTTTCTCCAAATATGAACATGGCTTTGCGCAACAACCCAGCCATGGGACAAGTTCAAGTAGGACATCCCACCATTCACACTATGTGCCCCCTTTTCCAATCTCCCTCTTTTAACAGAAGCTTTAGGTTTAAAGTCTGGGTAATCATCTAAGCAGGTTTGGGGGTGACTGTTTCTGCAAGGGAGCACAGGACATTAGGTTTCCAGTCAGCCTTCCCCAATGAGGTGCCCTCAACTACAATTCCTGTAATCCCTGACCATTGACCATGCTGGCTGGGTCTGATGGATGTTGTAGTCTGAAACATCTGGAAGGTGTCACACTGGGGAAGGCTGTTCTCAGTGCCTCACTGCTCAAAGGACTGAAACAGGAATAAATGGCAATGACACTTGTCATGTTTGTTTGTTTGTTTAACAGTATTTGTACACTGCTCCATATCCAAAGATCTCAGAGCGGTGAACAGCAGACAGGGTAAAGAATAAGAACTCCATATTATTATTAGGTGTGTGTGTTTTTTAAAGAAACAGAGTTCTGATAAAACCAAATTTAATAAACGGTGGCTGGTCACTCAAGGAAGGCTTCCTGAAATAACAATATTTTCCAGAGGCACTGAAAGCAACACAATGTTGGCACCTGTCAGACCTCCAAAGCCAGGGAATTCCATAGGAAGGGGACCACCACACTGAAGGCTCTTTTCCTGGTAGACTCCAATTGCGACATGGGTCCATGTTGAACCACCAGGAACATGCCCTCTGATTATGTCAGTGACCAGGTAGGTTGGTAAGGGAGAAGGTGGTCTCTCAGAACAGAAAGTATAGTGTATCTGGCCAGGATGTGATGCTCCTGGGAACATCCAGGCCTGAGCTCTTCACTGCCACCAGGCTTCCCCACCACCTCCAGTTGGTCAAGAGTAAATCTGGGGAAAGGATGTGTGTTCCAAGGATTACTGGCGGCAGTGGAGACCTCTCCACTGTCTTGCGCGTACTCCCTGCAGAGATGGAACTCTGGTGTTGTATTGTATTTCCAAGGCAGGAGCATGGGGCAGGTGACTGAAATTCCCTTTTTTCCCTTATGGAAATTGTGTTCTAGATGGCCAACAGGGTTTGCATAGAATTAAGGGGAATCATGTCAAGTTTGGGGTATGTTTACACAGATAGTTCCAATGAGTCAGCTCCCAGGACACCCACCAGGTTCTAGGGGTGGACGAAAGTCACTTACCTGTCGTCGAAGCTTGTTCGCGGTGGGGGGAGGCGCTTCGCTGCTCCCCCCGCAAAGTTCAGGCCGGGGGGGGGAGGCTTCCCACCTCGCCCCGGCCGAAATTCAGGCCGGGGGGAGGCTTCCCGCCTCGCCCGGCCGCGAACGCCAAAGTTTTTTTTTTTAAAAAAAAACGCCCCCGTGATAGGCTACGTGACGATTAATGTAGCCTATCATGGCTAGATCTGCAAAGTCAGCCGTGATAGGCTACGTTAATCGTCACGTAGCCTATCACGGGTGACTTTAAAAAAAAAGAGAAAAAAGTGCATACGCTAATGGTGGCCCCCATAGGGAGCCGCCATTCGCGTTCCTTATTTGGTCACTGTAGTCTACGTAAATCTTTACGTAGACTACAGCGACCAAATAAGGAATGGGAATGGCGGCTCCCTATGGGGGCCGCCGTTATCCGTACGCGCTTTTTTTTTTTTAAAGTCACCCGTGATAGGCTACGTGACAATTTACGTAGCCTATCACGGCTGACTTTGCAAATCTAGCCGTGATAGGCTACGTTAATCGTCACGTAGCCTATCACGGGGGCGTTTTTTTTTCTTTTATTGGAATGGCGGCGGCGGCGGCAGCCGGTCAAAAGACCGGCTGCCACTCCCGCCCCAGACGAACACCCGCCGAACCGCCGGCCGGACCCGCCGCCGGGAGGGACATTCGGCGAAGGTAAGTCCCGTCCCGGGGGGGGTGCGGGGTGCGGGGGGGGGTGCGGAGGATTTCTCCCCGAAACTTGTTCGGGGGGCCGAACACGTTGGTGCTCGGCCCCCCGAAGTTTCGGGGAGAAATTCTCCGCCATCCCTACCAGGTTCACACTGGTAACCTCAAGATGGGACTATTGCAATGTGCTTTGCATGGGGCTGCCTATGGGGTAGGCCCAGAGGCTGCAGCTAGCACAAAATGCCATTGCGGGGTGCTGTGTGGGACAGCTTACCAGGAACATACTACACCATATCTGAAAGAGTTGCACTGGCTTCCAATAAGCTACAGGGCCAAATTCAAGGTGTTTATGCTGACACGTAAAGCCCTGTATGAGGACCCAGTTACTGAACGGGGTGCCTTCTCTCTTATGTACCTGTCTGGATATTAAGACTGAGTGAGGATGCCCTCTTGACGGTACCACATTTGTCTGGAGTTTTATATGCAGCAATCCTAGAGAGAGCATGCTCAGTGCAGGCACCCTGACTGTGGAATTCTGTCCCCCACCCCATAGATGGGTGGTATCAATCTTACAAGCTTTCAGCACCAGCTAAAGAGCTATTTGGGGTGTGATCCTATGGGGATAGGCAGCCACCTCCAAACTTGGAGGCAGCTGCCTATCCAATGCATGGCAGGAGAAGCACGGAGGGGATTGTCCCCTCCGTGCTTCTCCTGCCCTGCATTTGCGGCTAGACAGCCGATGTTGGCTATCTAGCCTCGGGAAGGTGGAGTGGGGGAAGAGGCTGCCGGATGACACATAGGATGTGTTGTACCAGCATTCCTGCCTTCCCTGCCCCGGAAAGCCCCCCGGAACACCCCGTTTTGGCTGCTCTGCGCGCCTCTTCTGAGTGCAGAGCATGAGGCTGTTGTGTGCTGCCTGCGAGGCAGCGCAGAAGGGGGAAGTTGGTTCTCTGGGATCTGACTTTGGAGCACAGGCTCTGAGGTCAGCTCCTGGAAAACCACATATCCTATGGCCGTCTAGCTGCTGACTAGCAGCCATAGAATTGCTCCCTTATTTAATCAAGCTTTAGTTTGCATTTTCCTCTCCCTCTCTCTTTTTCGTTTACTACATTGTGCAAACTGTTATTTATCTGTTACAGTCCTCCCTGTCTGATTGTTTCGTTGTCGTCGTCAACGTTGTATTATTTTATCGTAGTTTATTGCGTCCACCCTGGTTTGGTATTATTCTATAATGAAAAGCAGATCAGAAATGTCATAACAAACAAGCAAATACTTTGTTCAACTGCTATTCAGTGGTTCCTTTTTGTCACCACCCATGAACAACATAAACTCAGGTGACTTATTTACAAGGACTGAAAGTGACGTCGGGTGCCCATGTTTGGAATTGTAAATGAAGGCATTGTTGGCTAGCTGTTTCCTTTTGTCAATAATTTGACAGGTAATAGCATTAAGCCAGCTCTAATCAGTAGACTGTTTGCTCCCTGATCATAATTATAGGGGATAGTGACAATGGGTATTTGGTAGAATATCACAGAGCTGGATGTCCTAGAAGTGGAGGGTTTATTTTAAATCTGTTTTTTTTGTTTTTGGTTTCATTTTGTTTTTTAAGATTCACTAATGTACCCATTTGCCCATTTATTGAGTTTGGCCCTTAATTAGGCCAAGATGAAAGGGCTACTGCATATTAAAGATGCTTTTATCACACCACTGAAAGTGACTAATAATTAACAAAGGGAGCTTAAAAAAATATGATTGGCTTGCTCAAATATCCCTTGTTTCTCTGGAAACGCAGTCACAAGGGCCTGTCATTTCCCCCTTAATATACATATTAATTAAGGCTATGAGGAATGCTCATACATTTATATTTTGGGACAAAAATAGAGCTTTCAAGAGCTTTTCAAGAAGGGGAGATGGAAATATTTCCTAAAACCTCCCTTAATGTACAGCCTTTTTGGAGACTGTTTACTGCCATTGTTTCTCCTCTCTGCTGTTGATTCAGCACCACCACCCCACCCAGGTCAGGGTTTCTTTTCCTTACCAAGAGTGATCCTAGCCAATCAGGGGTCATGTAGTGAACAGTGCTACATGATCACCAATCAGATTTGGAAGTGTCATGATGTCACTGTGGACAAAGTAGGGGTGGACGAAAGTCCCTTACCTGTCGTCGAAGGACGTTCGCGGTGGGGGGGAGGCGCTTCGCTAATCCCCCCGCGAAGTTCAGGTTGGGGGGGGGAGGCTTCCCTCCTCGCCCCGGCCGAAATTCAGGCCGGGGGGGAGGCTTCCCACCTCGCCCCGGCCGAAATTCAGGCCGGGGAGGAGGCTTCCCGCCTCGCCCGGCCGCGAACGCGAAAGTTTTTTTTTTTTTAAATGCCCCCTGATAGGCTACGTGACGATTCACGTAGCCTATCACGGCTAGATCTGCAAAGTCAGCCATGATAGGCTACGTCAATCGTCACGTAGCCTATCACGGGTGACTTTTAAAAAAAAAAAGCGCGTACGCTAATGGTGGCCCCCATAGGGAGCCGCCATTCGCGTTCCTTATTTAGTCGCTGTAGTCTACGTAAATGTTTACGTAGACTACGGCGAAAATAAGGGCAATGCAAATAGCGTTGCCCTTATTTTCGCCATAGTCTACGTAAACATTTACGTAGACTACAGCGACCAAATAAGGAACGGGAATGGCGGCTCCCTATGGGGGCTGCCATTATCCGTACGCGCTTTTTTTTTTTTTTTTAAGTCACCCGTGATAGGCTACATGACGATTGACGTAGCCTATCACGGCTGACTTCGCAAATCTAGGCGTGATAGGCTACGTGAATCGTCACGTAGCCTATCAGGGGGCGTTTTTTTTCTTTTCTTTCATTGCAATGGCGGCGGTGGCAGCTGGTTGAAAGACCGGCTGCCGCTCCCGCCCCGCTCGAACACCCGCCAAACCGCCGGCCGGACCAGCCACCGGGAGGGACATTCGGTGAAGGTAAGTCCCGTCCTGGGGGGGGTGCGGGTTGCGGGGGGGTTCGGAGGATTTCTCCCTGAAACTTGTTCGGGGGGCCGAACATGTTGGCGCTCGGCCCCCCGAAGTTTCAGGGAGAAATTCTCCGCCATCCCTAGGACAAAGACAGCTAATTAAGGACAACAGTGGACCTTGAGGGAGCTGCAGATGGGGACCCTGATGAGCCTATGTCACCCATGGAGTCAGAGAAGAAGGCAGATGGAATGCCAGAAGGTACAAGTGGCCTCCCATTCATAAAGCATGTGGCTTAGGACTCCTCAGAAGTAGAGGATCTTCTCTAGAGTAGAGGACTCCTTAAGAGTATGATGCTCTGAGGGCTGGGATGTTTGCAGCTGGGTCTGTGTGGGTCTCTTTGTAACTCAGCTGCCCGGTGAGCCTCCCATTTTTCTGAGTCCTGGCTTCCAGCTTTACCTTGTTCCTGAGACTGTACTTGTCTCCACCATGTTGACCTTGGATTTGCAAAATGGTCTTACCCAGCTGCTCCATGCTGTATTCTGGCTTAGGTCCTCTTCTGCACTTAGGCTAGGCACCAGGACTTGGCTAAGCTCAAGTAGGACATGCACATGCACATACATACCACTACAATATTTGGTCACAATCCCATCCAGCAAGTCAGATACAACATATCCAGCAAGGAATATGCCACAGATACAACACTATATCTAATGCCCAGCACAGGCACAGATACTGACCTGGAAGACATGGGATCTACGAAGCCCTGGTGAACCCACAACACAGTTTAGGGAGGAGCAGACCAAGAAAGAAACAGCACTAACACAAACCCATGATGCTTTATATTGGGGCAAATAAGCTTTCCAAAATGTTATGTTAGGGGAAAGTGTGTAGAAGAAATGCACATGAAAATGTCAGAAGAAGACGAAGACGAAGCAGCAGCAGCAAACTGATGTAGAAACACAGTGGAATGAACTGAAGATTCGAAAAAAGGTGAACCTGATAGAAATCAATTAATAGAACAAATTGACAAATTCATATGTACTCAGTAGGTAGATGGGTGTGGATGCACTGTGGTGAGATCTGTCTGTTCTGAAGGCCAGGGCAAACATTTCAAACAAAGGATACCAGACAGGCCAAAGGAACATGGCTAATGAATGGGTTGTGGGTGGGTGCGATATCAACCACAGTCTTGCTAATCTGAATACAGGGGGTACAAGTTCCTGAGGTGTCAAGCCTAGCAATAACCAACCAGAATGGGCTCAGCCATGGGCAGGTCAAGAAAGGCAGATATGCCCAATTTTGTGAATGCCTGCAATGGTTGGGAGACCAGCAGACATCAACAGTGAAAGCCAGAGCAGTGGAAAGCACCAACACCTATTGAAAGCCTCTGACAAGAGATAGGAGCCCCTAAGAGAGTCAACTCCCAGAAGCTCAGGTAAATCCAGCTAGCTCACTGACTCCCCTTGGATGGTCCCATTCACCACCACCACCAAATGTGTGCTCCTGAGAAAATTCATTTATGATTGAACAGAAGACATTAGGTTTTAAATGAAGTCCCTGTTAGCGTTTATTACCATTTGCAATTGAGGGGAATTAAATGATATTATAAGGGAGTTGAACTGCTCAAATAATTGCATGCCATGGTAGGCGCCAACACTGGGAGCAATAGAGCTGCTTAGTTTGAGAAGGCAAATGAAAATATACTACCCAGTGGGGCCAATGTTCTCCTTGCTCCTTTAATATGCATCATTTATTAGTTAAATTATTGATTGGTTAATGTTTATCAAGCTCTTTGAAGAGGCAAAGCACTATGGAGAGCCTAAACATTCCTATTCCTGCTGCCATTTATTAAAATAGTTAATGTATTCAGTCTGATGTGGAGGATGAGAAACATAAGGCTGGGCATATGCTTTTGTTGTCCAGATAATTTAGGCACGAATCACGATAGCCCTCTCCTCCAGGAAAAGGTTGTACTCAGCTAATGTATACTATGTACTAGTTCTGTGTTAAAATCTGTCCCCAAATTGCCCCCATGTGTTCTTCAGCCATAAAAGAGGCTTCCCTCTTGAGGGTGCTTGAGAATTTTGTTTGGTCATGTTTTTGAACTTTTTATATTATTTCAAATGGGCTGAGGTTGCTGTTTTCCCTCCCTCCCTCCCTCCCTCCCTCCCTCCCTCCCTCCCTCATTTTATTCATTTATTTAATTAATTAATTAATTAATTACTGCTGAAGCTCTCTGGGCGGTTCACAAAAATTCAAACCAAAGAGCACACAATAGAACAGTATAAAATATATAAAACATTAAAGCCACAGTATAGCAATACAACCAGAATAAAACCTAGCAGCAATGCAGGGATTTAATAAAATACAGATTTAAAACAGCAAAGCTAAGCTCTTTCTTTCTTTCTTTCTTCCTTCCTTCCTTCCTTCCTTCCTTCCTTCCTTCCTTCCTTTTTCTGTACTTCATCTCCATCATTCTGCAGCCTCCCCGGCTGCCCACGCTTCCTGATCTGGAAGAAAAAAAAAAAAAAAGGCTCATGGGAGGAGTTGATTCACAACACAGGTTTCATTCATTCATTCATTCATTCATTTAACATGTTACTGTACTACCTGCCATGCACAACATGTTCAGCTGATGTACAACAATAAAATTAACTGAATCATGGGAACCTGGGGAGGCTGCAGAGTCCAGTGTCCTATTTCCCATAGTGGTCAACCAACTTCCTCTTGGAAGCCCACAAGCAAAGCAGGAAGGCATCAGATCTTTCTTTTTGTTAACCCACAACAACCAGTATCTAGTGTCATATTGCCTTTGAATATGGAGGTTCTATTTAGTCATAATTTTATCATTCTTTCATTCATTATGCCAAGGCATCTGCAAACAGGAATAAAATCCCTGTACATTTCCCACCCCACCCCCAAAACCTGATTCCATCAATAAGCAGACAAGAATAAGATGCCTGAAATCAGCAAAACCTGGACAGAACAGATTTAACAAAATTTGTATATCCCCACCCAGAAAAAATGTAGTTTTTCATCTTGCCAGGAAAATAATCCTCCATAAACAATGCAGAAATAATTGCAAATGTTTGCTGCTTTTAAATAAACATGGTAAATCTCATAAGGCTGTAGCAGTTGCTGCAGAAGAAGAGAATGGAAATGAAAAGAATCAAAACACTGATTTTCCACAGGGAGGAGATGCAAAATGTTCCCAGCTCTGCTGTGGCAGTGTACCTAGCCAGTTTTTAAATAAAGTTTTTTTTTGCTTAAAGGTTTCTTCTTTCAAAGCAGTGTATCTGAAAACAGGCACAACCTATACATTTTGAAACAACACAATATAATTCAAAAGGCCCTTTTCTCATCAACGGGAATGTCACTGAATCAGTAAAATGTAGTGTAAATAATTGCCATCTGTTTGGTGTACGTGCTAATCACAAAATTACAGAAGTTAGAGGAAGGAGAATGGTAACTTACATGCCTGTCTCTTTTTCCCCAGTGAGCAATTGTGCATAAGTGTGCATTTCACGGCATTTAAGAGCAGAGACTCTTAAATCCTTCCACTGGTTGACTGAATGTCTGTCTGGCTAGGAAGTGTAAAGACAAATTTCAGAAAAGAATTATCTGTGTTAAGTGGAGAAACAGATGATCTAGAGATATTTTGGCTTTAAAAAATATCTCATAGGTGGTATGACAGAGACAGCACCATCCATGGATGGTATGAACCTTTTATTGACCTTGGGAATCAGGGTTTTCAAAAACTGGCAAAATTCATTTCACCAGAGGCAATGGTGTCCAAGCTTGTGCTCCCATGGAGAAATTCATTTGGTTCACATTTTAATGAGAACTTACCTGAGAGCTTGCACATTTGATTTGAACCAATACATGAACAGAAACAGCTATCCTTCAAAATGTGTACTTCTATTGAACTGTCCAATCATACAATGCATACAAAATGAGTATATTAGGGGGATGTGCATGCAAAAATGAGTATATTACTTAAAATAACATTCCAAAATGCATTATATTAGGAAAATTGCTTGCAAACATATGCACAGTAGGGAAAATTGCTTGCAAAAATGCATAGTTTAGGAGAAATGTGTACAAAAATGCATAAACCTTTTTAAAAAAATCTCAGAGTTCAGGACAAACTGAAATTGATTTGAAAATGAGAAACTGAGAGAAAAGTGGAATATTTGTTCATCCCTACAAGTCTCATGAAGTTGAGGGTCAGGGTGACAGTCGGAATGGGTGAAAATTTCTGTGTCCCTAAGAATTTACTAAATTCACAAGGTTTTCCATATTTGGGACAAAAACAACTTGAGCTTTTTTTAAAAAGGGGGGAGCAATCTATGACCCCTAGACATTGTCTGAGAGGCCATAGGATAGTGGGAATTCCCCCCTCTGAGACTGGAGATAGCACTCCAACCTCAGAAGGGGGAGTCAGAGATCCAAGGCCCTTCCCCTGCCCTTCACAGCTGGCATGGAAAGAACCATACCGGCTGCCCTCCAAAGTAGGAAAGCAACCTTGGAGGAGGAAAGGGGCATTCCAGTGGGTGGGAAGGGGAGGAGACTGGAAAGGCCAGGATATCAGCTATCCTGAGCCTCTTCCAGCCTCCTTCCCTCCTACCCTGAAGCTCTCAGTGTTTCTACATGAGGGATTTATTGCACACTCATGATTGTTTACTCACAGAATTGTGTGGTTCCTTTACATGATGTTGTCAGCCTCCAGGATGCCTCAGGCACATTTTCCCCATACCACGCTTTCAAAAAAATTGGAGATAAACTGGTAATAAGAGTTAATGGTGCCATATCGGCAGTGTGTAATGCCAGCTTAGTGCCATGAAGTTGCAGAGGAAGGACTTTCCTTGACACGGATTTACAGCCATGGAGGGCTCTGGGTAAAAACAAACAAACAAACAAACAAAAACCCTCATATGCAAATGGCAGTGGCTACGGCCGCCGCCATTTGCGTTCCTTCTTTTTGGCCGTCTTAATCTACATAAATATTTATGTAGACTATGACAGCGAAAATAAAGGGTAACGCAAATAGCGTAGCGGGCGCTATTTGCATCCCTTTTTCATTCACCGTTTTAGCCTACGTAAATATTTACGTAAAACAGTGAATCAAAAGGGGACGCAAATAGCACCCGCTATGCTATTTGTGTTCCCCTTTATTTTCGCCATCATAGTCTACATAAATATTTATGTAGATTAAGACAGTAAAAAGAAGGAATGCAAATGGCGGCGGCCATAGCCGCCGCCATTTGCGTACGTGGTTGTTGTTGTTTTTTAAACCCACCCAACCATGATAGGCTACGTAAAGATTTACGTAGCCTATCACGTCGTGTTTTTTTTTTTAAAACCTAGTCATGATAGGCTACGTAAATCTTTACGTAGCCTATCACATTTCTTTTTTTTTTACACAAGCCTGGAAATGGTGGCGGTGGCAGCCGGTCGGAAGACTGGCCGCTGCCGCTGCCGCCAGAGCCGCCGCCACCTGGAAGATCCGCCCCAGGTAAGTCTCATCCCGGGGGGGATCCGCGGGGGGCGGAGGGTGGCAGGCTGTTCCGCCACGGAGTTCGGGGGGGCGAATGCACTGGCATTCGGCCTCACCGAGATCCATGGCAGAATTCTCTGACATCCCTACCTATAAGACCGTTGAGTCCAACCGCCTGCTCAAAGCAGGAACTCAAGTCAAAGATAGGGATGGCGGAGAATTTCTCCCCGAAACTTCGGGGGGCCGAGCGCCAACGTGTTCGGCCCCCCGAACAAGTTTTGGGGAGAAATCCTCCGCCCCCCCGCCCCCCGCCCCCCCCGGGACGGGACTTACCTTCCCTGAATGTCCCTCCCGGTGGCGGGTCCGGCTGGCGGTTCGTCCGGTGTTCGAGCGGGGCGGGAGCAGCAGCCAGTCTTTCGACCGGCTGCCGCCCCTGCCATTGCAATCAAAGAAAAAAAAACAAAACTGTCCCCTGATAGGCTACGTGACGATTCACGTAGCCTATCATGGCTAGATTTGCAAAGTCAGCTGTGATAGGCTACGTGAATCGTCACGTAGCCTATCACGGGTGACTTTAAAAAAAAAAAAAAAGCGCGTACGCGAATGGCGGCCCCCATAGGGAGCCACCATTCCCATTCCTTATTTAGTTGCTGTAGTCTACGTCAATGTTTACGTAGACTACGGCGAAAATAAGGGCAACGCAAATAGCGTTGCCCTTATTTTCGCCGTAGTCTACGTAAACATTGACGTAGACTACAGCAACTAAATAAGGAACGCGAATGGCGGCTCCCTATGGGGGCCGCCATTCGCGTACGCGCTTTTTTTTTTTAAAAGTCACCCGTGATAGGCTACGTGACGATTCACGTAGCCTATCACGGCTGACTTTGCAGATCTAGCCATGATAGGCTACGTGAATCGTCACGTAGCCTATCACGGGGGCGTTTTTTTTTTTTTTTTTACTTTCGTGTTCGCGGCCGGGCGAGGCGAGGCGCCTCCTCCCCGGCCTGAATTTCGGCCGGGCGAGGCGGGAAGCCTCCCCCCCCGGCCTGAATTTCGGCCGGGCGAGGCGGGAAGCCTCCCCCCCTGGCCTGAACTTCGCGGGGGGAGCAGCGAAGCGCTCCCCCCCACCGCGAAAAAGCTGCGAGAAAAGGTAAGTGACTTTCGTTCACCCTCATCTTGGATACCTCCAGTGTGGGAGAGCCAACCACCTCCCTAGGCAGTTGGTTCCATTGTTGTATTGCTCTGACAGTCAGGGATTTTTTCCTGATGTTCACCCGGAATCTGGCTTCCTGTCACTTGAGTCCATTATTCTGTCTTGCACTCTGGGATGATTGAGAAGACACCCTGGCCTTCCTCTCTGTGACAACCTTTCAAGTACTTGAAGAGCGCTATCATATCTCCCCTCAGCCTTCTCTTCTCAAGGCTAACCATGCCCAGTTCTTTCAGTCTCTCTTCATAGGGCTTTGTTTCCAGTCCCCTGATCATCTTTGTTGCCCTCCTCTGAAACCCTCTCCAGCTTGTCTGCATCCATCTTAAAGTGCAGTGCCCAGAACTGGACACAGTACTCCAGATGAGGCCTGACCAGTGCTGAGTAGAGGGGAACTAGTACTTCCCAGGATTTGGAAGCTATCAGCTTTGCTTCTATTAATGCAGTTCAAATTAGCATTGGCCTTTTTTGCAGCCACATCACATTGTTGGCTCTTATTCAGCTTGTGATCGACAATTCCAAGATAAATAGATGTTCCTATAGTTAATCTAAGTATAAGAGCATCTATTTATAAAGTAACTTTGTTGCTTATATGGCTCAGTTTGTCCTAATGCCAAGAGAAACCACATCTTTCACCATAGGCCAAGTTATCTGGCAAGTAGTACCGGCTTGCCGCAAGTGAGGCAGATCATTTGATTAACTGGAGAACATCGATGGAAATAATTCCCTTCAGCACTCTTAGGAACTATCGTCTACGTACAGTCAGGTCTCCTGTAGTAAAAACTTAGCACCCTCTGACACCTTAAAGGCTAATGTTTATTGTGGTATGGCCACATGAAACCTTTTCTCCACCCACCCTCCTGACCCTTGTGGTCCTCTTTCTCCCCTAGGGATGGCAGAGAATTCCACCACGGATCTCGGTGAGGCTGAATGCCAGTGCATTCGGCCCCTCGAAATCTGTGGTGGAATGGCCTGTCACCCCCCCACCCCCCCACGGATCCCTCCGGGGACGAGACTTACCTGGGGCTGATCTTCCGGGTGGTGGTGGCTCCGGCGGCGGCTTCGGTGGCGGCGGCTGCGGCGGCTGGTCTTCCGACTGGCTGCTGCCACCGCCATTTGCAGTCTTGTCGCTTTTTTTTTTTACAAGACATGATAGGCTATGTAAAGACTTACGTAGCCTATCACGTCTGGCTTAAAAAAAAAAACGCGTATGCAAATGGCGGCGGCTACAGCCACCACCATTTGCATTCCTTATTTTTGGCCGTCTTAGTCTATGTGAAAATATTTATGTAGACTAAGACTGCGAAAATAAGGGGAACGCAAATAGCATAGCGGACGCTATTTGCGTTCCCCCTTATTTTCGCCGTCTTAGTCTAGGTAAATATTTACGTAGACTAAGTCGGCCAACAATAAGGAACGCAAATGGCGGCGCCCGTAGCTGCTGCCATTTGCGTACACGCATTTTGTTTTTGTTTTTTTTAAGCCAGACGTGATAGGCTATGTATGTTTTTACGTAGCCTATCATGGCTGACTACAGGGACGCAAACGGAGGCAGATACAGCTGCCGCCATTTGCATCCCTGCTAGCCAGCAGCTGGATGTCCGGCTGCTGGCGGAGCCGGCCGGCGGCTCCGCGGAATCCCTGCGGTGTGGAGCCGACCAGGCCAGGATTCCGGGGGGAGGGACGGAGCGCCTCCCCCCCCCCAGTGCAACCTGGTGGAGCCAGGTAAGGGGACTTTTGTACATCCCTATTCTCTCCTTCACTGGCTTTGTAACCTATCTTAGCTTTGGGAGAGTCTACCAGGTGAAAACTAGGGGTGGGTGAAAATTTCATTGGGTAATTACCCAATTCTCACACCCCAGACCAACCCCCCCAAAAAGAAAACAGACCAGAATGCAGTCACCACCAGAACTCTGCACTTTTCTGGAACACTGTGCTCAAGTTCCATCATTAAAAAAGAAAAGAGAGAGATAGAGAAAAGAATACAAAATATTAGGGATGGACGAAAGTCACTTATCTGATCCCGAAGCTTGCTTCGCGGTGGGGGGGAGGCGCTCCGTTCCTCCCCCCAAAATTCTGGCCAGGGGGGAGGCGCCCCGTCCCTCCCCGCCAAAATTCTGGCCGGGGGGGAGGCACCCCGTCCCTCCGGCCACAAAACGTCGTCTTCTGCTGGGACGCAAATGGCGGCGGCCGTAGCTGCTGCCGTTTGCGTCCCTGCAGTCAGCTGTGATAGGCTACGTAAATGTTTACGTAGTCTATCATGGCTGACTTTGGGGGGAAAAAAAAGCACATACGCAAATGGCGGCGCCCATGGGCACCGCCATTTGCGTTCCTTATTTTGGCACATGTAGTCTACGTAAACATTTATGTAGACTACGGCGAAAATAAGGGCGCCGCCATTTGCGTATGCACTTTTTTTTTTCAAAGTCAGCCGTGATAGGCTACGTAAACATTTACGTAGCCTATCACAGTGTTTTTTTTAAAATCTAGCCGTGATAGGCTACGTAAATCTTTACGTAGCCTATCATGTTTGCTTGTTTGTTTGTTTGTTTTTACTTGGAAATGACGGCGGCGGCAGCCGGTCAGAAGACCGGCCGCCGCCGCTGCTGCCGCCGCACCACCGCCACACCGCCGCTGGAGCCACCGCCAGGGACATTCGACCAAGGTAAGTCCCATCTTGGGGGGGGGCAGGGGGGCAGACCGTTTCTCCACCAATTTTGGGGGTCCGAATGCACTGGCATTCGGCCTCCCCAAGATTCGTGGAGAAATTCTCTGACATCCCTACAAAATATGTATATTTAACAACGTGCACAAATATGTACACATCTGGAAAAATATGCACAGCATCACTGTATCCTATGGGTGGTAGATTTCTCAAATGCACACAAAAATGTGCACATTTTAAAAAATGCACAAAGGATATATGTGTTTTAGTAAGAAGAAGATTCTGCAAATCAGCATGGCAACAGTTCAGAACAATTTTTGGTGCACAAATCTGGCAACCTGCTTATAAACAGTCTTGAAAGAATTCCCCATCCCTATTGAAAACCAATATACTATAGGCTGTGAACTAGCTATAGTAAGGAAGAAGAAGTCAGCTTGATACAGTACTTGGATATGCCAAGCAAAACACTGTTTTGGCAGATAATAACAAAATATTTAATAAGAATCCTTTTCATTTCAAGAAGAGGGACTAATTCTCCAGATTTGGTTGCAATTGATGGACTATTTGTATAAAGGGTACCGATTTAAAAGAATCAGTAGCAAGATTTGCTGTTCATGACTACTGTTTGCTTTTATCCCTCATATGAGCTAAATTTCCTTGCAAACGAGATGCATCTGGTGTTTGCCTCATTGGAGGGGGGGTATTTTTTTTGTTCAGAGGAATTGTGTGGAGAGGCTGACTCCATTATTTTCAACAGGATTGACTCCACACCATCTGTTTGGCATGTGCTCGGTAGATTTCTGAGTCCATGCGAGAGAATGCACCCCAGAAGCTGAACAGCTGACATTTAAACGTGACTTATAATTAAGCAAAACCTCGAAGTCTTTTTGTAATTGCAATGGTCAACAGGATTAGTGAGTGATCTGAGGGACACAGGGAGGTAGAAACTGTTTTGGTTTGAGAAGGGCTTCAAACATTGTCATGAAGGTGACTGGCTGTGAAAGAAAAGATTGTCACCTCAAGCATTGCCAATTAAACTGGGATTTGTCTAAGCTTGTGTTTGTCTCTGTCTCTACCAAGATCGGTCGGCATATGTGTGCACTCTACAAACAGAACATATAAATATGATCCACTAATGCACACCTACTGTGCAAAACTAACTAGGAAAGCAGCACATTCATTTTAGGGAACTGTCTTTTCCTACTGCCATGCTGTGATAATCGTCATCTCCAGTCCACCCACATAGTGAGCCTAATATCTCTCCCAGCAAATAGGTCTACGTTCTGTGCAACTGTCCACTGAAAGGCAAAGATTCCTGGGAGAGAAAGAGAGAGAGAGAGAGAGAGAGAGAGAGAGAGAGAGAGAGTGTGTGTGAGAGAGAGAGAGAGAGGGAGAATGTGTGTGGGGGGAAGAAAGAGAGAGAATGGTGTCTGTCTGTGTGTGTGTGTGTGTGAGAGAGAGAGAGAGAGAGAGAGAAAAGGGGGGAGGTGGGAGGGAGAGAGAGAATGGGGTGGTGTGTGTTTGTGTATGGAGTGTGGAGAGTGTCTGTGTGTGGGGGAGGCATGCCAGCAGTGGCTTCCCATTGCTGATGTGCATCCCCTAGCCGGCAGCCTGCCCCAGGCCAATGCAGCCCTTGGGCTGAAAATGGCCCTCCACCCTGCAATAGTGACATAGCCCTACCCACTCCCCCCGGTGCTGTCAAGCTTCTAAAACATTTAGGTGTGCAGGCCGTTCTCAGCTTCTCCTCTGGCCTTTAGTATTCTAACACATTCTATATTCCTGGGGAAGCAGTTACTGTGACAAGAGAGAACAACAGGAAGCTGCCTTACACTGAATCAAGCCATTGGTCCATCCAGGTCAGGGGTGCCTACAACAACCAGCAGCTGTTCTCCACCGTTTCAGAAAGGAGATTTTCCTCAGAGACGCCAGGGATTGACCCTGGGACCTTCTGCATGCAAAGCAGGGGCTTTGCCGCTGAGCTATATGTAGGGGTGGATGAAAGTCACCTTTTCTCGCAGCTTGTTCGCGGTGGGGGGGAGCGCTTCGCTGCTCCCCCCGCGAAGTTCAGGCCGGGGGGGGAGGCTTCCCGCCTCGCCCGGCCGAAATTCAGGCCGGGGTGGAGGCTTCCCGCCTCGCCCGGCCGCGAACACGAAAGTAAAAAAAAAAAAAAGACAACATCCCCTGATAGGCTACGTGACGATTCACGTAGCCTATCACGGCTAGATCTGGAAAGTCAGCCGTGATAGGCTACGTGAATCGTCACGTAGCCTATCACGGGTGACTTAAAAAAAAAAAAAAAGCGCGTACGCGAATGGCGGCCCCCATAGGGAGCCGCCATTCGCGTTCCTTATTTGGTCCCTGTAGTCTACGTAAAGATTTACGTAGACTACGGCGAAAATAAGGGAACGCTATTTGCGTTGCCCTTATTTTCGCCGTAGTCTACGTGAACATTGACGTAGACTACAGCGACCAAATAAGGAACGCGAATGGCGGCTCCCTATGGGGGCCGCCATTCGCGTACGCGCTTTTTTTTTTTTTAAAGTCACCCGTGATAGGCTACGTGACGATTCACGTAGCCTATCACGGCTGACTTTGCAAATCTAGCCGTGATAGGCTACGTGAATCGTCACGTAGCCTATCAGGGGACGGTTTTTTTTTTTTCTTTCATTGCAATGGCGGGGGCGGCAGCCGGTCGAAAGACTGGCTGCCGCTCCCGCCCCGCTCGAACACCGGACGAACCGCCAGCCAGACCCGCCGCCAGGAGGGACATTCAGGGAAGGTAAGTCCCGTCCCGGGGGGGTGTGCGGGCTGCGGGGGGGGTGCGGAGGATTTCTCCCCGAAACTTGTTCGGGGGGCCGAACACGTTGGCGCTTGGCCCCCCGAAGTTTCGGGGAGAAATTCTCCGCCATCCCTAGCTATATGAAGAACTGCTTCTCTATTTTGAGTGGCAGAGAATTTAAAGGATTTAGCAATCCCAGTGAGTTTCACCTCAAGTGAAATGCTGCGGTGAATCGGCGGATTCTTGTTTGAGCAAAACATACAACGGACTCTGAAGGAAGTAAAATAATATTTTGATGATATTGGGCAGGTGTGTGTGTGTGTGCGATTCCAGGGTGAAAAGCAGGGTAGGAATGTGGTGCTTATTGGTTAGCTCTCAATTTGGCATCATAGCTAATCTTGTTCTCCCGTCATAACCGTTCACCAAGAGCCACCTGAGAGATGACGTAGTACAATGTACGATCAGAGATAAGAGCATTCCCTGCCTGCAAGCACCTGCGGCTCATGGATAGGAATGTCAGAGAATTCCACCACGGATCTCAGTGAGGCTGAATGCCAGTACATTTGGCCCCCCGAAATCTGTGGCGGAACGAAGCCCCCCGCCCCACCACCTCGGGAAAGGCACGTGAAAGGTAGCACTTACCTGGTGCCGTATGCGCTGCTTTGCGAATGGCGACCGCATCTGCAGCCGCCATTCGCTTCCCCATTTAGGCCATGATAGGCTATGTAAATACTTACGTAGCCTATCACGGCTAACAAAGGGACGCCATTTGTGTCCCTGCAGAGGCCATGATAGGCTACGTAAATATTTATGTAGCCTATCACGGCAAAAAAAGGGAACGCAAATGGTGGCTGCCATAGCTGTCGCCATTTGCGTTCCTGTTTTTTTTCCATGATAGGCTACGTAAAGATTTACGTAGCCTATCACGGTAAAAAAACAGGGGCACAAATGGCGTAGTGGCCGCCATTTGTGCCCCTGTCTTTTGTTGTGATAGGCTACATAAATATTTATACAGCGTATCACTGCCAAAAAGATGAACGCAAATGGCAGCTGCTGTAGCTGCCGCCATTTGCGTCTGCAAGCTCCACATGCCTGCGAATGCACTTGGCTGGCGGCTCCGCGGAGTCACAAATCACCCCTGCGAAAAGGAAAGCGACTTTCGTACATCCCTACTCATAGATTCCTTATGCCTGTTTGGTTATTTATTAATACATTTATGTCCCAGCTTTTTTCCACTGGCAAGGGGTTCAAGGCGGCTTACATGTAGGGATGTACGAAAGTCACTTACCTTTCCATGGATTATGTTGATGGTGTGTGGGGGGAGGCGTTCTGCACCTCCCCCCGGAATCCTCAACGGGGGGGGAGGCGATCCGTTCCTCCCCCCAAGAATCCTCCACGGCCGGCTGTGCTCCGCCAGGCCAGAGCCAGGCCAGAGCCAGGCCAGAGCCGTCCGCAGCCAAATTTCCGGCCACGAAGGGCTCTGGGGGGGGGAATTAAATATTTACGTAGGCTAAAACGGCGAATCAAAAAGGGACGCAAATAGCGCCCGCTACGCTATTTGCGTTCCCCTTTATTTTCGCTGTCATAGTCTGCGTAAATATTTACGTAGACTAAGACGGCCAAAAGAAGGAACGCAAATGGCGGCGGCCATAGCCGCCGCCATTTCCTACACGGTTTTGTTTTTTAAACCCAGCCATGATAGGCTACGTAAATCTTTACGTAGCCTATCATGTTGTTGTTGTGTGAAATGCCGCTGCTGCCATTTCCAAGTTAAAAAAAAAAAAGAAGTGATAGGCTACGTAAAGATTTACGTAGTCTATCACGGCTAGATTTTTAAAAAACACCATGATAGGCTATGAAAATGTTTACGTAGCCTATCATGGCTGAGTGAAAAAAAAAAACACGCGCATACGCAAATGGAACGTACGCATTCCCCTTATTTTCGCCGTAGTCTACGTAAATGTTTATGTAGACTACACGTGCCAAAATAAGGAACGCAAATTTGCGTATGCTCAGTGTTTTTTTTTTCTTCACTCAGCCGTGATAGGCTACGTAAACATTTATGTAGTCTATCACGGCTGACTGCAGGGACGCAAACGGCGGCAGCTACGGCCGCCACCATTTGTGTCCCGGCAGGACAGGAGGATTCCCGGCCAGAGGGACGGGGCACCTCCCCCCCGGCCAGAATTTTGGGGGGGAGGGATGGGGTGCCTCCCCCCCGGCCAGAATTTCAGGGGGGAGGGACGGGGTGCTTCCCCCCCAGCCAGAATTTCGGGGGGAGGGACGGAGCACCTCCCCGCCGCCGCAAATCAAGCTTCAGGTTCAGGTAAGGGACGTTCGTACATCTCTAGTCCCGGGGGGGATCTGCGGGGGGGGCGGGGAGGTGGCAGGCCATTCCACCACGGAGTTCGGGGGGCCGAATGCACTGGCATTCGGCCTCACTGAGATCCGTGGCAGAATTCTCTGACGTCCCTACTTACATGGTCTTCCTTTCTCTCCATTTTATCCTCACAACAACCCTGTGAGATAGGTTAGGTAGAGAGTCCGTGACTGGCCCAAAGTCACTCAGTGAGCTTCATGGCCGAATGGGGACTAGAACCCGAGTCCCAGTCCAACAGTCTAACCACTATGGCACACTAGCTCTCCAGTATATAGCATGTTGATTTTTAACCTGGGTTCAAATCTCACACAACAACCAAGAGATCACTTCCACTTGGTGGTCTTGGGCTTGTCACTAGACCTTTCCAGATGGCCAAACTCTGTGGATACCGGATACTCAATGCACTGAGCGGGAAGGGAGCAGGAATGCATCCACTCTGCCACAATTTGTCCATATATAGATTCTGTATATGCGTTCAGCTGCCCTACAGTTTGGCAGACAGAGTCTATGCGTATATAACTTGTATATGGGACCATGTAATGGTGAATTTATAGAAGGAAAGGACAGTGGGTATGACATTACTGCCTACCCTCTATGTGCTGAGTATCCTTGGATTTTGTCCATCTGAACATGGCTATTATCCTCTCCTAACCTCAGCCTCTCTCTCTCAATCTCTTTCTTTTAAGTTGGACATTGTTCTACCTTGCAAGGCTGTTGTGAGCATCCATGAAAGGGAGGAAAAGATGCAGTAAAATGCCAGGAAAAAAAATCACTTGTAACCATCATTTATTTTTCTCTTGGCAGCTACTGATTTAGCAATGTATTCTCCTAAAACTCTTTATGGGGCCTATTTTGTATTAATTTAAAATGTTGCTGATTTGGAACTCATGAATATTTATTATGCTTAATTTGCTTGCTGCCTGGAACTATATCTCCACAATTTTATTTTTTTGTTTTGTTTTGGTTTTATTCCTACCTTTCTTTATGACACACTGTTCCCCACCCCCACCCCTGCTTCTAATGCTAGCTTCTCCTATTTCAAGAACCTCTTAGTATCACTCTTCTCTGAAATCTAAAATTGCTGCTTCTTTGCTGTGCTACCTTCATCATGTTTTGTAAATGTGTCTGCCAGGTTCCACAGGCAATTTGTTTGTCCTGGCACCTATTCTGATAAAAATAAAATAAAATAAATTAACACACCTTCTTTTTGTTGGATTAACTGACAAATGTATGACTTGCAGCCCATTCTGATGGATGCATGGTTACTTGGAAGCAAGTTCTGCTGAGTTCAATGGCACTTACTCACAAGAAAGAAAGTAGAGGATTGCAGCCGAAAAAGCTCTGATTTCTCTCAGCTTTTTGCCAGTCACTTGATTTTATTGCATAGTCATAGTTTCTTACAAATTATCTCACCTTTTGTTAAACAAGAAAGCCCAGGTTATGTTTCCATTAGGTTTTAATTATTAAAATTAAAATTAATAATTAAAGGGTTTTAATTATTAAATTAAAGGTTTTAAAAATTATTTCAAATTACAAAATAATTTACTGTACAATCAAATGTATAAAATACCTCACCATTGCAAAATATGTATCCAATTCTGTAGCTATATTTTTCTGCACCATACACCTACCTATTTATTTATTTATTTATTTAGTCATTAGATTGCGAAGCCATCATTTCACCAAAAATGGTGCTCAAGGGGGCTAACAAAAGCTCAATTAAAACATAAAAACAAGTCAATTAAAAACACAATTAAAGGCAGAACAACTGTATCTCCAAAAGGAAAAGAAAAGAAAAGAAAGGAAAGGATGCCATTTTGTATGAAGTATAATGCCATTGGGTGTTGTTGTTGTTTGAAAACCATTCTGAAGGGAGAAGCCTGCGATAATCTCAGTCTCATGGCAGGAATCATCCAGCTGGTAAGGGGAAAATACATAGAGGTTCGTTGGCACAAAGATCCATGTAGGTTGATTTCCCATCACTCCTTTACCCCTATTTGAATTTGAAACATTTCTTCTTTCCCCCAAAGTGGTCAAGATGACTGAAATTGTCTGGCTTTTGACTTGTGGTTGCTTGTGTGTGTGAAATGCATAGGGATGGTGCGGGCGCCCAATTGGGTCCAGGAGTCTGGCAGACTCCCCCACCCCACCCCCGAGCTATGCCCACTGAGTCCCTGCTCCAGCTCACCCCACCTGCACTCACCAAGCTGCCCGCACTCACCCGGGACCTGTCCATGAGCACTGCAAGCACCATTTTGTGGGAGAAAATGGCGATAGCGAATATGTGCACATCCAGTCTTATGCAAAATGGCACTGTGAATAGCCTATATATGCAAGATTAAAGGTGCAAATGGCCTGAATGGAAGTTCTTCTTGGAGCTTGACTGGATGGCTGGAAACTGAGCTGGGAAAGCCAGTTCCTACTAAACTCATTTCCTTCTATCAAAGAATTCAATAGGAGTCCTGGCCTGGGTCAATAATTGTCAGGGTTGCTTCTGAGCACAGGGAGTGGCTCAGTAGCTCAGATTCTGAAGAGGAATTGCAGGAGGTGGAGGAGGAAATTTCCCAGGCTTGTCCAGAGATAGAGACACGGACCCCTCAGGCTTCAAAGGCCCAGCTGGACAGAGAGCTGGCCTCTCTTCACCCCCTCCCCCGGCGTACCCCAGGTGCGGAAAATTTGAAGTAGTCCCATGTCAGCAGCAAACTTCTCAGGCAGAGCCACCGGGCATTTTTGACAGCTACTGTCCTAACTTAAGGAGTGGGGGTGGGGGATCTCCCCCTCTCTCGTGAGGCCTCTAAGCACCGCTGTTCACACCGGGCCAATCGGGCAGACCGTCTAAGCTCCGCCCCTGCCATTTCTCTCTTGGCTTTGCGTCTGCTCCTGGCGTCTTAAGAATTCAGGCTCTCTAAGACCCATCTCTCCCTGTTCGCTATCTCTCACAGGGTTATGTGAAGAGAGGCTCTCTCCCTCCAGTTGGGCCTTTGAAGCCTAGCGCAAATGATAGTGAAGTGTAAATTGAAAAAGAAACATACTTTAAAGCTAATTGAAGGAAGATCATTTTTGCAGTTAGTACCCAAACAACCTGTAGAACCTTGAAAGAAAGGTTACAGACATTTGTTTTTTGCCACTCCAGCTCACTGTACACAGTACATTAAAAAAAAACACAGCACTGAGCTCAGATCAGTGATCCCCAGCTCACCCTCCCTTCAGCTCAGCCCCCTGGGTGATTGCCCAGCTCACCCAACCCTAAGGCCAGCCCTGCCCTAATGAATTAAAGAGTGCTCACAGTGGGATAACCTCCTTTGGATGGGCAGGTTTTTGAAACTAGCGATAAATAAACAAGAGATGGCCATTATTTATTGAAGACATCTCTGGTCTGCAAAATATCAGTGCCTGGAAGACAAAGGGCCCTTAGATGCTGAAGCAAAGGCCTTAAAATGCTGCAAATCTCCAGAAAAGAACAACAGTCTACATAGATGAGGAAGGAAAAAAAGGCTCACAACCCTTGACAGGTGAACACACCTGTCATTGGCAATAGAAGTGCCAAGGGACTTGAGACTTCCTCTAAGATGGTGGTGGGGTGCTGATGCCACTCTCACTACAACATTTATAATAACACTTTTTAGTACAGATGTATGAGGATTTAATTCCTGTTTGCAAACTGTGCAAAAATGTCCCATTCACAACCCTGAATGTGAATGTGAGCAGAAAAGCATGCAGGAGTTCTTGTTAAATATTTCCAGCAACTCCTGACCATGGAGGAAAGTGAACAAGTGTTGGCCAATATGAGCAGGGTCGGACATATTCAGTGATTGTCTGAATGTTCAGGAAACATACAGAATTTGGTATGGGCCACAGAATTCAGCATTCTAAGAATCTCAGGTTTCCTCTAAATGTTGTAGCCTTTAGCCCAGACTAGACTTTCCCTCCATGCATATACTGATCATATGGTTTCAGAAGTGTAACAGTGCCTTCTGGCCTCTCATCAGCCTCTATATATTCAGTGAAAGGCCTGCATTATCAGGCTTTCTGATTGCATGAAGAAATCTACATGTGTATTGCAATATGCAGGTAAAAGCCCTTTCAGATATTCTGTTGAATGCATAGAGTTTGGGGCCAGCAGATATGACTTTCTTCTTCATCTGTGCATCTGTTATACATGGGGAGGCTAGGTATGCACAGGGCTAGTATGGTTGTGAAGATGGGCTCTAAACTGTGTGGGGTGAAGTCTTATGAGTTCTCCAAAGCCAAAGCAGGTCTGAATAGGCTTTCTAGTGGTCCTTGTATGGGGCTTTATGCCCAGTATAGCCCATTGCCCCATCCAGGGCTGATCAGTGAAAAAAAAAAAAATCACTAGTGGGGACTAAGGATGTACAGGTGGTGTAAAATCTGTTCTGTCTGTGTTTTGCAGATTTTCAGGAGCCTTTCATTCCATTGTCTGCCCATTGATAGAATCTGATTTTCTTTTTGCTTCCAAATTTGCTCAATTTTTCACATGCAAAAATGTGCAAATTCCCCAAAATGTGCATTTTCACACTTTAGCCTATGGGGGAAATGCACATTATTGACTGGGGTTTTTATGTTGCATGTTTTGCTACAACTACATTCAGGAAAGCTAGAGAATTGGTCCGCAAGTTGGCAGAATCTGCCTGGCAGGATAAAAGCCAGTGCGCAGTGGAATCTGTGGGACAGATTTATGAAAATCTGAACTCATTTGGTTCCATTATGAATTTCTCCAACATCCCTATGTTCATTGCCAGGAAATCCAGCCCTTTTGGGGCACACCAGATTTCTGCAGTGGTGGCAGTGAAGGTGGAAGGTGCCTCTTTCAGCACTCTGCAAGTGCACAACTGCTTCCTGGATATGTGCGCCTGCTGTGGCCCTGGGCTGCTGATAGGGATGTATGAGAATTTCATCCCAGTTCTTAAATCGTGCAGACATGTCCCATTAGCAATAGCAACCCCGAATACAAGCAGGAATGTGTTTTTCAGGAAATGTTAACTATTTCCTGAACTTGCATTCATGTTCAAAAGTGTGCACTTCAAAAAATGCACATTTTTTTCCCAATCAGAAACAAATACAACAACCATACCTGTGTTCAGTAATGCAAATTTGGTGAAATGTGCCTCAGGAAAGAATTTGGAGAACCTCAACAAGTTTGAACATGGCATGTTCACCCATCCCATCCCAACACCAGCAAGGGAATCCACCCAGTCCATGACCATATGTTAATCAGTGCTGAGTGTGGTGCTCCTAGCATTGACTGTCTCCTTCTGGACAACCAGGGGTTCCTACTAGCTACCCACTTCACCAGACATCATTGGCCTCTATTTATAATGTCCAAAAGTAGAATTATGCCAAAGAAATATACACAAACCTGGCATCACTTACAGAATCCTACTATTCTATGTGCAGAATTAGATAGCAATTGATGGACAGATCTGTCAATTTCAGTTTCTCTCAGTTTCCCATTATTCTAACCTTAAATATGGAGCATAATGAAATATGAGCTTTTTTCTTACCTTAATTTTGGTTAAACCTGAATGTCTGTCTATCTATCGTCTATCGTCTATCATCTATATCTGAATTATTATTATTTTACACATTTTGGTGCACATTTCTCCCAACACCTGCATTTTCATATGCAATTTTGACTAAATATACATTTTTAGCAAGGCATCTCCCTAATATTATGGACTTTTGAATGTTGTTTTCACTTAAAAAGAAAATCAGAGAAGTTAGTACCAATTTTGAATAACTGTGGTCTGTTTGCATATTGCTTCAAAAGTTCAAAACTGGGTAAATTTGCATAAACACGGGAATAGAACACATTTCTCCCTCATCCCTAAATCCAACCTAGGAATGTAAAGCTCAGGGGGAAAGGGGGTGGGAAGGAGAAGGAGAGTAAAAATGCAGTACACAGATCCTGTGAACTGAGAAAGGGACAAAATGTAGGGGTGCACGAAACCCACTTACCTGGTCTCGCAGCTTTTCGTGGTGGGGGGGAGGTGCTTCGCTGCTCTCCCCCCGAAGTTCAGGCTGGGGGGGGAGGCTTCCCGCCTCGCCCGGCCGAAATTCAGGCCGGGGAGGAGGTGCCTCGCCTTGCCCGGCCGTGAAATTAAAAGTTAAAAAAAAAAACGCCCCCGTGATAGGCTACGTGACGATTAACGTAGCCTATCATGGCTAGATCTGCAAAGTCAGCCATGATAGGCTACGTAAATCGTCACGTAGCCTATCACGGGTGACTTAAAAAAAAAAAAAGTGCGTACGCGAATGGCGGCCCCCATAGGGAGCCGCCATTTGCGTTCCTTATTTGGGCGCTGTAGTCTACGTAAATCTTTACGTAGACTATGGCGAAAATAAGGGCAACGCAAATAGCGTTGCCCTTATTTTCGCCGTAGTCTACGTAATCTTTACGTAGACTACAGCGACCAAATAAGGAATGCGAATGGCGGCTCCCTATGGGGGCCGCCATTATCCGTACGCGCTTTTTTTTTTTTTAAGTCACCCGTGATAGGCTACGTGATGATTTACGTAGCCTATCACGGCTGACTTTGCAAATCTAGGCGTGATAGGCTACGTTAATCGTCACGTAGCCTATCATGGGGGCGTTTTTTTTTTCTTTGATTAAAATGGCGGCGGCGGCAGCCGGTCGAAAGATCGGCTGCCACCCCCACCCCTGACGAAGACCTGACGAACCGCTGCCAGGACCCGCCGCTGGGAGGGACATTCGGGAAAGGTAAGTCCCATCCCAGGGGGGTGCGGGGGGCGGGGAGGTGCGGAGAATTTCTCCCCGAAACTTGTTTGGGGGGCCGAACACATTGGCACTCGGCCCCCCGAAGATTCGGGGAGAAATTCTCCTCCAACCCTAACAAAACGCTCATCTCCCCTTTCTTCAGTAATCTGGCATTCGCTCTTCTGAAGCTACATTACAGCAAAGTATTTATACAAGGGCCTCAGTTCCAGCTCTAGGTTGGCTCCAATTGCATAACATATTAATGGTTTATTATTTTGAAATCCTTTGAGATGTGGATGAAAGCAGCAGGCAAACCCACCTTTTCCCCTCCAATGTAATGCCCTTCTGAATGATCAGATTTTGATTAATGCCGAATAACAGCAATTTGGAAATGTTAATGCCTGAATTACCAAAAAAGAAAAGAGGAAAGAAATAACAAATAAAACAGCACTGCAATGCTTCAAACTGTCTGCTTCATACATCCAAGCCCAGGAGATTCCATCATGTGCACACACACACACACACACACACACTACTTGCTATATTACAGAGACAATGAAAGCTGCTGAAGACACATTTGCAAACAAGAAGAGATATCTCGGCTCATCTGAAGCCTGAATAATGCATGGCATCTGCATTTGAAGGATGGCTTGAAATGTAAGCATGATGTCCAGTGGAAATGATAAGCTCTTGAGCTGTCTGAGAGCCAAGGCTTTTGGGCCGCCAAGAATTCAAATGGACTCATCCAAGTAGATTGTCTTCCTTAGCCACATAAGACTTGGGAAATCAGGTGGGGAAGAAACAATGCACAAGAGAGTCCAGTCAAGGGAATGGAAAACAGGCTGTGCACTTGCGAAGGGAGAGGAAATGAATATTGGCTCCAAATTCCCTGCAATAAAGTAACATTCTTCTCCCAATAAAGTGAGCATCCAGTTGATGGGCAGCATTCTGTTTCATGTGTAATCTGTTGTAATGTCTGTTGAAATATGTCACTGTATGGAATCCCCTCTTCGGAGAGCCCCCACACACTTCTCCACTGCTTTTTTGCTCATTATTATTTTGCCCTTGTTCAGCAAAGCCCTTGAAACTCTAACTGCCAGTAGTTAAGCCTTAGGAGAGTCACTTCAAATGTTTAGAATGGGGGTGGGGGGAAAGCTGCACAAAAGCTAGCAAACCACCAAATGATCATTGGCTGGGGAATAGGGGGTGTGGCCAGATGAAAGGAGGTGGGGCCTCAGGGGCCTGAGAGGGACAATTTGGACCCCTGAAGGGCCAGATTGGGCCCTCAGGACTGAGGTGTCAGAAATGGATTGTCCTTCCCTTTTGCAATCAACACCACAAGGAGACAAAGCTTCAGGCTAATACTACTTTATCTTGTTAGAGACTGACCTCTCTACAAAAATACAGATTACAAGAAGCTCTCAGACTGGCTCAGGCTCAATGACTAATCTGTGAACTCTAATTAGAAGAGATGAACTGGAGGGTAGTACATTTGCCAACAGTTTGGGCATGAACCTTGTGGCTAGACATGCTTCTCAGTGATGCCCCTCCCTTAGGGTGGCTCCCTCCTACATTGGCTTCCAAGAGTGGCTATCCTGGCAGAACATCTGAGCCCCATCCCTAACTGCTCCCACTTTGACTTACAATGCTCCTTAGCATCTCTCAAGTCATACCCCTCTTCCTCCTCCTTGGAAACTTGAGGTCTTATGATGGAGGGAGGGGGCAGGGACTCATCCTGGGCCATCTGTTTGTCAAGGTCTTCAGAGCAATCTCTACCAGTGTCTTGGCTAACTAGAGAGGGTCCCTCCACTGAGCTCTGAACTAGCTGTTCCAACTCTGATTCAGAATCAGAGCTGTCAGACATCTCAAAGCACTTGGACTCATCCCTGACATGAGGTCCTTCACCCCTGCTTTAGAGAGGATAGACATTCAGATACTTGTTTGAATATGGGAGAGCATACACCTAGTTGCCTCAGCAGTGGGATGATTTCCCTCCTGGGGGTGGGAGGGGGGAACAACTGTGAAAAACTGTGCAAAGGAAAGGGAACATCACTCCTTCACATATCCTGAAATAACATGTATGAAATAACATGTTAATAACTTCACATACCCTGAATAACATGGTCTGTGCTCCAGCACTGTGGTACAAATTCAATAGACAGAAACCACTGGTAGATGTATGATTCAGCTCCAAGCCCATTAGACTCCTGGGTCACTACCCTCCTGCTGCTGTGTGCCAAGACCTTTTCTTGCTTCCCACAAGTATAGTGTCTTTCATCCTTCTTGCATTCCTGGTGTTGACATTTTCTTCTTATGTCAGAAAATGTTGTCTCCTAGGCATGCCATCTTGGAAGCACAAGCTTTGGGACTAATCTGGATTGGGACTGTTAAAAACCAGCAATAGCTGATATTTCAGTGGAGGTGAGCTCACCCCATGAATGGAGGCAGTGACAGCCCCCTCCAGTACTGTACAATATCTGCCTCCACAACACTTGTTCTTAGATAATACAGAATTTGAGAAGAAAGGCAATTGTGTCTTCATTTTATCCTCGCTAAGGTTGGAGGGACAGTTGCAGACCTCAAATCAGAACAGAAGTTCAAGATATAATCAACAGTAAGGCGTCATGGTCCATATTGGGCCTTATGCAACCATCAAGTCAGGACTCTGGAATTAGATCTTGTCTCATCCAGAGCAGGAACCTTTCAGAGTCCTTCCAGGCCAGTGGGAGCCAATGATCTCCCTGAATAGACAGAAGACTCTTGGGAGCAATCTACATTACAACTTTAAACTGGTTTCAAACCGGTTATCTAAAGGGATCTTGCAGTTTCATGAAGGTACTGAGAATTCTATGCTAGAGACCCCTGTCCCCTGCCCAAGCAGTCCCTCTTCCTAGAGCTACAATTCCCAGAATTCCTGTATTTGGTAGCTGTAATTGCTAAAAACAGGTTTGAAACCAGTTTAAAGTTGTAATGTAGATCACCCCTTGGAGACTAAAGGCATATCATAGTTCAGGAACTCTCCAATTCACCACTTGGGACAGCAGCACAAAGATCTGAGGGTTGCTAATTCTAGTCCAGGAATCTCCTGGCAATCCTCTCTTGCAGAGCATGGTGAGGTTTGGCAGCTTTCTCCCCAACCCTCACATGCACATGGCTGGCAAAGGAGGACCAAATATCTCAATTGGCCCATCTCAATTTGCACAGAACATCCCCTCACGCCTCCACCAACACAAACACAGAAAGGAGCCTTAATGAGAGATGTCTTGATTTACATGCCCTCTCTCTCCTGAGTAATCTGCACATACCCCTCTGGTTCCTTTAGGGGAAGGGCCATGCCCATAGCTCAGTGGAAGAGTGGCTGCTTTGTAGGGTTGGCAGAGAATTTCTCCCCGAAACTTCGGGGGGCCGAGCGCCAACATGTTTGGCCCCCCGAAGAAGTTTCGGGGATAAATTCTCCACCCCCCCACCCCCCGCACCCCCCCCGGGACGGGACTTAGCTTTCCCGAATGTCCCTCCCGACGGCGGTTCCCGGCAGCGGTTCGTCGGGTCTTCGTCAGGGGCGGGGGCGGCAGCCGATATTTCGACCGGCTGCCACCGCCGCCATTCAAATAAAGTAAAAACAAAAACAAAACGCCCCCGTGATAGGCTACGTGACGATTAACGTAGCCTATCATGGCTAGATTTGCAAAGTCAGCCGTGATAGGCTACGTAACTTGTCACGTAGCCTATCACGGGTGACTTAAAAAAAAAAAAGCGCGTACGGCTAATGGCGGCCCCCATAGGGAGCCGCCATTCCCATTCCTTATTTGGTCGCTGTAGTCTACGTAAAGATTACGTGGACTACAGTGAAAATAAGGGCAACGCTATTTGCGTTGCCCTTATTTTCGCCGTAGTCTACGTAAAGATGTAGTCTACGTACAGCGACCAAATAAGGAACGTGAATGGCGGCTCCCTATGGGTAGCTGCAGCCATTTGCGTACATTGCATTTTTTTTTTGAGGTTAGCCGTGATAGGCTACGTAAATTCTTACGTAGCCTATCACGGCTGCAAGGACGGCAATGGTGGCAGCAGAAGCCCTGCCACAGCTGGCCAGGAGACTAGCAGCCGCCGGAACCGCTGCCGCCGCCAAATCCACTGCATCCGCTCTAGGTAAGTGCCATCCCGGGGGGATTCCGCGTGGAGGCAGGGGGGCAGGAGGCCATTTCGCCATGGATTCCGGGGTGGGGCGGATTCTTTAGAAACTCACTGGAATCTGTGGTGGAATTCTCCGCCATCCCTAGCTCAAACCCCAGCATATCCAGGTAGGGCTGAGAAAAAATCCTGCCTGAAACCCTGGTGAGCCACTGCCAGTCAGTGTTGACAATACCAGGCTAGAAGGACCAAGGCTCTGACTCATAAGAAAATAAGAGCCATGCTGGATCAGACCAAAGGTCCATCTAGTCTAGTATAAGGCAGCTTCCTGTGTTCCAAATAAAGTTCAAATACCATTGGTCAATGATTTTTCCTTTCACTGTAAATTAAAACAAACACATGCAAGAGGCAGTGAGCTTCCCCCCCCTCTCTCTCTCTGTGTATGTGTGTGTGTGTGTGTGTGTGTGTTGGAATTCTTAGCATGTGCCATTTCCATTTGATCTGAGGGGCTCTTGCATCTTTTCACGTTCCCAATCCCAGCGACAAGCCTCAGAAGTCTCTCTTGGAAGAAGAAGAAGAAGAAGAAGAAGAAGAAGAAGAAGAAGAAGAAGAAGAAGAAGAAGAAGCTTAGAAAGAAGAGAAGGGGGAGAAAGAAGTTTGTGAGAACATGCTCTTCTAAATTGATGACAGGAATAAAAATCAATCACTGAGCACCAACACTAATTCATTTCAAAGGCCTGGAGGGTGTCACACTATTAAAAACAAAAGCCAAAAAAAGTAGATTGGAAGAAGCCACTAGCCATAGAACTAAAGTGGAACAATAATGGAGCCAGGAGAGGCACATGGAGAAGAAGCCTTCCAGGAGAAGGGATCACAAAGATGGGATATGCTGTTTTAGCAATTACAACAACAAGAAAAGCTTGTGGGAGCATCCATCATCCAGTTGTGGCCTTGAGGAAGAATGACAAGTGGATGTTATGGATGTTATGGAATGTTGTGGGATGTTATGGAAGTCCTCAAGACGTTGAGTCTCAAGGTGGCTCTAGCTGTCTTGTGGACATCGATGTGACTATGTAAAAGAAGGATATTAGTAGTCTTGTTCAGTGATGTAGTGGAGCCAGGGCTCACAGGGTCAAAGTGAGGGACTTCTTGATTAGCGGGGATGATGACATCATCTGTCACTCCCATCAGACTTCCCTGGTCGCTCTGAGCTTAGCTGCAAACGTCACAGTAGCTAGAAGTCGGGGTGTATGAACCCCACTTACTGTTCTGCTCCAGGGTCTGCTGGGTGGGGAGGTGATCCGTCCCTCCCCCCAGAATCCTCCCCAGCCAGCTCTGCTCTGCGGCAAGCCTGCGGAGCCGCCAGCCAGGGCTGCCCACAGCCGGACTTCCGTCCGCTGCTGGGCTGCAGCCGCAAATGGTGTCTGGCATAGGAGATGCCATTTGCGTCCCTGCCCTTGGCCATGATTGGCTACATAAATATTTATGTAGCCTATCATGACAAACAGCAGGGACGCAAATGGCATAGCGGATGCCATTTACTTCCTGCTCTTTTTGTGATTGGCTACGTAAATATTTACATATATTGACGTTTACCTATCACAGCAAAGAGCAGGGACGCAAATGGCGTAGCAGATGCCATTTGCATCCCTGCCCTTTGCCGTGATTGGCTATGTAAATATTTACGTAGCCAATCATGGCCAAGGGCAGGGATGCAAATGGCATCCCCTATGCCAGATGCCATTTGCGGCCGCAGCCTGTCAGCGGCCGGCTGCGGAAAGAAGAGGACAGACCGGCTGGTGCCAGGTAGGGTCTGTCCCGACCGGGCTTCGCGGGGTGGCGGGGGGGGGCAGTCTCTTCTGCCACAGACTCTGGGGGGCTGGATTGTAAGGAATCCGGCCTCATTGGAGTCCATGGCAGATTTCTCCACCATCCCTAGCTGGAAGGGGGGTGGGATGGATTTTCCCATTGAAATATATTGTTGGAAGCAAACCCTTGCAAAGCATTTTGACTTGCATTTGAATGGCTACATTAACTTTAGAAAAGATGTATATAATGCATGGAGGACACACACACACACACACACCAACACAGCTGTCTCCCAAGGACTCTCCTTGGGGGCATAGCTATGGGAGATGAGTGCCTGCACTTCTCAGTTTACCACTACTCCACTGGTCTTGCTGATTATTAAACCAGGAAGCAGGAAGGCAATCAAGCAGGAGCTGAGAGGCAATTTCTCAAAGCCAGCCCAGAACTGAAAGTAATAGAGGACCAAATGGAACCCCACTGTCCTATTGTATTACCTGGATTATGCTGAGCAGGTAACTATAATTCCACCCTCTAGCCATCTGCAGTGCTGCTGCTGTTGTACCCTGGGAAGCAGACCAAAGGAACAGGAAATATCCCCCAACCCTACATAATGTAGCAGTGAAAAAACTGGGTTGGGCTTACTGGTGATAAGAAATATATATCGCAAAATCTCATTATAAAGTTTTTTTTTAAAAAAAAATCTGTATAGTTTAAAAGCATACATCAAAACAGTAAGAGAAAATACAGTGTTGTTGTGCTGCAAAAGCCTAACCATACCAAATACACCAAACACATTGTCAGGGATGAGTCTAAGAGCCTTGAGATGTCTGACAGCTTCGATTCTGAATCAGAGTTGGAGCAGCAGCTAGATCAAAGGCCAAGGGAGGTACCCTCCCTAGTGAGCCAAAATGCTGGAAGAGAGTCCTCCTAAGACCTTGACCAACAGATGGCACAGACTGAGCCCCTGCCCCTCCCTCCACCATAAGAACGCAAGTTGAGGAGGAGGAGGAGGGTTGTGACTTGAAAGATGCTAGGGCATGACACAAAGCAAAGCAAGAAAAGATAGGGGCAGGGCTCAGATGCTCCATCCAGATAGCCACTCTTGGAAGCCAACGTAAAACAGAGCAACCCTAAGGGAGGGGCATCCTTGAGAAGCTAGCCTGTCCAGAAGGTTCATACCTTAAACAGCTGGCAACTTTCTCTCCTTCTGATTTCTCTCCTCTGCTTAGAGATTGTTGATTAGTTGTTTAGAGCCTGGAGGCAGCCTGAGAGTTTTCCTTGAATCTGCATTTGTACAGCGAGTAGGCTCTAAGAAAATAAAGTCGTATTAGCCTGAAGCTTTGTCTATTGTGGTGTTGACTGCACAGGGAAGGAGCGATCCACATCTGACTGACACACATTTCGACATAAAGCCTTCCTCAGTAGTCTAGTACAAAGGACATGATCTAGCGTATAGAAGTATAGAAGGTATGACAAAAAATGAACAAACATATGTATACAGACACCTTTTGTGTAACACATTCCTAACAATTACCAACAAAGGGCACTTCAGTATTTAGACCTGTAAATATAATAGCATGTTCAGGATTATTATTATTATTATTATTATTATTATGAATGATTAAAAACTGCTATTAAGGAATGTATTAAAATGTAACCCCCAAAAAGCTAAAAACTCAGCAATCTATAGGTCTTGCTATATCACATCTGATGCATGTGCCAGCCAAGATAGGTGCATGTTATGATAGCAAATACAATGCAAGGGGAGTAGGGGACCAAAGGCTCCACTACACTCAACTAGTTTTGAGGATGGCAAGGAACTAGGGATGTTGGAGAATTCAGTGAGGCCAGATTCTTTAAAATCCGCCCCCCCCCCGAAGTCCATGGCGGAATGGAGCAATCCCCCCCACCCCACAGAATCCCCCTGGGACAGAGCCTACCTGGCTCCGACGGCAGCTGCAGCAGCAGCTCTGGCGGTGGCAGCTCCAGCGGCGGCCATGGCTCCAGGTCATCTTCCAGCCACTGCCGGGCTGTGGCTGCAAATGGCGGCCACTACGCCAGCTGCCATTTGCGTCCCTGCCAAGCCGTGATAGGCTACGTAAGTATCTACGTAGCCTATCACGGCAAAAGGCAGGGACACAAATGGCGGCTGCTATGAAGCTGCTGGAAGTCCAGCTGCCGCTGGCCCTGGCTGGCGGCTCCGCAGCCTTGCTGCAGAATGGAGCCGACTGGGCAGGATTCCGGGGGGAGGGACAGATCACCTCCCCCCCCACTGCAGATGCCCATCAGGCAGAGCAAGGTAAGGGATTCATACTTCCCTACAAGGAACTGTAGTAGTCCTGAAAGCAAATAACTTGCTGGTCTATGACCATAATAAAATTGATGGATTGTCCTGAAAGCGAATATATGGAAATAAAGACACATCCATTTAAAAATGCAATAAAATACAGAGTTATACATGTATAAAGCCATATACTCACATGCTCCCATCTCTACAGGAGCTTGTTGTTTATTCATTCATTCGCTTCTGACTCTTCGTGACTTCATGGACCAGCCAACACCAGAGCTTCCTGTCAGCCATCACCACCCCAAGCTCCCCCAAGGTCGAGTCTGTCACCTCCAGAATATCATTCATCCATCTTGCCCTTGGTCAGCCCCTCTTCCTTTTGCCTTCCACTTTCCCTAGCATCAGCATCTTCTCCAGGGTATCCTGTCTTCTCATGATGTGGCCAAAAACTTCAGTTTTGCCTTTAATATCCTTCCCTCAAGTGAGCAGTCTGGCTTTATTTCCTGGAGTATGGACTGGTTTGATCTTCTTGCAGTCCAAGGCACTCTTGGAATTTTCCTCCAGCACCACAGTTCAAAAGCATCTATCTTCCTTCGCTCAGCCTTCCTTATAGGCCAGTTGTCGCAGCCATAGGTTACTAGGGGAATACCATTGCTTTAACGATGCGGACCTTTGTCGTCAGAGTGATGTCTCTGCTCTTAACTATTTTATCAAGATTTGTCATTGCTCTCCTCCCAAGAAGAAAATGTCTACAGGAGCTACCAAGGTTCCAAACAATAAGTATACCACAGTACCCCGGTCCCCAATATGTAACACTGCCGAAATGTGGGGCCTCAAGGTATCTACTCAGCCTGAAGAAACTTGGAGCTAGGGATGGTGGAGAAATCCATCATGGATTCCAATGAGGCCGGATTCTTTAGAATCCGCCCCCCTCCGAGTCCATGACTACCCCCACCACCACCCCGTGGAATCCCCCCCAGGATGGACCCTACCTGGTCGTCAGCCAGTCTGGTGCATCCGCAGCCATCCGCTGCTCCGTCTGCAGATGCAAATGGCTGCTGTCTCCTGAGGACAGCGCAATGGAGAAGGTGGCAGTGCAGCAAAAGCAGAAGCATCCCTGCTTTAGCCGTGATAGGCTATGTAATTATTTAGCTGAGTTAGCTCAGACACCCCGTCAGGTTGGCCACTCATGGTGGAAGCCAATGTAGGAAGGAGTCACCCTGAGGGAGGGGCATTCCAGCAAAGCTAGTCTGGTGAAGAGGTTCTTGCCCAGACTGCTGGCAACTTCTCTAACTTCCACTTTGTATCCTCTATTGATATTCATAGATATGTGGATTCACTATTTCTATGCAGTCTGAGAATTTCCTAGAATCTGCATTTGTAAAGAAGCTAGTTGTTAACTAATGAAGTAGAGTAGCCCAAAGCTTTGTTTCCTGGAGTGTGTTGATTGCAAAGGGGGCTGACAAAGGAACGTGACAACAGCTGTTGCTGGCAGGAAGAGCTTTAAGCTGAAATGTGCTGGTCTTTTCATATTTTAGCTCCACCCCCTTTGCCTTTGGTCATGTCCTTTTTGCCTTTGGCCCCACCCACTAATGGGATTTATCCCTCAGGCTGAAAAGGGTTTAACACGCTGGTCTTATGGAATGTAGGCTTCCACCCACTTCCTGAAAGTTTTATTATAATGCTAACTCATCTATTCTAGATATTGGTGAGATGCTGAATTAGACTTTCAAAATATTTAAGATTCATTTTCCCCACTAAGTTCCAAGTAGCTTTTCAGGAACAGGACATAAATTTGCACTGAGAATTTAAGTAATGCATTCTGTGGGAGAACAACAGACCACCAGATTTCTTTATAGAAACACATTAGCTTTCTCTTATCGGTATTCCCACAGGAGGGAGGGAGGATGGGAGCAAACATCTTGATGAAGGAAATAGCTTTTTCCGCCTTCCCCCCACCACAGCTTTTTATTTGCTTTCTTGCCCCCCTCCATCACTTTCCCAATATCCCTTTAAATTAAAAGGGCATGCATATGAAACAGTACAAAATTTAGAATTTTAAGCTCTTGCTGACTTGATTCTAACTGCATGCTGGTATCATTTCATTGCTGTTTTTGAACCTTTCCCCTTAGCACAGTATGAGGCTGGTGCTCAAACAGTTCAGGCTGGAACAATGCTTTGGAAATCAAAATGGCCCCTACTCTGGAGTAAGCAATTGGAGGATCACAGTCCAAGAAAACTTGGAAGCTAGTCATCACCAAGAGAATATAATTAGAGAAGCTGAAGAACTGCACATGCCATAGTGTTACTAAAACTATTCCAAGTAACAATTTGAAGACCTGCTCAATTGAAGGGTAGTATTAGCTCTTCCTCCCATGGAACTAGAAATGGACAGAAGAGTCTTAATCTGGTTCATGCCCCTTTTGCATTTGGTAAATATCAAGTGCTATCCTCTGTTGTGTTGAAATATGTTCCTGCCCAAATGCTAAGATCAACTTCAGAGGCTCTTTGCAGATTGCCACCACCCACAATCATGTGACTACCAGGGAAAGAGCCTTCTCTGCAGTGCCCCCTTATCTGTGAAACACCATTCCAGGGAGATCTACTTGGCATCTTCATTATGTACATCTAGACACCAGATCAAGACATTCACTTCTAGCAGGCATTTAATCTTCAATCTATTGCTCTGATTATTAATTTTGCTTCTGGCTCTGTAATATTTGTAGAGAGCAATCCTTCCTCTGAGAAAGCCAAGAGAAAGCCAAGTAGCCTATGCTCTACTGGGCATCTTCTGGTGATTTTTGTGTCTCCATCCTCCTTTCACCTGATTTCCTACTAGATGGCCCTTTGAGCATGACTAGTGGAGTTGTGTTGCATGGGGCATGGGGCAGGGACAGGGACAGGGACAGGCGCTGGGAGGATGGTGGATACTGTGGACCCACAGTACCCCCTGTCCAACCCACCAGCACACCCCTTCCTCATTTATGATTAGGAGGGGCTGGGGTGGAGGGGAACAAATCCCTGTGCAAATCCACTACCCCAGGTTGTAGCTAATAAATAAAATAAAAGGCAAATAAAACAAGACTGGGAATATACCTCTTTTTTAATCAAATACTGAACCTGTTGAATGCCTTTCTACACACTTTGAATAGTTGAAAAATTGCTAATCTAGGAGTAGGCCCCATTAAACCCAATGGGAGTTATTTCTGAGCATAGGATCATACTGCAAAGTAATGTGTAGTCTGTCTCTCAGATAGGAGAAATGGAATGAGCCCTAACCTGATAATATGGAGAGTCACTGCCAGTCAGAATAGATACTACTGGGCTAGAGGGATGAGTGGTCTCATTGAGTATATGTTTGCTTCCTGTGACCATATGACCCGGAAAGCCTACCAGAAGTTTCCTAAACATCCTATCTTTGTGGTCAGCTTGGGTCTCCAAAACCAAAGGGTTTTCAGACACCTAACAATAGATGGGGGAGAGGTTTGTTCTGTTCATATTCTAGTGCAAATTTACCTGATGTCTCACTTTTGAACCAATGTGCAATCTGAAACTCAGTTATACTTCAAAATTTGCATATCTCCCATTTTTTACAATGGAGTTCTTCAGCAAACAAATGTGCACAACCATGTGTATGTTGGAAGAAATATCATTAAAATGCATTCTAGGAACATTTCTTGCAAAAAAAGGGTATATATTAGGCAACGTTGCATACAAAAATGCATGTATTACAACAGAGGTGGGGACCCTCTTTCAAGCCAAGGGCTGAATGCAATTTGGGATAAATTCTAGGGAGCTACATCCCAGTGGTGGGCAGGGGGCAAAGGAAAAGGGGACAACATGCCATAAAATACCAGTCCATTTTAGTTTAAAGTTCTTACTGTCAGTAACTAACTCTGCAGAGAAACATTCAAAGCTTTTAGTGTGTGTGTGTGTGTGTGTGTGTGTGTGTTTGGGGGCGGGGGGCATGCAAAAGCTAGAAAACCACCAAATAATCCTGGTCAGGCAGTTCAGCCAGGAAAAGGGTCAACTGGGAAACCTTGGAGGTCCAGATTTGGCCCACAGGCCTGAGGTTTCCCACTCCAGTATTGGAAGACATTCACACTGTGATGATTTTCATATTGTACATTACATGTTGAGTGGTATTATTTATGTTCAGTGGTATATAAATAAATGCATGTGAAGTTACCAAATTCAGCCCTCCCAGAACTAAAAATGAACTGAAATACAGTCACCTGCACTTTTTACCAAGTTTGTGATGCTGTTCAGGAAAAAAACCCAAAAACTTTTGTCCACATAAAAATACATACTGTGAAGGAATAGAACTGTCTTATAAATTTGTTTATACTTTGGATGTTATGGGATTAAGAACATAAGTCGAGCCAAGCTGGATCTGACCAAGTATCCATCCAGCCCAGCATTCTGCTCATGCAGTGCCTGTGTGAAACCCGTAATTAGGACTTAAGTGCAATAGAACCCCCCTGATCATTCATATCTTTAGGGCACAATACTATGAATGTTTAAACAGAAAAGGTCCTATAACTCCCAGCATTCCTCAACCAGCATGTGTGTACAGAACCAAAAGGTCAAATGTTCAGGAAGCCAAAGGCCTCAGTGCCACCAGGTCTTAAAAGCAAGCAAGAGAACAGGAAGTTCAGTAGATGGTTAGCCAGATAAGGAGCTGGCAAAAAGCAGTTTGTTTTTCTTGGGGCATCAAAATTTCTCCAGTTTACAGAAGTTGTTGGAAAGAGGTCAGAAGAAGGACAGAGACTCAATTTAGGTTGAAGGTGAATTCTCCTGATTGGTTAGAGTTTCAAGAGCACAGGCTAGCTTTAACATACCAAAAGGAGGGGGGTAAAAAAGACAGATTTTGAGAGAAGTTGGAAGGAGAGGAGAATATGGTAGTCTGGGAAGAAGGGAAAAATACAATTGATAAAGAAAGCTGCCTGGGAAAGCTGCGAATTCTGACAATAAGATATTGATGGGAAGAACTTGGATAAAATGGGGACAGTATAGTTAGGATTAGCTGGATGCATCTTACCCTGCTTATGGTTGTTTCCTTTTGCTCATATACTTTTAGTGTGTGTGTGTGTGTATGTGTTTTGTAACCATTCCAACATTACAACCTTTTTTTTCCCCCTAATGCTAATCATACTTTTCCAGTAAACTTCCAACATTTTGATATTTAAACTTGGTGGTCTCATTTCTTGCTTGGTTATAGAGCAAGATCATAAAGCATACATCCCTTCTGCCAATGTGAACCCCTTATCTTTGTAGATCAGTGGTTCAGTGACCCCAATAACCACCTGATTACACAGCACTTTCTAGATCAGCTGGTGCCAAGGTTCTGATTCAAACACTGTCTCAGAGATCTATACAGTATTAAGCTCACACCTAGAGAACTATCTCCCCACCAGCTTCATACATTGTTACAGACTAAAAAAGAACTAGTCCCAAGAATTCTCAGGCAGCCAGCCCAGATAACTCCCATTCCAGCTACTCTGTTAGCAACAAGTGGTCTAAAGTTGAGATCTCATTGGCTCAAGGCTTATCTACCAGCCTCAAGCTGAACAACATCAACAGGATTGGCCCTGGAAACTAATGAAAAGGGATAGCTAACCAGCTCAACACTGACTCAAATGGAACTCTAGAGATGGGAAGGAAATTTGTGCACCACTAACTCCTCAAATGAACAATGATCTGCTTCTAAAATGATAGATGTGTATATCTGAGATTTGTGAGGTTAGATCCCTTGGAGAGGTAACCATTGGAAGCTGCAAAATTATAGGAAGCTTACAGGACTTACACCTATTTGATTGCTTCTAGAGCAAAGGTAGGCAACTTGGTGCCCTCCAGACATTTTGGGTACAACTCCCAGAATTCATGCTGGCTGGAGCTTATAGGATTTGTAGTTCAGAACCTCTAGGGGATGCCTACCCATCTTCTAGAGCAAGGACCCTTGGATCATTTTCTCAATCTATCTGAAATTGGGCAAGACTGATATCTTGAATTGTAATCTGCCCAGAGAACATTATTTATTGGGTGGATTAGAAATGTAGTAATAAAATAAATAAATAAATAAAATTGAAAGGTTTTAACACAATGCTAGAAAATGTAATGACATTTGAATGGAAAACAGCATAGTTATAGGCAGGTGAAGGTTATGTAGGTTTCCCACTGAAACCAAAGGCAAGGAAAAACAAATGAGAGTTGGAGAAAAAAACTTGTTTTTCGAACAGTATTGAAATGAGTGCAGTTCTAAAGAAAAAAGTAACAATGTGAATAGGACTTTAATAACACAAAGAATAGAATAACCACGTGTCCTCTTTTACAGAGGACAATCCTCTATTTGAAGTGCTGCTAGGGGACCATCTTCTATTTGAAGGCATTGTTTATTTGAAGGCATCATTTCTATGATTCTGTGATTCTATTTGGAGAGTTGTCCAGTCCAAATCTGGTTTAAAGAAACCATAAGAACTGTTGCTCATAAACTGGACAACAGACTGAACCAGCAGGCAAACAGGTCACCTGGTCACAGTTTTCTGCATTATGGTGAGAGATACTGTCTTTCTATATAAAGTAGAATGATTATTCCTAAATGTGTATGCATATGCAATTTCTATGCAAACTGGTATCTGGTTTTGTCTTCATTTTAGTGATATATTTACTCTTTTTAAGTGACCACCCTAATACCTATTAACTTAATAGGTTAATATCTAATTCCCTAATACCTCCTATTAACCATGGGGAAAAGTAGTCTAAATGAATGACTCATCTCCTTTAAGGGCAACAGAAACTTGTCTTTCAGCTTTCCCAGTCATGGCAAAAGTCTTATCATTATGCAGGGGTAGGCTCAAGTTAATTTCTTCACAGTTCAAAGATTTCTATTTGCTACACTACTGCCTTCTGCCTATCTACAGTTTAAAGGCTGGTGAAGTGTATTAACCATGTTTGCCTGCACATTTGTGCAGTTGTTTTCAGATAAATTGTAATGTGTTCTGCTCATGTTCCATTGTGTTTCATCAATGGGAATGTTATGGCTTTTATAATCCTGGAGTGCTAGTTTTAAGATAGATGTATGTGAAGATCTGTCACATTTAATTATCTCCTCCATCAAATGCAGTAAGTGGCCTATTAAGAGAGAAATGACTGGTTCATATACTCATTAGAATGGGAAGATTTCATGGTATAACAAAGAGAGAAGACATTTTATTTTTGACTCAGCCTGGAAAGGAAAGGGGTGGGAACCCTCCATGATGGTTAAATAAGCATCTGATAATGAAAGAACAGGGTTGGGTGGTTTGAGAAGCTTGCAATAGGCTATGGTTCATTTATGATAATGGAAAGGATAGATGGAGTGTGTGTGTGTGTGTGGGGGGACTATTCACTTTTGAAATGTGAAAGCCATCCGGAGGGGGGGGGACTGTTTGGCAATACGTTTAAGACAAACTAAAGGAAGACCTGCATCCCACAATCAATTTGTGGAACTCATTGCCACAAGCTATTATGATGTGTCTTGTTATGATTAGCATAAAATGCTCTTATCAAGGATTACATGAAGACATGGAGGAATGCCCTGTTGATCTTTATTACTTGAAAAACACTGCTTCTCTTTTTTTCAGATACAAGATATCCCTGACTATGGAGGATTGACAATGAAAGTTAAGGATTAGAACAAAACTCTAACCCTTTAGGTACTTGAAAAGGACTGTCATATGCTGACTGAAGGGGCATATATATCGATGTATGAATCCCCTACCTTGTTCCATTCTGGGGATCTGCGGGGGGGGGAGGCAATCCATCCCTCCCCCCAGAATCCACCCCAGTGGGCTCCGCTCTTCTCTACTCTGCGGCAAGGCCACAGAGCCACCGGCCAAGGCCGGCCACAGCCAGACTTCCAGCCGCTGCCGGGCTGCTGCAGCCGCAAATGGCGGCCATCGTTGTGTCCGCCATTTGCATCCTTGCATTAGGCTGTGATAGGCTACGTAAGTATTTACATAGCCTATCACAGCAAAAGGCAGGGACACAAATGGCGGCCACTACGCCATTTGCGCCCCTGATCTTTGCCATGATAGGCTACGTAAGTATTTATGTAGCCTATCATGGCAAAAGGCAGGCACGCAAATGGCGGCTGCTACGGCAGCCACCATTTGCGGCTACAGCAGCCCAGCAGCGGCCAGAAGATGAGCTGGAGCCGCCACCGCCGTCGCATTCACCGCCGCATCCTCTGCCACCGCTACATCCATTGCCGCTGCTGCATCTGCCACCAGGTAGGTCCATCCCGGGGGGGGGATTTGGGGGGTGGCAGGGTGGAGGCCGTTTTGCCACAGACTCTGGGGGGCCAGATTCCAAAGAATCCGGCCTCAGTGGAGTCTGTGGCAGATTTCTCCAACATCTGTAGGTATATAATAGCACTTTTCAAGGACTTAAGGAGTTGTCACACAGAAGTCAACCACAACCGGTTCTCTATCATTCAATACTGTAGGACACAAAATAATGGGCTTAAGTTACAGGAAGGTAGATTTTGGTTAAACATCAGGGAAAACTTCTTAATGGTCAGAGCACTCAGGCAATGGAACTGTCTAGGGAGGTGGTGGGCACTCTGTCACTGGAGGTATTCAAGGCCAGATTGGACAGCCATCACTCAGGGATGCTTTAAATTGGACCCCTGCATGAAGCAAGGGTTGGCCTTTATGGCCTAATGGCCTTGTCCAACTCCATGATTCTATGAAAGTTACCATCATGGCTTACTTGTGAACCTTTTGGAGGTAACTGGTTACTCTGGAGGCAACAGAGATCAAGAGATGATTGGTGAACCCCCAGAATAGCAGTTCTTACATGGTCATGGATCTGTAAGGTGACATGGGTCCCAGGCCAAGGGTGTTAGCAGTTCAACCCATGCACCTGATTCTTTGAAACCCCATAGCCACTTGCTGACACCAGGGGCGTATAGATTTCCACTGGATCCTACTAAACTGCTAACTCCAGACTAGCTCCTCAGTCTGTATAGTTTATAATCTGGACATGGACTAGCCAGGGATAGGCAATGTGATGCCCATAGGGACCAATATGCCTCACCCCTCCTAGCTGAAAAAAGAAAAGAAAGAAAGCAGGTTTTCTTTTTGGCAGCTGGGATTGCTCTGGAATAGATCTGTGTTAGTGCTGAAAACTGTGGGTTCAAAGGAGTTGTTCAGTGTGTTAGGGCTCATACCCCACCTCTGCCTTGTACTCAGACTTTTGGGGCAGGTTACTTGTCCTTTTTTATGCCTTGCATGACAGCCATTCTGTGGTGGTGTGCACAATAGTTTCTCAAATTGCCAAATGTGCCCATGGCCCAAAAGATTGCCTACTCCTGGCCTAGACTGTTCTTTGATGACCTATCTTTGATTGCTCACTTACTTGGCTGTAAACTACTGGCTTTGACGGGATTTGTACACCTCTACCATGTCACCCCTTACTCACCATTTTTTCTCAGCTAAACAGCAACAAATGTTCTAACCTTTTTTCATAGGGGAGTCTCTCCAGCCTCTTGATAATTTTGGCTGCCCTTTTCTGTACCTCTTCCAGTTCTACATCTTTTGGGAGGTGTGGTGACCAGAACTGCACACAGTATTCCAAGTGTGGTCACAGCATAGATTTATTTAAGGATGTTGTGATATTGACAGTTCTATTTTTGATTCTTTTTCTAATTATACCTATGGAATGGAATTTGCCTTCTTCAAAGATGGGAGGAATCTCAATTTCACAGATATGCTGATGAGGTCTGCAAGTTGTGACTCAGTGAGGAAGCTATCTTGGAGTTGTGGTGGAGAGCATGATGAGAATGTTGACCCAGTTTGTGGCTGCTTTGAAAAAAACCTGAGCAATGCATGTTTGGGAAGAAGAAGAAGGAGAAGAAGAAGAAGAAGAAGAAGAAGAACTCATCCTCACATAGCTTTAAGCAGGCAGCAGCACTGGAAAGCCCCAAGGATTGAAGTCCTGGTTAAGTCCTGTAGGGGGCTTTTCAGAAAGCTCAAGCTGTTGGGTGGCTGCAAGGACAGAATGGAATAAAAATGGAAAAAAAAAAAGAGCACCCCACAACTCAGCCACCTCCTTACAGTATGATAAACACTGAAGCTCTACACATTGAGAGGTGTCTCTGAAATTCTCACCCTTTCCCTCAATTTTCAGGTGCAATTTCTCCCCCCGCCCCCAACAAATGGTCAAAAATAAATAGATTAAAAAAATTCAAAATTCAAACAATAGTGCTATCTCTAGTTAAAGGGACCATGAAGTAGGTGATGTGAAGGATCCTAGGGAGACGTCCTGCCAGTCAGAGTAGAGAATGATGGGCTAGGTGGAGAAATACTCTGATGGCCACTAGTATAACAGGGTTTCTTATATACCTAAGAATTTCAATACATCTAGCAAAAGTTATCCTTTACCAGCTATCTTAATACTCTGTTCAGGATATCAGCATATATTTCTTTTATAGGAACAGGAACATTTAGCATCTGCCTTTGGATGTCTCGTCATTGTTTCTGATAAAACCCTTCAGACTATATATATATGGGGGAAGTGATTAAAAAAGAGCAAAACAGCCAAGATGGGACAAGATCCAATGGATGAGTATTAGAGATGAACTTCAAAAAAAGCACCATCTCTGCCCAGTTATTCTTTCCCCTTATAAATAATGCTCATAGAGCTGTTGCTTGACGTTAGCTGTGGGAAGCTTCTCGGCATGTTGAAGAGAACATTAGCACACATGCCATGGAGATAACCTGAATATCCATTTGAAGCAGCTGAGGGATGAGGCATGTAAAATACAGAGTGAGCAAATGAACAACACCCCTGTTTTGTGGGCATATGAGCCCCAGCTTTAAAATCTGTCTGTGAGAAATTAACTGCAGATAGCAGAACAGAAGACAAATTATCAAAAAACATCAAACAGATACAAACTCATGTAAAGGATGGTGTAAATGGCTGAAAAAGGAAGCAGAATGTACGGAAGCAGCAACATACCCCCAAGCTATGATGGGAGCCAAGTTAAAACAAACAAACAGCGAAATGCAAGGCCAAGAGCATTTTTTTTAAGACTCTTTTAGCACAGATGTCAGACGAGAAAGGTTGAGGAACGTCCCTTTATGTTGGCACATACTTCTGCCTTCCCAAATGCTGGTCTCACAGGTCCAGGAGCAAGGAGGGGGGAGAAATAGGGATGTCAGAGAATTCCACCATGGATCTCGGTGAAGCCGAATGCCAGTGCATTCGGCCCCCCAAACTCTGTGGTGGAATGGCTTGCCACCCCCCCGCAGATCCCCCCTGGGACGAGACTTACCTGGGGCAGATGTTCTGGGCAGCGGCGGCTCCAGTGGAGGCTTTAGTGGCAGTGGCTGGTCTTCCAACCAGCTGCCACCACCGCCGCCATTTTCAGTCTGTTTCCTCCCCCCCATTCGTCATAGGCTACGTAAAGACTTATGTCTACGTAAGTACTTTACTTATGTAAAGACTTATGTCAAATGGAGCTACGGCCGCCTCCATTTGTGTTCCTTAGTTTTGGCCGTCTTAGTCTATGTAAATATTTACATAGACTAAGATGGCGAAAATAAGGGGGAACGCAAACAGCGTAGCGGATGTAAGGATGTCCGGCTGCTGGCAGAGCCGGCCAGAATTCCGGGGGGAGGCGCGGAGTGCATCCCTCCCCCCAGTGGAACCTGGAGGAGCCAGGTAAGCGGGGTTTGGAACACCCCTAGGGAGGAATTCATTCAGTTCATATTTTAATGCAAACTTACCTAATTTTGCATTTTCAAATACCTCCAGAAACCAAAAAACCCAGGTACCCTTTGAAAGGTGCACTTCTTTGCATTTTACAATGAAGCTTTCCATTTTTAAAATTTTAAATTCATATACTAGGGGAAAGAGCAACAAAAATGTGCATAATCTAGGGATGTACAAAAGTCACTTACCTGAACCCGAAAGTTGATTCGCGGTGGGGGGGAGGCACTCCGTCCCTCCCCCCGAAATTCTGGCCAGGGGGAAGGTGCCCTGTCCCTCCTGCCACAAATTCTGTCCTGCCAGAACGCAAATGGCGGTGGCCGAAGCCGCCGCTGTTTGCGTCCCTGCAGTCAGCCGTGATAGGCTACGTACATGTTTATGCAGCCTATCACGGCTGAGTGAAAAACAAAAACAAAAACCCACGCATATGCAAATGGCGGCGTCCACGTGTAGTCTACGTAAACATTTACGTAGACTACGGCGAAAATAAGGGGAACGCTATTTGCATTCCCCTTATTTTCGCCATAGTCTACGTAAATGTTTACGTAGACTTAGGGATGTCAGAGAATTTCTCCACGAATCTTGGGGAGGCCGAATGCCAGCGCATTCGGCCCCCTGAAATTGGTGTAGAAACGGTCTGCCCCCCGCCCCCCCGGGATGGGACTTACCTTGTGCGAATGTCGGTGGCGGCAGCGGTGGCTCCGGCGGCGGTTCGGTGGCGGTGCAGCGGTGGTGGCTGCGGCAGCCGGTCTTTTGACCGGCTGCTGACGCCGCCATTTCCAAGTTAAAAACCAAACCAAACATGATAGGCTCCGTAAAGATTTACGTAGCCTATCACGGCTAGATTTTTAAAAAAACACCGTGATAGGCTACATAAATGTTTACGTAGCCTATCACAGCTAAGTGAAAGAAAGAAAAAAACCACGCGTACGCAAATGGCGGCGCCCATGGGTGCTGCCATTTACGTACACATGGGTTTGTGTTTTTTTTTCACTCAGCTGTGATAGGCTACGTAAACATGTATGTAGCCTATCATGGCTGACTGCAGGGACCCAAACGGCGGCAGCTACGGCCGCTGCCATTTGCGTCTTGGCAGGACAGGATTTGCAGCCAGAGGGACGGGGCACCTCCCCCCCAGCCAGAATTTTGGGGGGAGGGTTGGAGCACCTCCCCCCCACCGTGAATCAACTTTCGGGTTCAGGTAAGTGACTTTCGTACATCCCTACGTAGACTACACGTGCCAAAATAAGGAACGCAAATGGCGGTGCCCATGGGCTCTGCCATTTGCGTATGTGCGGTTTGTTTGTTTTTTTCACTCAGCCATGATAGGCTATGTACACATTTACGTAGCCTATCACGGTGTTTTTTTTAAAATCTTGCCGTGATAGGCTATGTAAATCTTTACGTAGCCTATCAAGTTTTTTGGTTTTTTTAACTTGAAAATGGCGGCGGCGGAAGCCAGTCGGAAGACCGGCCACCGCAGCTGTTGCCGCCGAACTGCCGCCGAACTGCCACCGGAGCCGCCGCCACCAGGGACTTTTGACCAAGGTAAGTCCCGTCCTGGGGGGGCGGGGGGGCAGACCGTTTCTCCACCAATTTCGGGGGGCCGAATGCGCTGGCATTCGGCCTCCCCAAGATTCGTGAAGAAATTCTCTGACATCCCTAGCATAATCACGGAAATTATTATATTAGGAACATTGTTTCCAAAAGTGTGTATATTGGGCAAAATTGCATACAAAATGCATATCTTAGGACAAATGCAAATGCATATGCATTCAAATTTTCATGCAAACTTACATATACATGCACGCATGCATGCATGCACCCGCACACACTCATATGTGTGTGTGTGTGTTCTCAAATTTTGGGAAAAAAGAAATGTAAGACTGGAAAAAAAGAGAAAAGGAGAGAAACTGAAATTGACAGAGTCATCCATCACCATTAAAGACACTTATCTCCAAATGTGATGTAGGGTTCACCAGCACAGGAGCACCTCAGAACACAGTCCTGGACCATTGTGTAACTTCTCCCATGTCTTGCTATGGATGAATCACACGCATGAGAGCAGGTTATGGGGCAATCCAAAAGGCAAGGAAACAAAGCAGGCAAATGGTCATGCACAAAAGTTCCAGTCTAGTGTGGGATCAGGTAAAGGCAGGAGTGGTCCAGATAAGCAGTAAATTATCATAGACAGTCCAGAAGCAGAGTCAAACAGGAGTCCAAGGGTCAATAGCACAGAAGGTCAATCACAAGGCAAGGGCCAGAAAGAAGGGCACAGGAGCTCATGAACAATATTGTTCCTGCACTACTGACGGCAGAGAATTCCGCCATGGACTCCATTGAGGCCAGATTCTTTTGAAAAAACAGGGACGCAAATGGCGTCCACGACGCCATTTGCATCCCTCTTTTTTCACACGATGGGCTACACCTATGTAAATAAAAATGCATAGCCTATTGTGTGAAAAAACAGGGACACAAATGGCGTAGCAGACGCTATTTACATCTGGATCCCTTCCTGCAGTGAGTGCTCAGCGATACGGCATGGCAATGGTGGCTGTATCACTTGCTGTATGGAGCTGGCTGGCAGCTCTGCAGAGTCAACGGATCCCCCCCCCCTGCAGACTTCCCCCCCCCCCGGACTGGCAGGTACGGGATTCGTACATCCCTATCCAGCACTGGCTAGGCTAAAACTGAAGCTTTATATAGCCAGAGCTGCCTGAGCCCCACCCAGGGCTCAGCTGCAAAGCAATACATGACTGACCCTCTGGCAAAAGTCCTATTCAGGGGGAGGTCCTTGCTCCCAAGGAGCCCTTTCTTCCTGAGGAGTCCTCAGTAATCAAGCACTCCTTCTCAGAGGAACCCTATTGGGCTGCTCTTGAGGCAGTGACACTCTCAGGGGCTGGGTGGTTGCCCAGCCTCTGCCTCAGAGGTGGAACTCCTCTCCTCCTGCAGGGAGCAACTAGCAATGATCTCCTCTGAGGGCTCCCCTAGATCTCCTGGTATGGATGGCCCCTTGGCATTGTCTGTCTCTGGGAGCTAGGGATGTACGAAAGTAACTTAGGTTTTCGAAGGGTGACATTCACGGTGGGGGGGAGGCGCTCCGTCCCTCCCCCCGAAATTCTCTCCAGCCGGCTCTGCTCTATGGAGATTCCACAGAGCCGCCAGCCAGGGCCACCCACAGCTGGACATCCAGCCACTGGGCAGCCTGCAGGGATGCAAATGGCAGCTGCTGTAGCCGCTGCCATTTGCCTCCCTGTATTTTGCCGCGATAGGCTATGTAAATATTTATGTAGCCTATCATGGCAAAACAACAACAGCGAACGCAAATGGCGGCGGCTATGGCGGCCGCCATTTGCGTTCCTTTTTTTTGCCATAATAGCCTACGTAAATATTTATGTAGGCTAAAACAGCAAAAAAAAAAAAGGGAATGCAAATGGCGTCCCTGCGTTAGCCGTGATAGGCTACGTATTTACGTAGCCTATCACGGCTATATGGAAGAAGCGAATGGCAGCCGCAGACACAGCTGCCATTCACAAGTCAGCACGGACGGCAGCAGGTAGGTGCTCCATTCCGGGCCCATTTTGCAGGGTGGGGGGGGGCGGGGGGCTTTGTTCCGCAATGGATTTCAGGTGGATTCACCAAGATCCATCACGGAATTCTCTGACATCCCTACTGGGAGCTCTAGATCCTCCTCAGAGGAGGATTCCTCCAGCAGGGGCATGACACCCCACCATTCTTCATAAGAACCAGACAGCTGTGATTTTTCTGTAGGTACACTACATAGCCCACAACCCATCATCAACAAGTGGCAAGGGCCTTTGTTGTTCACCCTGACCTTCCTTAAATGCAAGGAGGGTCAAATTCACAACAGAGTCCCTGAAAGGGGATGACAGAAGAATTGGGCTCAGCTTGACCTCAGGCAGGGTTCCCAAGTTCCTTCACTCCAGGGTGCCTCTTTGGCAGCTGCTACTCTAAGACTGAGAGGATCAGGAAGGCCTTGTACTGCCATGTTTTCTTGTCTTGAGCCTTTGGGGTTTTCATTAGGGGACTGCCTGTATATATTTTCTTTTTCAGAATAAGAATACTATAAGAATGTATTGCACCCCCCGCCCGCAAAAACAACAACAAAAAACCTTTATTAAAAAAGAAAGCCAAAGGTTCAAAAGATATGCCATCTTTTTGGGGGGGTGGGGAGGAGCGGGAACGAAAGATTAACAGCACAGTGTTATGCATGTCAAATCGGACACACTCTCCATTAAGTTCAATGGGATTTACTCCCAAGTAAACATGCTGATGACTCAGTGAAATAGTTTGGCAAAACAAAGTTAGGAGGACATTTCACAAAACCGTTTCTTCTCAAATTATTGTGTCAATTTTGCAAGGTTTTGGATAAGTCTTTGTTTCTCGACAGCCCTAAAATTCGTTTGGCCCAAACCTGCCAATAGAACCAGCTTTGAACATTCCCTCTCTTAAGATGACAAATATCCATCCTGCGCTCATGCTCATACTTGCTCTCTAACTCTCTCTCTCTCTCTCTCTCTCTGTGTGTGTGTGTGTTTCTCTTTGGTAAAGCAGAAGTGAATGCTTATATTTTTAAACAGCAAGGAGGAACAACAGTAACAACACATGCAGCTGTAAATATTTACCATTGTTGAGACACACCACCTTAGGTAAGACAATATAGATATGCCTTTCTAACTCCCAGCCCAGTTACAGGTGTTCAACCAATCTGTGTAGGGAACTCTGCAAAATCAGATCATGTCCTATATTTAGCTAATCGGCGAGAAGAGAAGGCACAGCAGCAATACCCTCCCATTCCTTTATAGTTATGTTGTTTTGCAAGCTGGTCTCCATATGCTGCTAATTGACATACAAAGGAAGCATGCATGCACACTCCTGCTCGTTAATTTGCAGAAACCAAATATTTTGTCATCCCCTTAAACTCTCCGGGACCCGCTTTGAAGCAGCCTGTAATTAGACTTTCTGTTATTTCAGAAGTGAGGGAGGATGTCCTGGTTTAGACTCCATCAGCTATAGGAAACCAGAGAGAAGGGAGGGGGGACTTGTGACCCTCTCCTTCCTCCAGGCAAAGCAGCCACTGGAATGCACAATTTAGCATCATGATAACACTGACAGCAGCATTACACTGGGACAGAGCACACCAAATCAGCAGTTAAAAAGAACAACAAAAAAGCCCACTCTCTTTCAAGGAGCCTGTTGTTAGAAACAAATTATTCCAGCTTACAGGAAGGTAGATTGCTCTGCAGACTGCAAAATGTTACCATTCTCCAGTGGTGGGAGCTTTGTCATCATGGGGCCATAATAACCAGGGCATTTCTGTTCTGTGTTTCCAGTAGGATTTGCTGCTGTTCTCTCCTGCAGAGTGACAGACAGAGTGATCCTGTGCCAATGGTTTGGTGTGTTTGTGCATTTTATTGAGTGGTGCTGTAGAAAACTTCATTTGCCATCCGAAGTGGAAGTTGGATGGGCCTGGCAAAAGGATGGATGGGTTTGCCCAGAGATATGTGCAATGCTAGCTGCATCATCATCATCTTCATCATCTTCATCATCTTCATCATCTTCATCATCTTCATCATCTTCATCATCAAGTTACATGAAGCCAGATTCTGGCTTAATATCAGGAAAAAAACATGTCCTGACTGTTAGAGCAATAAGACAATAGAACCAACTAGGGAGGTAGGGATGTACGAAAGTCACTTACCTGAACCCAAAAGTTGATTTGCGGTGGGGGGAGGCGCTCCGTCCCTCCCCCCTAAATTCTGGCCAGGGGGGAGGCACCCCATCCCTCCCCCCCGAAATTCTGGCCGGGGGGGAGGCGCCCCGTCCCTCCTGCCGCGAATCCTGTCCTGCCGGGACGCAAATGGCAGCGGCCGTAGCTGCCGCCGTTTGCGTCCCTGCAGTCAGCCATGATAGGCTACATAAATGTTTACGTAGCCTATCACGGCTGAGTGAAAAAAAAAAACACGCGCATACGCAAATGGCGGTGCCCATGGGTGCCGCCATTTGCGTATGCTCGGGTTTTTTTTTTTTTCACTCAGCCGTGATAGGCTATGTAAACATTTACGTAGCTTATCACGGTGTTTTTTAAAAATCTAGCCGTGATAGGCTACGTAAATCTTTACGTAGCCTATCACGTTTTTTGGTTTGTTTGTTTAACTTGGAAATGGTGGCGGCGGCAGCCGATCGGAAGAACGGCTGCCGCAGCCGCTGCTGCCGAACCGCCGCTGAATCGCCGCCGGAGCTGCCACTGCCACCAGGGACATTCGCACAAGGTAATTCCCGTCCCGGGGGGGTGGGGGGGGCAGACCATTTCTCCACCAATTTCGGGGGGCCAAATGCACTGGCATTCAGCCTCCCTGAGATTTGTGGAGAAATTCTCTGACATCCATATAGGGAGGTGGTGGGGTGTCCCACACTGGAGGCATTCACAATGAGGCTGGACAGCCACCTGTAAGGGATGCTTTGACTTGGATTCCTGCATTGAGCAGGGGGTTGAACTCAATCATCTTATAGGCCCCGTCCAACCCTACTGTTCTATGATCCTCTAATTCTATGATTCTATGATCATCATCATCATTATTTTACTGCTGGGTAGAATGTATCTGCACCAGGAGGCTGATCGCAGAGCTGAACAGGGCACCTTCACAATGCACACCAACTGGGTTAATCTATGCATGGTGAATGCATGTATGCATGCTGAATTAGCATACATATACAAATATATATATTATCAACTACTCTGTCCAGGAACCACAAACAAAGTGAAAGCAGACAATTCACTTTGCCCTCCAGATATTTTGGACCACAACTCCCAGCATTCCTGATCATTTGCCATACTGGCTGGGTCTGATGCGAGATGAAGTCCAAACTATGTGGAGGGAACCAGGTTGGGGAAGGCTGTACTAGATGATCTTGTTGTGGATTTTGGCTCAACAGCAGTTAGGGAGTTTTCTTGATGCTGGAGGCACTGCAGTGTGCCTGAACATTCTTGACCAGATACAGCTCTTCCATGCTTAATATGGAGGGATCCATCATTCTTCTCATCTCCATCCTTGCAGTAGGGATGGCCGAATGAGTGATGTTCAAGATCACTAGGATTCTCTGAACATCATCTTCCTGCTCGTGCCCAATTCCTGTTCGGGTTTGCGATTGCTGCTTGCTCTCTGCAAACAGAAAAATTGCACAAATCAAGCAGTGATGGAATGTGAAATTTGCACAACTTTCCCTAAATTAGTACAAATTCCCTAATTTGCACAACTTTCTTCCATAGACTAAAGTGTGACTTTCAGTCTGCAGGGGGAAATTTGTGCAAATTTTGTGCAAAATCAAACTGGGAAAGTTGTAGGCATGGTGGAGAATTTCTCCCCGAATCTTCGGGGGGCCGAGCGCCAATGCATTCGGCCCCCTGAAATCGGCAGTGAAATTCTCCGCCCCCTGCCCCCCCTGGGATGGGACTTACCTTTGGCGAATGTCCCGCCCGGTGGCGGGTCCCGGTGGTGGTTCGGCGGCCTTTCGTCAGGGGCGGGGGCGGCAGCCGGTCTTCCAACTGGCCGCCGCCGCCTCCATTACAAAGTAAAGTGTAAAAAAAAAAAATGTGATAGGCTACGTAACGATTAACGTAGCCTATCACGGCTAGATTTCCAAAGTCAGCCATGATAGGCTACGTAAATCGTTACGTAGCCTATCACGGGGACTTTGAAAAAAAGAAAAAGCGCGTACGCAAATGGCGGCGCCCTATGGGCACCACCATTTGCATTCCTTATTTGGTCCTGGTAGCCTACGTAAAGATTTAAATCTTTACGTAGACTACCGGGACCAAATAAGGAACTGAAATGGCGGCGCCCATAGGGCGCCGCCATTTGCGTACGCGCTTTTTTTTTTCCAAAGTCACCCGTGATAGGCTACGTAACGATTAACGTAGCCTATCACGGCTGACTTTGGAAATCTAGCCGTGATAGGCTACGTTAATCGTTACGTAGCCAATCATGGGGGGTTTTTTGTTTGTTTTTTACACTTTGTTTCGCGGCCGGGGAGACAAGGCGCTTCTCCCCAGCCTGAATTTTGGCCAGTCGAGGTGGGGTGCCTCCTCCCCGGCCTGAATTTTGGCCGGGCAAGGTGGGACGCCTCCCCCCCCTCACCTGAACTTCGGGGGGAGAAGCGAAGCACCTCCCCCCCACCGCAAAGCACCCCTGCGAAAAGGTAAGTGACTTTCGTACATCCCTAGAAAGTTGCACAAATCAAACATGAGCACATGTCCAGTAAATGGCAAACATTTTTAGCAGATGTGGGCTCACACTCAAGACTGCATTTGGAGCTTCAAACAGGGCATGCTGCAGTGAACATGGGATTCTCATGCATCCCTACCTTCCAGTGCACAGACTACTCCCAATGGCATTTTACTGTTATATTGGGTTATGCCCAATAGCCATTTTACTCATACATTTGTATAAAACTGTCTTTCTCTTAGACTTACATGTTGGTAACAATGTGATCTATGCACTACTTCATCAACAAAATCAGCACAGTGATTTGGATTGCAATTTCTTCAGATGAATTAAACATTTGACCATCTGATCTGCACAGTGTAAGGTCAGGAGGGAGTGTTGAATGAACCAGGGTAACAGGTGTAGATAAGTCTGAATTGTTGAAACAAATCAGGCTTTCATACATTTCCCTTCAAAGAATTGTATTGTAATGAATCCAACTGGACGAGTGTAATCTAGTAAGCAAGTATATGCAAATGTTGACGTAATTGATACAGGTTGCAAAATCCTGCATTTCTTGTTATATAGTTGGAATTTGCCTTGCTATATAAAACTGGAAGGACAGTATTGTTCAAAATGACATGGCTAATTTAACTAAGTGTGAAAGTCTTTGGAAAGTCTACTAAATATCTCATTGCAAAAGATGATTTTGCTTCCTCGGGCTTGCTTGACAGGTTGAGAGAGAATGTGTGCCTCTAAGAACAGATGGGCTTCATCTCAGAAACAAGATTCCTTTCCAGTAGCAGCAAACATTCTGTATTTTAGGCTTCCAGGAGGCATATGGCTGGCCACCATTGGAACCAACCAGGATACTGGATGATATGGAACTTTGGTCTCATTCAGCAAGGTGGTCTGATCCAGAAGAACTTCTCCAGAGTCCAGATGGGTTGAACAGGCTACAAAACAGAAGTGAGGCTCAATGTAAGTATGTGTAAATAGATGCAAGATGATATATATTGGGAAAGGAAATAATCCTAACTTCACACACATACACAAGTGGGGCCCAAAGTGATGGTAACTAACCAGCAAATGAATATTTGCAGTTGTGTCACATGGATCAGTGAAAAAAAAAACTCAGCGTGAGTGGTCAGTGGTAGAGCACATGCTTGCATGTAAAAGGTCCCAGGTTCAAATCCCAGTATATCTGTTTAGGGGTGGGAAAATGCCTGCCTAAATCCCTGGAGAGCTGCTACCAGTCAGTGTCAAGAATACTGGGATAGATAAACCAATGCTTTGACTCAGTATAAGTCACCTCCCTATCTTCCTATGGCTCCAGAGTTAGTCAGAGTAGACCCACTGAAATTTAGCAATGTCTAAATTAAGTCTTGTTGATTTCAGTGGGTTTGTCAGGTTTCCCTTTGCCCCCACTGATCTTCAAATGCTGAATCAAACACAGACACGAGGCTTCAATCTACAGCTTTTAATTCCATTACCACAAAGGGTCATACAGATGCAAATTCTCAGTGACTCTCAGTCTGCAAGGAAATCCTTCAAGGAGTTCAAAAGGTAGCTGTGAAAGTTGCCCACCGTTTGAAAGAAAAGGCAGGCTCACTAGCCTAACTTAAAGGGTGGGGAGAGGTCTCTCTCTCTCTCTCTTGTGAGGCTTCTAAGCACTGCTGTTCATGTAGGGCCAGTCGGGAAGACCTTCTAAGTTCCACCCCAGCCATCTCCCTCTTGGCTCTGCATCTGCACCTTGCATCTACTAATTCAGACTCACCAAACACTGCCTCTCCCTGTTTGCTGTTTCTCACCAGGGGAGGGGTGTGTGACAAGGGACCTTCCTCCAGCTGGACCTTTGAAACCTGAGGAGCCTGCCTATCCATATCTGGACTAGCCTGGGAACATACCTCTCCCATGTCTGGAGGTTCCTGTTCAGAATCTGAACTGGTCTCCCACTCCCTGTGCTCAGAAGCACTCCTGACAGGGTCTACTGTAAACATGACTAATTCTGGATCCAACCCATTGTGTTGTGGCAGTAAAGAAGATATATCATTGAGATGATCAGCAAATGGAACTGAAAATAAACTGGCTACCATGATAATGCCATTATATAAATCCATGGTTTGGCCATGTCTGGAATAGGTTGTGCAGTTCTGCTTACCCTGTCTCCAAAAAAGGACTGTATAGAACTGGAACTTATGCAGAAAAGAGCATCAAAAATGATCACCATGATGGAGCTCCTTTCCTATGTGTTTGGGAGAGAGAGAGAGATGGATTGGTCTAATTCCAGTCTGTTATTGTGTTTGTGCACGATCATGATGAAGTCAATTCTGTCCCATTTCCACAGCAATGGAAGAACATAAGAAGAGCCCTGATGCTAGATCAGACCAAGGGTCCATCTAGCCTTCTGTTCACGCAGTGGCTGCTCATGGGAAATTCACAAGCAGGACATGAGTGCAACATGAGACTTGATGGTCTTTGCCTGCTGTTTTAAATTGTTTTAGATATATGTTGTTGCTGTGTGTTATTTGTTTTATGTCATAATATGAATAGTTTTTATAGGTTATATAATGTATTTTACTTGTTTTTATTTTTTGTGAACCGCAAAGACAGATTCGGCTATGGGGTGGTATAATGAATGAATGAATGAATGAACAGCACCCTCCCACCCATGTTCCCCAGCAACTGGTGTACATAGGCTGTCAGGGTTCCACCATTGATCTGGGCCACTTGAGCAACTCCTTAAGGATCTCTTGCCTCCTTAAGAGTCCCACCCTCCTTCTTTTAAAGTTCCCCTTTCCAATAACATGGGCTTTAGGCTATGGATGTGGGGTGATGGGCACTTCAGACACCTGGGCATTAACCACAACAGTTTATTGGTAAATTAAAGTGAGCAAGTTACAACTAAAGGTATTTACACAATAGTGCTGAGTGATACAAAAGGCCTTAAGAGAAAATAAAAGTTGCAAAATGCAAGTTACTTTACCCTAGCTTTCCTTAGATTTCTCCAGGCTGCTTCTTCCTGATCCCTCTTCAGGCTCTGGTCTCCCCAACTCTGTTCTTACTGATTCTCTCATTCTCTTTATATGCCCCCCTCCCTCAAAACTGAAAGCATTGCTTCAAAACTGAATACATGGAATTTAACTGGGGGAATGAAACTGAAATTTAACTGGGAAAATGAAATTACTCCTCCCAGTGATACCCCTCCCAACAAAAAAACCCCAGACCTCTAAGCCTTATGTCTTTCTTTCTTTCTTTCTTTCTTTCTCCTCCCTCCCCTTTGCTGCCTTGCATAATGGCAGTAGCATATAGCTATCAGGACTAGTAGCCATTGATAGCCTAATCCTCCAGGAATTTGTCAAACTCCCTTTTAAAGACATCCACATTGGTGGCCATCACTACATCTTGTGGTGGTGAACAATTAAACAAGAACAAAAAGAGAATGTTTCCACACAGTTCTAGATACTCTGTTATGATGTGGTCTGGAGGCCATCTTTGAAGACAATTTATCTGATTTTATTTTATTTTTTTCCCAGGTAGTAGCCCAATTGCTGGCATAACTGCCATTGTGGATGACAAAAATGTGGATGCAGATGCCTTGAAAGCAATGGAACATGACGATGTGGTCATTGGTCCATGGGGCAACCATCTTTTTATTATTTGTACAGTGTCCCTGGGTGCCTTACCCTCCCTGGAGGATGCCCCTTTGGAGGGTGACCTCAAGCCCCCCAAGCCAAACATCATGGAGGAGCTGCCTGTGTCCATGGACCAAGATTGTGCTTATTGATGGAGGCATTTTGTTGTTGTTGTTGGCAACGTACTGATTTCTGACTGTGATTTGGTACTTGGCAACGTACTGATTTCTGACTGTGAATTGCATTCAGGTCCAGGAATTATGTCAGTCTGTATAAACCCCTTGGCAGAGCAAATTTCTAAACCATCCCTACTCAAAGTCATCTGTCTGATCACTGTGGGAAACAGGATTCAGCAGTACATGGACTTTTGGTCTGAGCCATCAATGTTCTCACGTTCTTATCTAAGGTTACAGAATGTGTGCTGAGCACTGTACCTTTTCAGGACATCCCATTGAAGATGTGACTACTACTGAAGGAAAGGGGAACTCCTTCTCCACTACTACTGAAAAAATCACACACATGGCATTGTAATGGGGAAGCCATAGCCATTATTAACCGATAAGCTTGAAATGGAAACCACAATCTTTATAGGAAGCATTAGTTTATTGCAGTTGCCCTATACATCTCTCCAGCCAAGTGTGCGAGTGAATAGAAGTCAGGGTTCAGCTTTAGAGAGACAGGACTGTGTAACCTGTTACTTTTCTCCCAATGATGAGAGTGTAAAATTGGGCAGTGATGGGTCTTGCCCACATGCAACATGGCATCAATAACAAGGCTATACGATGTGGATGAAAATAAAGATGATGCCATGGTCCTGGCTATACGATGTGGATGAAAATAAAGATGATTCCTTGGTCCTGTTTTTGTTTTTGTTTTCTTATTTTCTGGCACCTTTATATCAACTTTCCTTTGACATATCTGTGTGTTCAAGAGATAAAGACAAGGTCAGGATCTCAAAAGGGAAAGGCTTATTGAAAGGGAATAAGAAGGGGGAAATAAAATATGCATTTGGCTCCTTGGAAAAAAAGTAATATAATATAATATAATATAATATAATATAATGGTTGTTTATACCAGTGTTTTATGATGCCTATTATAATGTTGTGTATATGGAACCTTTTTACAGTGATATTCCTATTTTTCTTTTATATTTGGTGCTAAACAAATGCAAGCAGCAACCAACTGAACAAGATCCATGATAGTAATCCATATTGCCCAGAAAGCATTTGAAATCTAGAAACACAGAGTTGGATAAAGAGAGAACCATGGGGGTGTGAGCAGTTACTATACTCTGTAGAGCGTTTATGCAACTGGGCATGAAAAGGGTTCTAATAATGAAAGGAAGAGGCTGAGCTTTGAGGAAAGATGATTGCTGCACTGCTGTGGCCTATGATCAGTTACATGTTTTGGCAGCTGAAGAACCACCTCATAGTCCAGCAGCCCTGCTGGTTCAGACCCATTCCATTAAATAGGGCTTTTGCCGAAACAGTACCATGAGGCTCGTGCCTGTCGTTTTCAAGGCTGCCCATTGCAAGTGGCAGCTCCACACTTCACACCCCACAAAATTTTAAATATTGCAGGCAGTGTTTTGGCATGCCGTTCCCCATTTGGAGCTGATGTGATTGCTCTTTAGCTGACAGTTTGGAGCCAATATGATTAACAATTAAGAACAGGCACGATGGCTCATGGCAGTCTGTTGTTTGTTTCAGAGCTTTGAGAGCACATGTCCCATACACCAGACTCTTTGTTGCAAGATACTGGGAGTTTTGTGCAATCAGTACAAAACTGGAGTTATTGCTAGCAAAGTAGCCATGAGTGGGGTGGAGGCAGAGGGAGGGCCCACATATTGCAGAGGTCCCCTTGAGGAAGGCACTGCAGCTCTATGTGTTCTGCCTATACTGTTCCCACCTGTTCAGCTCTGTCAAGTCTGGTCAAAGCTCAGAAGTAGACAACCACTTGAAGCCCAATTCTGGTGAAGTGAGGTCCAAAAGGCCAGACGTAGATGATCTAGTCAAGAACAGGGTGCTTGGGATGAGGTTTCAGAACAGGAAGAGAAGGATAAAAAGGACCAGAAGCAAAAGATGTGGTCCAAGACACGCTGTTGGTCAGGTTCCAGATTAAGCAGATAAAAAAAAAAGAGGGTGAAACAAGGCAAGGCAGTCTTTTGGCTCCACAAGGCGCCACACTCAGAGACAAAAGTCATTGTAAGTATACTGGATGTTGGTCTTTAACTTCTTCATGAATAGTCTCTAACTTCTTTATGAATACAGAAAGGGAGAAATTAGTTTTGTTCCGTTCAGTATGAACTGACCATATTCACAATTCTTGAACTGATTCAGAACCAGAATGCAATTATCTTTCAATATTCTGAAGTTCTCCAACAACAAAATAAATGTGTTTAGAAATGTGAACCATGTGTACATTAGGGGAAATCGCTGGCCGAAACATCAAGTTCCCTGCTTACCGGGGAGCTGCCATTGCGGGCACCCGCAGGTCCTGTGGCGGGAAAGGAAGGGAGCTGGCAGGAGCCTGTGCAGCAGCGCTGGCACCTCCCTGCAGCCCGATAGTGCCGACCCAATCAAAGGGCTGATTGGCTTGGCTGGTGTGTGGCTGTGAGGAGACAAGCTAAATGGGAGCAGCGGCAGGCGGTTCCTTCTCTTGTCTGCCTGGCTCACAAAAGAGCAGGGCCTCATGTGTTGGCTGGAGCCGTCGCTGTTGCTGTCTTCCTGACCCTTCCACCCACCACCAACGCTCCTGGCAGGCAGGCCAAGAAAGTAAATCAGACAGCAGTTGGGCTGCCTGATGGCGGGATCCATGCCCTATCCCTCTGCCAATCCTATTTTAAAAAAATAATAATAAAGTTGTGGCCAATTTAATAACCCATTTCAGTTGGTGGCTCTGGTTTGTTCCTTTCATCTGCTGCATGGACACAATTAGAAGCCACAGAATGTGTATCTTAGGGAAAATGTGCCCATAAATGCATACAATTTTTGCACATACAAAAATGTGCATGAAAATATCCACAACTTAAAAGCAAAACAAAAAAGCAAACTGATGTGGAAGTAGGATGGCATGAACTTGTGCTGGAAAAACTGTGAGCACTATAGAAAGTGAACAAGATTTCTAAAAACTACACATAAACTTCTACAGAAGCAGACCAAATATCCAAATAAGTATCCATTTGTAGGTGGTGTCTACATCCCACCTGTTCAAATGCTGAAAATGTTGTAACGTCATCAATACATTGCATTATAGGAGGTGAACATTTATCCTTCTAATATCAGTCTTTTAGATGTCAGAAGTGCGAGGGGAATCAATTTGCATTGACGATCCAATCCATTAACTGCCAGGAAGCAGGTAGACAATGTAAGCAGACATGTAAATCAATAAATATTAAGGAGTGTTCCAATACAGAATTTATCCATATAATGACCTCCTCCTAAAAACGGGCAACTGCTGGGCATTGACAAAACATATGGTTAAAAGAAGCATTAGCTGTGTTACACCTCCAACAAGTATCTGGCTTAGACAAACCATTATTAAAGAGATGTTGCAATAGACATGAAACAAAAGGTTTTTTGTTTTTTTTTGGCTGAATAAGATGCAACCTGAGAACCATAGACCCATCAGATACAGACACCAAGGCATTTGTTGATTAGGTAAAATGGGACAATTCAGTTCCCTATCCCATTCCTGCTTAAAACCTTGTATGTTGTATTTATTCACCAATAATAAGTATTTCATATACATGGATTGTAGGTCAGTTTGCCTTGTCGGCCTCAATAAGTGCTTCCAATATATACTGAAGCTGTAAAAGCAGCAGGGACAAACCTAGATACTAACAAATGTTGCAGTTGGAAGTATTGCCTTGCCATTCAGCTGTAGCAGTGGTAAATCATATTTCGCCCGCAACATAGAGAATGCCAAAAACCCATCATCAGAACCCACCAGTTCATCCAAGGTAAAAATCATCTTATCCATGTCCTCCACAAAAACACTCTCTTACTAATCTTTAAATCTGGATTTCCACATTGTGTCAATATAGTATGGCAAAATGGATCAAAATGTAATTGACGTGACATTGTATGCCACACGCCTCTAAAAGCCATAACCGGGAGGAATCGTATCCCTGTATTTTCATATATGCATTCTATATTTCACATATATGCAGTGAAACAGATATTCAAATCTGTGTCTCTACATTTTTCTGTCATTTCTTTGTTGTTGTTGTTGTTGTTGTTGTTGTTGTTGATTTTTTAAACAGAATGTGAAACAGACCAATTTGTCCATCCCTATTTATGAGCACATTTTTATATATACACAATCATACTAGAGCAGGATTTCTTTCCTTTTCTTTCTTTCTTTCTTTCTTTCTTTCTTTCTTTCTTCTTGCCCCTTCCCACTCCCTCTTCCTTTGGAAAAAAGAGTGTAAGTAGTACATGCAAATGCAATCATGCTTCTTTCCCAGTATGAATATGAAAAGCTCTTAAATATTCTGGGAATTCCCCCCACCCCTTTCAGGTTTGTGGCTTTTGTTGCACATGCACAGTGGTAACATTAATGGAGCTTTGCAGGATTGAAAAGTTTATCTACTGGCTTGGTCCCATTAATACCTATTGTTTACCTATTGTCCGCATAATGTCTAGTTATAGAATACCGTAATTAAACTGATGTAAGCAACAGTAAGAACCAGACATGGAACAACCGATTGGTTCAAAAATGGGAAAGGAGTACGACAAGGCTGCATATTGTCGCCCTGCTTATTTAACTTATGCAGAGTACATCATGAGAAATGCTGGGTTGGATGAATCACAGGTCGGAATTAAGATTGCTGGGAGAATTATTAACAACCTCAGATACGCAGACGATACCACCCTAATGGCAGAAAGCGAAGGGGATCTCAAGAGCCTCTTGTTGAGGGTGAAAGTGGAGAGTGCAAAAGCTGGTCTGAAACTCAACATTAAAAAAAAACCAAAGATCATGGCATCTGGCCCCATCACTTCCTGGCATATAGAAGGGGAAGAAATGGAAACAGTGACAGATTTCATTTTCTTGGGCTCCAAGATGACCGCAGACGGTGACTGTAGCCATGAAATTAAAAGATGCTTGCTCCTTGGGAGGAAAGCTATGGCCAACCTAGACAGCATAGTAAGAAGCAGAGACATCACCTTGCCGACAAAGGTCCGTCTAATCAAAGCTATGGTTTTCCCAGTAGTAATGTATGGCTGTGAGAGCTGGACTATAAGGAAGGCTGAGCACCGAAGAATTGATGCTTTCGAACTGTGGTGCTGGAGAAGACTCTTACGAGTCCCCTGGACTGCAAGGAGGTCAAATCAGTCCATCCTAAAGGAAATCAACCCTGAGTGCTCATTGGAAGGACAGATACTGGAGCTGAAGCTCAAATATTTTGGCCACCTAATGCAAAGAGAAAACTCCCTGGAAAAGACCCTGATGCTGGGAAAGATGGAAGGCAAAAGGAGAAGGGGATGGCAGAGGATGAGATGGCTAGATAGCATCACCGATGCAATGAATATGGACTTGAGCACACTCCGGGAGAGAGCGCAGGACAGGAAGGCCTGGCGTGCTATGGTCCATGGGGTCACGAAGAGTTGGACACAACTGAACGACTCAACAACAACAACAAAGAGTGTGTAGGATAGTGTCGTTAAAGTTAATGAACCAGCACTTCAGAACTAGAGGCACTTTTAGGGTCATATGTACTGTACTGTAATCTTAAAACACTGAAAGGTGTTAAGTTCCCCAGGTGAATATATGCATATTGGTGTAGCAATCTTCTGAGCAGGAAATCTTTTGACTACACAGGCTGCAACAGAGCACTGGGAGTACTGTATACAAACTCAATCCACTGGAATAAAATTGTCTTTGGTAATCCTGCTTTAATTCCAGAGGAGACTGCCTATAATTCTAGCTATCCGTAGCTCCCCCAAAGTGATAGTACCGTAATTAAGCACCATTAAAATTTAATGCTTGGGCTTTAACTGCTGCTTTCTTGAATTGCTACCTCATAACCCTAATGATGTGGGAGGGCATGACACTAAATAAACTATTATTAAGTCCCTGATGTGGAAACCAACTCAAGTCACCAACTATCTGTATAATTCTGTTCTTAGGGAATAATGATGGGGAAAGTTAGACATAGGCATTTCAAGGAATGTTTGAACAGTTCTAATTTCTAGCACCTCTTTTTTTAAAAAAAATAAAATAAAATATCTGAGAGCCTGTTCTCATTAGAGTGTAATAGCCACAGGGAAAGTAACTAGAAATCTGTGCATGACAATCTAAGTCTGCGGTGAGCTGGTAGAGTCCAACACCAGGCACATGCCTAAATCAGCTTTCTACATGCATGGAGATGCACTAAAACAAAGCCTTAGCATTAATCTTGATTCAGCTACTGGCAGCCTTGGTCCACTGCAGCCAGGGACCCCAGGAACCTGGCCCAATTCACCACCGATACCTGTTGTGGGTCTTGGTGCTTCAATGAGCACTGGGCAGCTTGGAGACACTATTTCAATGTCCTACGGTGTGCCAGAGCACCCTCAATGTGCTGTCCCTCCAGGTGATTTGGGGACATTTAAATGGTGGCTGAAAACCTTGCAGAGCTCATTGGGGCATCATTGCTATTGCTGCGAGCCACTCACCAGAAGGCAATCTATGCATACCCCTAGGGCAGTATGCTGAGGACCCTTTCAAATCTAGAACCTTCCCTGATCTTGATTCTTCCTGAAAGCTGAGCCCTCCATACATCCCAGGTCACCTTCCTCCAAGGCCAAGCTGATATCCTGGTTGGTTCTCAACCATATAACTACTGAAATAGCTCAGTTGTAGAGCAACTGCTTTGTATGGAGAAGGTTCAATCCCCAGCATCTCTAGGTAGGGCTAAGAAAGAATTCTGCCTGAACCTCTGGAGAGCTACTGCCAGTCAGTGTCCACAATACTGGGGAGATGGACCAATGGTCTGACTCCAGACCCCCAGTCAACTGGGGGACCTTCCAGTGTGGCCTCTGATACAGCACAAAGAAATGTAGTCAGAGCAGGAAGTATATTGGGCAGGGCTGCAATGCTTAATCTATTGCTCAGTTAGATCAGGGCTGCAGAACCCCCAGGTTGCAGCTCTCAGCTGGCCAACCAACCAGACTCCTCAACCTGTCCCACAGAGTCATGGGTTCCTCCAAAGGGCAAAGCTTGAAGCTCCTGTATCCTGGAGAAATCCCCACAGTTATCTCTGATCTCTGGCAGGGCTCTGCCAACACCTTCCATCAATAATGATGATGATGATGATGATACTCTTCAAAGAAAATGGTATCTCAGTGTATCAGGCAGTGGATTAGATTGGATGGGTAGGTAGATACCTGGATGTTAAGGTAAGTTGGCTTAAAGAAGTTCATGGAACGTTTCTGGTCCCTTCCTCCCTCTTGCAGCCCCCTGTGCCCCCCCCCCCGAATCCTTCTGGAGTATTTTTAGGAGGAAGGGCTTCTCAGCAATGCTGGTAAGTAACCCTTAGAAGAGGCATTCCAACCATTTAGAAGGGGGCAGGAAACAAAAGGCAGGGAACCATGAAATGATCAATGTACGGGGGAAAGAAATGGGAGCTTGGCTATCTGGGGAACCTCAGAGTGCTGGAATGGGCCTGCAGGAGGGCCAGATTTGCCTTACAGGTCTGAGGTTCAACACCCCTGCTGTAGAGGCTTTGGGTGGGCACAGGTGGGGTGGCTGTAGGAGGAAGAAGGGGATGGGGATTTTTATTCTGTTAACTTCCTTAAGTCAACATATCTTAGAACACAAGTCATTATTTTTTAAAAATAAAAACTGCAGATGGCAAGCATCATTTTAAGAGACACATTCTCCCTGCTGTGCTTTATCTTAAAAAACACACACATAGAAAACATGATTTTTGCTTCAGAATTACAGTTTTTTTTCCTCCTATGCAAATTTAATCAATTCTTCAGCTAAAAGCCATACAATTATTTGATTAACATTTTTTCAGTTGGGTGACAGACATATTAAAGAGCCCCACTGCACACCCCAAAGTACCCAGGTGCATAAATAGAGCCTTTTGGACCTACTCCCAAATAAGCCCATTGAATTCAATGGGACTTACACCCAGATAGGTGCACAGAGGCTTTCAGCCTAAGTTCTGTCTTTATTAAAAGTACTTGAACTGCTTTTTCAAGGCTCGTCATGGCAGTTTGCATTCATTCATTAAGGAGGAAATAAGTAATTTAAACACAAATTAAAAATTAAACAGAACATAAGAAGAGCTCTGCTGAATCAAGCGTCCATCTAGTCCAGCATTCTGTTCACACAGTGGCCGACCAGGAACCCACAAGCAGGAGATGGGTACAGCAGCACCCTCCCACCCATCCCCCAGTAGCTGGTGTACATAGGCTCACTGCCTCTGGTGCTGGAGGTAGCACATAGCCATAACACATGATAGCAGACCATTTAGCAGTGCAGTATCCACTCTCTGAAACACTTTACAATTGACCTTAGACAGCCCCCCCCCTGTTCTGACATTCAGACATCTTATCAGAGTAGACCCATTGAAATGAATTGGGCTTAATATAGTCATGTCCCTTCATGGATCACTGCCTTGTTGTGGTGAAGGGGCTTGTGCAACTCAGTGAAGCCATAAGCTATGCCGTGCAGGGCCACCCAAGATGAACAGGTCATGGTGGAGAGTTCTGACAAAATGTGGTCCACTGGAGAAGGAAATGGCAACCCACTCCAGTATTCTTGCCAAGAAAACCCCGTGGAACGTATCACAAGGCTAAAAGAGATGACTCCGGAAGATGAGCCCCTCAGATCGGAAGGTGTCCAATATACTACTGGGGAAGAGCAGAGGGAATTTCCAAGTAGTGCCAGAAAGAGTGAAGCGGCTGGGCCAAAGCCGAAAGAACACTCAGCTGTGGATGTGTCTGGTGGTGAAAAGAAAGTCTGATGCTGTAAAGAACAATATTATTTAGGAACCTGGAATGTAAGATCATTGAATCAAGGTAAGCTGGAGGTGGTCAAACATGAGATGGCAAGATTGAACATCGACGTCTTGGGAATCAGCGAACTAAAATGGACAAGCATGGGTGAATTTAATTCAGGTGACCATTATATCTACTACTGTGGGCAAGAATCCCTTAGAAGAAATGGAGTAGCACTCATAGTCAACAAAAGGGTGGGAAAAGCAGTACTGGGGTACAATCTTAAAAACGATAGTACTAATCCAAGGCAAACCATTCAACATCACAGTAATTCAAGTCTATGCCCCAACCACTGATGCTGAAGAAGCTGAGGTTGATCAGTTCTATGAAGACCTACAACACCTTCTAGAACTAACACCAAAAAAAGATGTCCACTTCATCATAGGGGATTGGAATGCTAAAGGCCATCTAATGCGAAGAGAAAAGTCACTGGAAAAGACCCTGATGCTGGGAAAGATTGAAGGCAAAAGGAGAAGGGGACGGCAGAGGATGAGATGGCTAGATAGCATCACCGATGCAATGAATATGGACTTGAGCACACTCTGGGAGAGAGCGCAGGACAGGAAGGCCTGGCGTGCTATGGTCCATGGGGTCACGAAGAGTCGGACACGACTGAACGACTGAACAACAACATAGTCATGACCAAATTGAGCCCCATTCATTTCAATAGATCTACTCTAAGTAGGTCTAACATTGATACAGAAAACAGCACCCAAGCTCGTTCTCTGTTTGGGTGGGCATCATTTCATAGCCTTGAGACCTTGATTCTAGCTGTGACTATGGTGGCCATGGGCCCTACTACCGTAGAAGTCACTCAGTCACATATTCTCCACTGTGGGGAGATGCGTTGCATTTCTATTTAAATTATGGTCATTATCCATAAATTTGCATCCACACATATAAACTTTCATATGCAAATTTTATGCAGATCTGTGCCCTCTTTTGATCTCTTTTGGTGATGTGTAAGTGGCTACCCTAGCCCTGACAAGTCTAACTTTTCATAGCAATAGCACCCAGTGCAGAGCCCGATGAGATCAATGCTGAGACCTAAGTGCCATTGACCTCCTAAGCTACCTTCCCTACTAGTCATCCAGGAAGTGTTGGCTGCTCATTATTTATGCATGGTCTACCAACCCCCCCCCATCCTTTCTGCTGAACATCTCCTGAAAAGATGGCAAACTTCATTAGGAGAAACTGCATAATGGTAGCAGAGCTGTTTAACGGTGGAACAGGCTGCCATGGGAGGTGATGGGTTCTTCTTCAGTAGAGGTATTTAAGCAGAGGCTGGATGATGATTGATCAGTGATACTGTTGTTCCAAGATTCATGAAATGAGCAGGGAGTTGGACTAGATGACCTCCTAGGAGGCATCAACTTGGGACAAGTTACCCTAGGGACTGCCTCACCCCTCCTATCCCTACCCAGTCTCTGTGATCATCAGAAGGAGCACTTTGGAGGGTGTCATAAGAACCTCAGGAGCACTTGCGGTAGAGCATTTAGCATTGAAGCACCCACTCTCTGGAACACTTTATCAATTGACATTAGACAATGTTGTTGTTGTTGTTGTTAGAATAATAGAATTATAGAATAGTAGGGTTGGAAGGGGCCTACAAGGCCATTGAGTCCGACCCTCTGCTCAATGCAGGAATCCAAGTCAGAGCATCTCTGACAGATGGCTGTCCAGCCTTGTCTTGAATGCCTCCAGTGTGGGAGAACTAGGTAATTGGTTCCATTGTCGTATTGCTCTAACACTCAGGAAGTTTTTCCTGATGTTCAGCCAGAATCTGGCTTCCTGTAATTTGAGCCCATTATTCTGTGTCCTGCACTCTGGGATGATGGAGAAGAGATCCTGGCCTTCCTCTTTGTGACAACCTTTCAAATACTTGGAGAGCACTATCATATCTCCCCTCAGTCTTCTCTTCTCAAGGCTATGCATGCCCAGTTCTTTCAGTCTCTCTTCATAGGGCGAATTGTTGTTGTTGTTGTTGCTGTTGTTGTTGTTGTTTCAATGCTATTTAATTTTATGTTCACTGTTTTAATATCTTTGTGGAAAGCGGTATATACACCATCATCATCATCAGTCTAAAATTCTCTGGCTCTACAGTTCATTTTTGGTCACTGAAATATTCCCCCCCTCCCCTTTAATATTAATTGTTCAGTTGGTTCTTCTATCCATCTTTGGTCAAACCCACCCCAATACATCTTCCAAGGCATGTCTCACTTCTGTTTTGCCATTAAGATGTTTGTTTCTAAGGGAAATAAGCTCCTTAAGCTTGTTCAATTCATCTCCACCGGGGGAAAAAAAAATATCAATCAATTTGAAGAATAGGATTGTGTGACTGCCTAGCTGATGCAGCTTTTTAGCATATGCTAACGTGCATGTCAGTGTTGCTTAAACAGTCCCTCTGTGTGGAACAGTTTCAGTGAACACACACTAGACATCTTCATAATGACTAACACTGTGTACAAATCAAGACACATTCAACAGATGATGACAGAACTTTAATTTCAGAGTGCTATGTAGGCCCAAATCAAATGTGCTGCAGCTATGGAACAAAGCCAGTTCAGAGGGAAAAAAATATATGGTTATCTGAAGAAACAGACATGTCAATGAGTTTCTCATAGAGTAAGGCACTAGGGGTCTGGAATAGGTGACTGAGGCAGCATAATCCAGGCACCTTACTTTGTGAGCCAATATGGCAGCTTGATGAATAAAGCAACAGCAGAGATATCTGCTCTCTGTAGCACCACTGTGACAGATGGCCGAGTGATGTTATTGCAATTACCAAAATTTACTTTTTGTTATCTATAGCGTGAAGGAGAACTTGTCACTGTTAGACTTCACATTTTCTTTACTAGTCAAAAGTGAAATGGTTACAAATATCCACTAGAGCCCATTGATTGAAAGCTCCCTTGCTAGCCAAGTCTGGAATGGCAAACGCAATGACAGTAGTTGCAGTGAGTGACAAATGCCAAGACCAACACAGTTCCACCAACATACCTTTGGGTTATGTGAAATTAAGCTGTGTGCAAATGGCCTCTCAAAATTCTCTACCTTATTTCTGGGCAGGGAAATCAAGGGGACCATTTCACCATCTTTTTCTGGGGGAAGGGAGGAGAAATGATCCAACAGGGTTTTTTTGGGGTGTGTGTCCCCATTTGCAGTGGCAGTTGCATGAGTTACCCATCCCCCCCAGATTTGTTGTTGTTGTTGTTGCTGCTGCTGCTGCTGTGGCTACTTACAACTACAGCAACAACAATAGCAACTGTGTTGGCAGCCTGGCCCCCATTTTTCATCTTCTACTAGGGATGGGTGAAACCTCCCTTGCCCACCCCTCACACTGCTTTCTGAACCCTTGCTACTTACCTGATCCAGTGAGCAGCACAGGGTGAGCTGCTGGGCTGTCCAGGGGGCTCTCAGCAGCGCTTGGTTTTTTTCGATGAGCTTCCATTTTTGTGCAAGATGGGGCTCTGTATTTTCAGGATGTATGTACAGTACATCTACACAATGGTGGCACAATCAATTATATGGCTGAAATGAACCTTTATGGCCACCATGGTGTAGATCTACTGTGTAAACAGTAGATCTACAAAAGCCCTATCTTGCACACAAATTGACACTCACATGGATGCCGGGCAGCTGTGATGACTCCAGGCCTCGCATGCAGGGTGGGGGTTCACCAAGCTGCATTTGGGAGCATGGGCGGGAGAGGGATCTAGCGGGTTCCTAGACCCAGTCAGACACCTGCAAAATCCCTGTCTTCTACTTAGGGATGTGTGAATCAGCCAAACTTGAGCTCGCTGGAGTTCTCCAATTCTATCTCAAAGTTCATTCTGACTCGAGTCAATATCAGATTGTGAAATTTATGCATATTTTTGTGCATACTTTTTCAAACCTACGCATCATTTGTTCACATCTTTAAATGTACACATTCTTCTCCCATTGATTAAAGTGTATTTTTGTGCATTTTCCAAAAATACACATTTTTTCATGCACATTTTCCAACTGAATGCATGCTGTTGAATGCGTTGTGGGGTGTCCACAAATCACTTTGCAAGCTCAGATATGTATGGACTTCATTTTCAGACTGCATCCAAGTCTGTGTTTGGTCCAGAAGGTGTGAACTTCATAAAATAAAATCCTAGGGTTTTTTGGATTTTTTAAAAAGAATTGAAATAAATTTCTCTTATACCCGTACATCCACTATGCTATGCTCCATACCTAGTGCCATTCTGTGCTAAGGGGATGGGGATGGGGACTGACGCTATTTTTTTTTTTAATTAAAAAATGGTGGAGAAAGTTTTGCAAAGTGGCCTTGTTATATTTGCTTATAGACATCAGGACAGTGAATGTGAGATGCCAAATTAAAGTTGCCACTAAGCGTGAGAGAAAATGTTCTCCACACTTTCATCCTGTCCAGCATCCAATATCCAACTAGCTGCCTTCAGGAAGCCCAATGCCTCCAGGAAAGTAATAGCCTTTTCCTGTTCTTGCTTCCCAGAACCTGGTATTGTGAAATAATGCTAGGGCAGACTCAATTGATTCATATATATATATATATATATATACACATACATATACACATACACACACACACACACACACACATACACACACACACACACACACACTTGATTATTGTGTGTGCTTCCTAAATGCATCATATCTCTGAGATCCAGGCTACGTTTGTGGCAAAGAGTCCATTGCAATCATGATTTCAAGTGACTATGCAAGCATTCCACGGGCACATAGCATAAATCTGGCAGGCAGAAATGGTCCCCGAAGGAAATTCTTTGCTTGCCTTTTTGGAACTATGCCTCAGATCAAAATCCAAATACTGCTTGGCTCTGTGCCCTGCTGATTGACCTCCAAAGGGCAATTATGCATTAGGAAAGATGTATTTTGTCATATTTGTAACATGCGAGCATTCGTTTGACTATCTTTATCCCATTGATAAACATCACAATGTGGTGGGATAGGTCAATCATATTCGCATTTTAGCAGAAACAGTAGTAACCATTCTCATCATGGCTGAATGAAAATCCTCAGCCGTTGTCCTGCTGGTTGTGTGGCATTGGTTTCTTCTTTTAAAAACTGTTTTGTTTGTTTGTTTTTGGGGTGTGTGTGTGTGTGTGCGCGTGTCTGTGTGTGTGCAGCAGGCATAGATGGCCCCTCAGAAATGCACTGGCTGATGAGTAATGCAGTTGTATACATGGATGCACAAACAACCACTTAGTTCTGCACCCATGCATATGGCAGAAGAAGCAGCAGCATGTAGAACTAGCGTTTTGGCTTCCCAGCATTGTAAGCATGGGATTCGTCCTGTCCTAGCTTGGCATCGTGGTTCACAGCGGTGCTCCTGCCTGGAAAAGCTGGATCACACCTGGTAGAGCAAAGTCACGTCAAATGAGGCAAGGTAATTCCAAGCTGGATGGACCCATGGTCTGACTCAGTATAAATCAGTTTCTTATGTTCTAGGACAGGGGTGGGCAGAAGGGGGGGAGGATTAGAGATGGGCAGACATTTTGTTACATACGTTCTGTCTGTGTTTCGTGGATTGTCAGCTACCCTTCATTCTGCCGTCTGCTTATTGACAGAATCAGATTTTTGTAGGAGAATTTCATTCTACTTGCACTAATTTGCATGTGTGCTAATGTACATTTGCGCATGTGCACTAGTGCTCATTAGCACACATGTGAAATAGCACAAGTAGAATGACATTCTCCTGGAAAAAACCAACAACAACCCCCAAAACCAAAACCCAGTTAACCAACCAACCATGATTCTTTTAATGAACGGATGACGGAACGAAAGATGCCTGACAATCTGTGAAATGCAGATGGAACGGGTTTAACAAAATCCATTCATCCCTAGTTGGGATCCACTGGTGATTTGCAGAATCAATGTTTTGGTGATTTGCAGAAGGTCAAAAAGGGGTTTTGACACCCAGGTATTTAACAACAGCAAAAACAAATGAAGGCTTCTCTCCCCCTCTCAGTTAGGCTGCTGTAAGGAGGAAAAATTGGGAGAAGGAGGGAAAAGAGGAGCGAAACTTTGTGTGAGAACTAGGCTTCAAACTCATGTCTGATACTAAAACGGAATTCTTGGTTTGAGCCACATGCTCAGAAACAGCCTGTTCTTTAATTCTACTAGGTGCATGTCTGCCCTGAGCCACTAGTTTGCAACAGACTCCAGTTGGTGGACCTTGAGATACTAGTAAAATAATAAAATAGATCCCAGAAGCCTGAAGTCAGCCCACCCCTGTTTTTGGGTTCCTAATACAGTGGTTTCACTTCAGAAATTTCAGCACTCTGAAATCCAGGGAGAAATGAAGGGGAAGGGAATTTTAGAAGCACCACCAATGTAAGATAGGGATGGATGAATTTGTCAATATCAGATTCGTTCCATTCCTCTCTCTCTCTCTCTCTCTCTCTTTCTTTCAATTTTACCTTCAGTTCATCCTGAACATTGATACCCACCCCCCATCTTAAGTTTGGTATATCCTGTGCTTTTAGGATTTCTTTTTTTAAAAGTTCTCACATAAAATTATGTGTGTGCGCGCATGCATGCACACATTTCTCCTAATGCGTGCATTTTCATACACAATTTTGTTTAATGTGCACCTTCTACAAACAAATTTCCTAATATAGTGCATTTATGAACATTATTTTCACTAATATACATGTTTTGTGTGCACTTCCCTGAACATATGCATTATTTTGTTTTTTAAAAAAACTTTGGTTATTGTTATTTTACTAGTGCAATCATCTGTTTTTTCTGGTTTTTTCCCCAATACAAGAGTAATACAATCCCTATTGCAATACATATTTTACACATCACTCAATAAGACAATCCTTCCTTGAATCATGGAGGGCGCAATCCTACGGAGGTAGTCATCTGTCTCTGAACTCAGAGGTAGTTGACTATCCAGTGCAGGGTGGGCAGTCCTCTCCTTTGTGCTCTGGTCACCCTGCATTTGCAGCAAGACAGCCAATTTCGGCTGTCTAGCTGGGGTGCATTTGTGTGTGTGGGGGAGGCTGGATGGTGCATAGGAAGCATCATAGCAATGCTTCTGCAGTCCCCTCCCTGCACCTGGGAACACCCCCGTTTTGCCTGCTTTGAGCTGCTCTTATGAGTGAGGAGCCAGGGACAAACCATGCTGCCTACGAGGTGGGGGGAGGGGGAAAAGAATGAGGTATCTGGAATCTAGAGATGTACGAAACTCACTTACCTTTCTGTGGAATCTTTCCCACTACACCACTTGCATTCCCCTATTTTTCACCGTTTTGTCTTACATAAATATTTATGTAAGATAAATCGGCGAAAAATAGGGAACGCAAATAGCGGCGGCCTTAGCCGCCGCCATTTGCGTACGCTGGGTTTTTTTTGGCGTGGGTTAACCGTGATAGGCTACGTAATTCTTATGTAGCCTATCATGGCTGCAAGGATGGCAATGGCGGCAGCAGCAGCCTGGCCGCAGCTGGCCAGGAGACCAGCCGCTGCCCCCGCCGCCGCTGCCAGAACCACTGCCAAATCCGCTGCATCCACCGCATCTGCCCCAGGTAAGTGCAGTCCCGGGGGGATTCTGCAGGGAGGACAGGAGGCCGTTCTGCCATGGATTCTCACTGGAATCCGTGGCAGAATTCTCTGTCATCCCTACTGTAGAGATGGAGGAGAATTCCACCACGGATTCCAGTGAGGCCAAATGCACTAGCATTTGGCCCCAGAATCCATGGTGGAATGGCCTCCTGCCCCCCCTGCCCGCCCCCCGGAACCCCCCGGGACGAAGCTTACCTGCGGTGGCTTTGGCGGCTTTGGCGGCTGTGCAGCGGTGCCGGCGCGGCAGCGGAAGGTGCGTTGGTGGCGGAAGGTGCGGTGGTGGGGGCAGTGGTGGCGGGGGTGGAAGCGGCGGTGGGGGCAGGGGCGGCTGCTGCTGGGTGCAGCGAATGCAAATGGTGGCGGCTACAGCGGCTGCCATTTGCGTTGTCTATTTTTAGCCGTTTTAGCCTATGTAAATATTTATGTAGGCTAGAATGGCTAAAAATAGCGAACACAAATGGCGGCAGCCATAGCCACTGCCATTTGCGTACGCGTTTTTTTTTTTACTTTGCCGTGATAGGCTATGTAAATATTTACATAACCTATCACGGTTAAGTACAGGGACGCAAATGGCGGCGGCTATAGCCGCCGCCATTTGCGTCCCTGCTGCCCAGCGGCTGGATGTCCGGCTGCGGGCAGAGCCGGTTGGTGGCTCCACAGAATCCCCACAGAGTGGAGCCGGCCGGGCAGGATTCCGAGGGGAGGGACAGAGTGCCTCCCCCCCACCACAAGGCAGATCCGTGAAACGGTAAGTGACTTTCATACATCCCTTCCCTACTGGAATCTGAGCTCAAAGCTCTGGCTCAGAGCTTGGTTCCCAGAAACCAAAAAATCCTATGGCCATCTAGACACTGTCTAGCAGCCAGAGGATTGCGCCCTTAAATAAGGCATCTGCAAAAACGCCATTGCAAAATTCGGAGAAGTGCAAATTTTGAAGGATAACAGATTTTCGGTTCACGTATTGGTGCAGAACTAGGTACATTTGCACAGAAAGGTGAACTGAATATATTTCTCCCCTCTCCCTAGAGTAAGGCAACTCCATACCTTCACCTGCCAAATCACAAGCAGATGAATCCGTAATGCCAAAACACCCTTAGCCTTTTCCTTCCTCAGCTGAAGCAGAACGTTCACACCAATTACTACCTGCAGCAGCAGCAGCAGCACCTGTTCTGAGTTAAAGTGGGACCTTCTGTATAGATGAATTTATTCTCAAACATGAGCATGGCACCGGCCTGGCTACGAGTCCTCTTGAGTGATGTGCATGAATCCAATGAGTCCATTAATGGATTAGCAGACAAAGGTGAAGCAGCGGATGTAAATATTATGCAAATGCCAGAAGCACACCACACACAAAGGTTAATTTCCAAAGTCTCTATGTGTGGTGTGCGGAGGGTATATGATATCCATTTTCAGCCACACATTGCTTAGACATCCATCTGATGAAATGGACCAAGATGGCAAATTAGAGAGGAGATTTTGGATGTGACTTGGTTGGGACCAAGGAGGACGCACATTTCTTTTGTTTGTTTGCATTTTATTTTGAACCCAATATAACATAAGAGAGCTATAATATCGAGCAGAGGTATATTTGGAAGTGGAAAAAGGGAACAGGAAATGTGATGGAGCAAAGCCAACCATTAAGAAAAACAACAGCACACACTTTGAAGAGATTAATTAGGCGGCTTATCTGCAGGCAAATGTCTAATGCACTTTTGCAGAGCCAAATATACGGCAAGGTCTCTGGAGATTAAAAAAAACACACACCCAATAATTATGAGGCTTTATATATGCTCTTAAGAGGTGCATGCTCAGGATAGAAGTTTGGAGATGATGGATGCTATTAGATGTTCTCTAAAGGCATTATTGATTGCAAAAATAACAAGTATAGAGACTGGGGGACAATTACCTATTTTTATTTATCACCTGTTTCTTCTGCCCTTCTCTCAAGGAGCCCGGGATGCTGTATAAACCTTTTCCCCATTTTATGCTAACAGCAACATTTGAGGTAGGTTAAGCTGAGAGATAGCATCTAGCATAAGGACACAGATGAGACTGAGCAGAGAGTTGTACTCCAGTGGACTTCTCAATCAAAGCTGTAACACACACTACGAACATAAGAACAGCCATGCTGGATTGGACCAAGGGTCCGTCTAGTCCAGCATTCTGTTTACACAGTGGCCAACCAGTTGCCCATGGGAAACCCACAAGCAGGACATGAGTGCAATAGCACCCTGCCCATGTTCCCTAGCAACTGGTGTACAAAGGCATACTGTATCTGATACTGGAGGTAGCATTTGGCCATCCGGACTAGGAGCCATCAGTAGCCTTATCGTCCAGGAATACATCCAATCCTCTTTTAAAGCCATCCAAATTGGTGGCCATCACTACATCTTGTGGAAGTGAGTTCCATAGTTTAATGATGTGCTGTGTGAAAAAGTACTTCTTTTTATCTGTCCTGAATGTCCAACCAGCCAGCTTCCTGAGATGACCTGCAGGTTCCAGTATTATGAGACACAGAGGAAAAAATGTCTCCCTATCCATGTTTTCCACACCATACATAATTTTGTACACCTCTATCATGTCTCCCCTTACTCTCCTCTTCTCTAAGCCAAACAACTCCAGCTGTTGTAACCTTCCCTCATAGAGGAGTTGCTCCAGCCCCTTGACCATTTCAGTTGCCCTTTTCACAATATCTTTTTTTAGGTGTGGTGACCAGAACTATACACAGTATTCCAAGTGTGGTTGCACCATTTGTATAAGCTTGCCTTCTCCAATACATTTGGTGCCATTCAGCTGTGTTGGTCTACAACTCCCATAATTCTCCAGTGTGTTTGGGCCTGCACTCTTGGGATGATGGGAGTTGTAGTCTGACACAGCTGGATGGCCTCAGCTTGGGGTAGGGTGCTCCATCCACTATACACACTGATCATCTAGGAGTGTGATGCAAATTGCATCTGTCCTCATGGCAGGGGTTCCCATTATGAGTGTGTGGTGTGTTGAAAGTGTGTGTGGTGTGTTGAGTGTGTGGTGTGTTGAACTTGCAAGTGTTGAAACTGAAATGTGCCAATGGATGTATTTGGAAGGCTGATTCTGGATTCTCTGCAGTCAAAGCATCACTGACATGGATGAGGGAGAGTCAATGTGTCACAGTGGTTAGAGTGTCAGATTAGGACTCAGGAGACCTGTGTTCAAATCCTCACTCAGCCATCAACTCGTTGGGTGATCTCGGACCAGTGATTCAGACTGCTGCCTCACAGGGCTACTGTGGAGGGGGGACAGAGGCAGGGGGGCAGGCGGAATAGCATACAGCATTTTGGGCTTTTTGTATGAAAAATATATAGATGAGTGGGCCCACAAATCCATGACTGCCATTAGCTCATTTACCTCAGGTTGGAGAAACAGAGAGGAAAGACGATGATTGTAGGAACTGAGTTCTGTGGAGAAAGATGTTGTATAAGGGATGCACAAATTGGAGGAGGTTGTATGAAACCAGCAGAAGGATGTTTGTGAAGATGGAGCTGGAAAAAGTGCAGAAAAGGGCAGCTAAAATGATCAAGGGGCTGGAGCATCTCCCCTATGAGAGAAGGTTACAACAGCTGGACTTCTTTAGCTTGGAGAAAAGCTGGGTAAGAAGAGACATGATAGAGGTCTGCAAAATTATGCATGGTGTGGAGAATGTGGATGAGGAGAAATTTTTCTCCCTCTCTCAAAGTACTAGAACTTGAAGTTATCCCATGAAGCTGATTGGTCGGAGATTCAGGACAGATAAAAGGAAATACTTCTTCGCACAGCACAGAGTTAAACAACAGGATTCACTAAAGCAGGATGTAGTGATGGCCACCAGTTTGGATGGCTTTAAAAGTGGGTTGGACAAATTCCTGGAGGAAAAGGCTATTAATGGCTACTAGTCTTGATGGCTATGTGCTACTTCCAGTACCAGATGCAGTGAGCCTATGTACACAAGTTTCTGGGGAACATGGGTGGGAGGGTGCTGTTGCTCTCAAGTCCTGCTTGTAGGTTTCCCGTCAATAGCTGGTTGACCACTGTGTGAACAGAATGCTGGACTAGATGGACCCTTGGTCTGATCCAGCATGGCTCTTCTTATGTTCTTATGGAGGAGGCATAGGAACCAGTTGGATGTGCCTGAAGTGTTGCCAAGATTGATTGATGTGAAAGCTCTTGGAAATTTAGAAGGCATGAATTCCTAAAGCAGGGATGCAGAAACTAGGGCCTACAGTCCAAATCCAGCACATGGACTAAATCCAGCTCCACCTGGAGTCCCAATCCAGCCCTTGGGGGTTCCACAGATAGCCACATAACTTTCCCCTGATTGTCAATAGTGGTTTCCCAGCTCTTGCACAATTTTATTCCCTTTCTAAAAGGTTGAAAGCCCCCCCCCCAAGTCTTAGTTACTGGCAGAAAGAGCTTTAAGCTAAAATATGCTGGTGTTTTTGGCATTTTGTCCCTGTCCCCTTTGCATGTGGCTTTGCCCATTTTACCTTTGGCTCGACTCACACCCAGAATGTGGCCCCCGTGAGCTTCCTTGAATCTGAATTTGGCCCTCAGGCTGAAAGAGGTTCAACACCCCTGCCCTAAAGGTTAGGAAACTTAGGGTGCAATCCTATGCAGGTTGATGGAAGCCTCCGAACTTGGAGTCTCCCAACTATCCAGTGCAGGGCATGAGGACAGCAGAGGTGATCTTTCCCTCTGTGCTCCAGCCACCCTGCATTTCTGCTATATGGGTAATTTTGCCCATCTAGTAGCAGCACCTCGGGGGAGGGAGGAAGGCTAGGGTGGCCACAGGGAATGTGGTACTGTAGCTGCCCCAGTTTCTTCCCTTCCCTGCCCATGGGGACACCCTCTTTTCCCCATCCCAGCTCTCCATTTTCTGAGTGCAGAGAGCTAGCTGGCACAGTTCTCTCTGCACCAGCTATGAGGGGGAGGAGGAAAGGGTGGGGAGTGTGGTTTCCTGGCTACCAGGTCAGATCGAGGAAACTGAACTATCCTATGCCCCCAAAGACAGGGTCTGAGGGGCATAGGATTGCTCCCTCCATGATCATACCTGCTGAATTTAATTTGATCCTAACACATTGATTTGGAGTGGTCAGTTTTTTCAATCAGCAAATGACCAGTAGTGTGCTAGGTTGCAATCCTACACATACTTACCTGGGTATAAGTCCCATTCAGCTCAGTGGGTCTTACTTCTGAAGATAAGTATAGGATTGCACCATGAGTCTCTATACTCCTAGCATAAAATACATACGAAGACCTCTGTTGTGCAGCTTTCAAAGGAAGACATCCATCATATTTCATATGTATGATTTACGATGTCTAAGCAAGCATTGGATTTTTACACATACCTGCATGAGTGGGAAGAAGAGGCAGAATTAGAGGGAGCGTTCAAGAGCAGAAACACTTTGGGGACCCAAGCAAAATGACAGCTTGCATTTACTGCTGTCTGCCAACAACTGTTTCCATGTAATAAGTCACTGTTGGAACACCTCTGTCTATTCTGAAGAATGCGTAGGGAGCCCAGAAGAAGAAGCCAAGGGCTCACCAGATAGAAGTGTACAGGAACAGACAATACTTTATTTCCCTATTGGAATCCTCTCCTTCAGTGCAAGGCTTGTTATTTTTGTGTTTTCTCAATGAAGGAATTAAAAAACAAAAACAAAAACCACCATCCCAACCTAAAGGTAGAATCTCAGGCCACTTTGAAGTCTGTCATATTGAAATTACTTCTTTTGTTGAGTTTAGGACTGCTAACGTGCGAAGAATGGTGTCATTGGTTAAATTCCTGTGTTTGGAAATATGGATGTTTCTTTTGCTACTAACCTTGCAGGCTTAAAATCTAGAGCTGTGTGCAAATGGCCTCTTGAAATTCTCCACCCTATTTGTGGGAAGATAAATTGTGAGGGCAGGGCGGGGGGGAAGAAAAGTTTCCCCTTGGCAGGGGAAAACGTTTCCATTTTTTCCATTTGAACAAACTGGGAAAAAAATGTCTCAAACAAGAACAGGAGAGAGCTGAACAACGGAAGTCTGAACTCTGAAGTACAGTTCAGAGCGCCCAAACATCCTTGTCACCCCTAGGGATGTCTGTTGCAGGTAAATCCACCCCTTTATGGGCCTGATGGATTCCCACAGCACCCCTCACTCAGCTTGCCTTTGGAAGCCAAACTGGGGATTTGTTTCTGAAATCTGAGAACTTTTCTTGTTGTTGTTGGTTGTAAAAAGCAATTTCTGCAACATACAGCTGTAATTCTGGCCACGATTTGTGCAAGTTATGCAAATTATAACCACAGTTTGTGCGAAGTATGGCTGCAATTTGTGGAAATAGCTATTTACAAAAAAATAAAAATAAAAACTTCAGGAAAAGCCTCCTCCCGTGGCCAGCCCACCCTCCTTCCTGCCACCACCACCCATCGCTACACAACCTTCCCTCTGTCCCTGACACCCCCAGCCCAGAGAGCCCCCACATGTCAGAAAGGAAAGGCAGTGGGTTCTCCAGGCTGAGATGGAACCAGCAGGGAGAGAGGAGGGTTGCGGGCTGGCGGCAATGGCAATGATGACAGGGAGGGAGGGTTGCACTATGGTGCTGCCACCATCACCACAGTGCAACCCTCCCTCTCCTCTGCCAGTGCCAGCCCCATTTCCGAGAGCCCACCACATTTCTTTTCTGACACTTGGGGGCTCTCTGGGCTGGGCCTGATGTTGGCAAGGAGAGGGGGGCTGTGCAGTGAAGCTGATGGTGGTGGTGGTGGCAGTGAGGGAGGATTGCATGGTGGTGCCTCTCCTGCCACTCCCAGCTCTACATATGGCTGGGAAAAGGGAGGGTATCTGTGAGCTGACCCAACGCAATATGAGTTGAGCCAGCAGGAAAGTGAGGCAAAGTCCACCACCCAGATGGATTCCTTCTATTATTATTATTATTATTATTATTATTATTATTATTATTATTATTATTATTAAATTTATTAATCGCCCATCTGGCTGGTCACCCAGCCACTCTGGGTGATGTACAACATACAATAGGTTCAACGTCCCTAGGTTCTCCCATCCTTGGGTGGGTGCCCGATTCAGTCAGGGAATCCAGCGTGGGTGCCCGATTCAGTCAGGGAATCAGGGGGACCCACTCCTGCCCACAACCCGAAGCCCCGCTCATCAATCCCTTGCCCCTGCTCGCCCTCAGCAAATGGTCTGCACTCACCCTGGTGGCCTCATCGAGCTTCACAGTTGCCATTTTTTGAGAAGTGAAATGGCGATCACAACATGCGCATATTTGTGCACACACAAAAATGCACATTTTTGCAAATGTGTATATTTGCATATGCGAAAATGCACATTTGCAAATGCGCATATTTGTGTATGCATGAAAATGCACATTTCCCAACAATGCACAGTTTCACACACACACACTAATGTGTGCCTTCACAAAATGCGCATTTCACATGTGAGAATATGCGCATTTGCAAACAATGCGCATTTTCGAGTATACAAAGACACGCACATTTTTGTGATTGCCATTTAAACAAAAAAAGAGAACCATGGAACTTGACAAGGCCACTGGGGTGAATGCAGGCTTCTCTCCAAGCATGCGGGGGGCTCAACTGCTGTCCAGGGACTGGAGAACAGGGGCAGGGGCTGGGCAGGTGTCCGGAGAACCCGAACGGGGGTGAGTTCGCATATCCCTACATACTTAACCCTGAATTGATCATTCTGTGACACAGAAGGAGATCAGAAGTGGGTGGAGGTCAAAGCAAACAACAAAATCAGCCTCAGAAATGACCTTTGAAAAAGAAGAGAGCCAACAAGATTTCCATGCTGAAGAAATGAATGTTAACACAAGGAATCTTAAATTCCTTAAAGATCCCCTCCCCGAACAAATACCAAAGTATATTATTTTACTTTGTGCGATGATATTTCTTTTCCAGATCACCTCATTATAGAATATATAGTATATATATATATATATATATATATATATATATATATATACATACATACACACACACACACACATATATATATATATATATATATATATGGCAAACTCACTTGCACACTGATTGAAAGCACAGTAATAGAAATCTTCTGGGACAAAAGGTCACCAGAAAGAGGCATTAATGACATCCTCCTGTCGACAAGGGAGATGTTTGACAATGATTCTTGAACAATGGCTTTGTGCAACTGCTGTGCAACCTTTGCTGCCGGAATTTGTTCTGCAATTACTCTTGGTAGCTGTAGAATACTCTAGACCAGGAGTGCACAACTTTTTCAGCCCCAAGAACCTTGTGTGAGTCTGGCTGGGGGGTCGAGGGCTGGACACAAAGACAAACAGATGCACATCTGCACATGTCCACATAGGCACAAATACTCTCTCTCTCTCTCTCTCTCTCTCTCTCTCTCACACACACACACACACACATGCATATATATGCACATACACAGAGTCATATGCAACCCTCCAATACAGATGGCTCTTTCCTCATTGCTAGCAGCGGTGGGAAAAAAGCCATCTCTATGAGGATCTCTGGGGGAGGGAGTGGTGAGTACAGGCAGTGGGGAAAGTGATGGTGGGGGGGGGGAATTTGGCAGCAGTTGGGTAAGGCGCAGTGAAGTCCCTAGAGGGTGGAGGTTGTACACCACTGTTCTATGGTACCTGAGCAGAAATTGCTGGAGGCATCTCACTCCCCCCGCTCCTTGCCATCTCCCTGCTCCTGGTAATGGAATCACACAACTTATACAAATTAGCTCCTTGGAGATTACATGTTTCTCCTGGGTATTACACAGATATTTATAATGCAGCAATAATTATTATTGTTTAGACCAGGGGTGGGGAATCTTGTTTTTGTCAAGGGCTGCATACCAGCATGCCAGCCGTGGGTGCCAAAAGCTGATGGTGAGTAGGACCAGAGCCAAAAGTGGGAAGGGGCATCCTTGTATCTCTTGTCTGCCACCCTTTGTCCCTCCCCCCTCTCTCTCTGTCTTTTACACCCTGTCTTTCTCTGTCTCTCTTTCCATCTTCCTCCCTGCCCAGCAAGGGGGCAGAAGAGGGAGAAATAACTCTTGTCAGAAGTCCAAACTGATCATTTGCAGAAAGGTGTTGAAATTAGGCCAAGGGCTACAGTCCCCCCCCCTTTCCTCCTCTTCCTTTCTCTTCTCAGCAGCAGCAGCAGGTATGGAGGGAGGTCTTCCCGTCTCCTTTCCTCTCCTTAGTCCCTGTATGCTCCCATGACACAACATTGGGCAGGGTAGCTAATACCTTGGAAGGCAGAAACAGAATTCAAAGTGATCTTGATAGACTGGAGCTCTGGCCAAGAAACAACCAAATGAAATTTAATAGGGATAAATGCCAAGTTCTGCACCTAGGAAAAAGAAAACAAATGCACAGTTACAAGATGGGGGATACATCAATCACACTACAGATGAGAAGGATCTTGGAATTGTTGTCGATCACAAGCTGAATATGAGCCAACAATGTGATGCGGCTGCAAAACAGGCCAATGCTATTTTGGGCTGCATTAACAGAAGCATAGCTTCCAAATCCCGGGAAGTACTAGTTCTCCTCTACTCAGAACTGATAGGCCTTATCTGGAGTACTGTGTCCAGTTCTGTGCACCGCACTATAAGAAGGATGCAGACAAGCTGGAGAGGGTTCAGAGGAGGGCAATGAAGATGATCAGGGGACTGGAAACAAAGCCCTATGAGGAGAGACTGAAAGAACTGGGCATGTTTAGCCTTGAGAAGAGAAGACCGAGGGGAGATAGGAGAGCGCTCTTCAAGTACTTGAAAGGCTGTCACAGAGAGGAAGGCCAGGATCTCTTCTTGATCATCCCAGACTACAGGACATGGAATAATGGGCTCAAGTTACAGGAAGCCAGATTCTGGCTGAACATCAGGAAAAACTTCCTGACTGTTAGATAGGGATGTATGAATCCCACTTACCGGTCCACTGCCTGGGTCCTCTAGAGGGGGGGAGGCGATCTGTCCCTCCCCCCCGGAATCCTCCCCAGCTGGCTCCGCTCCATGGCAAGGCCACGGAGCCGCCAGCCAGGGCTGGCCGCAGCCGGACTTCTGGCCACTGCCAGGCTGCTGCGGTCGCAAATGGTGGCCGTTGTAGCGGCCACCATTTGCGTCTTTGCATTAGGCCGTGATAGGCTATGTAAGTATTTATGTAGCCTATTACAGCAAAGAGCAGGGGCACAAATGGCATAGCGGCCACCATTTGTGCCCCTGCTCTTTGCTGTTATTGGTTACGTAAGTATTTACATATCCTATCATGGGGACGCAAATGATGGCTGCTACAACGGCCACCATTTGCGGCCGAAGCAGCCTGGCAGTGGCTGGAAGATGACCCGGAGCTGCCATCACCAGAGCCAGGTAGGTCCGTTCTGGGGGCATTTGGGGGGGTGGGGGGGTAGTTCGTTCCTCCATGGACTCCGGGGGAATTGGCGGAGTCTGTGGAGTCTGGAGTCCGTGGTGGAATTCTCCAACATCCCTACTGTTAGAGCAATATGACAATGGAACCAATTACCTGGGGAGGTGGTGGGCTCTCCCACACTGGAGGCATTCAAGATGAGGCTGGACAGCCACCTGTCAGGGATGCTCTGACTTGGATTCCTGCATTGAGCAGCGGGTTGGACTCGAAGGTCTTGTAGGCCCCTTCCAACCCTACTATTCTATGATTCTATGACATTACAGGAGCCCTGGGATCTATCGTTTTCCCATGGCACCAGGCAGGCATCAGGCACATTGGCAAAACTACATGCCCCAGGATTCCTGGTGCCTGTATTGCAGGCACCGGAGAAGGAGAGCTTCCTCCCTGCTGAAGTGAGTGGGTGGGCTGAAGTTCTTCTTGGGCTCAGATTAAAATGCAAACCAAAAAAGAAAAAGAAAAAAAGAAACCAAGTTAGTGAGGTCCGTATTTTGAGCCGAAGAACCACAGCATCACGAGTGGCAGCAAGAACCATCTTATTTTCTTTTATGGAACAGTGGTAGTGCTGTATCAAACACTGCCCCGACTTTGCAAATTTCTTCCTTCCCTTCAAACGAGGCATTGCTTTTTTGTTGTTCTGTTTCCTGACTCTTTCGCAGGGAAGGGGAGAATTCCAGTGAAGTTTCTCACTGGGGAGGAGGAGCAGGGGTTCCATTTACCAAGTGTAAGAGGTGGCCAAGGGGTCTTCTTTCTGGGTTTTTGAAAACTCTCTAAATGCCCTGTGTGCTACCGCAACGTGGTGGGCTCTTCTAGAGCTGTGCACAAATGGCTTCTCAAAATTCTCCACCTTATTTGTGGGCAGAGAAATGGCGGGGGGGATTCACCAAATTTCTCCAAGGGCAGGGAGAAATTCTCCACAGTTCCTCCCAGGTAGGGCTCACCATTGGCAGGGGTTGTTGCACAGTTTCGTTCTTTCTCCAGAAGGGTTTATTTTGTTTTTTTGGTGCTGAAACAACATCAGCTGTGTTGGTAGGCCAGTCCCCATTTTGTATCCTTCACAATGCAGGTGTGAGGGAAGCAGTGTTGTGTCTAGCTCCTTAATGTGCTCTTCCCCCATCAAAGGGGCTTCCATTGCTCTGCCTCACCCTGGAGTTTTCGAGCTTACCTAATCATTGCTAGCCTCCCAGGCTGCCTGCACTTCCAGAGTGAAAAGATCCTGTGTGAGGAATTACTTAATGATCCCTTCCCCTGGGCTTTAATGGAAGCATAGGAAGCTGAGGAGGCTACAGGCTACCAGAGAGATGATTGTACAATGAAAGGCAGGACACTTGTGCTCATTCTTTGGCCACCTCCTAAGTAAGGTAAACCCAAGAAACCCAAAGCCAACCCATGAGAATTCCTCTGAAATTTCTTCTCCTTTGAATTTCCTTTAGAAAGCAATTTCTCTCCTATCAAATTTAATGAGAATAATAATAATAAAAAATGTGGGAGAAATTTTCAGTACAGCACTAGGCTCTTCACACAGAAGCTTTCAGCCTGGCAATGCCTCCTCAAATGCTTAGGAGACCACATGGCATCACATCATCTTTTCAACATTCAGGAACTGCTTCTAGGCTGGAAGCATCTGTTCTAAGTAGGCATGTCAGACAATTTCTCCACGAATCACTGGGAGGCCGAATGCCAACGCATTCAGCCCCCTGAAATTGGTGGAGAAATGGTCCGCCCCCCTGCCCGCCCCCCGAGATGGGACTTACCTTTGGCGAATGTCCCTTGCGGCGGCGGCTCCCGGCGGCTCCCGGCAGCGGTTCAGTGGCGTTGCGGCAGTGGTGGCGGCCGGTCTTCCGACCGGCTGCTGCTTCCGCCATTTCCAAGTGAAAAACAAACAAACAAACAAACGTGATAGGCTACGTAAAGATTTACATAGCCTATCACGGCTAGATTTTCAAAAAACACCGTGATAGGCTACGTAAAAGTTTACATAACCTATCACGGCTGACTTTGGGGGGGGGGAAAAAAAGCGTGTGGGCAAATGGCGGCGCCCATGGGTGCCGCCATTTGCGTTCCTTATTTTGGCACGGGTAGTCTACGTAAATATTTACAAAGACTACGGCGAAAATAAGGGCAACACAAATAGCATTGCCCTTATTTTCGCCATAGTCTAAGTAAATATTTATGTAGACTCCCCGTGCCAAAATAAGGAACGCAAATGGCGGCAGCCATGGCCGCCACCATTTGCGTATGCGCGTGTGTGTGTGTTTTTTAAGACAGCCGTGATAGGCTACGTAAACATTTACGTAGCCTATCTCGGTGTTTTTTTAAAATCTAGCCATGATAGGCTACGTAAATCTTTATGTAGCCTATCACGTTTGTTTGTTTGTTTGTTTGTTTGTTTTAACTGGAAATGGCAGCGGCGGCAGCTGGTCGGAAGACCGGCCACTGCAGCTGCTGCCGCCTAACCACTGCCGAACCGCTGCCAGAGCCGCCGCCGGAGCTGCCGCCGCCAGGAAGATCTGCCCAAGGTAAGTCCTGTCCCGGGGGGGTGGCGGGCCGTTCCACCACCGATTTCGGGGGGCCGAATGCGCTGGCATTCAGCCTCCCCGAGATCCGTGGCGGAACTTTCGTACATCCCTAGTTCTCAGGGCCCCACCCTGATTCAAGCAAGAATAAGGCTTCTAGAGCTTGGGGGGGGGGGCTAAAAAAAGAAAAGAAAAGGAAGGAAGACCTTTCCTGAAGCTCAAAAAAAACATGTTCTTTCTTGCAGCAGTTCCTGAATGTTAAGGAGATGAAACATTCAGTGCACAGGGCATTTTGAATGTTAAAAACAACAACAAGAAGTAGAACCCTTGGCCACCTATTACACTTATAAGGGAAACAGAAAACTGTCCCTCCTACATGATGAGAAGTGTCATTGAAGTTCTGTCCTCCCCAGCCTTTCTCCATGGAGTCTTAATTTTGCTCTCTCCCCACTTTCTGAAAAGAGTTCTTGTCAACCATCTTTGGAGACCTAAGAGGCCAAACCGAAAAAGCAGTTTTCTACCAAAGTAGCCCTCTATTCAGGCAGGAAAAATGTTTAAGATCGGGGTAGGCAACCTTTTTGGACAAGAGGAACATTTGGCAATTAGAGAAGCTGTCCTGAGCACCACGACAAAATGGCTGGCATGAGAGATGTGGCAAAGGTCAAGTAACCTGCCCAAAAGATTGAGTACAAGACAGAGGTGGGGTCTGAGCCCCAAGACATTGAATGATTCCCTTAAACTCACAGGTTTTAGCACCAACACAAACCTATTTCACAGCAATCCCAGCTTCCAGAAAGAAAATGTGAATTGAGAGAAAGTGGGGAGGGATAGATGGCCACCAAAAACTGTCTGAAAAAGAAATCCTCAAAATATTCAGCACAGCGCTATACACAGAGCACACTTCCAATGTGAATAGCTGTTTTGGAGAGGTGATTTTTGTCAGTAACATATCAGGGGGAGAAAGAGTTCAGCTCCCCGTCTCCATGGTCTTTAGTCTTCTCATGCTTCCCCATGGCTGGTATTTGCATGACAAAAACATGCACAGCAATGGCATCCATTCTCATTCTCATCCCTTCCAATTTGGACTATTGCCATAACCCTTCTGGGGAACTCTTTTTCAGAGGAAGAACTGGAAACCCCTGAGCCAAGCAGAAGCAGCCTGTGTTTGGGGACCTTGAGGTGGTTTGGGGAGTTCCTGGGCCTTCTGTGGAGACAGCCATCCATTCTAACCCTCACAACATGGTGAGCCCTCTCTCTGATTCTGAGTAGTCACCTATCCCAGGCAGCATGGGTTTCTCCAGGTCAGGACTGATGAATGGTGACTCCTTGTGAGCTGGGGTATGCTCGTGAGTAGGTGGCACTGATAGCTTGCAGCTGTGCTCTCGCTGGGGCTCTGAGGCTCAGACTTAAAAGCCTTCAGCTTCAGACACTAGGTGCTGGAGCAGCTCCCTGGCTTGTATTTCTCAGCTATCCCAGCTCTTCTCTATATTGTTTTGCCTTGCATTTGGTTCTGGACTGTGTACGATTTGACCCTATCTGGATCCCTGCTCTATCCCAGCACCACTGTAAGCCAATTGCCTGATCCAGAGGGTGGTCAATTAACTAACATCACCAAAAAAGAGGAAATGCATCACCAAAAATGAGGACAACATAGGATGCTGGTTGGCATCCATTTTGCACATGCTAATTTATATTTATAGAATCTATACTATTAGATTTGTTGTTTATCCTTTCAGTCGCTTCCGACTTTTCATGACTTCATGGACCAGCCCACGTCAGAGCTTCCTGTCAGCCATCGCCACCCCCAGTTCCCCCAAGGTCAAGTCCATCACCTCCAGAATATCATCCATCCACCTTGCCCTTGGTTGGCCCCTCTTCCTTTTGCCTTCCACTTTCCCCGGCATCAGCATCTTCTCCAGGGTATCCTGTCTTCTCATTATGTGGCCAAAGTACTTCAGTTTGGCCTTTAATATCCTTCCCTCAAGTGAGCAGTCTGGCTTTATTTCCTGGAGTATGGACTGGTTTGATCTTCTTGCAGTCCAAGGCACTCTTAGAATTTTCCTCCAACACCACAGTTCAAAAGCATCTATCTCCCTTCGCTCAGCCTTCCTTATGGTCCAGCTCTCGCAGCCATAGGTTACTAGGGGAATACCTAGGGATGGTGGAGAATTTCTCCCTGAATCTTCGGGGGGCCGAGCGCCAACGCATTCGGCCCCCCGAAATTGGTGGTGAAATTCTCCGCCACCCCCCTGGGATGGGACTTACCGTAGCCGAATGTCCCTCCCGGCGGCAGGTCCCGGCGGCGGTTCGGCGGGCTTTCAGCGGGGGCAGGGGCGGCAGTCGGTCTTTCGACCGGCTGCCGCCGCCGCCATTACAGCTGAAATAAAAACAAAACAAAACCCCGTGATAGGCTACGTAACGATTAACGTAGCCTATCATGGCTAGATCTCCAAAGTCAGCCATGATAGGCTACGTTAATCGTTATGTAGCCTATCACGTTTTTTTTTTCTTTTTTACATTTTCGCGGCCGGGGAGACGGGGCGCTTCTCCCCGGCCTGAATTTCAGCCAGGCAAGGCAGGAAGCCTCCCCCCCCCGGCCTGAATTTCGGCAGGGTGAGGCGGGACAGCTCCCCCCCCTCGCCTGAACTTCGGGGGGAGAAGTGAAGCGCCTCCCCCTCACCGCGAAGCACCCCTGCGAAAAGGTAAGTGACTTTCGTGCATCCCTAGGAATACCATTGCTTTAACTATGCAGAGCTTTGTTGTCAGTATGATGTCTCTGCTCTTCACTATTTTATCAAGATTTGTCATTGCTCTCCTCCCAAGAAGTAAACTCTTCTGATTTCCTGGCTGCAGTCAGCATCTGCAGTAATCGTTGCACCTAGAAAGACAAAGTCTGTCACTGCCTCCATGTTTTCTCCCTCTATTTGCCAGTTATCAATCAAGCTGGTTGCCATAATCTTGGGTTTTTTGAGGTCTAACTGCAACCCAGCTTTTGCACTTTCTTCTTTCACCCTCGTCATAAGGTTCCTCAGCTCCTCCTTGCTTTCAGCAATAAAAGTGGTATCATCTGCATATCTGAGACTGTAAATGTTTCTTCCAGTGATTTTAACTCCAGCCTTGGATTCATCAAGCCCAGCACGTCGCATGATGTGTTCTGCGTACAGGTTGAATAGGTAGGGTGAGAGTATACAACCCTGCCATACTCCTTTCCCAATCTTAAACCAATCCGTTGTTCCATGGTCTGTTCTTACGGTTGCTACTTGGTCATTATACAGATTCCTCAGGAGGCAGACAAGATGACTTGGTATCCCCATACCACCAAGAACTTGCCACCATTTGTTATGATCCACACAGTCAAAGGCTTTAGAATAGTCCATAAAACAGAAATAGATGTTTTTCTGAAACTCCCTGGCTTTCTCCATTATCCAGCGGATATTGGCAATTTGGTCTCTAGTTCCTCTGCCTTTTCGAAACCCAGCTTGTACATCTGGCAATTCTCGTTCCATGAATTGCTGGAGTCTACCTTGCAAGATCTTGAGCATTACCTTAATGGCATGTGAAATAAGTGCCACTGTTTGATAGTTTGAACATTCTTTGGTGTTTCCCTTTTTTGGTATGGGGATATAAGTAGGGATGGTGGAGAAATCTGCCACGGACTCCAGTGGGGCCAGATTCTAAAGAATCCCGCCCCCCGGAGTCCATGGTGGAACGGTCTACCCCCACCTAGGTGTGTACGAAACCCTGCTTACCTGGCTTTGCCGGGTTCCACAGATGGGGGGAGGCAATCCGTTCCTCCCCCCTGGAATCCTGCGCGGCTGGCTCCGCTCTGCAGCCAGGCCAACCCGCAGTGGGGCCTCCAGCTGCTGCCGGGCTGCTGAGGATGCAAATGGCATCCTGTGTAGGGGATGCCATTTGCGTCCCTATGCCGGCCCATGATAGGCTACATAAATATTTACATAGCCTATCACAGCTAAAGCAGGGACGCAAATGGCATCCCCTACACCATTTGCAGTCCCGCTTTAGCCGTGATAGGCTACGTAAATATTTACGTAGCCTATCGCGGCAAAAAAAAAGGGAACGCAAATGGCGGCCACCGTAGCCGCCACCATTTGTGTTCCCTTTTTTTGCCGTGATAGGCTATGTAAATACATAGACTATCACAGCCTCCAAAGGGACGCAAATGGCGTCCCTGCATTAGCTGTGATAGGCTACGTAAGTATTTATGTAGCCTATCACGGCCATTTGAAAGATGCTAATGGCGGCTGCAGACACAGCCGCCATTCGAGGAGCACTGGAACAGCCGACAAAGGTAGGCCCCGTTCTGGGCCCATTTCGCAGGGTGGGGGGGTGGGGGGCTTCATTCCGCCATGGATTTCAGGGGGCCGAATGCACTGGCATTCGGCCTCACCGAGATCCATGGCAGAATTCTCTGCCATGCCTCCCCCCCCCTGAAATCCCCCTGGCTGGAACGGACCTACCTTGTGTCAGCCATCCGGTGCATCTGCTGCTGGGCTGCTGCAGCCGGCATAGGGGCCACCATTTGTGTCCCTACACTAGGCCGTGATAGGCTACGTAAATATATATGTAGCCTATCATGGCCCAGCATAGGGACACAAATGGCATCCCCTATGCAGGACACCATTTGCGTCCACAGCATCCTGGCAGTGGATAGAGGCCCCACTGCAGATCGGCCCGGCCAGCGGCTCTCCGAACTGGCCACAGAGCTGGCCAGGCAGGATTCCGGGGAGAGGACCGGATTGCCTCTTCTCCTCCATGGGCCCCAGCGGAGCAAGGTAAGTTGGGTTTCGTACACCCCTAGATATAAGTTGATTTTTTCAATCTGGTGGCCATTCTTGTGTTTTCCAAATTTGCTGGCATATGGCATGCATCACCTTGACAGCATCATCTTGCAAGATTTTAAACAGTTCAGCTGGGATACCATCGTCTCCTGCTGCCTTGTTATTAAAAATAATTCTTAAGGCCCATTCAACCTCACTCTTCAGGATGTCTGGCTCTGGCCACACCATCAAACCTATCCCCGATATTATTATCCTTCCTATACAGATCTCCCATATATTCTTGCCACCTTTTCTTGATTTCTTCTGCTTCTGTTAGGTCCTTGCCATCTTTGTTTTTGATCATACCCATTTTGCCTGGAATTTACCTCTGATATTTCTAATTTTCTGGAAGAGATCTCTTGTCCTTCCTATTCTATTATCTTCTTCCACTTCTTCACATTGCTTGTTTATAAATAATTCCTTATCTCTTCTGGCTAACCTCTGGAATTTTGCATTTAATTGGGCATATCTCCCCCTATCACTGTTGCCTTTTGCTTTCTGTGTGCCTGCTCAGTAAGCTGTCCAGGTGTTTATGGGAAGCTTCGACCACTGGTCTCCCATCTTATGGTTCTTTGTCTTTAATCCATAATGGGACTTGTCAGGCCTTCGAACAAAGGATGCCTTCAAATAGAGGACTGTTGTCTGTAAAGTAAGACACCTGGCCACCCTAGCACTCTTCTGAATTCATTGGTGGATGTCTAACTTATTAATGCTGTACATATGGATTTGAAAAGCACTAATGTTCTTGTTTTCTTCCTGCATCTTGTTGTCTGCCATTCTGCCCAATAATTAGGGAGCTGCTTCATTAGGTCTTTGATCAGTATCATAATGTTCTCTTTCCTTCTGTTTTTCTAATATGTCTTATTTGGGGAACTGCAAAACCTTCAGTTCTCACAGCCTAAATAAGCTCAAGTCCGAGCTGTAATTGTCTTATTATATTTTTTCCCCCATTTGTTTGTTTTTCTTTTGTATCCAAGCAGCTCACACATGGACTAATTTTAATTCTGCTAAGGTGAGTTGGATCACAAGGAATGGTATATACTGCAATGGAGAGCACTTACAAAACGGGACAGAATGACTGTGTGTGTTAAGCCAGGTGCTTTGCATTGAAAAGCATCGCTAGGGTTAAATCCTGTGAATTTTTTGCAAGAACCTAGTCCATGTATTCTAGGCATCTTAGGGAAGGGTCTGTAGCTCAGTGGGAGGCTACAGAAGTTCCAGACTCCATCCTAGCAGCTCCAACTTAAAGGATCTCTGGCATGAAGGCCGGGATATAGCTGAACATTAAGCTTTGTTGTTGTTCAGTTGTTAAGTCGTGTCTGACTCTTCGTGACCCCATGGACCATAGCATGCCAGGCCTTCCTGTCCTCTGCTCTCTCCCAGAGCATGCTCAAGTTCATGAACATTAAGCTACAGGTAGGCAAGATGGTGCCTGTGGGTAGGGATGTACAAGAATTTAGTTTCAGTATGAAAATCACTCAGAAGTGCCCCATTCGCAACCCTACATGCAAACACATGTTCTCTGAAAATGTTTGCATATCAATTAATTTTATACAGTGGCTGCCTTCCCCCACAATGCCCTGGAACAACACTAGTTATGGGACATTGTGGAGGATATGAAATGGTGACCAGGCTGCTATCATGTTTGCCACTGCTGCCACTTGCAGTGGTAACAAACAAAATCATTCCGGAAAAAGAAACAACCCAAGGAACTTCTGGAAAATTTATCCTCCTCCCCCTGGAGAAATTCAGTGCCATCCCCACTCCCCCACTTTCTCTGCCCACAGATAAGTTGGAGAGTTTGTAGAGGTAAACAGCTCCTCTATCTTCCTCCCAAGCAGGCGACCTGATTTATTTAATTTTTATCACACCCTTTCCACAAAGAACTTGGGATAGCATTGGCATACAACTAGGGTCGGATGAGAATTTTGTATCAGTTCTGTTTTGTTAAGAATGTATTAACATTCTCCATAGTTCAGCAAGAAAGAACCCAGGATAAAAAGAAGAAAAAATGTTGGAGAAAGTGAAAATGGCATTTGTCCATCCCGACCCTGGGTTCTGAGTGCTTAGATTTTACTAGTCTGAGTTTGAATCCCTGCATATTCAGCCATGATTGCATAATCAGTGCCTCTTTTTTTCTGACAGGCTCCTCATCTTTAAAAGCTGTATAGAAGGCAGGTTCATCTAGGGATGGGGGAGAATTTCTCCCCGAAACTTCGGGGGGCCGAGTGCCAATGCATTCGGTCCTCCGAAGGTTCGGGGAGAAATTCTCCACCCCTGCACCCCCCGGGATGGGACTTACCTTTCACGAATGTCGCTCCCGGCGGCGGGTCCCGGCAGCAGTTCGGCAGGTCTTCGTCAGGGGCAGGGGCGGCAGCCGGTCTTTTGACCGGCTGCCGCCGCTGCCATTACAAGAAAAGTAAACAAAAAAAATGCCCCTGTGATAGGCTACGTAACGATTTACGTAGCCTATCATGGCTAGATTTGCAAAGTCAGCCGTGATAGGCTATGTTAATCGTCACGTAGCCTATCACAGGTGACTTTAAAAAAAAAAAAAAAGCACGTACGCTAATAGCGGCCCCCATAGGGAGCTGCCATTCGCGTTCCTTATTTGGTCCCTGTAGTCTACGTAAAGATTTACGTAGACTACGGCGAAAATAAGGGCAACGCAAATAGCAAAGTGCATCCCTAGCAGGGGATTCCACAGAGAGGGAGTCAGTATACTGAAGGTTCTACTCCAAGTGGACTCTGAATGGACCACAGGTCAGCCTCCAATAGCTTCTCAGAAATAGAATTGAGCCCTCATTCTGAAAGTGGTTCCCTACTTCTGGCATAAAGAGATCATGTATCCCTTTATAATTTCCTTTCCGTCTTCTCAAGGAAGCCCTAGGATTTATTTACTTTCAGCAGCCGTGTGATGCATATAGTTCTTGTTCAGATCTAATAGGAACCATAGTTTCCCATTATGAGAATGCACTAGAGAACCTCAGCCTTTCATGGTTCCCCCATTTTCCTGTTAACGAACATCCAAACCTGTGAAACTGTGGTTTATTCAAAACATTACGTGGAAGGTTCCAATCTCCTGCACTTATGAATTAAGGTGGAGGACAAGGATAGAGGCTCACCATGGTGTATTTTTGTAATGGGAAGCCATGGCTTCCATTTATTTATTTATTTATAGAAATGTATACCCCTTTTATCTTCAAAAAGAAGCCAAAGTGGCTAATTATAAGAAAATGCTTTAAAAAATCAAAGAAAAAAAAAACAATAATACATATACACATTCATCAAAGAGATGATAGAAGTACTAAAGCCACAGTAGCCAGACAGACAAACATCCCTGTGAGCAGTACCACAATAAAACCACATTTCAAGTCTGAACCAGGCCATAGCTTATGAATATATGGGACACATGTTGGGGATAAGGACATAAGGGTCAATCTAGTCCAGCATTCTGTTCACACAGAGGCTAACCTGTCGACCAGGAACCCACAAGCAGGACATGAGCACAACAGCACTCTCCTGCCCATGTTCCCCAGCAACAGGTGTACCTAGGCTCACTGCCTCTGGTACTAGATGTAGCATACAGCCATCAAGACTAGTAGCCATCAACATCCTTATCATCCATGAATTTGTCTGATCTAGGGTAGGGATGTCAGAGAATTTCACCACGAATCTCGGGGAGGCTGAATGCCAGCGCATTCTGCCCCCCAAAATCCATGGTGAAATGGTCTGCCCCCCCACCCCCCCTGGGATGGGACTTACCTTGTGCGAATGTCCCTGGCGGCGGCGGCTCCAGCAGCGGTTTGGCGGCGGTTCAGTGGTGGCGGCTGCAGTGGCCAGTCTTCTGACCGGCTGCCGCCGCCGCCATTTCCAGTAAAAAAAAAAAAACACCAAAAAAAGTGATAGGCTACGTAAACATTTACGTAGCCTATCATGGCTAGATTTTTAAAAAATACCGTGATAGGCTATGTAAATGTTTACGTAGCCTATCATGGCTGAGTAAAAAAAACAACAACCCGCGCGTACGCAAATGGCGGCGCCCATGGGCGCCGCCATTTGCGTTCCTTATTTTGGCACATGTAGTCTACATAAACATTTACGTAGACTATGGCAAAAATAAGGGGAACGCAAATAGCGTAGAAGCTACGTTCCCCTTATTTTCGCCGTAGTCTACGTAAATGTTTATGTAGACTACACGTGCCAAAATAAGGAATGCAAATGGCGGCGCCAATGGGCGCCGCCATTTGCGTATGCGCGGTTTTGTTGTTTTTTACTCAGCCGTGATAGGCTACGTAAACATTTATGTAGCCTATCACGGCTGATTGCAGGGACGCAAACGGCGGCGGCTAAGGCGGCTGCCATTTGCGTTCCCGGCCAGCCAGGATTCGCGGCGGGAGGGATAGGGCGCCTCCCCCCCATCCAGAATTTCAGGGGGAGGGACGGAGCGCCTCCCCCCCACCGCGAATCAAATTTCGGGCAAGGTAAGTGACTTTCGTACATCCCTAAGGGGTGTACAAAACCCCGCTTACCTCGCTCCGCCGGGTTCCACTGTGGAGGGGGAAGTGCTCTGTCCCTCCCCCCAGAATCCTCACCAGGGGTGGAGGTGAACCGGTCCTCCCCCCCAGAATCCTCAAAAGCCGGCTGTGCTCCGCGGCGGCTCTGTGGAGCAGCCGGCCAGGCCCAGGCCACGGCCGTCTGCAGCCAGATTTCCGGCCACGGAGGGCTCTGGGTAAGGGGGGGAAACGCATACGCAAATGGCGGCGACTACAGCCGCCGCCATTTGCATTCCTTATTTTTCTTCGTCTTAGTTTATGTAAATATTTAAGATGAAGAAAAATAAGGAACGCAAATGGCGGCAGCTGTAGCCACCGCCATTTGCGTACACCTTTTTTTTTTACCCAGACATTTTAGGCTACATAAAAACTTACACAGCCTATCACGTCTGGGTAAAAAAACACAAAACACGTATGCAAATGGCGGCAGCTATGGCCGCCGCCATTTGTGTTCCTTATTTTTCTTCTTCTTTTTTTGTTTTTTTTTACAGAGACGTGGTAGGCTATGTAAAAACTTACGTAGCCTATCACGTCTCTGTAAAAAAAAAAAAAGACAAGACTGCAAATGGCAGCAGTGGCAGCCGGTTGGAAGACCAGCCGCCACAGCCGTCGCCACCAAAGCCGCCGCTGCCTGGAACATCTGCCCCAGGTAAGTCTCGTCCCAGGGGGGATCCGTGGCGGGGCAGGGGTGTAGCAGGCCATTCCGCCACGGAGTTCGGGGGGCCGAATGCACTGGCATTCGGCCTCACCGAGATCCGTGGTGGAATTCTCTGACATCCCTAGTCTGATCCTATTTTAAAGCCAGTCCAATTGGCACCCATCGCCACATCTTGCAGAAATAAAATCCATAAGTAAACGCTGGGTTCTAGTATTATGAGAGAAGGAGAAAAAAAGTTAGCCTATCTACTTTGTCCACACAATGCATATTTCTGTATATTTCTATCATGTCTCTCCATTCTCTCCTTTTTGCTTGCTTCTTTATATCAGGGGTGAGCAACATGCAGCCCCCACTGTGGCCACTGCTGCCCCCCCTCCCAAATTGTAAAAACAAAACAGAAACAAATTGGTGTCTGGAGTGGTCTTTCTTTTTCTTACCCTTTTGATGTTCCATAGCCACTCCAGATACCTTATTTATTTATATATTGGAGGGGGGGTGGGGCAAAAATGCCCCTCGAACCTCCCAAAGTTGTGCGGCCCTGCCTTATATCCAGTAGCTGTTGATTCCTCCCTGGGTCTGACTGCTATCCTTTGGCCTAGTTAACCCCTTTCTAGTTTCTCCTATCATAAGCTTTAAGGTCCTACTGCTATTCCTGACCTCAGATCCTCTTCTCTCAGATTCTTGTGTTGCCATGGAAATTCCTCTCCCTTCCATCCAGTCACTCAGAGAGATCCAGACCATGAAGTCTACACCAAGGGGAAAACTTCAGCAGAGAGTCAGTGTTCCCTTGGGAGATCATCAGAGGCCTAGGAGAGCTGGCTGAGCTCTAAAAATACAGTTTTCCAAATTAGCTCTGCTGTGAGCTGGGATCTCAGGCATTAAAACGTTGAGGTATGGCACCCTGAGCCAAATAAGTGCAGCTGAGCCTGCTTTGCAAACATGAAGCCAGTTGCTCCAGTGATGATGGAATCAGAGCAAGTTCAGAAAGGAAGAAACTCTGTCATGTTATTAACTGTTTCTCTGCATGCTAGATTTATTCTATGGCCATTCCCTTGCATGGTTGCCATGTGCGATATCAATGATATTTGTCTATGGGCTATGGATGGCTAGTTTAGGATGATGAGATGTTGTGGGAAGGGCCATGGCTCAATGGTAGAGCTTTGCATGCATCCAGGTTCAATCCCCAGCAGCATCTCCAGGTAGGGGTCGGAAAGACTCCTGCCTGTTACCCTGGAGAGCCACTGCTGCCAGTCAGTGTTGACAATACCGGGCTAGATGGACCAAGGGTTTGACTCAGTAGAAGGTAGCTTCCTATGTTCCACATGAAAGGGTTATAATATCTTGGGAAGACTGCAGTTGGAGGAAGCTCCTTATCCAGACGCCAGGTGCATGACGACAAGGAGAGACAAAAATGTGTACATTCAGTGTTCGTATGAGTTTTCACAAATATGGACTGAGGAGCCTACACAATGGTGTTTGGAAGCCTTCCACGTGAGACTGGGTCCCAATGGATATTTGTGGCAAAGGGGTGCGTTAGGTATTGACTCTGTCGGCATGTGACCCCCCCCCCTTTGGGGGAGGGCGGGAGTTTGCCTCCTTTGGGCTAATTTGCAACCAGTTGTTTTGTACTTCAGCAAACTTTGGATTTCCACCAAGCCTGCTGATAACTCCCTCTTCTGTGTGGATGATGCTGTTTTGGCTACATAAGCATCAGCACTTACCCTATGAAGTAGGAAAATAAAGGTACCGATTTTAATTCCTCCTAAAATGGAAATAAATGAATATTCTGCTTCAGCCTCCATCAAAAACTCCCTTCTACCATATCACAATCTTTGTCTGTCTTAGGGATGGCTATTGAGGGGAAATCCAGCCCATTTGGGGCTCTCTGGATTTCCCCAGAACCCCTGGCTCAGCTTGCATTTGTGAGCCAAGCTGCAGGCTTTTCCCTGAAATTCAGGAACTTCCTCCATTTTTCTTCCTTACTTAAATCACCATTTACACAAATTACAATCACAATTTGCATGATTTATGCAAATTTCAGCCATAATTTGTTTAATTTGCCCAAATTGCAGGTGCAATTTGGGCAAATTAAGCACAATGGACTTTACCCGCCAGATGGATTCCTCCAACATCCCTAGTCTGTCTAGCCCTGTATTGTCTGTGGTGACGGGCAAGAGCTCTCCAACAAAGACAGAGAACTTTCCCATCACCACCCACCATTTGATCTTTTTACCAGGAGATGCCAGGAACTGAACCTGGAACCTTCTGTATACAAAGGATGTGCTCTACACTGTACTACGATGCCTCTCCAATCTCTTCCCCCTCCTTCTGTTGCTGCCCTGTATCGAATTCTAGACTGTAACCTCCTTATGTCCTCTTGTGCTTTCTAAACTTCCGTGCACATGGATGAAACAATAAGAACATATCCTCTAGCCTTTATATTGCTTGGGACTTGAATACATTATGCTTCCATCGCAGAAGGCCCCAATCCTGTCACCATATCCTCTCAAGCAAATGCAAAATTAGGGCCTGTGATAAAATAAGGAAGTGGACTGCAGCTCAAGAAGAGAGAGATTGATTGCCAGTGGCAGAACAGGGGATCGATTCTTGCAGAGGCAGAATTTAAAATAATATTAATCACATTTTATCACAGAGGCCTGCTTGCCACACAAATGAGCATGTACACTCAGGTTATAGCAATAAAATGAAAAGTAAAATGGATCAGTGATTCATAAGAGGTGTGGGAAAAAAACTCATGAGTGAAGCACAAGCAATCCTGAAGAAAGAGACTCACCTACTGTAGGATCAAATTATTTTTGAGAAACACGGGAATGGATTCAAAGTCAATGCCTCTGCCATCTAAAGGCAGTCATCACTGTGTGTGAGAGAGTGTGATGTAGCGGTTATATGTTCAGTAGGGACACTGGAGAAATCCTCAATGGATTCAAATGAGTTCAGATTTCTAGGAATCTGACCTACAGATTTTGCAGCAGACTAGGTTTTTCCAAATAACTTGGATTCTGCACACTTGTCAACTAGTTTTTTACTTTGGGTGTGTGTGTGTGTGGGGGGATTTGTTCTAATACACATTAGCACTACTATGCATGAACAAACACTAGTAAATGCACTAGTGCTGATGTGCTAATATGAATTAATTCTGGCTAAAAAAATTCTGGCTAAAAAAAATTCCAATTCTATCAATGAGCAGCAGGCTGTAGAATGAAAGGCACCTTACAGTCTGTGAAACACAGATGAAATGGATTTAACAGAATCCATATACCCTAATTCTCAGACTAGGACTGGAGAGATACAGCTTAAAATCCTCACCTAACCATGAAGCTCACTGAGCGACCTTAACTCACTGATTACTAGCTCTCAGCCTACCCTATCTCAGAGGGTTGTATTTTAAAGGATAAGATGGCGGGGATGGAATGGATGCTGTATGTAGGGATGGGCAATCTCAGTTTTACCTACTCCTGAATTCAAATTTCTTAAATCTCAAGATCTTTCTCTTCCAAAAATGGGGGAAAAAATCAAATTTTGGTATTTTTTAAATGAATTCAAATGAAATCTCGCCCATCTGTAGCAGCGAAATTCAATAGGTACAGCTATTCTCAGCATGCAGAGGACCATGATGAACCTAGGGGTGCACGAAAGTCACTTACCTGGTCTCACAGCTTGCTTCGTGGTGGGGGGGAGGCGCTTCGCTTTTCCCCCCGAAGTTCAGGCCGGGGGGGAGGCTTCCCGCCTCGCTCGGCCGAAATTCAGGCCGGGGAGAAGCGCCCCGTCTCCCCGGCCGCGAACTTCAAAAGAAAAAAGAAAAAAGCCCCGTGATAGGCTACGTAACGATTAACGTAGCCTGTCACGGCTAGATCTGCAAAGTCAGCCGTGATAGGCTACGTCAATCATCACGTGGCCTATCACGGGTGACTTTGAAAAAAAAAAAAAGCGCGTACGCTAATGGCGGCCCCCATAGGGAGCCGCCATTCGCGGTCCTTATTTGGTCCCTGTAGTCTACGTAAAGATTTACGTAGACTACGGAGAAAATAACGGCAACGCTATTTGCGTTGTCCTTATTTTCGCTGTAGTCTACGTAATTTTTTACGTAGACTACAGGGACCAAATAAGGAACGCGAATGGCGGCTCCCTATGGGGGCTGCCATTAGCCGTAAGTGCATTCTTTTTTTTTTTTTAAAGTCACCTGTGATAGGCTACGTGACGATTAACGTAGTCTATCACGGCTGACTTTGCAAATCTAGCCGTGATAGGCTATGTTAATTGTTACGCAGCCTATCACAGGGGTGGTTTTTTTTTTTTTACTTTTCTTGTAATGGCAGCGGCAGCAGCCGGTCAAAAGACCAGCTGCCACCCCCGCCCCTGACCAAGACCTGCCGAACCGCCGCCGGGACCCGCCGCCGGGAGGGACATTCAGGAAAGGTAAGTCCCATCCCGGGGGAGGGGGCGGGGGGCGGAGAATTTCTCCCCGAACAACCTTCGGAGGACCGAATGTGTTGGCGCTTGGCCCCCCGAAGTTTCGGGGAGAAATTCTCCCCCATCCCTCTCCCCTGCCCTTTAGTATCAAGCAAGCACCAACGTTGTTTCATTTTCAGTGCATGCAGAAGACATTAAAATAAATAAAAAAACAAGCCTTCCTTGATTGGCCAGCCACAGTTTCATTGACATAACTTGATTTTAAATACTTTGATTCTGAATTTTGATTCTTTTTCCTTGTTCACCACTCGGGAATCTTAATAGTAGGGATGGCGGAGAATTTCTCCCCGAAACTTCGGGGGGCCGAGCGCCAACGTGTTTGGCCCCCCGAACAAGTTTCGGGGAGAAATCCTCCGCCCCCCCACCCCCCGCCCCCCCCCGGGACGGGACTTACCTTCCCTGAATGTCCCTCCCGGCGGCGGGTCCGACTGGCGGTTCGTCCGGTGTTCGAGTGGGGCGGGAGCGGCCATTGCAATCAAAGAAAAAAAAAAAAGTCCCCTGATAGGCTACGTGACGATTCACGTAGCCTATCACGGCTAGATTTGCAAAGTCAGCCGTGATAGGCTACGTGAATCGTCACGTAGCCTATCACGGGTGACTTTAAAAAAAAAAAAAGTGCGTACGCGAATGGCGGCCCCCATAGGGAGCCGCCATTCGCGTTCCTTATTTAGTTGCTGTAGTCTACGTCAATGTTTACGTAGACTACGGCGAAAATAAGGGCAACGCAAATAGCGTTGCCCTTATTTTCGCCGTAGTCTACGTAAAGGTTTACGTAGACTACAGCAACCAAATAAGGAACGGGAATGGCGGCTCCCTATGGGGGCCGCCATTCGCGTACGCGCTTTTTTTTTTTTTAAAGTCACCCGTGATAGGCTACGTGACGATTCACGTAGCCTATCATGGCTGACTTTCCAGATCTAGCCATGATAGGCTACGTGAATCATCACGTAGCCTATCAGGGGACTTTTTTTTTTTTAACTTTCGTGTTCGCGGCCGGGCGAGGCGGGAAGCCTCCTCCCCGGCCTGAATTTCGGCCGGGCGAGGCAGGAAGCCTCCCCCCCCGGCCTGAATTTCTGCTGGGCGAGGCGGGAAGCCTCCCCCCCCGGCCTGAACTTCGCGGGGGGAGCAGCGAAGTGCTCCCCCCCACCGCGAACAAGCTGCGAGAAAAGGTAAGTGACTTTCGTCCACCCCTACTTAATAGACATAGAGAGAGAGATAGGTCCTGTTAATCAATCAATCCATAAATTAGTAAAGCATTTCAGAGAATGAATCTCAGTGCAATCATACTTACAGTTGTGTCATTGTTGCTTTAATGCAGCGTGTCTTATCAATGTGCATATTCATAGGTCATGTGAAGAAGGATTTCTATTGTATCGGTCGGTTCCATGTCTGAAACAAGACCAAGCGATAGTTCCAAAGTCCAGGGAGATGTCCAGATGAGGAGAATTTTCAAAGAACTATGGACAGAACTGGGGCAGGGTGGGGTGTCATCTGCAAATTTAATTGTGTGAGTGGGAATATAGGCTTTCAAGAGCTTTACGAACCAGTCGTCCCAACAGCCTAGTACAGAATTGAGGCATTTACAAACACATGTACGTGGCAATTAGGGATGGTGGGGGAATCTGAAAAGGGGGTGGAGTCTGTTGGACTCCTGCCCCCCCCATTCAAACTCCCAGACCCCACTTGCCAAGCCCTGGAGCACTGATGGACCTGGCCACTGAGTACCCCAGAGCTCAGCAAATGGCTGGGAGTGCCATGGCCCCCAAGTGCTCTCGCCCTGGGGAGACCAGGCAAGAGCATTGAGGGCTAGCTGTGCTGGGACCTGTCCTGCCTCCACCAACTTCCAAGGACTTCCTTAGCAGCCAGAGAGGGGAAGAAGGGCCTTGGCTGCACTGGAGCACTCTCACTCTGGCTTCCTGCCAATGAGGCCAGGGCAAGAGCACAGGGGGCTGGCTGTGCCGAGGACTCGGCAGTTAAGCCCTTGTGTGCATAAAGCACAAGGGCTTGACTGCCGGAGTCCTCGGAGTGGAGTGGAGAGGAGGGGTGGCTCACTTGGCAGGTGAGTAGGGAGGCTTGCCGAATGGGTCTGGGCCACACAAGCTGGGGAGGGGGGAGCATGTCAAGCTCCCCCCATCCCAGATGGAGATGGGTCTGTCCATCCCTACTTACAATCTTATGTGCAGTTACATGGGATGGGAGCAAACCCTCATGGGGGCTAGGGTGCGATGGACTCCTGTTGTCCAGTTGGTAAGATCCTTGGGGAAGAAGCAAGTAAGGAGGCATGAAAGCCTTCATACACCTTTAAACTCACAGACAGGGAATCCCCCCTTCAGTTTGAGAGTCCTTGGCTTTGTTCCCCACCCCACTCTTCTGGCACAGTTGTTGAGGTCAGAGTGGGGTGGATGGTTCTTGCAGGACCTAAGTTGGCTTGTGAGGCAGTCCTGGCTAGCTGAATCAAGCAAAGTTGGGCAGCAGAAGGCAGCACAGTGAAGTGAAGGCTAGCTGCTATAAGGCAGAGGAAGCAGATTTTGGAAAATAGAGGCAGCTGGCTAGTCAAGGGAAAGATGGATGATGGTGGCCAGCTCTTCTGTTCATGGACCCACTTCTACATACTTGCTTTCTCCCTCTGTCTTCTCCAATCAGCTTCTTGGAGATGCCACCTCCCACTCTGGTACAGCCATTTGAAGCAAGGAAGAGCTCCATTGTTCCCATTGATTCTCCATGTGGTCATGTCACCTATTCCTGGGTGAACATTCAACAGTTGGGCATTGGTAGCTGCAGTCAGGTTCAGGCTGAGCTGAGGCTTCTCCTCCCATCTTCAAGGCCTGAACCTCTGGGTTACTCAGCCCAACAGAAATCTAAGCAAACATGCATAATATCGGGCTCTTATATAAAGAACAAACCAGGGCAGTGGTTTCAGGAAAGAATATAGTTTAAGTTCCCCAAGGTCTGAGTAGCTGTTTTGGTTTTGAGACATTCCAAACATCCAGGAGCAAATCCTGTTAGCATGGGGGAAACAAAATAATTTTGTGGCTCAAGAGACTACTCCATGGTTTGTATAGCACAACTACAGAAAATATTCCCAAGGGTAGAATTAAGTCTTCTTGCATGTCATTCTGGGGTAATTGAATTTCCTTCATAGAGCTAGTCCAAAGATAGGGTTCATCATTCCACGAGGAACGATAGTTTTCTATAATTACAACAGGAGAGACAAAGAGAACAGTTGCTATATAATGTTTTTAAAGCTGTTTGACATTTTTATATAACTAAGTGGAAAGCTTTCCCTGGAGATACCCCTGTCTCACTTCCTTTCCATGCAGCTTGTAACAGTGGGCCTTAGAATGGGAGTCCAGTTAATTTGCTTACCACTCTATCCTCACATGACCCAAAGGTGGCCACATGTCCTACTTTAGTCCTGTCTTTGAAGTGGTGTCTAGTCCAAGTCTAGTTTAAAGATGTAGAACTCCAAAAAGGGAGAACAGGAGATTTGAAGTTGTGCATCAATAGTTAATACCAGCACACAGGTCATCTGGTTAATGTCTTCCCCCCACTATGGTAAGACATATTGCATTCTTATTTCTATTCCCAAATTAGCATAGACATATTTTATGCAAATCTGTGTCCTCATTTTTGGCAGCTCGTAAGTAATCACCCTACCTGACTCAAAACTACCCCACCATTGGAATACCTCCCTGGCCCATACAGAATTTCCCCTTCTGGGGGATCTCAGAGGAAACCATCTGCAGGGTGCAGCTTGCTGAGCTTCTATGAGCTTGCCCCCCCCAACTTCAGTTCATTTTCTTGCGAGCTGGCCCAACTCAATCTGCATCAAGTCGGGCCGTTCATGGATTTTTGCAGTCTTTTTTTTTTTTAATTGTTTAAATAGCACTTCCTGTAATTTAAACAAACTTTGGCCACAATGTGCATAATTTGTGCACATTGTAACTGGAAATTGCACAAATTGCTATTTAAGCAAATAAAAAACCCAAAAGTTCCCAGATTTCAGGGAAGAAACCCATGGCTTGGCTCACAAATGCAAGCTGAGTCAGGGGCACTGTGGAAATCTGGCAAGCCCAGAAAGGGACAGATTTCCCACCAAGTGCCCTCACCCCGCGCCCGGCTTGCCTGGCCATGGGGGGAGCTGTTGCGGGTGGCAGGGGGAGGACAGGACAAGGGCGAAGGCCATTGGCATTCGCCCCTGGCATCACCAAGGGGCAGGTCAAGCCGGCCACTATTTAGGCCATGCTGCCCCGCAGCCTCCTCATTCCAATAATTTCGACCTTTTAGGATTCAGTTTTTCTGGTCAGTTCTACATCGACAGGGCCCTACCCATGGGATGTTCCATGTCCTGTGCTATGTTTGAGAAGTTCAGTTCCTTTTTGGAATGGGCTCTGACTGATAAAACCGGGTCCCATATAGGGATGGACGAAAGTCCCTTACCTGATCCCGAAGCTTGCTTCACGGTGGAGGGGAGGTGCTCCGTCCCTCTCCCCGAAATTCTGGCCGGGGGGGAGGCGCCCCGTCCCTCCCCGCTGAAATTCTGGCTGGGAGGCAGGCGCCCCATCCCTCCCCGCCGAAATTCTGGCCGGGGGGGAGGCGCCCCGTCCCTCTGGCCGCGAAACCTCCTCTCCTGCTGGGATGCAAATGGCGGCGGCCATAGCCGCTGCCGTTTGCGTCCCTGCAGTCAGCCATGATAGGCTACATAAATGTTTATGTAGCCTATCATGGCTGACTTAAAAAAAAAAAGCACGTACGCAAATGGCGGCGCCCATGGGCGCCGCCATTTGCGTTCCTTCTTTTGGCACGTGTAGTCTACGTAAACATTTACGTAGACTACGGCGAAAATAAGGGGAATGCTATTTGCCAAACATGCCAAAATAAGGAATGCAAATGGCGGCGCCCATGGGCACCGCCATTTGTGTACGTGCTTTTTTTTTTTCAAAGTCAGCCGTGATAGGCTATGTAAACATTTACGTAGCCTATCACGGTGTTTTTTAAAAATCTAGCCATGATAGGCTACGTAAATCTTTACGTAGCCTATCACGTTTGTTTGTTTGTTTGTTTTACTTAGAAATGGCGGTGGTGGCAGCCGGTCATAAGACCGGCTGCTGCCGCCGAACCGCCACTGGAGCCGCCACCGCCAGGGACATTCGAACAAGGTAAGTCCAGTCCCGGGGGGGCGGGGGGCAGACCGTTCCTCCACCAATTTCGGGGGGCCGAATGCGCTGGCATTCGGCCTCCCCGAGATTCGTGAAGAAATTCTCTGACATCCCTAGTCCCATAGCATTGTGCACTACCTTGACGATTTCCTATTTGCGGGTCCATCTGGCACCCCCCAGTGCACACAGCTGATGCAGGAATTTTCCGCCCTCACAAATGAGCTGGGTGTACCTTTGGTGGGGGAAAAAACCAAGGGCCCTTCCCCCACTATTACATTTTTGGACATAGAACTGGACTCCATGAATCAGTTGTGTAGGCTCCCGGTCGACAAATTACAGGCCCTAAAGGACAGGATACAGCACATGCTTCATTCTAAGAAAGTCACACTGTTGGCATTGCAGGAAGTTGTTGGGCATCTTAATTTCGCCTGTCAGGTAGTTGCCCCCAGCAGGGCCTTCCTTAAATGCCTTTATAATGCCTTGCAGGGCCTGCGCTTGCTGCACCATCGCTTTCGGGTATCATCAGACATGAAAGATGATATTTTTGTGTGGCTGCATTTCCTTAATGCATTCAATGGCGTTTCCTTCTGGAGGAAGGAGTTGCTATTAGGGATGGCGGAGAATTTCTCCCTGAATCTTCGGGAAGCTGAGCGCCGACGCATTCGGCCCCCCGAAGTTGGTTGGGAAATTCTCTGCCGGCCCCCCGCCCCCCCCCCGGGAAGTCACTTACCTCCTGCGAATGTCCCTCTCGGCGGTGGGTCCCGATGGCGGTTCGGCGGCGGTTCGGCGCAGGCAGGGGCAGCGGCCGGTCTCCTGACCGGCTGCCACCACCGCCATTGCAAAAAAAAAAAAAAGTAAAGTAAACAAAAAAAAACCCACCTGTGATAGGCTATGTAACGATTTACGTAGCCTATCACGGCTAGATTTCCAAAGTCAGCTGTGATAGGCTACGTAAATCGTCACGTAGCCTATCACGGGTCACTTTGGAAAAAAAAAAAAGCGCGTACGCAAATTTGCATTCCTTATTTTGGCATGTCTAGTCTACATAAAGATTTACGTAGACTACGGCGAAAATAAGGGCACGCTATTTGCATTGCCCTTATTTTTGCCGTAGTCTACGTAAATCTTTACGTAGACTAGATGTGCCAAAATAAGGAACGCAAATGGCGGCGTCCCATGGGTGCCGCCATTTGCGTATGCGCTTTTTTTTTTCTAAAGTCACCCGTGATAGGCTACGTAAATCGTCATGTAGCCTATCTCGGGGTCTTTTTTTTTTTTTACTTTTTGTTTCACGGCCGTGGAGACGGGGTGCTTCTCCCCGGCCTGAATTTCGGTCGGGTGAGGCGGGACGCCTCTCCCCCCTCGCCTGAACTTCGGGGGGAAAAGCGAAGTGCCTCCCCCCCACCGCGAAGCCAAGCTGCGAAAAGGTAAGTGACTTTCGTACATCCCTAGTTGCTATTGGAAGCAGAACATCAGATACATTCTGATTCATCTGGGGCCCTAGGCTTTGGGGTTGTGTTTTGCGATCGATGGTGCCACGCACGTTGGCCAGCTGAGTGGTTAGACCTAGGCGTCGGAAGAGACCTTACTTTCTTAGAGCTCTTTCCGATATATGTTGCTGCGCACCTGTGGGCAGCCCAGCTTGCTAATTCTGTCGTGCATTTCTGGTGCAACAACCAAGCCACTGTCCAGGTCATTAATTCTTTGTCATCATGCAACAGTAGGGTCATGGCCTTGCTTCAGGCTTTCACTCTGCAGTGCCTGCGTTTTAATATTTTATTCCATGCACGACACATTCCTGGCATGGATAATGCCTTGGCTGACGCATTGTCATGAAAGCAGGCGCAACTTTTCCAAGAACTGGCCCCTTGGGTGCAGGCTATTCCAGACACCATGCCAGCCGCTCTGTGGGAAGTTGGCTGGAAGAGGCGGAACAGGCCATCCTGCAGTCCTTAGCCTCCAGCACGAGAGCGGCTTACGCCAGGTCAGGTAGGGAGTTCTTTTCATTCTGGGTGGCTGCACATCTTCCACAGTGCTGGCCAATACCGGTTGATCACCTACTGCAGTTTTGCGTGCGTGCCCACAGGCGGGGCCTAGCGGCCTGGACCATCGGGGGTAGGCTTGCTGCACTTGCCTTCAGGTCTAAAATGAAGGGTGTAGCAGATAACACGATGGACTTCCTGGTCCAGTGGATGCTTCAGGGCTGATCCAGGGGGTCCCAGGTGCCTCCTGACCCTGGACGCCCTCTGTCACCAGACATATTGCAGGGCTTGCAGGATCTGTGGCCTTCCTTGTGCAAATCCCCTCAAGAAGCCTCGTTGTTTCATGCTGCAGCTCTTACAGCATTCTTTGGGGCATTCAGGATATCGTAGTTGGTGGTGTCCGCTAAGGGCGACCTCTCGGGACGAGCCTTGCAGTTTAATGACTTACAGTTTTCTCAGCAGGGAGCCCTTATTCAGCTTAGGAGGTCCAAGACTGACCAGGGGGGAAGGGGTGTCAGCGTGTCCCTGTTTCCAGCCCCCATGCCAGACCTCTGCCCGGTCATGGCATTAAGGGATTTTCTGAAGGTTCAGGGAAACCTGCCCGGCCCCCTTTTTTGCCATACAGACTCTTCTCCTTTAACCAAATATCAATTTTGGGCAGTCACACAGCAAGCATTAAAGGTGCTGGGTTTGGGTGCTCTTCATTTCGGCACACATTCCTTCTGGATTGGGGCCGCCTCCACCACTGCATCTCTGGGGTTCCTGTCAGATAAGGTGCAGTCGGTCAGTAGGTGGAGCTCCAAGGAGTATCGGGCATACGTGAGGCCACTGTCGGGCCCTTAGCTTGTGTGGACATTTCCGTTCATTACTTTTCTTGTTCTTCTAGATCACTGGAGTGCGAGTGATCCAATGAAGGTGCTCATCTGCGGGGACAGTATGTTTTTTTGGGCCGGTCGGAGGGCCTCCTCCAGTTGCGGATCCCAGCTAGGGCTCAGCCGCTATGCCACCATTCAGTGGTTGGGCAGATGCAGGATGCGTTTGGAGAGCACCCTGCTCACGTTATTCCAGCAAGGGCTGGTGAAGGTTCCCCCACAGATTCTAGTGTTGCACTTAGGGGCGAACGATTTAGGCCTGCTGAAAGGCAAGGCCCTGATTCTTCAAGCTTGGGAGGACTTGCGGCTGATTTGGCGTTGCTGGCCAGGAATCACCATTATCTGTTCCAACCTGTTGCCTAGAGTGGCCTGGGGGGGTGGCTTGGATCCTCGTGCCATGGATAAGGCCCATAAAAAGGTCAACAGAGAGATCGGGAACTTCCTGATCAAACAGGGCGACCGGATCATCATCCACCCCAACATTTCTCCTGCTCGGGGGATACTCTACAGGGCGGACAGTGTTCATCTCACTGAACTAGGCAATGATGTCTTTTTGGCCGATCTGCGAAGGGGCATTTGGGAGTGTTTACTGCGCAGGTGGGGGGAGAGTAGGGATGTACGAAAGTCACTTACCTTTCACAGATTATGTTGATGGTGGGGGGGAGGTGTTCCATCCCCCCCCCGGAAACCTGGATGGGGGGGAGGAACTCCATTCCTCCCCCCCCAGAATCCTGGCCGGCCGGCTGGCTGTGCTCTGCAGGGATTCTGCAGAGCCGCCAGCCGGCTCCGCCAGGCAGCCAGACAGCATGCAGTCAGCCGTGATAGGCTACTTAAATGTTTACATAGCCTATCATGGCTGACTTAAAAAAACAAAACAAACAACGCGCGTACACAAATGGTGGCGGCTGTGGCCGCCGCCATTTGCGTACGCGTGTTGTTGTTTTTTTTAAGTCAGCCGTGATAGGCTATGTAAACATTTACGTAGCCTATCACTTTTTTAAAAAAACCTAGCTGTGATAGGCTACATAAATCTTTACGTAGCCTATCACATCTTTCTTTTTTTTTTTATACTGGAAATGGCGGCGGGGGCAGCCGGTCAGAAGACCGGCTGCCGCTGCTGCTGCTGCCGTCACCACCACCAGGAAGATCCGCCCCAGGTAAGTCTCGTCCAGGGTGGGCGGGGGGGCAGACCGTTCTGCCACCAATTTCGGGGGGCCGAATGTGCTGGCATTTGGCCTCCCCAGGATCTGTGGTGGAATTCTCTGACAACCCTAGGGGAGAGCGAATAAGCAGAGGCTTGTCACCCTCCTTTGGCAGCTCTGGGCGGGCTCTCCACTGGGGGAGTGGACAGGCGAGCATTCGTAGGCACCGTTTCAGGTGACTGGTAAAGCCCGAGTCTTCCGGCTCAGGGTTTTGTAGCCCCAGTTGGGAGATACGGCTTACGTTTGAGGCCAACCCTCCTCACCCACTCAGGTTCTGTGGCTTGAGCAGGGGTGACAGGGGAAGGTCTCCCAGCCCAGAACTGGGTATGTCCGATTGGTGGGCGAGGGCGGATGCCTCACCACAGACAATGAATGCCTCACTCTACACCTGTCATGTTGGTCTTGTTGGTGGTGTGCCCGCCGGTGCTTTCTTTGCAGATTGTAATCTATCAATAAATGTGGCCCCATTTATCCCAAATTGATTGGTGTTGTCTTGTCATTTCTCCCCTGTCCACTTGCAACAGTCATCCCTACCTTTTTTTTATGACCCTTTCTTGGTCCTGCCCCCTGACCACACTAAATGTCTATCCATTTGTTGACTTACTAGGTCAGCTGACCAGATCATGTGAAACACCTGTAAATCAGCTGACAAACTGCTGAATTACCTGATGCTCTCAAAGGCCAGGTACTCACATGTAGAACAAAATGAAAGAGAACAAATAAACACTAAGGTTGTCAGCTAGGCTCTGAGACAAGAATTCATGCATAATCTAGGAATATATCTCAAGACAAAACTCAAAATGGGATTATTATTTAATATTGTATTGATTGTTTTCATAAGAATGTATTGTGAATATGACGATGAACAACAATAAATGAGTATGAGACCCAGGAAAATCCCACTAGAAAGAATTGGTGAGAGTCCTCATCTTTCAGATAATTTATTACTATTTATTATTAGCAGCATTTATGTACATGGGGCTTTACATAAACAAGTATGACAAGTCACCAGGGGTCTTGCATTCTAAAATAGACACAGGGAAGCAGAATAATAATGGGGGAGGGGGAGGGGGATGAATGAGTAAGCAGGGAGAAAATATGCAATTACTTCAATTACAAGTAGATTGGCTTAATTATAATAAGACAGGGACAGGCAACTTTATGCCCTCCATATGGTTTGGACTACAGCTCCCAGAATCCCTGATCATTTGCTATACTGGCTGAAGCTGATGGAAGTTCTGAATAGGAATGATAAGCCAAATCCTGCAAGGGATAGCCTGATGGAAGTTCAGTCATTCTTTAGGTTAGTGCGCCCTTCTAAAATGTATACTGTACAAACACCAGTCAACACACTTGTGGATATTGTTTTTATATGCAAAATAATAAAAAAGGGTCTAAACCACCATGGAATGATCATGATGTAATACATGAATGTTCATTTTTTTTCTGCTGAGGCAATTTGACATATTTTGGCATACCAACTTGTGGTCATGTATGTTGTCTTCCAGTGCTTTGCTATCTCCATTCTGGCTGCTAGTGATAGAATTCGAACAAGTTCTTTCTATAAAATTAAGCTGGTGTATTGTTTTGTTTTGTTTTCCTTCTTTCTTGGAATGGATGAATTATCAATGGTGTGATGGCAAACACCAACAGATGATCACATCATGCCCTGCTCTGCTAATCTAATGTCTCCCAACATTAGTGAAAAGGATGGAGCTGATTCAGTAGTTTAGGTGAACTTGTGTCCATTCCTGAAGGATTATTTTAATGGCTAAGGTTAATGGTATTTCTAATATGTTTTTTCCCACAAATACCTGCTTGCCATTGTGAAATCTGCATACTTGGCTGATTTGAAATTATTAATGGCTTGCTTTAAGCTAGCTACTCGGGGAGAAGTGTCAATAATGTGTTCTCAAAATAACTGATATGAAGGGTTTCACAGCAGGACTCTGGACCGAGACACCAGTTACTAAGACACAGCACCACTTATGGATGTGAATGGGTGATGTACCATTATTTTCTTTTGCTAATGAAAACTGGAGAAGCAAAGCAAGTAGGAATACTTCTCAGGTTGTTCCTATGGCTCTGTTAATGCTTTCGTATAAATTGAAAAATCAAATAAGGAAATGTATTGGAACCGCTTAGCATAGCAATCTAAAACCTTCAAGTTTCACAGAGCATCAGGTGCAACTGCCATAATGATGATGATGATGATGATGATGATGATGATAAATTTAACAGTATTTATGAATCACTTATATTAAAGAAATGTCTAAGTGATGTAAAACAAACAAACTTCATAATACATAGGGCAATACACTGAGAATCATGATAATCAAAATATCTTTTGTTTTCTAGAGTAGGGATGGGTGAATCTATTTCCTTTCCATGTCACTTTCACGTGTTTCACCCATAATTTCATTCCATTTTCACATTCATCTGCATGAAAAACAAGCTAACATTTTTCTCAAAAGTAAACAGTATTTAAAATAAATGTCCTTCTGTATGTTAACTGATGCATATGTTTTACTGTGAGATTTGTTGGCTGGATCCATGAATTGAATTGAATTAAATGCATATATGTTTTAAAGGTGCATTTAGATGTATACTCAAAGTCTCAAACTGCTGAAAACTGCATTGCCGCATTTAGTGAAGTCCAAATCTACACATAAATCCAAAAGGTACAGACCAGGTAATTATTTCACATAGGAAATCATGAAAATTGGATTCCTCTTCTTGGGTGCTGCTTCCTACTCTTCAAGTGTAGCACATAGAAACATGCTCACATAGAAATATAACAAACTCCTATGCAGGATGTCAGCCATGGGTGGGTCTCAAAAACCACCCAGAGCTCTTATTATCAGGCAGAAGCTTTCTGTGCCATCTTGGTGTAGAACATTGTGTGTGTGAGAGAGAGAGAGAGGGGAGGGATCTCAAACCAGCAATGCATTACCTCCTGTGCCCCCATAAGACCAGCGGACTATGCTTTGTGTTTCAAGGCCACCACCTAGGGTACAGTACTGTCTACTTGAGGATTATTAGCTGACACCAATGGTGGCAAATTCTTGTCCACCACACCCTATAAAACCCTGGTCTCCTTTGTCTGAGCTTATCTCGTGTGTGAGGTCATAGCCTAAACTCCTGCTTCATGGGATCTTGACTCTCCCTGGTTTTGGTGAGGCACTTGGCTCTGGTCTTTCTGATCCGTATTTACTGCTCTGGAACTTAATCTTAACCTGTTTTGGATCCACCTCCGGACCACTTTGACAGACTGACAGGTCCCAGAACCCAGCTTTGCTGAGACTGGATTGCTGGTCAGAAGAGAACCACAGGCAGTTCATGCATCAGGGCACTCTCCCAACAGCCCAGAATTCTTCTTGCTTAGAAAACTCCCCGATCTACTGTATCCTCTTGTTTCAGTTGAGATTATCCTTCCTCAGCCTGGTGTCCTGCAGATGTTTTGGACTACAACTCCCATTAGACACAGTCAGGATACGCAGTGGTCATGGATGATGGGAAGTGACAACCCAAACATTGGAAGGACATCCGGTGGGGAAGGCTGGTCTAGGCAACTTGTTGATGAAGACAACTTGGCTATTCCTCTGTACCACCAGGCTGTTGTCCCTCCCCAAGGTTCTTCCTCATTCTTGGTCCTGACTGAGCTCCACACAGATGTATCTTATGTCTCAAATACTATTGTCATAATTTCCTGGAGTAACTTCCTGGCAGATTATGATACTATGGTTGAACTATTGGTTATCTAGAGCCTCTATGTCCAGTGGCAGTTTGCCATTGCGTACCAGTTCCTGGAAAGCAACAATGGGTGAGGGCCATTGCCTTCATGACCTGCTTGGGGCTGCTTTGACCTTTCCATTAGGGCAGGGGTTATCACAAGTGGCCCACCCATGCATTAGGGCAGTCAGTTGGGCACTTTGAAAGTGGGATGCTAGGCTGAGACCTCAATCCTAAACCCACTTTCATGACAGTAAGAACCCTTGAATCCAAAATTATCTACATCTGAGAATATGTACATACTATTGTACTGGAAAATGACGTTTGGTGTGTTCTACTGGGGCTTGTCTTACATTCTTATTGAAACGATTACTATAAAATTACTTGAGTATTTCTCCCAAGAAGGACAGGCATGGTTGGGCACCTGCCAAGGACCTACACCCCAGCCAGGGCCGCTGACAAGAGGGCCCTCAAATTGTTCTTCCTCTTCACCTTTGGCAACCTGCTTCTTCACCTGTCTCTCACTCTAGCCCAGGCAATGGTGATGAGAAGGAGGAGCAGTAGATGCCACTGCCTACTTGTTCACTGGCTCTCTGCCATTCAAGCAAGCAAATGGTAGCAATGATGAGAAAGAGGAGCAATAGCAGCTGGTAACAATGGTGGTGAGGAGTAGGGCTGTGCACTGCTTTGGCCCAAGGCCCAAACCCTGAGTCAAAGTGGGCTGCTTCGGGCCACTTTGTGCCCCCACCAAGGTGAAGCGGAGGGGGCACAAAGTGGCCCAGAGCGGGTTGGGGGCTCGGTGCACTTTGGTCCCTGGCCCAGCCCCCCCAGCACCTCCAGGTCCTTACTTGAGCTGCCTTCTCCTCACCGCCGCCTCTGCCACCGTGCCACGCCTCTGCCACCACACTGCCTCCTGAGGCCTGGACGCGTGGTGACTCTTTTTCTAGGGGATCGCCATTTTTAGAATGGCGACTCCCTGCAAGAAGAGTCGCTGCATGTCTAGGCCTCTGGAGATGGTGGTGCCGGTGGCAGCACCAGTGGCAAAAGCGGGGGCAGCCCGCAGCTGCCACCACCCGCCGCCATCTCCTGAGGCCTGGATGCGTGGAGGCGGAGGAGGCAGAGGTAGTGAAGACAGCAGCAACAGTGGGTGGCGGTGAAGGCGGGTAATGGAGAAGGTGGTGCAACAGAGAAGGCGGCAGAGGCAGTAGAGGTGGCCCAGGTAAGGAGCTGGGAGGGCATGGGGGGGGGACCCGCTTCAGGTTGGGGGTCAAGGCGGGTCGGGGCCCCCTGAAACTGCCTGAGGTGGATTGGGTCCACCTCGGAAGCCCCAAAGCGGCCTCCGAGTTGGATCGGAGGGTCCCTGCACAGCCCTAGTGAAAAGGTAGACTCACTGACAGAGGGACCCTTTGGGAATGCCTAATCCAAGGCCCCTCAAAAAAACATGGAGCTGGCAATGCTCCCAAGCAAGAACCTCACATTTGTCTTGAAATGCCACTTTAAGCCAATCTCAGGGAAAACTTGGAGATGTGGGCCATTTTGGTGAAACGTTTCTATGCCTTTCCTTGAAATTCTTCAGAGGGTTCCCTAAGCAGAACTTCCACATTAGTCTCAAAATTTCACTTGAGGCAATTGGTAGCAATTTTAATTTTAAACAGGGTCCTGGTGATAAATTTTACCAGGAACCCTTGACGATGAATCATACCGGTAACCATTTCCTCTTCCAAAGATTATTACCAATGATAAAAGTTGCACTTCTGTTAATTTCCCAGCTCATGTGCAGCCCTGAAAATTGGTTGTGGCAACTCTCTCTTCCTTCTTTTTAGATGCATTATTTTTATTAGATAAAGATTATTTTTCCCCAAGTCCCCAGGAATTTTATGGAATTAGAAAACCCTGAAATGAGAAGCAAATTACTTAATTTGCTCCACACGCATATTTTATAATTTCTAGGTATTTGGGAAATCTGATTGCTGTGGAAAGCATAATTAATCAGAACAGCCTCTGAGGATAAAGTGTTGTGTCCATTAAATTAAGTTTTCTCTCGGTATTGTGCCCTGTGAGTGACATGTTGTAGCAATTTTGAATCCCTGGAAAGGATCAGCAGACTGTGCCTCGGGCATTTAGGGAAGGCTCCGCTTATCATCAACAGCTTTGAAGTAACAGATATACAGCCAAAATCCAAAGTTGCCCTTACCTGAAGAATACGGATGACACATTAATCCGCTGGGCTTGATTTCTGGATATTGTTGTTCTGCTGGTGTGGATAGTTATCCCAAGCGTTCTGAATATGTCCAGTTCTATCTGCTTTTCTTCTTGCAGGGTTGGGGAGGGGAAGATTTTCAGTGGCCCAAGATTTTCAGTGGCCCATCTCTTGCTTGAACCACCTAGGCTGAGGCGGTGGTAGGGAACAAGGTCAGAGTACGCATTAGAATGTGCATCCCTGTGTTGATGTCTGTCAGTACTGCTTCAGTCTCAACTGGGTCTGCATTCTGATGCACATTGGAATGCACATTCCAATCCACAATGAGTGCAACTACTTGTTGCATGTAACAAATATAACTGCAGCTGGATTTGGAGAGATAATCTGTAGAGGCTGAATACTGACAGTGGGTGAGGTCAGAGCCAGCAGTGAGTGGAGCCAGAGTCAAAGCAGGGAGAGCTGGAGCTAAAGCGGGTGATGTTTTCAAAGTGGGCATAGTTTGAAACTAGGCAGAGTGCTGCATGTGGCCCTTGGTTACACAGGTTCCCCACCTCTGGTGTAGGCTATGAAGTGAAAGAGCAGTGATCTCCTGTTCTGATGTGGCACAAGGACGTTGCCAGGCTACATCAGTGCCAGAGTTCTCTGTGCATGTCCAAAGTGGCCCTCCCACCATTGCTGAAACATTTCTGATTATGGGCGACCTGTAAGTGCAAGAGGTCTCTGTACACAACCGAGTCAGGGCTAATGTCAAGTGTAGGCATGGATGGCCACCTACCAAGCAGAGCCCCCCTGGAGTAGTGCAGGAGTTCTCTGTGCATGTCCAAAGTGGCCCTCCCACCATTGCTGAAACATTTCTGATGATGGGCGACCTGTAAGTGCAAGAGGTCTCTGTACACAACCGAGTCAGGGCTAGTGTCAAGGGTAGGCATGGATGGCCACCTACCAAGAGCCCAGATCCCAGCAGAGGCCCCCTGAAGTAGCTCCTCCTCTTAACTGTTGTAAGCTGCTTGTTCACCTGCCACCATTCTTTGGCCCAGTCAGTGGTGGAGGAGAAGGAGGAGCAGCAGATGCCACTGTCTGCTTGCTCACTGGCTCTCTACCTGTCAAGCAAGCAAGTGGTAGCGATGATGACAAAGTGGATGAGGAGCAAGTACAGCTGGTGACAATGGTGTTGAGAAGGTAGACTCACTGATGGAGGGGACCCATGGAGGGTATCTTTCCCAAGGTCCCTCAGAAACCTGAGCCAGAACCATTCAAAGTGGCCCACCATTTGCTGAAACATTTCAGCATATGGGAGATCTATGCAAGCTCTTTCCCAGACATTACAAACAGCAGTAGCTGCACAGCCAAATAGCAGTGATTTGTTGTGAGGTAGGAAGCTTTAAAAAAAATAATAATGTTGGATTTCCTTCACTTTGATGTTGCCATGAAAGGAACATGCCATCATAATCACCCTCATTTGTGTCTTGCAGTGGCATGCCATCAGTGCCTTGTGGCTCATGGAGACATGTTTGGATATGCATGTTGGTCCATGGAACTGAGTTTCATGGCAGCCAGAATAATAAAAGCAAGTGCAGCATATTAAAATAATAGGTGACTCCACCCTCAGCTTTTATGAACAGAGACCAGTGAGGCAGAAAACACATGTTGTTGTGTGTGGTTATACTGACTGGACGTTCTTGAGGTCTGAATACTGCAGCTATTCTGGTCTTATGTGTCACTGCTGTGCTAGCTATACCCAAACATACATCTCTGCCTCTTCTGGTTTATTAATAAAATGGGTGTCTTTATGATGGCTGTGTGCGGGCCTGTATGAGACACATTACACCTCCCAGAGCCAAGACACAGACAGCTGATGAGGTTCTCTGCAAGAACAAATACAGAGCAGGAAAGTTGATCATTGTCTCAGCTGGAACAGGAAGTCTTTGCAGCCCCTCCTGCTGAGGAGAGCCAATGGCCCTGGAGCAGAGTCACTTCAGGATCTGGAGACTTTTTGCTGCATAGGCAGGTCCTCCAACTGGTAGACTTGGTGGTTCACCACATTGGGCAGATGTGCACAGAGCTGTAGGGGTGTACGAAACCCCACTTACCTGGCTCCGCTGGGTTCTGCTGGGGGGGAGGCGCTCTGTCCCTCCCCCCGGAATCCTCCCCCCGGAATCCTGGACGGCCAGCTCCGCTCTGCCGGGATTCCGCAGAGCCGCTGGCCAGCTCTGCCAGCAGCCAGACATCTGGCCGCTGGCTAGCAAGAACGCAAATGGCGGCTGCCGTAACCACTGCCGTTTGCGTCCCTGTATTCAGCTGTGATAGGCTACGTAAAGACTTACGTAGCCTATCACGTCTGGGTTAAAAAAACAAACAAAAACAAAATGTGTATGCAAATGGCAGCAGCTACGGCCGCTGCCATTTGCGTTCCTTATTTTTGGCCATCTTAGTCTATGTAAATATTTACGTAGACTAAGACAGCAAAAATAAGGGGAATGCAAATAGTGTAGCGGACGCTATTTTCGTTCCCCCTTATTTTCGCCATCTTAGTCTACGTAAATATTTACATAGACTAAGACGGCCAAAAATAAGGAATGCAAATTTTTGTTCTTGTTTTTTTAAGTCAGACGTGATAGGCTACGTAAGTCTTTACATAGCCTATCATGGCTGACTACAGGGACGCAAATGGTGGTGGCTATGGCCACCACCATTTGTGTCCCTGCTAGCCAGCGGCTGGGTGTTCGGCTGCTGGCGGAGGTGGCTGGCGGCTCCGCGGAATCCCCGCAGAGCGGAGCCGGCCGGCGAGGATTCCGGGGGGAGGGACGGAGTGCCTCCCTCCCCAGCGGAAGCCAGTGGAGCCAGGTAAGGGGACTTTCGTACATCCCTAATTACGTAGCCTATCATTAATGGGGGGGGGGAAACAGATTGCAAATGGCGGCGGCGGCAGCCGTTCGGAAGACCAGCCGCCGCTTCCACGGCTGAAGCCGCCGCCGGAGCTGCGCTGTCCGGAACATCCGCCCCAGGTAAGTCTCGTCCTGGGGGGGGATCCTCAGGGGGCGGGGAGGTGGCAGGCCGTTCTGCCATGGAGTTCGGGGGGGCGAATGCACTCGCATTTGGCCTCACCGAGATCTGTGGCGGAATTCTCTGACATCCCTACAGAGCTGTGGGGTTTGGTTCAACTACCAGATGCTTCTGAAGATAGCACATGGCGTGCAGTCCCTTTCTGGTGGAGGTAGGGAGAAGTTTCCCCTCCCATGTATTATAGAAATTTCAGTTGTAATATATCTGTTATCCCATGATTTTATAAGCTAGACTATGTCTATTCTATCTTTGTGTGAAATTGTCATGCCAAACAAAGACACAGTGCCTTATGAGAGACTCAGGAATGCCAAGAACGTATTTACGTTACAGTACAAGACTACCTCTCTGCGCTAGGGATGGCGGAGAATTTCTCCCCGAAACTTCGGGGGGGCGAGCGCCAACGTGTTCGGCCCCCCGAACAAGTTTTGGGGAGAAATCCTCTGAACCCCCCCGCACCCCGCACCCGCCCCGGGACGGAACTTACCTTCGCCGAATGTCCCTCCCGGCGGCGGGTCCGGCCGGCGGTTCGGCGGGTGTTGGAGCGGGGCGGGAGCGGCAGCCGGTCTTTCGACCGGCTGCCGCCACCGCCATTGCAATAAAAGAAAAAAAAATGCCCCCTGATAGGCTACGTGATGATTAACATAGCCTATCACGGCTAGATTTGCAAAGTCAGCCGTGATAGGCTACATCAATCGTCATGTAGCCTATCACGGGTGACTGAAAAAAAAAAAAAAAGCACATTCGGATAATGGCGGCCCCCATAGGGAGCCTCCATTCGCGTTCCTTATTTGGTCGCTGCAGTCTACGTAAAGATTTACGTAGACTACGGCGAAAATAAGGGCAACGCTATTTGCGTTGCCCTTATTTTCACCGTAGTCTACGTAAATCTTTACGTAGACTACAGCGACCAAATAAGGAACGCGAATGGAGGCTCCCTATGGGGGCCGCCATTAGCGTACGCACTTTTTTTTTTTTTTTAAAGTCACCCGTGATAGGCTATGTGACGATTGACGTAGCCTATCACGGCTGACTTTGCAAATCTAGCCGTGATAGGCTACGTAAATTGTCACGTAGCCTATCAGGGGGCGTTTTTTTTTTTTAAAAAAAACTTTCGCTTTTGCGGCCGGGCGAGGCGGGAAGCCTACCCCCCGGCCTGAATTTCAGCTGGGGCGAGGCGGGAAGCCTCCCCCCCGGCCTGAACTTCGCGGGGGGAGCAGCGAAGCGCCTCCCCCCCACCGTGAACAAGCTTCGGCGAAAGGTAAGGGACTTTCGTCCACCCCTACTCTGCTCATGCCTAGATATGTGAAAGGTGCTGCCTGTCTTCTGTTTCCCTCTCAGCTAGATGAAGAGATTAGTACAGCGTAAGCGTAAGACAGCCCCCAAAGGTCTTGCCTATATAAACTTTTGGATCACATCACTTTATTGTGACCTTTGTTGGAGCATTAGCCCCAAGGGTTGCCTTTATCTGCAGAATAAAATCATGTTGGACCAGATCTCTGCCTCCTCTTGTTCTTGGTAAACAAATTGGAAAGTCTACCAGGGAAAAGAACACAATTTTTGTAACACATGCACAGTGTTTTAATTTCCCCATAGACGTCAGAAGTGGGACTTAAGAATGAATGCTCTCTGGGAGCCTACAAATGTCGAGAAGAAGCACTGAAAGTGAAAGCATAGCCTCCAGGAAATCTTCTGGGGGTCTAGCTCAGCGTCTTGATGTACAAGAGCCAGGTCCCAATCATGCAGCAGATGAAATGCCCCAAAGGGCTCCACCCACTAGCATCGCCTCCTGTCTTCCATAATGCTGTCACCAGTAGGACAGGTCAGAATCAGAGATGGTTCTGAGGCAGTAAATACTCCAGGTCTCCCATTATCAGAAAGATGACATTTTTTGCAACTTTTGCCTGAATCAAGATGAGGCAGCTATCCCCCCACCCTGCACCCCTAAACCTCTCCAAGAATTCTCCTGGGAACAAAGCTACATCATGACGTAGTATTCTTTCCAGGGGCATTCTGTGGGCAGCCAAGGGTCTGTACTCTGTTCCCATGAGTAATTTACTCTGAACTGGCTGCATGTGGAGGTCATTAGGGATACATGAATTTTGGGCCATCCAGCAGCCACCCAGGAGCTTATCAGGGGGAAAAAATGGATTTCCTGAGACTGCTTAAAGTTCAATTCTTTTCCTCAAGTCAGGTTCTCCCCAGTATAGTTGCTGTGTGCCCCAACCCCCACATTTACCTCGGGTATTCTAGCCCTGCCCAGGTGTGTGCCTTTCACCATGACTCCAGTCAAGGGGTGTTTCCTGTGTGTTTCCCATCCCTGCACAAACCAGATAGTGTCTACTCAGAAGTAGCTCCCACTGTAGTCAATGAGGCTTGCCCTTTGAATGCCCACATCACTACTTACTGTGATCCACCTCAATTGAAATGGCACAGTTTAAAGCCCAATTCCCTAATAGGGATGGCAGAGAATTCTTCCATGGATCTCAGTGAGGCTGAATGCCAGTGCATTCGGCCCCCCAAAATCTGTGGCGGAATGGCCTGCCCACCCCCACGGATCCCCCCCGGGATGAGACTTACCTGGGTTGGATCTTCCGGGTGGCAGCGGATCTGGCGGCGGTGGCGGATGGTGTTCCAACTAGCTGCCGCTGCCGCCATTTGCAGTATTTTTTATTTTTTACAAAGACGTGATAGGCTACGTAAGTTTTTACGTAGCCTAAAACGTCTGGGTAAAAAAAAAAAGGCATACGCAAATGGCGGCGGCTACCGCCCAATCATGCTACGGCCGTCACCACTTGTGTACGCGGTTGTTGTTGTTGTTGTTACCAACGTTTTATGCTACGTAAAAACTTACGTAGCCTAAAATGACTGGGTAAAAAAAAAAAAAAAAAGGAACGCAAATGGCGGCGGCCATAGCTGCTGTCATTTGCGTATGCGTTTTCCCCCCCCCCCCGAGCCCTCCGCGGCTGGAAATCCGGCTGCGGACGGCTCTGGCCTGGCTGGGCCTGGCCGGCTGCTCCGCGGAGCTGCCGCGGAGCACAGCCGGCCGCGGAGGATTCCGGACAGAGCGCCTCACACCAGTCGAGGATTCCGGGGGGAGGGACGGAACGCCTCCCCCCCACCATCAACATAATCCGTGAAAGGTAAGTGACTTTCGTACATCCCTATTCCCTAAGTGCTGTAAAGCATGATCTCGCGGCTCCAGTTCTCCATTGTTGGCTTGATTGCCTTAGGAAGTAACTACTTTGAACCTTCGTTATCGGGATCCTGAGGGTTAAAATGCAGGCTGCTTTCTGTCTTTTTGTTTATTGCTGTCTTTCCCACAACAAACCCATTAGTGTCTCCTCAGAACTTGGTCCTATTGCGCTGAATGAGGCTCACCCTCTGAATGCCCACATCAGTACTTACAGAGATCCCCCTCAATTGAAATGTCACGGTTTAAAGCCCAATTCCCTAAGTTCAGTTGAACGCTATCATGATGCTCCGATTCTCCACTGTTTGCTTTATTGCCTTGTTGTTGTTCAGTCGTTCAGTCGTGTCCGACTCTTCATGATCCCATGGACCACAGCACACCAGGCCTTCCTGTCCTGCGCTCTCTCCCGGAGTGTGCTCAAATTCATATTCATTGCATCGGTGATGCTATCTAGCCATCTCATCCTCTGCCGTCCCCTTCTCCTTTTGCCTTCAGTCTTTCCCAGCATCAGGGTCTTTTCCAGAGAGTTTTCTCTTCGCATTAGGTGGCCAAAATATTTGAGCTTCAGCTTCAGTATCTGTCCTTCCAATGAGCACTCAGGGTTGATTTCCTTTAGTATGGACTGGTTTGACCTCCTTGCAGTCCAGGGGACTCGTAAGGTCTTCTCCAGCACCACAGTTCGAAAGCATCAATTCTTTGGCGCTCAGCCTTCCTTATAGTCCAGCTCTCACAGCCATACATTACTACTGGGAAAACCATAGCTTTGATTAGACGGACCTTTGTCGGCAAGGTGATGTCTCTGCTTCTTACTATGCTGTCTAGGTTTGCCATAGCTTTCCTCCCAAGGAGCAAGCGTCTTTTAATTTCATGGCTACAGTCACCGTCTGCGGTGATCTTGGAGCCCAAGAAAGTAAAATCTGTCACTGCTTCCATTTCTTCCCCTTCTATATGCCAGGAAGTGATGGGGCCAGATGCCATGATCTTCGTTTTTTTAATGTTGAGTTTCAAACCAGCATTTGCACTCTCCTCTTTCACCCTCAACAAGAGGCTCTTGAGATCGTCTTCGCTTTCTGCCATTAGGGTGGTATCGTCTGCATATCGGAGGTTGTTGATAATTCTCCCGGCAATCTTAATTCTGACCTGTGATTCATCCAACCTGGTGTTTCTCATGATGTACTCTGCATATAAGATAAATAAGCAGGGTGACAATATGCAGCCTTGTTGTACTCGTTTCCCAATTTTGAATCACTCGGTTGTTCCATGTCTGGTTCTTACTGTTGCTTCTTGACCCTCGTACAGGTTTCTCAGGAGACAGGTAAGGTGGTCTGGTACTCCCATCACTTTAAGAATTTGCCACAGTTTGTTGTGATCCACACAATCAAAGGCTTTAGCGTAGTCAATGAAGCAGAATAGACGTTTTTCTGGAATTCTCTTGCTTTCTCCATGATCCAGCGAACGTTGGCGATTTGATCTCTAGTTCCTCTGCCTCTTCGAAACCCAGCTTGTACTTCTGGTAGTTCTCGGTTTGCATACTGCTGAAGTCTAGCTTGTAGGATTTTGAGCATCACCTTGCTGGCATGTGAAATGAGCGCAATTGTGCGGTAGTTTGAACACTCTTTGGCATTGCCCTTCTTTGGAATTGGAATGTAAACTGACCTTTTCCAGTCTTGCGGCCATTGTTGAGTGTTCCAAATTTGTTGGCATATTGAATGCAGCACTTTAACAGCATCATCTTTTAGGATTTTAAATAGCTCAGCTGGAATACTGTCATCTCTGCTAGCTTTGTTGTTACTAATGCTTCCTAAGGCCCACTTGACTTCACTCTCGAAGATGTCCGGCTCAAGTTCAGTGACCGCACTATCATGGCTATCAGGGACATTCAGATCTTTCCTGTATAGTTCTTCTGTGTATTCTTGCCACCTCTTCTTAATCTCATCTGCTTCTGTTAGGTCCCTGCCTTCTTTGTCCTTTATCATGCCCGTCTTTGCACAAAACGTTCCCTTGAGATCTCTGATTTTCTTGAAAAGATCTCTAGTCTTTCCCATTCTGTTGTTTTCCTTGATTTCTTTGCATTGTTCATTTAAGAAGGCCTTCTTGTCTCTCCTTGCTATTCTCTGGAACTCTGCATTCAATTGGATATATCTTCCCCTTTCTCCCTTGCTTTTCGCTTCCCTTCTTCCTCAGCTACTTGTAAAGCCTCATCAGACAGCCACTTGGCTTTCTTGCATTTCTTTTTCTTTGGGAGGGATTTCGTTGCTGCCTCCTGAACAATGTTACGGACCTCCGTCCATAGTTCCTCAGGCACTCTGTCTATCAGGTCTAATCCCTGAAATCTTAATAGGGTTGGCGGAGAATTTCTCCCCGAAACCTCGGAGGGCTGAGCGCCAACGTGTTCTGCCCCCCGAAGAAGTTTCGGGGAGAAATTCTCTGCACCCCCCGCCCCCTGCACCCCCCCCGGGACGGGACTTACCTTTCCCGAATGTCCCTCCCGGCGGCGGGTCCCGGCGGCGGTTCGTCAGGTCTTCGTCAGGGGCGGGGGCGGCAGCCGATCTTTCGACTGGCTGCCGCCGCCGCCATTCCAATAAAACTAAAAAAACCCACGCCCCCGTGATAGGCTACGTGACGATTAACATAGCCTATCACGGCTAGATCTGCAAAGTCAGCCGTGATAGGCTACGTAAATCGTCACGTAGCCTATCACGGGGGCGTGTTTTTTTAAAAAACTTTTTATTTCGTGGCTGGGCGAGGTGAGGCGCCTCCTCCCCGGCCTGAATTTCAGCCGGGTGAGGTGGGAAGCCTCCCCCCCGGCCTGAATTTCGGCCAGGGCGAGGCGGGAGCCTCTCCCCCCCGGCCTGAACTTCGGAGGGAAAGCAGCGAAGCACCTCCCCCCCACCGCAAAAAGCTGCAAGACCAGGTAAGTGGCTTTCGTGCACCCCGAGAAATCTATTTATTGCCTTAGGAAGTAACTAATTCACAGTTTTGTTATGGAGATCCTGAGCAGTACTGGTTTGGTTAGAAAGGGGGCTGGTGTTTTCCCATCCCTGTGTTCTCCCCTCCCCCGCTTCCCTTAGCACAAGCATATGTGTGTCTACTCAGAAGTAACACCCATTGTGTTCAATGAGGCTTGGGGCTCATTGGGAGGCTTGTCTTACAAATGAACACAAGGGGAAGTAACTACTTCACACTTCCCTTACAGAGCCTGGAAAGGGGAGAGGGAGCCTCTCTAATTGATTAAGCAGCCCCTGCCACTCAGATGATGTTCACCCCACCACACACACCCTACTCAGAAGGAAGTTATGTGAAGCTCCCTTAGAATGGTGCGATGTACACCCCCGTGGATTCCTGCCCGGACCAAAAGTGGATCCTTCAAAAATGTGGGTGAGCCACTTTTCCCTTCTTCCATTGTTATGGAAACAGGGCCGAAGTCACTAGATTAAGCATGCACTAACCTGCTGTTGCTGCCTCTTCTCCTTCTTCTCCTTCACCACAACCACAAAAGTGCCCAATACCCCCACTTTTGCAGGGGATGAATGGCCCCATGAGATTGTGTGTGTGTGTGGGGGGGAATATTCAGTGCATCTTTAATCAAGAACTGATCCTCACCCTGCATCTCATGAGGCCGATATGGGAAAAGGCAGAGACTGGTTTCATGTATTGTTCCAACAACGTCTGATTTCCAACCAAGGGTCGAAACTACCCTGTCTACACCACACCCTAGATCTCCTGCATGACCATGGCTGGACAGCTAACAGCTTGAACTGTGGATGTGAAGCCATGACGCTGGTCTTCTGGTGGCAGGTCAGGTAGTGTCCTTCCCTCTTTCTTAAAAGAATATGAGTAGCATTGCCCCAAGAGATGAGCGAGAGTGGCTCTGCAGGGCCATTGGGGTGGAGAGATGATGTGCTTTGCACCTTCAGTGTTCAACGCTGGGCTTCACCACACCAGGCTTTTTATTCCCCAGTTTACAGGAGCTTCTGCTTTGGGTTTCTATGCTGGAAAAGATCAGCTCCTTACATGGGCTGACACATGCTGCAAGTTCTCTGCAGCCTCAGGGCAGACAGCGAGAGAGCGAGCCACAAATTAATGGGTGTCCTGAGGGATCCAAGTCTCTCTCTCTCTGTGTGTGTGTGTGTGTGTATGTGTGTGTGTAAAGCAGTGCAGGGCTTTGTTGCTGTCAGTTGTTTTCATGGGGGGGTTGCCATCTTCCTCTTCCTCTCTGCCCGCTCTGCGTTTGCTTTGAGCCTCTGCAAGCCCAGCCAAGAAAACTCTCCTCTCAGCCTAGGTGAGACACACTGGAGGAGGGAGGGGGGAAGGGCCAATGTGATTTTTCTGCTCCAGCCCAATGGCTAAGTTCTTCCCAGGCTGTGGTTATAGTGGAATCACACAATTACACATGGCCATGAAAACAGATTAACGTTTGAATAGTGCATTATCTCTGATCTTTTAAAAAGTGGGATAAAGTTAAAAAAAAACCACTGGATGTGCCTTGGAGGTTGGCAATGTGAAAAGGACTCGCAAACATCCATAAATGACCCACCACAAGTGCAAAATAAAAGCCTCATGTGAAGGAGCCCATTATTTCGAACTCATGGAACTGTTCATAGCTGTCATGACCAGTGGTTTTGGTATGAAAGCTGCCACATATTTGTGGTGTATCACCCAACAAGAAGGGCTCACAATTATTCTTTGTGGCTTGCCTGTCTGTGGTATGTCACAGCCTGTTTGGTTGGTGTAATGTAGTAACTTAGGCTGCATTCCTTTGCATGCTTACATGAACATATTGGGACTTACTTCTGAGTAAACATGCATAGGGATTGTGTGTCATGCATGTGGTTTAGAAGGGCTTTGATTGAAATACCAGCTTGCCGGCTAGTTTAGATAGGGAAATTGGGTGGAGGAGGAAAAGAAGTGTTAAACCTCATCTTCTCCACTGTAATGGTTATGCTCCAATGTTGGGGGTGGCTGGGTGGCTGTGGGTGCTTTTAAAATAAATGTAAAACTTTACAACAATGATCTAATCAAGGATTGTCAAGGTCTTGTCAGATTGGCCCCTCGGACATGAACTTGTTGGATGGCTTTTGGAGATTCCCAATTTTCACGGCCTCAGCAATATGAGAATGAAACCCTGTTCTTCAGGGTTGTAGTCAGGATGATGGAGATAACTTCTAGAGTGCTGTGAACACTCTCAAGTGCTATATTCAGTATCGTAGAACAGGGTGTACATTTTCTTCCAACAGGGCAAAAGTTTCTGCTGCCAAAGGGCATGGACTTTTAAATAAACTTTCACCCTGTGTTACTGCTCCTTGAATTTGAAAGCCAAAGTCCCACCATAACCTGAGCAGTTAATACAATCTATTGCTGTATGATGGATTTTTTTTGTCAAGTTGAATTGATCTGTCCTCCTTGTGATTTGCAAGATGGAGTGAAAACAGAAAACGCAATCAGGATTCATGGTGCCCCTGAAAGAACTCCGCTATGTCAGTCTCTCTCTCTCTCTCTCTCTCTCTCTCTCTCTCTCTCTCTTTCAGACTTGGAAGTAACGGAAGGCTGTGGTGGCTATTTCTTTGATTTATTGAAAATAAAGCACCCTTGGTTAACATTGTAATGAAGAGGGTCTTTCTTTTGGTACTCCTGATCTTAGGACCGATTATTTCCTCCACTGCAAATCTATCGTGTGTGTGTGTGTGGGGGGGGGTACGAGTACCCCTCTCCAGAAATCCTTAACAAAATTTGATTTATTAAGCTGCTACTCACACATGCCAAAGCAAAAGCTTTCTTAGGGCACTGTGTTTTGTGAGGGGTGCATGCCGAATATATGTGATGCAAAAAAGAAAAAAGAAAAGAAAAACGAGGACGATTTGTGAAGAAGTCATCCTTGTAAAGCTATTGGTTCTGGTCATCAGCCTTTATCCAATGCTTTGGTGATGATGCTGCTGCTCTATTTGGGAAGTTGGCTAGCTCTCAAGGCAGTCTCTCTCTCTCTCTCTCTCTCTCTCTCTCCTCAAAGGCTGTTCCACAGTGAAAATATGCTCAGTGCAGCTGAGTGCATGAATGAAAAAAGCCTCTGATACCTTCTAGTCTAGCAAAATGCAGCACAACACTCAACTTACCCTGGCATTTCTCCTGTCCCAGGTAAGGAATTGGGTTGGTCCCAAGTGTGTGTGTTCTGTATCTACCTATGCTTCTGTTATTCTTTTTTCTTTTTTTTCTTTTTTTTTTTTGCATTTGGCTATTTGGAAGTGTCTGATTTCTCAGTGATCGCACGCTGGCTAGAAATACTGTGTAGTGGATATGAGAATAGCATCTGCTCAGTGAGAAATGCGTCCGAGGGTTCCAGTGACGAGAAATTGGCTACATTGTGTGTGTGTGTGTGTGCTTGCACATTTGTATTTTCTTCACATCAAGGAGAGTAGGAATCTCTCCAGTATGCCTTGGTAGCAGCAGTAAGATTTTTCTTTCACCTTAAAATGCTTCAACTTTGATTTGCTTCGCCTTCCTGGGGCTAATGCCAGGATCTGTTACAAGCAGTTCATTGTGTTTATTATGCCCTTTTTGAAAAAGAAAATGAAGAACTGAGATTTAAAAAATACAAAGAGGAATAAGTACTGTAAAAGATCTTTCTCCTACACCCCCCACTGCCCCGCCAAATCCTTGGTGGATTTGTAATACTGAGCATTTGTGACTTGCTTGGTAGCCTCTCCTCCCTCCTCAACTGTAACAGATCTCCCTCTTCCAGAAAGGCTGCAAAAAAGATTGGAGGGGGTGGGGGGGGGGAGACTCAGCCTTTAAAAAAGCAAGAGGCTGTGGAGCTCTGCTGTTGCTGTCAGTCAAAAGCCGAGAAACTAGCTGGTCTCCAACTTCTGCACTCCCTCTCTTCCCCTCTCTCTTCCCCTCTGTGAATGTGGAACAGCATTCATTTTAGAAGGTGGTGTGTGATGTTTAAGGCTCCTTTGTTGTCATTTGGCGTACTGCTCTCACAGCCCTTTTCATCCCTGTCCCCCTTTTTTGAAGACTGTCTTAGGAGCTGAAGAAGCTCCCATCCAGTTGCAGTCTTGTTTGGATCCTGGGGAGGGTACTCCGTGGAGAATCTCTGGAGATAAAAGTTAATTCCCTTTTGGCATGGGGACTTGACTTGCTTTGGCTTTAATCCTTGAGGTTGTGCCAGAGACCAATGGTCTGGACAAGACAATCTTCCATGGAGTTGTGCCTGCCTGAGGTTCCCAAAAGCTAGACCTAGGAAGCTGCCTTATTTATACCACTGCAGGCTAGTTGTCCATCTACCCATTATTGTCTATTCTGACTGTCAGTGCCTCTCCTTTCAGCTGGAGATGCTGAGGGTTGAACCTGGGACCCTCTGCATGCAAAGCATGTGCTTTACCACTTAGTTTTGATCCCTCCCTCGAGGAGGCATCCCCACTCCCCAGTTTTGACAGCTCTCTCTATTTACAGCATCTAAAAGAAATGGCAATGATTTATCCGTCCTGCTACTTTGAGTCCTTCTAATGTGCCTGCCAAAAAGGGGGATTCCCATGTGTAGTCTGGAGATAAAACAGTGAGGACTAGGACTTGCATGGATATTGGTAAGATGGAAGGCAGACTCCTCTTCCATCCAGGAGGCAGCTGCAGCAGGGTAGACTCATGTGAGTTCTCATGACGTGGATTGGGCATGTAGTGAAGGCAGCAGCCTTGTTGTTTTGGCCTGGCTAATGGCTGTTGCTCTTTCTTGGCTTAACCCATATTCTGAAAGATTTCTAGAATGTGGCAACCTTGGTAGATGTTGGAGTGACTCCAAAGATTAGTTGTTCTACATAAAATGCCAGCTCATGTGGATGTGCTTGACTACAGGGTCTCCATGCTGAAACTACATGGTTTAGGTCTGTGGTATATCATCATGAGGAGGTTGGCTGGGAGATCTTCAGTGTAAAGTGAAACTCGGCTATATGGTTGGCTGTCTCTGTATGAGCTATGGAGTGGGTTTGCTAGTTGATGTGCTGAGATGTCTCGACGAAGGACTCATAAAGCAATGAGAGTTAAGGAGCCATGCCATGGGTTTAACTACAGGACGTGTGGTTGTGAGGTGATGATGGCATTCAAAATGTGCCAGTGGCATATGGAAGTGGGGGGACTGCAAGGATATAATGGATGTGGATGGATGTGATGCAAAGGAAAATCAATTGGCCAATGGTTAAAGTTGTTGTAACTACCCAATGCATTTCAGGGCATGAGTGGAATGTGGGACTTTGATTTTGCTATTAGAGGCCTTTAAAAAAAGTGTGTGTGGGGAAGGCATCAAATGTATTGTGGCTTGGCTCGCTTGAATTATCCACTTTGCAGGCATCTTGGTCATCTCTCTTGCTTTTGTTGTCTCGTCTGCTCTTGGTTTTTAGCACAACGTGATTTGAAAGACTGTCTCTTTAAGGTTTCGGTACTTTGGCCATCAGGGCCAGATTTCCCAGGATACTTGGAACAGAGAGGAGGAAAGAAGGGAGGAGACGAGGGAGGAAGGGAGAACAGCAAGGGTTGTCAAAAGAGAGATCACAGTATGGTTGTGTTTCAAATTTTGTTTGATGGGTCTTCCTTGCTAGGGAGAAGGTACAAAATATTGATTTGAAAACCAGTGCATTTGTCAAGCTTGGGTGACCCTGGATGAGTCAGCTTGACTAGCCTCACAGGATTGTGGTGAGTCTCAACTTCTGGTTGTAGGTCCTTAAAAAAGGGGAAGGCAGAATACACATGTAACTCCCCCCCCCAAAAAAAACCCCTGTAGGATCTGACCCATTTCCTGTCTTATATTGGTCAGTTCAAATTTCACTTTTTGTTCTGAAGGATCCTGTGTATTATTTATCAGTATGACAGGTATACGTGAAAGGCAGTCTCACTTTCCCTCTCACCCGTGTTTCATGGGTCTTACAAATTATGGGCTGCATTCTACCATGTCGGAAATGTCACTTATTAGGAGATCAAGCAACGTTGGCTGATAGGAGGACCAGATATGATTTAGGGTTTTATCCCCAGGACCTGTTTGAAGTCCATGCTGAAACACATGAAGCAACTGAAGAGCAGACTAACTCTGAGCATGTGCAAAGTGCCCTTCCCTGCCAATGTAGGAGGTTGAATATCTTCCTTTCGGAAAGTAACAATTGGCTGATTGTAATATTGCACATTAAATAATTCATACTTTGTGGTGGAAATATTGGGATGAAGAGGCGTCAATGGGAATCTGTGCAACAGCTGGTGAGATGATGAGCAAAGGGCCGTTGCTAAAGCGGCTACTCAGATGGATTGTTTCACTCAGCTTTCGATAACTTTAATGCAGCAGGGAAAACAAATGGTAGAGAAGAGGAGCGGTTACCTGCTACACGCAGCCATCTGGCAAGGCTTGTGGTTGTAACACGTGGTGGTGGTGATATTTTTCTGTCTTTCGGCAGCAGCCACAACTCATTCCTTGATATCTGTTGAATAGAAGCAGCAAACATTGGTCTCGATCAACTGATTTATATGCCATACAAATCTGTTGCCACAATGCCTTCCAGGGAAGAGCATAATGCAGGAGAAGAATCAACGGCCTAGGTTTGGGATCATGGTGATGTGGGGAGCGGGGAGGGCAGGAAAGGGTCTTCTGCAAAGAAGTGTGATACAGGACCCTGTAAAGTCTAAAGATGCAAACGTTTCTCAATAGATGTTCTCTATCAGGGATGGGGAGCCTCTTTCAGTTTCAGACAAGCTCCTGGAAGCTGCATTCCAGTGCTGGGCAAGATCAAAGGCAAAAGGGGAGGGGACAAAAAAAATGCACAAAGAAAACATTACAATATCAGTGCATTGTAGCATAAAGCTTTTACTGCCACTAATTAAGCCTCAGGACTCAGGAGGGGCATTTCACCCTTTTAGAATGGGGGGAAACTGCAAGAAAGCCAGGAAAATACAAAATGATCAGTGGTTGGGGGAAATGGGTGGAACCAGGAGAAGGGTCTATGGCCCTCTGCAGAACCTTGGCGGGCCGGACTGGGAACCAAGCAGGGCTGGATTTGGCCACTAGGCCTAAGGTTCTCCACCCCTGCTATATATTGCATGACCCAGACCCATGCAACATCTAAATACGCAGAAATTAATCTCTCTCTCTCTCTCTCTCTCTCTCTCTCTCTCTCTCTCTCTACCACTCTGTCTAAACCTCTGCAAAACAATTCACTGCTGTTCCTCTCTTTCCAGCAGTGGAAACTGAGGCTGAGGTGTGTTCAAGGCCTCTTGGCGAAAATGTCTTCAAACAACGTATAGAAGCAACAGCAGGGAGTGTGTGGCTGAGTTGTGTTTCCTCTTCCTGTGCCTTCGGAGTAGTGTCAGGAGAGGGGTGTTATGGCCACAGCTGAGGTGCACATCCCCCCCCCCTGGAGAGAAGATGTACAATTCTCTCTTTGCATGTTTCCCCGTATGCACACAAAGATGAAGCGGATGGTGTTGGCTCCCATAGTGCCTCCACATGGGACAAATTCATTGCTGGTTGAGAGAGCTAGTGCATGGAAGCTTCTAAATTAGTTTTGGCTATTGCAGTCATTATGGTCCTTTAGCGGTGTGAAAATCCCACTAAATTCAGTGCAAGTTGAGGACAAAACTGAGCTCTGAATGGCACAGGAGAGATGCCCGATGGAGAGAGGGCTCCAAACTTGGAGCCCTCTCTCCATCAAAAGGCCAGCCAGGAAGAGCCTTGAAGGCAGGAGGAGTGGCAAAGGATTTTTTTTAGCCTCTCTGTCCTTCATTTGTGCATTTTCATTCAAGTATACCAGCTACTGGGGAACATGGGTGGGAGGGTGCTGTTGCACTCGTGTCCTGATTGTGCTTCCCTAGTCGACAGCTGGTTGGCCACTGTGTGAACAGGTTGCTGGACTAGATGGACCCTTGGTCTGATCCAACAGGACTCTTCTTATGTTGTTATGACTCACCTTGCTGTGATGGGGATGGGAACTAAGAGACATATGGATCCAGCAGATCTCCTTTCTTTTCCCTGCCCTACCCACTGGAATGCCCCCTTTCCTCTGTATTCATCCACTTCCAAGGTCATGACTCATGACACTAGCCTTGGGAAAGAAGCTACCCTGGTGGCCTGGAGGCAGGGAGGTAGGTGCAGGTGGAAATCCCTGACCCCTGAGACTGTAGCTCTGTCTACCACCTTGGGTCCTGCTTAATCACCAGACCCCACAGAATAGCTCTCAAAGTCTCATTGAAATAAATGTACTCTGTTTGCACCCCTTCTTTGCCTCTAGTGCACATAGCCAAGAACTCTGCAATACCAGCAGTGCTTTCTTTGTGCAAGCTGGAACTACACCAAACTCTTCTGTGAATTGCTGAAACGTGCAGACGGATGTCATTCGCACACATGTGGAGCCTGCGGAACTTGGCTCAGGATCACTTCCACTGTGACTGGCATTTGGAAATTCCTCTATTTATGAAATGACGAGAGAGCTGACAAGTGACCCGATGGAGGACTTTCCATTGCCTTGTTTGTTTGTTTGTTTGTTTGAAAGAAAGAGTACACTAGAAAACTTTGGATGAACATATGGTCACCTCCCCATTTTTGAAAAGACGGAGCAAGGACTGCATATTCTGATTTAGATGCAGGATCTGCCTTGGACAAGAGGAAAGCACCTTCCACAATAGGAAGGGCTCTGCTCTCTCTGTTTGTTTTTTGGGGGATCCCTCCTCCCCCCACCACAGCTCACCCCATTCAACTGACTTTCTATGTATCATTTTCAGCTGGCTGGAGGGGCTGCCATGGGAAGGAGGGGTTGGGGAAGTCCATTTCTGGCAGCATGGTTGACCTAGCATAAATCTGGATGCAACCCACAGTCTGGATTGTTGAGAACTGGCTGTATAATTTGGGCTCCTGCTCTATAAAATAGTTGCATCTAGCCATTGTATTAAAGCTTTACAGCTTTTCTTTTGTACTGCAAATATGAAGTTATTGCCCCGGGGGTGGGTTGGGGGACTGCTCATTCACTAAGGTTGGCAAGGAACATGATTATTTAGCTAATGTGTACCTTCTGAATTCTGAATCAGAATTCAAGGTGAAACAATAAATTGGGCTTTAATTGCAAAGAAAGCATTACAAGGATGACACACTCCACAAGTTTCTTCTTCTTTTTTAACATACAGTGAATTATAGAAAACACAAAGAAAACACCAACAACTTTCTTATATTTCTCCAGAAGAGGGCTCCCTCCACAGTGTGAAGGCCAGCATTTTTACAGCAGCTCTGGAAGGAAAAGTTGCAGCTGAATGGGGAAGAGGGAAAGGAAAAGGGTGGCATTTCTCTGAACAGAAGCGCTGTCTAAAAAACCCTGAAGGATTGAATTCAGATTTTCTCCCTCCAGTTTGGCCTCTTGTCAATGCTGACCTTGTCCAGCACTTGATAGTTCATTGTTGTCAGAGAGATAGGAGTGCTGTGAGCAAAAAATGAAAATGTTATAAATAATTGAGACATTTCCAATAATTTATTTATTTATCCCAATACATAAATAAATTAAATAATGGAACAAAAACATGGCTCTTGATAATGGCATCAGAATGATCCTTATTACCAGATTTTGTTGTTCAGTCGTTCAGTTGTGTCCGACTCTTCGTGACCCCATGGACCATAGCACACCAGGCCTTCCTGTCCTCCGCTCTCTCCCGGAGTGTGCTCAAGTTCATATTCATTGCATCGGTGATGCTATCTAGCCATCTCATCCTCTGCCGTCCCCTTCTCCTTTTGCCTTCAATCTTTCCCAGCATCAGGGTCTTTTCCAGGGAGTTTTCTCTTCGCATTAGGTGGCCAAAATATTTGAGCTTCAGCTTCAGTATTTGTCCTTCCAATGAGCACTCAGGGTTGATTTCCTTTAGGATGGACTGATTTGACCTCCTTGCAGTCCAGGGGACTCGTAAGAGTCTTCTCCAGCACCACAGTTCAAAAGCATCGATTCTTCGTGCTCAGCCTTCCCTACAGTCCAGCTTTCACAGCCATACGTTGCTACTGGGAAAACCATAGCTTTGATTATACAGACCTTTGTCAGCAAAGTGATGTCTCTGCTTCTTACTATGCTGTCTAGGTGTGCCATAGCTTTCCTCCCAAGGAGCAAGCGTCTTTTAATTTCATGGCTACAGTCACCGTCTGCGGTGATCTTGGAGCCCAAGAAAATAAAATCTGTCACTGCTTCCATTTCTTCCCCTTCTATATGCCAGGAAGTGATGGGGCCAGATGCATAGATTTTTCATTCCCAATGAAAATTGGGAATGAAGGGGGGGGGAAATCTTGATGGGGATAAGTATGATGAATAGGAATCAGGTTTATGGATATTACTGTGGGATCTGGACACAGAAGAGGCATATGGATAATGCACAAGATGATGCACAGTGAAGACAATTGTCCATGTGATGTGCAACAATGATTCAGATCTGTGTTTCAAAGCTGAGAGGAACATCTGTGGTTTGAATAGGGAACATGTTGTGCAGTTAGGCCTAGTGCAATCTCTAACACACATGCTATGGGCAAGAATGATCTGAACTGTCAGCATGTCCATTTGCTTTTGTCAAAAAGTACCCCTAACATGCAATACTGCTGTATGCAAAGGCAGCAATGTTGATGGAAATGCATGGAAATAAAGGGGCATATTTTGTACAACCCTAGCTGTTGACTGTTGTGGATGACATGATGAAAGTGAAGCTATGATTGTGTGTTCTGTGTGTGACATGGGGCTACTGCTTCATAGTAGTAGTCGGGGGGGGGGCTTCTTCATATAGCTGGATCCTATGATGTGCTAGTGTTGATAAAGACACAGTTGGGTCAAGAATGTGGTTCCTTCCATAAAGTGATGGTGATGCTGGGATAGGAAAGAACAGGAAGGAACCTTTGTCTGAATTAAGTGATTCCTTCCCCTCCCCCTCCCCCTCCCCCTCCTTCTTCTTCTTCTTCTTCTTCTTCGTGTATGTGTATTCTGGAACACTGTGAGTGCTGGCTATGTGAAGATGATTCCCGCACTGCCGTGGGAACACATGAGGGCTTCATTTGGTCACAGTTCTCGAAACTGCACTAACATCGGACTGATGGCCCTATTGGAACAGAAAAAAAAGCAAAGCAAGACAGTGCTTTTGAGGATGTGCAGAGTGCCACACAACCACCTGCCCATACATCTTTGAATGGAGGGAAAAGTCTTCCATGGATGTCCTCTACTTAGACTGGAACTCTGACAACCTATTTTATAGTGCAGCCCCAAGCTGCTGCTCAGTCACAACACACTGGCACAAAAATTGGCCCCGGGTAGAATTAAGCACAGTGGCCTCTACCACTTGTGCATCATGAAAAAAGGGCCAATGTACTACCAAAAGAGGGGACACAGATTTGCATAAAAATGCAGTTGATAATTTATATGCATAGATCCAAATCTATAACTTATTACTGTAATTCTAATAGAAATACAGTGTGGAAGATTGTGAGCAGCAGACTTGCCTGCCTGGCTACTCAATCTGCTATCCAGGTGGTACCTCTTGATGGGCAACTCCAAAGTTCCTGGTCTCTTCTTTCTTATTGTTCTTTATCGTTAAACAAGATTTGAACTGGACAGCCCTTTCAACAGATGAAGCCTTCAAAGAAAAGGCTGTCCTTTGTAAAACAGGCCATGTGACCACCCTAATGAAGCATCCTGGCAGCCTCGTCTTTTAAAAAGCAAATTCATAGAATCATGGAATAGTAGGGTTGGAAGGGGCCTATAAGACCATCAAGTCCAACCCCCTGCTCAATGCAGGAATCTGAGTCAGAGCATCCCTGACAGATGGCTGTCCTGCCTCGTCTTGAATGCCTCTAGTGTGGGAGAGCCCACCACCTCCCTAAGTAATGGGTTCCATTGTCATATTGTGCTGACAGTCAGGGATGTTTTCCTGATGTTCAGCTGGAATCTGGCTTCCTGACACTTGAGCCCATTATTCTGTCCTGCACTCTGGGATGATCAAGAAGAGATCCTGGCCTTCCTCTCTGTGAAACCTTTCAAGTCCTGGAAGAGCGCTATCCTATCTCCCCTCAGTCTTCTCTTCTCAAGGCTAAACATGCCCAGTTCTTTCAGTCTCTCCTCATAGGGCTTTGTTTCCAGTCCCCTGATCATCTTTGCTCTCCTCCTCTGAACCCCCTCCAGTTTACTAGCCCTTAAGCGTTTGAGGAATGAGGATAGACCTGGAAATGCATGTGTGCAATGCCCATGGAATCTCCAAACACAGAGGATGTGTTGAGAGGATTCCCCATTGTGAAGGTTTGAGGCCTACAGAGACAAAGGGAGGGAGTGAGGTTAGGCTTAGAAGCCTGAAGTTTTGTGTCAGGGAGGGGGTAACCCTGAGAGGAGTAGTTGCATTTATCTGGTGAAGTGTCAGTTTCATTTCTTCAGGTTTGAAGCAATACTTTTGGTTTTGAGGGAAGAAGCTGCATAAAGACAGGGAGAGAGCCAGTAAGATTCAGCAAGACCAGGCTGTAGCTAGAGCAAAAACAGACAGCCAGAGACAGAAGTGAGAGCAGAGTCTGAAGAATAAGCAGGAAGAAGCAGCCTAGGAAAGTCTAAGGACAGCTAGGGTAAAGGAACCTGCATTTTGCAACTTTTCTTTTTTTTTTTTCATGCTTTTTGTATCACTCAGCTCTATTGTGTAAATACCTTTAGTTGTGATTTGCTTGCTTTAAATCTACTGATAAACTGTTGTAGTCAAACCCTAGAGTGTCAGTCACCCCACTTCTACAGCCTAAACCCCACATTACTGGGAAGGGGAAGTTTAAAAGAAGGAAGGTGGGACTCTTAAGGAGGCAAGAGATCCTTAAGGGGTCCTCAGGTGGTCTGGGTCATAAGGGGAACCTTGATGCCCAGGGTTAGGTGTTTGAGTCTTGGATGCCTTGTTTAGGAGAATGTAATAGGCCTCACAGTCAAAAAGGCCTTGCTCCTTGTCTATGTCCATTTGGCTGCAGGCTGCAGCTGTTGAAGAATCTGAAGCAGGAGCCCCCTTTCAGATTGCAATACATGGGAAGGTTTGCAGGGAGTAACTAGGGGCACCCTTGTTACTGAATGGGAATGGGATGGGAGTGCAAACGAGCAATGTTCAAGAACATCAGGATTCTCTGAATATTGTCTCTCCACCCATCTTGTGCCTGATCCCCACTTGTGATCACTGCTTGCTTTACACAAACAGAAAACTTGCACAAATTGAGCAGCAGTTGTGCAATTCTTCCCAAATCCACACACATTTCCTCCATAGAGACTAAAGCGGCCATTTTTGTGCAAATTAGGAAATTTGCACAAATCAAACTGTGAATCAGGAATGAGACAAATGTGAGGCGTGTTCAACAGTGTACAGATATTTCCAGCGGACACATGCTCGTGCTCACACTCGCGTTTGAACGGGGCATGTTTGCATGTGTTGGAAGCAAAAAATGAAATGTTCTTACATTCTAGGGATGTATGAGAATTTCATTTTTGCTCACAAAACATGTGACCGTGTCCCATTTGAAGCTCCCTGTCCAAAGTCCTAGAATGGGACTACATAAAAATACACTGCTAGATGCAACAACCAGCCACCACCACCTCCTTTGGTAGCTTAGTAGCAATTGTGAAATAGCATGCATTATACTTAAAAAATAAAAATAGAATAAATGATAGCCCAAATTACTATTGCCTTGAGTAGCCCTGACATATAATTATCAGAAGCAGAGCTATATTTATAGATAGATAGATAGATAGATAGATAGATGAGAGAGAGAGAGGGAGAGAGAGAGAGAGAGAGAGAGAGAAAGAAGCTGGGCCCCCAGTTGTCCTATGAATCCTTCATTAATTTAAAATAAACCCGGGATCTCTCTCCATATTCTGCAGTGCTAAAGTCCCCATCCCACTCTATGCAAGGAATACAACATGTGGAAGAGTTAATTTCCCCCAGCACTTCTTTACAGCCTCCAAAAAGAGCGTATGGTTCTTTCTCCACTCATATGTTGCTTATCATCAGCTGATGGAATAAGACCATTTGGCTTCAGGCTCTCATGGCAGTTTTTGGTCTGAGTTGGATGAGTAACAGCTTTCTGTTGAGCCAGGGTTTGGCCCAAACAGCTTTATTATGAGTTGGCAGCTGTCGCTTGACCTTCTCTGCTGCCATTTCCACTATGGTGAAGCATAACAATGGAATCTTGTCTGGCAAAACACCTAACACAGCTCCCAGAGATGAGGGAAGGCTGTGAAGGCCATTGTGTATATTACAACCCAACAGGAGCTTGGGTTCTTCCTTTGCTCTTGAAATCAGGTACTTTAACACAGCTACAGTCTTGGGGGGGGGGATAGTCAGAAATTGCCCTGTAGAGCAATAATAACAGATCAAAGGAGACAGAAGACATTTAGGGATGTTGGGACCGTGATGCAACTCCATGCCATCCTTTGCACTTTCATTTTATACTAGATCAGCGTTTCCCATCCTGGTCTCCCCCTCCCCCCAATGTTTTGAGCTGCAACTCCCATTATTCTGTCTGGGAATAATAGCAGGTGTAGTCCCACACATCTGGGGGGCACCAGGTTGGGAAAGGCTGATCTAGATTAACTAGGGCAGGGGTGTAGAACCTCAGGTTCAGATTCTCAATATGGCCCACCCAGGCTTCTCCTGAGGACCACACCCATTCCTCTTGCTCCTACCCATTTCCTCTGATCACCGATCATTGGGGGGTTTCTAGGCCTTTCTGCAATTTTCCCCCATTCTGAAAGGTTGAAGTGCCTCTCCTAAGGCTTAGTTACTGGCAGTGAGACAATGACGATGATGACAATGACAACGATGACGATGATGATGATTTACATTTCTATACCGCCCAATAGCCAAAGTTCTCTGGGCGGTTTACAAAGATTAAAAATGTTATTGTTTGTTTGTTTGTTTTTAATGAGCCAAAGAGCCAGTGTGGTGTAGTGCTTTAAGTGTTGGACTGGGAGCCAGGAGACTTGGGCTCTAGTCCCCACTTGGCCATGGAAGCTCATTGGGTGACTTTGAGCCAGTCACAGACTCTCAGCCCAACCTACCTCACAGGGTTGTTGTTGTGAGGATAAAATGGAGAGGAGGAGGATTATTTATGTATGCTGTTTGGGGTTGAAAAGGAGGAAAAGGAAGACAGGATGTAAATGCAATAAATAAATAAATAAATAAATAAATAAATAAAAATACAGTATACTGAGATTAAAAGCCATTTACATTAAAAAAAACAACAACCATGAACAGACAATATACACAAGAGCACATATATCTAAAACAACTTCAAACAAGCAATCTCAGGCAAACAACCATAACCACAACTTTTAAGCTACAATATGCTGGTATTTTGGGGGGTTTGGCCTCACCTCCTTTGTTTCAGCCCCACCTTGTTTGTCTTCAGCCCCATCCACAACTGGAATGTGCTTCCCTTTCCAAATGTTTCTTCGAAATAGGAAGAGTCAGAGCACAGGAAATGGTAATGAGAGAAGCAACTAGGGATGTCGGAGAATTTCTCAACGAATCTCTGGGAGGCCAAATGCATTGCAATTTCCTGAAATTGGTGGGGAAATTCTCCGTCACCCCCCCCCCCCCAGGATGGGACTTACCTCGTGCGAATGTCCCTTTCGGCGGCGGGTCCTGGCGGCGGTTCAGCGGTGGTTCGGCGGCGGCGGCCAGTCTTCCAACCAGCTGCTGGCACCACCATTTCTAAATAAAGTAAACAAAACAAAACAAAAACATAACTTTTTTCTTTCGCGGCCGGAGAGGCAGGGCGTTTCCCCCCCCCCAGCCAGAATTTTGGCGGGGAGGGATGGGGCGCCTCCCCACCCACCAAGAATTTTGGGGGGAGAAACAGAGTGCCTCTCCCCCCCACCGAAAACAGCTGCGGGACCAGGTAAGGGACTTCCGTCCATCCCTAGAAGCAACTCTCATTACCACTGGCTGCCTATGTGCTTCCAAACCCATTTCGAAGTGCTGGCTTTGACCTATAAAGCCTTACACAGTTTGGGATCACAGTAGCTGATAGAATGCTGCTCCTGGCTTGAACCAACCCACATGCTACACTCTGCATCTAAGTCCCTGCTCTGGAAGCCTCCTCTGAGTGAGGATCAGAGGGTGGCAACAAGGGAGAAGTGTTGGCCCTCCATTTATGGAATAATCTCCCGGATGAGGCCTGCCTGGTGCCAACATTGTCATCTTTTTGGTGCCAGGTTAAAACTGCCCTCTGGCTGCCTATATGCTGCTGAGTCCAATTCTAAGTGGTGATTTTTATCGATAAAGCTTTACATGGCTCAGGACTGCAATACCTGAAAGAGCGCCTCTCCTGGCATGAAGCGACCTATATGCTACACTCTGCATCTAAGGCCCTCCTCCGGGAGCTTCCTCTTCCTCCAAGGGAGGCTCGGAGGGTGGCAACAAGGGAGAGGGCTTTCTGGGTGGTGGCCCCCCATTTCTGGAATAATCTCCCTGACGAGGCCCGTCTGGTGCCAATATTGTCATCTTTTCAGGGCTAGGTTAAAACTGCCCTCTTCTCTCAGCATTTGGCAGCATATAAGGAGTCCCTTGGATTGTTTCTGGCTGATTGTTTTCCATTGTTTTAGATATACATCATTGTTGTAACTGCTATTTGTTCTATGTTATTACATGGATGCTTTATACTTTATATAATGAATTTTAACGTGTGTGTGTTTTTAATTATTTTTGTGAACCACCCAGAGAACTTCAACTATGGTGCGGTATAGAAATAAAATAAATGAAATGAATGAAATGAGACTCTTGGCCAGGGTTGAGTTCAGGTTTCTGATAGCTGATCTTCTCCATTTGTTCTCTAAAGGGATCACCATTGTGGAATACACACAGTTTCTGAACTCTTGAACTGCCGTCATTTTGCTCTGTCCCTAAGAGGGCTTCTATATTTCTCATCCTCCGGGTGCAATAGCAAACTTCTGAAATGCAATCATCTCACTTTTTCTCTCGGTGCCTGTGATAGCTTCCCAGGGGAGAGCAAAGCTCTGGAAAACAGTTTTGCCACACCTGTTTGAAGCTATAGATGCTTTGGCTGCAAGGCATCTAGGCAGGCAGGCTTTCTGCTTCTAAGAGCTTCTTCACTCCTGCCTTGTAAGACTCCCCCCGCCCCATTTCCCCCGAGACAGGCCCTGTGTTTCCCCCTTGGAGACCAGATTTTACTGAGCAGGGCAATAAAATAATTAGAGGATTAGCATCCTTTAGAACCCAGTACAAGTGTATTGTTTAGACCCATGAAAGTTGAAGGCACCCTTCTTTGTAGATGATAAAAAAGCAAGCATGCCATGTTCTAAACTTGGTGTTGAAATACAGTAGGGTTGGGATGGCAATCTGGCATTCTTGCAGAATCAGGATTTCCATTTTGACTGGGTTGACAGATGCTCCAAGTGTTATTTCTTCAGTGTCTCTAAGTTTTAGTCATTGCACCTTGTACATCAACACCCAGATGGACTTGCAGATGAGCCTATCTGCATGCACTGAAAGAAAGTGTGAGCGGGGGAGTCATGGGGCTGCATGGGCTAGCCATCAGCCACCAACATACCCAGTAGCCAGCCCCTCTGCCACCATGCCTTTCCCGATGTCCCCCTCATGTGGAAGAGCTGTATGTGCATACACCGGTATGCATGCATAGCCCCTTCTGATGCCCTCTGAATTTGTGGGTGGTGTGGCATGGCTAGCCCATGAACCACCACCCCACGTGTGTTTTTTTCAGCATGGGAAAGTTGTCCAAACTTTTCTTCCCTTCTGGTTTTGCCTTTAGGGGAATGCCTTTAATCTTTGCTTCCTTTTAGTTCTGTTTTATTAGTGTAAGTTGCCATAGTTGCCATTCTTCAGAGTTTAGCTGCCTTTCAGTTAGGGATGGATGCCCCTCTCTACATCTGGGTTCACTGGGCACCTGCCCAGCCCCTGCCCGCACACCTCTGGACCCACATTTGAGTCCCATGCCCACTTGCCAATCCGCCTACACCTGGGCCCAGTCGTCCTCCTCCGTGATTACCATGGTGATCACAAAAAAATGCACACATAGACTTATATGCAAAATGGCACCATGTACACAAAATTACAGGTGTAAATGGGCTGAGTGGGGGCAGGGGCTTGGCAGGAATGGCTTGGGGTGTGTGGGTGTTCCACCAGACTCCCGGACTGAAATGGGCATCTGTTCCATCCCAGTGCTCTCTAGAACACATGTAAATAAGATCCTATGTACAATTACCCCCAGCAAGTTCTTTCAATACAGTTGAATTGACTTCCAAGTAAACATGAGGTTTACTGTAAGGTACTTCCTAGTGCAGGAGTGGGTAGAAAAATTGTACTGCTGAAATGAATAGAGTTGGGGTAACAGGGATTTGATTTTTATGTAGAAAGACAGTAAGAACCATTCAGTTATGGTACTCCAAAGAAATCCCTGGGCTCTGGGTTATTTAATTCTAAGTATATATCTTTGCCACCAGTTGGTGGATCTTGAGGTTGTAAGAGAACACGCACACAGCAGATGATCATGTTCATGCAAGCCCAAAGTCTGCCCACCAGCCATTGCCCACCCAGCTATAGGAGCATAAATAATAGCCCTACGGGATCCTAGAAAGGGTCCATCTTGTCCAGGCTTGTGGAACCTGGGGCCTTCCCAATGTTGTTGGTTGACAACTCCCATCATCCCCAACCATCACCATGCTTGCTGGACCTGATGGAAGTTGTAGTCCAACAACCATCTGGAGAGTACCAGGTTGTGAGAACACTGGTCAACATTGACTGGAAGCCACTACTCTCCAGAGATTCAGACAGGAGTCATTCCAATCCCAGCTTGGCCTAGAGATGCTGGGCATTTTGCTTGGGACTCTTTCCATACCACACAGGTGCTCTACCCCTGAGCAATGACCCTTCCCTTGTTGGACCCTGCCAAAGCAACAGCACAGAAGCCAAGGCTTCATCTCGATGCAATGCCTGTAAGACCACTTACTTCACTGTCGGAGACAAAACCTGAACAATTTGGCATGATCCGTAGACATTGTGTCATCTTCCCTCCTGAAATTATGGTGCTTATGGGAAAATAGGTCTTTGCAAAAGTAGAAGGAAAGTGAAGCTGCACATACAATGTCAGGCCGAGAGCAAAGCACAACCTCAGTGTTGATGGAAAGCAGTTGTCTAGGCTGGCATTTATATCCTGGCGGGACTTGACAGCTGGATATGGTGTTTAGACCAGGTGGCATTTCTGTCTCTGTAAAGCATGGGCCATAATTGATGAACTGATTTGAACTGGTTGGTGGCGCTTTGAACTCCATAAATTGTGCCTTGTGCATATGAAGCACCTCATTAACCTACAGTGGACAGGCCCAGTGTCCTGAATACCAACTTGCCCTGGGCTGAGCTCCTGTGCCTGGTGAGCAGTGCTTTACTTCAGCAGGAAAAGTAGTTTCCCTATTGTGCGAGCAAGGCTGTTAAGAGCAGTATCTAAGTATGACACCCTCTGCATTTTTTTTTCTTTTCCAAAATGGTTGTTTCAGAGAAAGAGACTAGGGTTTAATTCAGGGGTGAAGATCCTTTGTCCCAGGGGTCAAATCCAGCCCACCTAGGGTCCTAATCTGGGCTTTGAACTCCCCAGATGGCCATGCCCCCTTCCCCTGGCCCCACTGTCAGGAGCGCCCTGGTGGCCTCTTTCAGTACACTCCAATAGCCAACCCAAGACACAGACAAAAGGATTATTTTCAAGGCTTTAATCCTTTTACAACTTAATGACTCTTTCAGATGCTAATCACCAGCGACTAAGCAATGAACAGCGGAGTAGCCTATGCTCCGGGTAGGCAGTTGGTCCCCGTTTGAAGGAGAATCAGTTGAAGACCCTGAACTTATGGGCTAGAGAGAGTTCCTCCCTCTTTCCCTTGGGTCCACGGGACGTGGCCGTTGCTTGTGTGCCAAACGGGCGCTACGCCTCCTTTCTGCGCCCTCCATCACTCATCGCTCCCTGCGTCTGCGTCGAGCGTCTAGCAAGCCCCCTCCCACACTTTCTCACTGCCAGGGTCACTCTCTATCTCAGGAATGCCAGCAGGAGGAATCTCTGCCAGCTGCTGTGCCTGTGAGGGATGAGCTGGCTCCTCTCCCACAGATTGCTGATCCTCCTCAGAATCAGAACTGCTCTGGGGTTCTATCGGCTCAGTTTCCACCCTGACACCTGCCTCCTTTCCCCCAACCATGGGTGGTTTCCCAGGTTTTGTGCAGCCCCCCCCCCCATTCTGAATGGTTAGAATGTTTAATTCCCAACCTGTTCAGGTAGGGCTAGGAAAGACTCCTATTCTCTTCCAGGTGGATTGCCTGACTTATGGAATGCTCCTAAGGCAGGGGTGGGGAACCTCAAATCTGGCCCCTCTGGGGACCCAGTCCAACCCTCAGTCTTTCCCCCAACCACTGATCGATTGGTAGCATCCCAGCTTTTGTGCAGGTTTTCCCCCCACCTCATTCTAAAAGGTTGGAATGCCTTTCCCAAGGCTTATTTACTAGTGGTAAGAGCTTTAAGCTCAAATATACTAGTATTTTGGCCTGCCTCTTTAGTCTTTGGCCCTGGCAACGGCCAGAATGTTCTCTGAAATGGAATTTGGCCCTTGGGCTGAAAGGTGTTCAACACCCCTGGTTTATTCAGTACCAAAGTGATGTATCTGGGCAGCTCCGTTGGTCCCTGGTTTCTTTCCATGAAGGACAGCAGGATGCTGGGTGGGCAAAGGATCTTGAGGTCTCACACACTTTTCATTTGAATGCACAAGTGGAGCTTGATGCATATAGACAACAGCTGACAAGCTTTGAGCCAGAACAGAACCTTTTTCACAGGCTTCTTGTGGCTGGCATTGACCCACACCAACCTGTCCACATTCACAGATTAGCACCAGAGTTCTACTTCTGTGCCCACATGGCAGCCATGAGGGGCAGGGGCTTCTTGTTACTTGTCCCTCATGTCTGGGACTCATTCCAGTCGCTGTCCTCCAGCCCTTGTCCTTACAAGCCAGTTGTAAAGGCTCACCTGTTTACTTTGGCCTTTCATTGAGTTAAGACTCTGCTGGAGGAATTGTGTGTATGGTGCTATCTGCTTTCAACTGTTAATTTTGATCTCATTATTGTTCCTTAATCATTGTTCTTTGTTTTATTATGGATTCTTTCTTTCTTTAGTTAGTTAGTTAGTTAGTTAGTTAGTTAGTTTGGTTTTAAGCTGGGAGGATTCACCCTAAAATAGGAATGATGAACCTCAGGCCTGTGTGCCAAGTCCAGCCCACCTGAGAGTTTGAAGTAGTGCTGAACTAGGGAGGTAGGGATTTTAAACCATTCCATGTATGCTTCATGGATTGTCAGGCATATGTCATTCCACCATCCACTCACTGGTAGAGTCAGATTTTTTTCACCTTTGGAAAAGTATGCAAAAAATGATGCAATTCATGAAACTTTCACTGATGCACAGTATTTTGTGTATGTTTTCTTAGTTCCACATACAATCAATGAACAGAGCCCACACACAAAAGTGTTGTTGTTTTTAAATGTGTATATATGCATGCATTTTTTAATAACTTGCATACTTTTGTATGACTAAATTTGCATATACTTCCAGAAAGTAAGAAATGGGTCCACAAGTCTGTGGGATACATGCAACTAGGACAATGTTGCAGAATCTCTGTGTTGAATTCATAGTAATCCAAATTCATTTAAACCTGTTTCAGACTTCTCTGACATCCCTATGCTGAACTGATATTTTTAGCTGAGTGTTTTAAAAACAAATTATTGCAATTACACTATATATATATATATATATATATATATATAGTATATTTACATAACACAACACACATTAATACAAATTATTAATCATGTTTACACAATACAATGCACATTAATACCCATGCTAAAACAACCATTGGTATGTTCCCTCAGTCTTTATGTTAATACACTGAAATCTATCAAAATGGAGTTAACATTATTGCACATTGTCCTTCGTCTAAAAAATAATTTCAAAAAGCAAAAGAAAACAATACATTACAGGGTTTATAACAATCAATATCCATATTACACCTCATGTTCATAATAATTATAACTCAAATTCTTGGGTTTCAAAAAGCTCTTCCTACCTCCATTTCTAATACTCAGTTCTCTCTATTAGTTCTGTATGCCATATTCAACTGATGGGTTACCCCCCCCCCCCGCTGCCATTTGGGGGTGGCGGAAAAAAACAGAAAACCCCTGAAGATGGTGGGTGTGGGTTGGGAAATCATTGTGGCTTTTGATGTAGATGGCAGGGTTTGCCTTACGTTAGTTATATGAGGTGCCCAAATTTTTTAACTTTGAAAACTGTCTTGTGGCCACCTGGCATGTCAGAAACTCCAAATGTAGCCATGTTCACTGGTGTGAGTAGGCCATGTTGCCCAATGGGAATGATATATCATTCTCATGGCCATTCTGGCTCATTCACAGCAGGAAATGTGGCCAAATTTGGAGGTTCCAGCATACCTTGCACTTGTTCCAAGAAGCCAAATGCCTTTTTTTTTTTTCAAAGTTAGGAAATGGGGAAGGGCGGACAGTGGACCTCAACCACTTCATATAAGTAAGTACGCTTCATATATGCTCAGATCCACCACACTTCAATGAAAGCCCCCCATCAAAAGGAGCAGGAATTGTCATACCCACTTGCACACAGGATGAACCATCCTCTGAAAAGTGGTGGGGGTCGTTCAATGCTAGTTTGGAGCCTCATCTTAGCAGTAATGTTTTCTCAAGCTCTGAACTGGCCCCACCCAGGCAAACCATGCATACACCTAGACAGGGCTGTAGAGGACTTCCTGTATGGGCTGGGATGTTTCGTGGGCAACAACAATCTTCCTGGTCAGGATATGTGAGAGTTTTGTTTTTGACCAGAATTTAACCTGTTTGCAAATCCAGGAAATGAACATGGGATCATGCACAAACTGTGGCCAAAGTTGGTACATTTCAAAACATGGGATGCAATATGTGGAACATCCCCCACTCCCCCTCCTCCAAGCTAGGGATGTATGGAATGTGTAAAAATCTGATCCATCTGTGTTTTGTGGGTTTCCAGGTGACAATTTGTTCCATTGTCTGCCCATCGACAGACTTGGATGTTTATATTTCTGAAATTACACAGATTTGCACATGAAGAAATGTGCGAATTCCCACAAAAAGTGCATTTGCACACTTTAGCCTATGGGGGAAATGCACATTTCCTGTTTGGCTTTTTAAATTTTTTGTGTATCTTTCTACAACAGATTTTGCACAAAAAATTCCCAAAGGTTAGAAAAATGTCCCCATGGGCCAGGTCTTTTAAAAACCAGAAATGATTTGAATCCATTGCAGATTTCCCCAAAATCTCTACAAAAGTTCAAAAAAACGTACATTTGAAAAATGCTAATGAAACTAGGCAATGGAACGTGTCAGAATGAGCTTCAAGGTGGAATTTGGGGAACCTGGATGAGGTAACCTATTGCTGATTCTCACATCCCAGTTTTGATATATTTCCCTTTGACAGCAGCCCACAGCCCAGACCTGCCAAACAGGAAGACCAGGTAAATATCTCAATCAGGACAGAAATTTCTGTGATACTACAGGTCAGGGGGCAATTATCTTGCACTCCTATCAAATAGAAATGTCCCACCTTTAAAGTAGGGATGTCAGAGAAATCTGCAATGGAATTGAATGAGTTTGAATTTCTATGCATCAGACCCACAGATTCCACTGTGGACTGGCTTTTTCCAAGTTGTACGGATTCCGCAGACTTGCAGGCTATTGTTTTGTTTTTACTTTCTGGAATTTTATGCATATTAAGTCATAGAAAATTATGTAAAACAAAACAAAATAATTAAAAAAAACCACTGGCCAAAAATGCACATTTCCTCCATAGACTAAAGCATGAAAATGCACCGGGGGGCCGGGGAGAGTTTCACATTTCTGCAAGTGCAAATTTGAGCACATTTGGGAAATCAGGAAAAATCCTATCCCGTCAATGAGCAAAAGTTGGAATGAAAGTCACCTGACAACCCACAAAATGCAGAGGGAACAGATTTTACAAAATTCATACATCTTTAAAATATGTATTCTTCTGTAGGCTTACTATGTTAATTCTTGCTTCCTTCCTAGCTAGTCTTCAAGATTCTAACCGTCCTAATCAAAGTTCTCTTCTGCTACTTTACAACACTGAATTTTAACAGAAAGAAAGGAATGCTGAAACATATTTTGCACCCTCTTATAATCTGCTGAGCTTCCTCTTTGTCTATGTGGTCTGTTAGTAACAAACTTTCTGCAGTGCTTCATATGAGGGGATATTGATTCTTTCACAGTGTTAAAAAGATATCCTTGGAAATATTACTATGTGTATAATATGTGTCCTGATTTATAGGGATGTACGAAAGTCACTTACCTGAACTGAAATTTGATTCGCGGTGGGGGGGAGGTGCTCTGTCCCTCCCCCCAAAATTCTGGCCGGGGGGAGGTGCCCCGTCCCTCCCCCCCCAAATTCTGGCTGGGGGGAGGCGCACCATCCCTCCCCCCCCAAATTCTGGCTGGGGGGAGGCGCCCCGTCCCTCCCTCCCAAAATTCTGGCCGAGGGGGAGGCGCCCCGTCCCTCCCGCCGCAAATCCTGGCTGGCCGGGAACGCAAATGGTGGTGGCCATAGCCGCCGCCGTTTGTGTCCCTGCAGTCAGCTGTGATAGGCTACATAAATGTTTACGTAGCCTATCGCGGCTGAGTTAAAAAAAACAACCCCCCCCGCGTGTACGCAAATGGCAGCGCCCATGGACGCCGCCATTTGCATTCCTTATTTTGGCACGTCTACTCTACGTAAACATTTACGTAGACTACGGCGAAAATAAGGGGAACGCAAATAGTGTAGATGCTACGCTATTTGTGTTCCCCTTATTTTCGCCGTAGTCTACATAAATGTTTACGTATACCAGACGTACTAAAAAAGGAACGCAAATGGCGGCGCCCATGGGCGCCGCCATTTGCGTACGCGCGGGTTTTTTGTTTTTGTTTTACTCAGCCGTAATAGGCTACGTAAACATTTACGTAGCCTATCACGGTATTTTTTTAAAAAAATCTAGCCGTGATAGGCTACGTAAATCTTTACATAGCCTATCACTTTTTTTTTTTTTTGGAAATGGCACCGGCGGCAGCCGATTGGAAGACCGGCCGCCGCCGCTGTCGCACCGCCGCCGGGGCCGCCGACGCCAGGGAGATTCACCCAAGGTAAGTCCTGTCCTGGGGGGCGGGGGGGCAGACCGTTTTGCCACCGATTTTGGCGCATTCGCATTCGGGACCCTCCCTGAGATTCGTGGCGAAATTCTCTGACATCCCTAGTCCTGAACAGTGCACAGTCAAGGAGCTGTAACCTGACATGGGGGGAAGTTTATTCTGTTCACCATAAAATTTAGCAGCAGCATACCACCGATTCAGGTACTGGAGCAATATTGTACCCCAGGAATGTGTTTCTTATACTAACTGGCATTAGGGATGTACGAAAGTCACTTACCTGAACCCGAAAGTTGATTCGCAGTGGGGGGGAGGCGCTCTGTCCCTCCCCCCAAAATTCTGGCTGGAATAATAGTGTTGCCCTTATTTTCGCCGTAGTCTACGTAAACCTTTACGTAGACTACCCCTGCCCAAATAAGGAATGCAAATGGCGGCGCCCATGGGCGCCGCCATTTGCGTACGCGCTTCTTCTTTTTTTTCAAAGTCACCCGTGATAGGCTACGTAACGATTTACGTAGCCTATCATGGCTGACTTCGAAAATCTAGCCGTGACAGGCTACGTAAATTGTTACATAGCCTATCACAAGGTGTTTTTTTTTTTTTAACTTTACGGGGAAATGGTGGCGGCGGCAGCCGGTCGGAAGACCAGCCGCCGCCCCCGCCCCTGCCAAAATGCCGCCAAAACGCCGCCGGGACCCACCGCCGAGAGGGACATTCGAAGGAGGTAAGTCCCATCCTGGGGGGGGGTGGCGGGGGTGGTGGTGGAGAATTTCACCACCAATTTCGGGGGGCTGAATGCGTTGGCATTCGGCCTCCCGGAGATTCGTGGAGAAATTCTCCGCCACCCCTAACTGGCATGAAATAGGGATGTACAAGAATGTTGTTTCTGTTTGCAATCCTGAATGTGAGCAGGAGGACTTTTCTGGGGAAAGGTTCGCAAATTCTTGAATTTGTGACTATGTTAAAAAAAAAAAAAGTGGATTTTTTTTTCTGGTCATGCACACTTTGTAATGTGCATTTTTAAAAGTATTTTCATGCTTTAGTCAATCAGGAGGGGGGTGCATACTTTTGAAAAATACACACAGAAATGTGCACTTTTCCCATTCAAATGAGCATTTTTGAAAAGGGTTGAAAATTGGAATGAGCTGAAACAAACTTCTAAGTAGGGATGGTGGAGAATTCTGCCATGGATTTCAGTAAGGCCGAATGCACTGGCATTTGCCCCCCCCGAAATCCGTGGCGGAACGGCCTGCCCCCCGCCCCCCCCCGCAGATTCCCCCCGGGACGAGGCTTATCTGGGGCGGATGTTCCGGATGGTGGCGGCTTCGGAGGCAGCTCTGGTGGCAGCGGCGGCTGGTCTTTCGACCGGCTGCCGTGGCCGCCATTTACATCTTGGTCTTTGCCGTGATAGGCTACGTAAGTATTTACGTAGCCTATCACGGCAAGCCAATAAAACAAAAAACAAAAACGGTGTATGCAAATAGCGGCGGTAACAGCGGCTGCCATTTGCGTTCCCTATTTTTCGCCGTTTTTGTCTATGTAAATATTTACATAAGCTATTATGGCGAAAAAAAAGGGAACGCAAATAGTGCCCACTATGCTATTTGCATTCCCCTTTTTTCAGTCGTAATAGCCTACATAAATATTTACGTAGACTAAAACGGCAAAAAATAGGGAACGCAAATGGAGGCCGCTGAAGCCGCCGCCATTTGTGTACACCATTTGTTTGTTTGGGGTGGCTTCGTTCCACCATGGATTTCGGGGGGCCAAATGCACTGGCATTCTGCCTCACTGAGATCCGTGGCGGAATTCTCTGACATCCCTATATCTCAGGCATTGGGAAAGCTCTTGGAGAGTTGGTGTCAGCCAGTTGATCATAGTGGGCTAGATGGATGACTCGACATAAAACAGCTTTCTAGATTAATAACATAAGGTAGAAGCACACATCAGAAGCATACACTGGTATCCTATAAAGATCCAATTATAAAGTTTTGATTGGCTTCCGTGATAGGCTACATAAATACTTACGTAGCCTATCATGGCAGCCTGGCTGGACGCAAATGGCAGCCGCTATGGAGCTGGCTGGGCAGGATTCTGGGGGGAGGACTGGATCGCCTCCCCTCCCATCGAGGATTCTGGGGGGAGGGACAGAGCACCCCCCCACCGCGAACAGAATCCACGAAAAGATAAGTGACTTTCGTACATCCGTACTTCATAATGATTTCAGAGAATTTAGGGTCCTTGGAAATTGCTGGTTCATCCATCCTTAGCCTAATCTCCTGGGCTAATGTGCAGCTAAGGCCTTTCAACACAATCCTTGATAATTCTACTCATAACTGAGTCCCACTGATGTCAATGACACTTACCCTCAAGCAAATGATATAGGATTGCAGACTTACTTATCCACTGGTTTTCTGGCTTAATTAAGTTTAGGAATGGAGAGTTCAGGAGAATATATCTAAACATGATATGCACAGAATAGTATTATTTAAATCTCAGATCAATGAGGAAGGAGGATAGAATGGACACATAAAAAAGTGGCATGAACTAGATAGGCTAATGGTGCATCCTGCCAGCGCTGATATTCAGAAGCCATTGTGTAGCTACTCTGTCTCCCCCCCCACAACACACGCACTTCAACAGTCCCCTCTCCCCACTGGTAAGGGGGGAAAAAGATGGAATAAATGGTAGGAAAACACAGGAGAGCTACAAATAGAAGATGCTGTTGTTTGGACCTCCCATAAAATTCTCACAATATATTAATGAGAACTGCAGTGTGGAAATATGTTTTGGAAATAAATGATTTTTATAAGTTTGTATTGTGTTCTCTCCAGACCATCTTTTAAAAACAAACCAACAAACAAAAATGCTGGTGGTTTACTTAATAGAGTCTCATGATGTGCTCACACAATAGCAACAATTAGTGAGAACTTCACTTGGTTCATTGGTTTTACATTTCCTTGGTTATAAGTGTCTTCTCCAGATGGAACCACAACAGCTTAGTTACACCCAAGAACGTTTGGCTGGAGTCAGGTTTATTTCCAGAGGAGTAAAGGGAAATACATGGAATTGAATCTGAGTACTTTTGCCTAACTAGTTTATTGTTAGGAATGAGCGAAGGTCAACTCCAGGGTGTCAGGTTCCAGGAAGGGGGAGGGGAGCTCTCTATCAGTCTGAGCAGGCCAGAGTCAGGTGTGTGGCTGAGAACGGGGTGGGGGAGAGTGGAGTAGGTGCCGAGTAAAATCCAAATTGGGTGAGGAATCCTAGCAGTCCATTTTGAAAATTGGCATTCTATTGCCCCCTTTGATGAAATGACAGTCAAAACTGGTTTTAGATCCCAGGACAGTGCTGGCCCCAGATTCCTGAGGGCCCTTGAGAAAGACACGATCAATGGTCCCCTCTCCCTTGGTGAGTCCAGCTTCCCATCACCATTGTCACCAGCTGCTCTTTCTTGCTCCTCGTCCTCTTCCTCGTCCTTGACACTATGGCTTATTTGACAGTCAGAGAGTCAGTGAGGAAACAGGCAGTGATGTCTGTAGTGATGTTTGTCCATTGGGATTAGCTTGGTTACCCACTGGGGTGCTTCGGACCCATTTGGTGCACGTTCTAAGGTTATGCGGGATTAAATTTACAGCATCTACTGCTCCTTCTTCTCACCACCACCATTGTCTGGACCAGAGCACAAGGAGGGTAAACAAGCAGGTTGCAGTGGTGAAAAGGAGGAGCAAGTCTAGGAAACTATTTTCAGTGGTCTCTCAGAAGGTGCCTGACCATATTAACCCCTGATGCTGTCCCATGATGAAGTGGTCAGCACATTTTAGGAAACCATTGCAATTTGTGTGAGAGAGCTTCAGTTCATATAAACAATGGCAGGGGAGTTTTTTCGTTGTTGTTGTTTTAAAGATTTCAAGTTTTGTAATTATCCAGAAAGTATTTTGTTTTCATTAATCATTCCCTCATATACACATGTGCCTGCATACACACCTGCAGACATGCTAGGTTTCATTGCCTTGATTCCTTTTTCTTGACCACATCTGTGGTTAAGATGTCCTTGTGCTGTTAAAAACTCCAGCTACATCCATGGCTGGACTTTTCTCATTTCTCTGTAACATTTGCACCATGGAGAGGTGTTTTCTTGTTCTTTTTTTAAGGTGCTGCCTGCAAAGCCAACCGTATCAATGCAGTGATATATAGTGCCAGATTCTTGCTGATGTAGCTGCTGAACTTGGTATCCCTTCTCATGTGCTGACAGAGGAGTCTGAGCAAGAAGATAAAAATTGAATATATTGAAAAGTGCAAAACAAATTGAAGAATGAAAGTAAAAATTCAGTTTGGTCTCCTTTTTTTGTTGACTTGCTGCTTAGAGGCAGAAAAATCCCTTCTTACTGTTGATGATGTATGGAGGACAATCAGAAATCTTTTAACCTGCTAAAGAGGTTTGCTGACATTTGGGAATGGACCGAATAGCTTAATATGACCTTCTCTTGGTTTGTGTCTCATTAAGGTTTGAGGGACTACATAATCTGATCTTTGGAGAAGCTAGTGATCTTGCTGTTGGCGGGGGATCAAAGACGCCACTCTCTTGGTCCCTGCCAGATTAGATGAATCTGTGATCTTGACCTGGAAAAAAAAACTTATATCAACCAGCTTTAAGGAAAAACAAGCACAGGTATATAACGTGGACAGATTCATTGGACACAAGGTAGCCATCCACACTGCAAGGCAAGGATGCAAACAGGCCCCAAGAGGAAGTGGGACTTGCAAGGTCAATGAGAGGAAGTCAGCTGACAGAACAGAGAACTCCTACTGGGAACTGGACTGAAGATTGAGTTTACCCTGTAAGTAAATATATGGGCAGTGTGACCAATGAGTAAGCTGGCCCAATATAAGTTGGAGAGAAGAGAGTTCTGAGTTGACAGGGAGATGTAGAATGTGAACAGAAAAGTTCTTACTGTGAGAGCAGCTCCCTGCTCCAAGAGCTTACTTAAATTTAATACAAGGCGTTAGTGACAAAGAGAGGGGGTGTTCGAAGGGGGCAGCATCACAGAGGTGTTGTGACAGGCATTTCCAGGCCATATAATATGCTGCCTAAGGAGCCCAGAAAATATCATTCATTCATTCATTCATTCATTCAGGAGTAGCTCCAAACATATTGTTTTCTGAGGCGAAGAACAAGATGGTGCCCACTCCCTGCCCAGTGACGCCAGTGTACAAAAGCTGATTGGACTGGCAGTTGAATCTTTCTTCACCATTGGTGATGGGTCAGCCTTTTCCACTATAGCTGAAGGCAGAGGATTAGCTTAGGGGGCTTGGCACACAGTTCTTTCCGCCTGCCCCTTGCTGCTGCTGCCTCCCAGGTTCTGCCGCCTGAAGCAACTGCCTCACTTTGTCTAATGGTAGGGCTGGCCTTGCTTGGGGAGATTCTAAATAAAGGCATGGCGCCCCTCTAGGAGTCAGCAATGACTCAGTGCTTACACAGAAGGAACCTTTCCTTTCCATGCATCTGTTGTTAGCTTTAACTAGAATACCCTGTTTTAAGGAAGGAGGCATGAGGAACTTTTACACTCCATCTATGGAGGCTGCCTGAGCTGATTCAGACAAATATGAAATACGCAGAATTAAGATATGGGTAAAATTCCTTCTTGGGCTGTAACAATTTGGCCTGTAGGCCTGGTGGAATTGCTTCTCCTCAGTGTGCACAGAAGGGGGAAATTCAACATGAGATCATCCAACTGCAGTCTGAAGTGCTCCGGTCTGGAAAGAATGGTACCATGTGCAATTTCTGACCATGTGAATTGGCTCATAACAGTTGTGTCAATATTACAATGAATGTGTGTATCAGGAGTGAGGGAGCAGGATTGTTCCTGCTGGCCTCCACTTGGCCCCTGCATGTATTCTGAAATTGCCCACATGAATACACAAACTGCCCACAAGTGAGCTCTGCCCACATGAGTTCTAGACCCTGCCTTTTCCAGGTGGATTGATTGTAATGTTTGCACAGTGTGCAGTTCTTACTTGCTGGGATGATGAGATTAAAATCTTCATCTACTGACAAGAACATTTCTACACTTAACCTACTTCTCCAAGATGCGAGAAGTTCAAGGGGTACAGTGCCTACCTAGGTTTGGTTGCCTTTAGAAGGAGGTCACTGGATGCTTATTGTCTTTTCATAATGTACATTTATTTACATATATATACACAAATTGACTATAGGTAAAGGCACAGCTTAAACACTCCAAATGGCAGCCAAAGTCCACTTCTCCCACATCCAATCTCTAGCGAGTGACAGCCCCCAGAATGCTGCTAGCTTACAGAGCCCTGAATTCAAGTTTCTTTTGTCACTTTTTCTCAAATTACAGTCTGTCCCCTTTCCTTCAGTAGGGATGGGGGAGATTTTTTTGGGGGGTGGGGGGATTTTGAATTTACCAAAGTTCACACATTCAAAGTAGCACATTCCCAGGCATTTTAGCATTTTAGCTTTCTAAATTTTTATCTTTGCTGTTTTAAATCTGTATTTTAAACTCCTGCACTGCTGCTAGGTTTTATTGTGGTTGTATTGTTATATTGTGGTTTTAATGTTCTATATATTTTAAATTGTTTTATTGTGTGTTGTTTGGTTTTAATTTTTGTGAACCGCCCAGAGAGCTTCGGCTATTGGGCGGTATAGAAATGAAATGAATAAACAAATAAATAAATAATCCAAAACTCCATTATCCTTCTCGGAGATTTGCGATGGAGTTCTCTAATCCTCCTCCTCCGCCTCATATATTAGGGCAAAACACACATAAAATGCACTTTATATGTGTTCAAAAATGCATTAAATAAGGACATGTTTACAAAAATGTGTATATTAAATGAAATATACACAAAAAAGCATACCAATTTTCCTCTGAGCTTTTTTAAAAAAATTTCTGTCAAAGCTGGGGACAAGCCGAATATAAAATTGAAAGAGGAACAGACAGAAACCAAAATCGAAAGATTTGTTCATCCCTGCTTTACAGACATCTGCATTACAATATCCTTAGTTAAGGAGCTGGAAGGTGGAGAGGAAATAATGTATGCCATTTTGCCCATATGGGTCTTTGGACAAAACCTTCCAGATTTCTCAAGCTATTTCCTAGTAATTGTGGGCCACATCTCCCTGCCATTTCCCTAACAAAGGAGATCCTTACCCATCTTGCCAGGGCCATCAAGTCAGTCCCTAACAGTACTCCTGCCTTGGTTAACTACCTCCTGTTGCAATCCCCTCAATCTTCTAACAATACTTCATCTAAAACTACATTGTGCACCAACAAGGACTAACATTTTCTTCTTGGCTGGAATGTGCTAATGTGCACTAATACTGTCCAGCCATTCTATGGTCCTTCTGAGTAAAACATTGTGCAAAAGTTCAAAGGAAACAAGCCCTGCCTCCAACCTCATAATTGCAGTTAGTATTATTTTTTTCCTGTCTGTGTCCAGTTGGCAGAGACGCAATTTGTCTCCACATTGGCATTTATCCCAATATGTTCAGATTTTGGCACTTCGAAGTAGAAAGAACCCTGTTGCAGCTGTTTGGTTAATAGCCAGGCTTAAAGAACACCCACCCACCCATCCACACACACACCCAATTAAAAAAGAAAGAAAACCACTCTCCTGGTTCCCTGTAGGACCAAGGATGTAGAGTAGATGGAAGATCAGCCGAAAATAACAACAATTATTTTACACTGTGTCTGTTGCACTTGCCAGACCTTTGAAGCTGCTTGTCCATCTGTTGGCTATTTTCCCTGATGCCCTCTCACCTAACCAGCTGCAGAGTTGAGGTACATTGGAAGACTGTCACATATCCACAGAGCAATTGGCTTGCCTTTTCTGCACATGCTGATGTAACTGGCAAGTGGTAATAATTCTGTAATCATCCGTTGGAGCACATTGTTAGGTGGCTGCAAGTCCCTGGAATAAAGAGTGTCTTCATGGTCTTTAGAACGTTGGGGCAGGGGGGATGAGGTGGGAGTCTTATGCATCATCAGAGGGGAGGAAATGCATCACCAAACTAGAGGACAAAAGTGGATTCATATTTGCATGTACTAACCGAAGTGCCTAGATGCAAATTTAGAAAGAATTTAAAGAATCTCATTTAAATAGAAACACAATACATCTCACCATGGTGGGGAAGACTGGCCTGTGTGCCTGCTCAGTTTCCTGTCCAGGTGCTAACTGTGGATGGATAACTTCCAGGTGCCTTCTCTCTCTTTGTATAGAATTATAGAGTTGGAAGGAACCTCAGATATCATCTAGTCCATCCCCCGGTCAGTGCAGGCTCTTCAATGCAGGATGCCGCTACAGCATCCCTGACAGTCTTTTATCTTTCAACTGGTCTTGGACTGGGAAACCCTTCAAACAGAGGACTGTCTTATGTAAAGTAGCACACATGGGTACCCTACTGGTACCATTGATTGAGACCATGTGAGTATCAGGGTCTGTGAGTGTGTGTGTGTGTTGGGGGGGGGGGGTCATGTCCCAAGCAATCAGGTCTTATGATCCTGGGAGAGTCAGCTGTCAGAGATATGTAATATAGTCCAGAGCAGGCAGGGATCTATAGTAACATAAGAACAATAACCTCATGGTGTCACATAGGCACTGGCAGTCAGATTTGGCTATGTGGCAGGAATATCAAGGAGAGTAATCAGATGGTGGGCCAAACACATCACAATTCTCAGGTCAGCTGTCATGCTGCGTTGGTGATTTCATTGCCCCCCCAGTGCAAGTCAAGAAGCATTGGCCCAATTTCCTTAGCAAATGGGGTAGATTATCTCTTCCTCCTGAACTTGTCCCTGCACAATGGGCCAATAGTCACTTTACAGCATCCACTTAAAGATCACCAAAAAGGGGCATGTTTCTTTGTTTTGTTAGTTTGTTTTGTGGAAGCACCTTAATGCTAGTTGCAGCTGTAATACAAAGTTCTGCACTTGTGGAGTATAATCGCAGAATGATAAGAGTATGAACAGCTCCAATTACCATCAGAGGGAGGACTAGTGGTGGGTGAGGATTTTGCTTCAGTTTAGTTCTGATATAAGAATATACCAAAAATTTGCAAAGTTCTCCATATTCAGGACACAAAAGAACTTGAGATTCTCTCTCTCTCTCTCTCTCTCTCTCTCTCTCTCAAGTACAGTCTTGAATGTGGGAGAAACTCAAACTGACAGACTTCTTCATCCAGGCTTTGAGTGCTTTGTTCTTAAATGTCAGGGTTCAAAATCCTGTGTATTCAACTCTGTTAGTGCTGAATTAGGATTGCCACCTCTTTATTTTGATGGGCTCCTCATCACTATATGGCAGGCAGGTACATCATGGTCCCTTCTGTCTGGGAATAGCCGAATTGATTTGACTGGTGAAGAATGCAGATGGGTGAGAATTTCATTTCATTTCATTTGTTTTTTTATCGAAACCCAAACTGACAAAGTTCTTCACATTTGAGAGAGAAATAACTTGCATGAAGGAGAAACAGGAACGGACAGATTTGCCCATCCCTGGGAACTACGGAAGCAAACTAAAACCCTTGGTGCATGGGCTTCCAATGTGTATGCAGGCACAACTTTAACTGCTCAGTCAAACAGACAAACTGAGTGATGGGGCAAAAAGCATTGATTGTGGGTTGAAACTTCATAATGTTACTACTCTTCCTATGAGCTGTGAGTTTTGTCCAGCACTGGGCTGTGTTAAATAAGGATTTGCTATCAAATCCTGTGACTTATGAATGATTAATTTACTGTTTCAGCATCACCATTGGTATTTGCGGTATTTACTTGTGTCTTGCATGATTCATCCAGTGCCACTGGAGTTTAAGTGCCAATAAAGGAGCGAGAACAGAGAAGAGTTCAGACATACTCAGCCTTATCACATTGTCAAGAAATACTGAAATATTGCTTAGCTACACTAATTGCAGATGTTTGTCACATAGGTTGAACTACAAGCAAGCAACCATTTCATTAAGGTGTCACTTGGGTGGTGGTGGCAGTCTGAATGGCTGCGGTGGGGATGTAGAAGAACCATGGAAAATCAGGGTTCCAAAGGATGTGGGGAAGAAGGCTCCCTATTCCAGAATGTACGCTTCCAATGCATACAGATGGGGGGTGGGGGAAGGAAGTCAACAAGGATGTGACGGAGGGCGAGGGTGCAATTGATCCACCCTCTCCCCCTTCGTCGATTCTTTTTTAGCCGCAAGGGCTACACCAGGTGCATGCGCACCCAAACACATGCACACAGACTCGCATACCTGGAGATTCCCTTGCCAGTGCTAGTGGTCATAAGAGAATCCCTGAGGTTTCTCTTGCCAGTGATGTCACCAGCACTAACAAGCAATTCCCTTTCTTGTTGCCAATCTTTTGCCAGAGATCAGAAATAAGGAAGGCATTCACTCGCTAGTGCAAGGAAACCAGCAAGGGAACCGAACCCCAGGCAGTGCCACCACTGTGACAGATGTGGAGAGGGGGGAGGTCTGGCAGACCACCAGGAATGGCTTGGCAGGCCACACTTTTCAGTGCTGGCATAGCACTGGTGGATCTCTTAAATGATGACTTCCTTCTTTCCAGGGTTTCCCGGGACTCCTTTGAAGAGGCAACAGATGAAAGGGAGAGGGGGGCAGTAATTACAAGTCAGAGGGTTTAAGGAAAAGGGCTGGCTGAAGTCTAGTGGAAAAAGGATTTATTTTGGGATATTTGTTTGTTTGTTTATGTTTGGGGGGCAGGTCAGGACCTACTCTTGGGCATATCCCCCTCCCAATTTGTATTGATGGATTGATTTTTTTTTTTTAAAAAAAAATCTGCCCCACTCTTTGGTTCAATGGGTTTACAAGGTGGCTTATAAATCTATTTATTAACCTTCAAATGCCTGCCATGTAAGTGTTACAACATCCACCAACAAAACTTGGAAACTGTAGTTCTAAGAATTCTGTTAGAGGCCCATTGCTTGCTTCTCAAAACTACATTTCTAGGGTCTGCTGCAGGTAGAAATGCCCAATGGTGTGAGGTAGAGATGCCCAGCGGTGTCTTTCTGGGGCTTGGCATTGTTTACAGTCTATTCAACCATCCCCACCCATACAAAAATCATCACTTAAAAGACTGTTTTCTTCATCTTTTCCTCCTCCTCCTCCTCCTCGAATTTCAGCCACCTTCATTGTCAAAGTATTTATATTCTTATTACAACCTTTTAAAAATGACAAAAGTACAGAAAGTTCTTTCCTTCCAACTGTACAGTGCTTTTTATGCCAGTTTAGAGGCATAATCATGCAAAGAACAGTCTTTTTTTTCTCCAGGGTGTTTCCCACTGACCAACAGAAATCATGAGTAATCTGACCGTGTGCCAGGACCAAATGGAGACTCAGTGGGGTGAGGCATTTGGTTCCCTCTGCAACTGCTATACTTCTCCACTCACTGTTAGCTTTGTAATTTTTGTCCCTTCCTGAGATACAGCTGAATATCTTAGGCCATTGCAAATGTTTCCTTCTCTTTTTTTAGAGGCATTACTCTGTTGCAGGGAGAAAAAGAAAAGAAAAGAAAATCAGAAAAGGCTTTGTGGCCCCGCAAAGCCTATCAGGTTTATTAGGGCACAACCTTTGTAGACTGCAGTCCACTTCATCAGTCACCAGATGCACGAAGTGATATAGAGTTACATGCACGCACATGCTCATGCACATCCACAAACACAGACACACCTGGTGGGGGTGGATTATAAACAGTGAGGTGAGAAGGAAAGGAAATGCAGAAAGTACAGAAAGGGATATTCCCATATTAACAGCAACCATATTAGCAGCAGCCATTCATGAAACAGTGCACAGGGACTGAATTCTTATCAAACTGAACTGAAACTAAATTCTTACCCATCCTTACTAATGCTTTCTCACGAAATCTGTACTCTACCAGTGACCAGCCCCCCCATCCCTTTTAAGTGAGGATATTCAGTAGTAGGGTTTTGTCAAACTTGACCCCACCTTTACACTTTCATTTTTTTTTTATTTCCACCCCACGAAATTGAACAGGCTAATGATTATGAAAAGTGGGGATTCATGCCATATTGTTTATTCTCAGCACAGCAATCTTATCCTTGAACATTTTAATCCCAATCATTTTATAAAAGCACTCTAAACACATTTCCTTCTAAGCAAGATGCTTTGTTTCAACATGGCTGTGGGGTTCTTTGAAACGGTGAGCAATTTGTTGGCTTGTCTTCTTCTCCAGCCTCCGTACCACCCCAAGACTTCAAACAAAAATGTGTTATTTTTCCAAAGGGATCCCCCCCCCCTGCTAGTGCAGAATGGGCATGGACATTTTGAGGCTGGCTACGTGTAATGTTTAAGGAATGTCCTGAGACTAGTCTGTTTCTCATAACGTGGCACAGAGAACTCCCAAAGCTTGCCAACTAAACGACGCTATGAATGTTGGTTCCAAGGGAGGTGGCTTGCAATGTTCAGAGATGCAAGCTAATAATAGTTTGCAGCAGGCCCTAAAATACAAGAATTTATGTTTAGTTTTGTTTTGAAAGGCTGTCTGCTTTACAAGAAAAAAAATCTTCTCCTAGGCCATAAGAAACAGCTGCTCGCATATATCCTTCATGTGATTTGATGAAAATAGGCACAAATACATATGAAAGGAGGAGAGCGTGGATGTTATGCAAGACTTATACAGAGTTATATATCCAATATAGCTAATATATAGTATTAGTTAAGAAAGTGAACTGTGAACTGGAAAGATCCAGTTCAGATCTCTGGAAAGAGAACTATTTAGAACTGGAAAGATCCAGTTCAGATCTCCTCTCTGCTATGAAGTTTAAAAGGGACTTTAGATGAGCAACTTTCTCTTACGGCTTCTCTACATTAAGGAAAAATCTCATAGACTTATTACGGCTTTTGCTTCCATTTTCTTTGTGGGATGAGGATGGGCTCCTTGGACAGCAAGCACATGATTGGGAATTGAAAAAGTCCTTCTTGGCAATGCCCTATAGTGGTCGGTGAAACAGCACCATCTAGTGGCTGCCAATATTTTGAGTTACATTTTATTTCATCTTATCTCTGATCTTTTTAAAAGTGGGATTAAGCTCAAAAATCACGGGAGACACTCTGGAGGTTGGCGACATCATGTAAAGGACCTGCAAATGTCTGTTAGTGGCCAATCATGAGCATGCAATAAAAGACATGTATAGAAATGTGCTTAGTCTCAGTTTCCCATCTGCAACATGGGGGCAATAATACTGACCTATCTTACAGTGTTGTTGTAATCATGATAAGTAATGTAGGTGGAACACATTCAGAAGTGCTACTTTTGATGTTAAGAGTTATTTACCCACCATGCTGAGTATCCTTTCTTTCTACAGTGAGCACTTTAGGGTAAGGATGTACGAAAGTCATTTACTTTTTGCGGATTCTGTTCATTGTGGGGGGGAGGCGTTCCGTCCCTCCCCCTGGAATCCTCGACGGGGGGGGGAGGTGAATCCTTGATGGCCGGCTGTGCTCTGCGGCGGCTCTGCGGAGCAGCCGGCCAGGCCCAGGCTAGGGCCGTCCGCAGCCGGATTTCCGGCCGCGGAGGGCTCTGGGTAAAAAAAAAAAAAATGCGTACGCAAATGGTGGTGGGTACGGCCACCGCCATTTGCGTCCCTTATTTTCGCCATCTTAGTCTACATCAATATTTACGTAGACTAAGACGAAGAAAAGAAAGGGGAACGTAAATAGCATAGCGGGCGCTATTTATGTTCCCCTTTATTTTCACTGTCTTAGTCTACGTAAATATTTACGTAGACCAAGACGGCCAAAAATAAGGAACACAAATGGCGGCCGCCGTAGCCGCCGCCATTTGTGTACACGTTTTTGTTTTTAACCCAGCCGTGATAGGCTATGTAAGTCTTTACGTAGCCTATCACATCTATGTAAAAAAAAAAAAAAAGATGAGACTGCAAATGGCGGTGGCGGCAGCCAGTCGGAAGACCAGCTGCTGCCGCCGAAGCCACTGCTGGAGCCGCCACTGTCTGGAACATCCGCCCCAGGTAAGTCTCGTCCCGGGGGGGATCCGCGGGGGTGGGGGGGTGGCAGGCCATTCCGTCATGGATTTTAGGGGGCCAAATGCACTGGCATTTGGCCTCACTGACATCTGTGGCAGAATTCTCTGACATCCCTACTTTAGGGACGTTTCATGAATCATGGCCTAGTGATAAAGCATATGTATACATGGGCAAATTGAAGTTAAACTGCACTCACTTTTTTCTACATGAAATCTGTTCCCTTTTGGCATTGGTTTGCACATTTGTGTGTGTGTGTGTGTTTTAATGTGCATGAAAATTAAAACATATATCAATCATTATCTTTATTTGCATCAGCTGCAGGCCATTACAATTAATATGTCTGTGCATGTGCAAATAACATCTGTATTTTGGTATGCACTTTTCTAAATATATACTTTTTTAATATAAGCAATTTCGCTTAATATAATGTGGTCTTGTGCACAGTGCCCCCTTATACACATTTTCTTTTGTCCATGTTTTCCTCTATCACATGCATTGTTGTGTACATTTTTGGATTTGTGAAATACGTCACAACATTTGGTAAAAGCACAGATAATGTCATATCACTGCATTCCAGTGCATGTGTAGGTTGAGGAAGTGTAGATTTGGTAAGTTCACATTAACATGCAAACACAACACATTTCAACCCCCCCCCCCATATACTTACATGACAAAGTTCCCAAATTCAGTCTCTGGCTTCTCCAGTTACAGCAACTCAAGTAGCAGGGTGAGGAATGAGCTCTACACAGTGTCCTCCCCAGGCTTCCCCCTGCCCCAGCGGTTTACACAACAAGAAAACATCAATACAATTAAGAAGAGCATTCAACTCTAGAATAAAACAGACAAAGCCGTAACTAGATCAAGTGAAAGTACAGTACAATGCCCGTCCCCACCCCTCTGCAGCCATCTCGGGAACAACAGAGAAAGGGACAATCTTATCCTTCCTTGTTGGGAGGGGGTTCTGCAATCAAGGCAATGCCACCTAAAAAAGTCCTGTTTCACATCCCCACTGATTGCACTTCTCCTGTGAGCACAATGCAGGGCAAGCTTTTGGAAGATGACTGCAGTTGATGGTAGGGATGTGCAAATCAGCAAAATCCCACCTCGCCAATGTTCTTTGAATGCCATCTCAAAGCTCATTCCACCTCAAGTCTTCCTGGTCTTTCAGGGCATAGTCTGAAGGCACATGAGGCAGCCACTGTGCTGAAGCTAAGCAGGTCTGGGTCTGGTCAGTGCTTGGAGGGAGACCAACTGGGAACCACATGTAGCCAGCTTGAATTCCACAATGGAAGAAAGGTGTGGTATAAATGTATAATAAATAAATAAGTCTGTATCAGACTCAATTGTGAGGTTTATTTTTCTCTTTTCACATGAAAATCCATGTGTCTTTCTGTGCATCTTTTTGCATAGGTATGCATTTATTGTGCACATTTTTGAAATGTATGCATTCTTTTCCAGTGATTGGAATGTATTTGTGAACATTTTTGAAATGTGCTGATTTTGAAACGTACACGTTTTGAGAAGTACACATGTTGTTGACCACTCTTTCTTTTTTGGTCCTGGAATCATATTGCAAGCTCAGAAATGTACAGAGTGTGCCCAACTCTGTGTTTGGTCCAGAAGATGCGAGCTGAGTAAAATCCTGGTCAAAATGAACTGATTCTTAGTTGATGGCAGGAAGTGGCAGTCCTTCCAAATGACTAAACAAGGAAAAAAGTACATACATTAAATGCATAGCATGCAACTGACCCTCTCTTTCTTCTGTACTCACAAGTAAGTACATGGGGGCCTGATATGGACCAGACATTGGAGGCTGGCGGCTCTGATTTCAGTGGGGCTGTGAATCCATTCTGGGTTTCAGTCAGAACCAGCCAAAATGCTAAAGGATCTAAACAAGGTGCTGACCGCCCCCCCCATAGGCACTTGTCTATTAACTCCCCACTTGAACCACTTGTTTGCTGAAAGTCCACCTCGGGGAATGGGTGAGGGGAGGTGGATTTGGGAAAACAAGGAGCTGAAAGTGAATGGCTCAAATCTCCCCTACCTGTGTTTGGTGGTCTTGATCCAAATCGGGCCCCACATATTTAATTGTGAGTAAAAAAAGAAAGAGTGGATCGGCTGCATGCTATGTATTTAACATATTATGTAGTATGACCCCAAGACAGCTTTTAGGAAGAACCATAGCTCAGAAGGAGAGCACCCACACTTAACATAAAGAAGGTCCCAGCTTTAATCCCTGTTATCTCCAGTAGTGAAAGGAAATCTCAGTAGGGATGTGCAAAAGTCACTTACCTTTTCGAAGGGGATGATTCACGGTGGGGGGGAGGCGCTCTGCACCTCCCCCTGAAATCCTAACCTGGCCAGCTCTGCTCCGCGGCAACTTCGTGGAGCCGCTGGCCGGGTGCATTCGCAGGCATGCGGAGCCTGCAGACGCAAATGGCAGCGGCTATGGCGGGCCGCCATTAGCGTTCCTGTTTTTTTGCCGTGATAGGCTACGTAAATATTTATGTAGCCTATCACGGCAAAAAAACAGGGGTGCAAATGGTGTAGTGGCTGCCATTTGCGCCCCTGTCTTTCGCTGTGATAGACTATGTAAATATTTATGTAGCCTATCATGGCAAAAAAACAGGAACGCTAATGGTGGCCGCCATAGCTGCCGCCATTTGCGTTCCCTTTTTTTGCCGTGATAGGCTACGTAAATATTTACGTAGCCTATCACGGCCTCCGCAGGGATGCAATGGCATCCCTGCATTAGCTGTGATAGGCTACGTAAGTATTTACGTAGCCTATCATGGCAAAAATGGTGAAGTGAATGGCGGCCGCAGACGTGGCCGCCATTCCCAAAGCAGCGTGAACGGCACCAGGTAAGTGCTCCGTTTCACGTGCCTTTCGTGGGGTGGCTTCGTTCCGCCATGGATTTCGGGGGGCCAAATGCACTGGCATTCTGCCTCACTGAGATCCGTGGCGGAATTTTCTGACATCCCTATATCTCAGGCACTGGGAAAGCTCTTGGAGAGTTGGTGTCAGCCAGTTGATCATAGTGGGCTAGATGGATGACTCGACATTGAACAGCTTTCTAGACTAATAACATAAGGTAGAAGCACACATCAGAAGCATACACTGGTATCCTATAAAGATCCAATTATAAAGTTCAGTTTGAATTCTGTGAAAAGTCATTTCCCAGGTGCTTTATTTTTCCAGGATTCATTTGTCTTAATGGCAACATTTATTCCACCCTGTCTTGACCTCCCATTGAAGGTGCATCACGGCCGTCTTGAGACAGGAAAGATATATCTTTAGCGCATTGGGCAATAGAAGTTAGCGGAATGTCATCACCTGTAGGGGAACTGTTCAGATTAACATTTTGTTCCTGCTCAATAAACTGGGAGTATATTGATGGCATTAGCACATTAATAAATGTAAAATAAAATGGGAGTAGATGGTATTCAAGTGCCCCTTTAAACTTCCTCCTTGTGCTTGATTTACTTTAGATTACGGCCATTAAGTCCTGTATTCGTTATTCCGAGAATGGACTGGAAACCTTGTCCATGTACAAGAACACACCAAAAAAAGAAACTAATTGATCTTGTAATGAATTCTTCTGATACTGACCTATGCGGTAATGTGTGTAAGGAAGAGCACCTGGACAAAGATGGGCAGATTGCACCAAGAGTGTTGGATATTTGAGGTCAAGCTCAATATGTCCCAATTCTGCATAAGCTTGCATTAAAAAAAGAAAAATCCTTATGGAAATTCATACTTCTGTGCATTTTTTTAATGCACATATTTTTGGATGCATGAGCCCATTGACCAAAGTGAGTTTGTCTGCATTTGGGGAATGTGCGGGTTTTCCTTTGAGCATTTTTCAAATTTACATTAGTTGTTGAATGAATGGGAGCGGGTGGGGTGGAATACATCAAAATGTAGATTCATGACTGAAAATTGCATTCAGCAACGGAGGTGTGAACTGGCCTGGGTAAACCCATTCAACAGCAACCCAATGGAACAAATTTCTCACATAGTGATGGGAGAACCAGCGATTTCTGAGATCACCTAAATTATCAGAAAATCACATCAAAGCTTGTTTTGGCTTGTTCCCTTTTTTGTTTTCAATCTGATCCCTCTCCCTATATATCAGGGGAGAGCAACTTCTGAGGTTTGTGGGGGGCACTTTGGCATGCCCCAGAACCCACTGGGTGGGTGCTGCCCCATGCTGCTATCAAATTTTCAGTGGCGGCCAAAATTGTGTCGATTTCACAGAGAAAGCAGGTGTGTGTTTCCAAGCGAGATTCCACTTGAAAACAAAGTGTATGCTTCCTGCACCGCTTGTGTCCCTTGCAAAATGTCCACAATTTTTGCCATTGGTGTGATTTTCGTAGTGGCAGTGGCAGGGGACATAGAATGGGGCTGCATATGGCCCACAGCCACAGGCCATGTGTATGCCTGCAACACAAGTGGAGCTAAAGTGTGATGGGGACATGGGTAAACACACAAGCCCTGCCCCCCTCCCCCAATGTACCTGGATGCATTAGAGATCTTCACATGTTTAACACAAAGGAAGAGTTCTAAGCATGTCCCTATGCTACCTGCGCTCAGGAACCCTGAGGATGAATGGGTAGGGACTCTGGTGTCGGGGTTTGTGTGTATCGCCATGCCCCCTCTATGCATAGCAGTTCATCTCACAATGATAGTGGCAATGCCCTTCTCAGTGGCTGGGAGCTGGGGGGTTTGTTTTTGTTTTTGGTCCATAATGTCCCTCTGAGTTATGGTAACTATTTGATTGTCCCAAGTGGCATTATGAGCCAAAGAAAGGGTGCAGGAGATGGAGCAAGCCAAGCACCCCCAAAAGGGCAATTTCTATATTGGCTTCTCACCTAAGAGTGATAGGGCAGAAGTCATACTTACTTAATTTGTATCTTTCTTCCCTCTTGAAACTCAAGGTAGCGCAGATGGGGCTCCCAGGAAATCTCCCATCTGAGTCATTACCAGAGTCAGACCTATTTAGCATCAGCAATGTCATATCACATGCCCTTGAAGCAGTACCCTGGGGAGGCCAGTATGAACAAGCTAGCTGGTGATATCCCCCCACAATGAAATATGACAGGGAGGGGGAGACATCCAGTGGAGGGTTGTAAGAACATCTTTTCGAGAATGGCGCAGGGAGGTCTGAGAGGTGAGCAGGGCCCCATCTTGGCCATTGCTAGTTGTGGTGGTTTGAAACAAGGTTTAATGGATATTGCATACCCAGCCCAGTCTCTTGGAGACAACCTTTCTCTTTTGCCATCTGAGATCCTATGGGTCTCATGATGCCCCTGTCCTGGTAGTGGTGGGGAGCGCTGATTACACCCTACTGGGTTTCCAAAACTCCCTCATTCACATCCATTTGGGTATTTTATTTTATTTGGCTGGCTGCAAAACATCCTCTGCCTGCCAGTTGCACTTACATAAGTTGCACCCAGGCACACAGCCCATTAAATACACAAAAATTACTGAGCATAAAATGCATAATTTTCTTATGCATTTATGCAAATTTTTCTTGCATAAAAATGGCAGCTTGCAGCAAGGAGCAGGTGGTTGCAGGGTGCTCCTGAACCACCTGGCCCTTGACAGGCATGCATGTGAGCACTCCAAGGCTTGATGAGCAGGGGCCGGGGGGCCAGGCACATGAGAATCCACTGGTCTCTGAGACCTAGTTGAGCACTCACAATGTCCCTAGTCATATGGCGTTACTGAGAAGGGCACAGGAAAGTGACCACCAAACAGAACCTCTCATCATAAAACCCCTAAAATTTCACACACAGCCATTTTCACTGACCACAACTGGGGTGGCAAATTAGGGTGGGCATGTGGGCACATTTTAGCTTGTAGTTTTGACACACAGTCTCTGCCTGTTCTAAAAATACATGCACCGGAGGATGCAGCAAATGCATGTTCAAGCCACTTCCTTCACATTTATAATGCTACATCTGTCTTTGTCCTTAGCCAGCAGGCAGTCATGAAACACCATGAGGCCGTGCTTCATACTGGTTGAGTCTGAGTTTTGTCACTGTTTTGGCAGAATGCTTTTTGGAGCAAAACAGTGGCAGCACGTCTCATAAAAAATACAAAACACCCACTCTGAGAAATGGTTGCGAAAGGCATTGAAGCATTTTATTTATGCACTTCTCCTTTAAAAACAAAGCAAAACGCCATTGTCTGCAAGGCCTCTAAAGTTCAGTTAAAGTAGAACTCATCAGTTGATTGTGATGCAGGATTTGATGACCATTTGCCGTAATATCTCTGGATGAAGAGAAGTTTTAAAATAATAATAATAATAATAATAATAATAATAATGCAATTCTTATTCATGTGTTACTTATGAATAGTATAAGCATGGCGATTAGGATAATGGGGCCATTTGTTTAACCATCCCCCCCAAATCATGCCACTCCCCTTCCCATATAATTCCCATATCCCCTTCCCATATAATTCCCATATCATGCCACTCCCCTTCCCATATAATAATAATAATAATAATAATAATAATAATGCAATTCTTATTCATGTGTTACTTATGAATAGTATAAGCATGGCGATTAGGATAATGGGGCCATTTGTTTAACCATCCCCCCCAAATCATGCCACTCCCCTTCCCATATAATTCCCATATCCCCTTCTCATATAATTCCCATATCATGCCACTCCCCTTCCCATATAATAATAATAATAATAATAATAATAATAATGCAATTCTTATTCATGTGTTACTTATGAATAGTATAAGCATGGCGATTAGGATAATGGGGCCATTTGTTTAACCATCCCCCCCAAATCATGCCACTCCCCTTCCCATATAATTCCCATATCCCCTTCTCATATAATTCCCATATCATGCCACTCCCCTTCCCATATAATAATAATAATAATAATAATAATAATAATAATAATGCAATTCTTATTCATGTGTTACTTATGAATAGTATAAGCATGGCGATTAGGATAATGGGGCCATTTGTTTAACCATCCCCCCCCAAATCATGCCACTCCCCTTCCCATAATTTCTGAAATGTGGAGGTTCCTGTATATACAGAGCTCCTCATGATTTAGATCGGAGTTCTAAATTGTGCTCAGAGGCTCCATGAATACAGGAGGCTCCCTACTGCAGACATTGTGCTGAGCTGAACACAGCTGGGAAGCTAGGCAGAGGGAGTGGTGTGACCTTGGAGCTACTGTTAGACTTGTGGTTCTGTTGCCCCTTTCACCATGCTTACCCTATTCATGCAAGTAAAGCTAACTTCATAAGAATATCTGCAGGGGAAAAAAGTGTCCCTGGAATGAATTTAGGATGGCTAATTTGAAGTGAACAGGTTAAACTGTTCTGTTGTTGTTTTATCAAGACGGCCCAGGAAATCCCTTCTCTTCTCCTGACTTTAAAAAACCACTCTCAATTTCAAGTTAGACATTTATCCTGACTTCTGGGGGTGTTAGATACAGAACAGGGGGTGGTATGCAGTAATATACACATAGGGATGTGTGAATGCCTCCAGACTGGCAGCCAGGACAGAGGACAAGGGTTTTCACAAGCCTTATCGGTACTATTTTGGCTTCCCTCAAAATTCCTCAGATGTTTCACCTGAGAAAGATCCTGCCAATTTGTCTTTGCTTTGGGTCTGTTTGTTTAGTAGTTCATCTTCCTCTTCCTCCTCTTCCTCCTCCTCCTCTTTTTTTTTTTACCCTGCTTATCACCTGCTTCTCCACCTAAAAGGTCAGCAAAGCAACTAACGAAAAATTAAATGTCAAATTAAAAATGATCCAAGTAATTAAAACAGCAAGATACAATGAACATAAACAGTGCAATGCAGTCTGAAAACACATCAACAAAAAAACAACAACAAATGTTGGTTGAAATCAAAGAGTCGCCACCACCCGCCGGAAAGCAAATAACGATACTTCAAGGTGGACATAACTGGGCACAGAAAAAGGGCCCATCACGTAGGTCTGCCCGCTGTCCCTGCATTGCAATGGTGGGAGAACATAGCGTAGAGCCTTCAGTGTCAACGTTAGTGTCAATCTCAGTGTTCATATGGATGAGACTATTCCTGTGATTTAGGACCAGGAAGGGAAATCTCTTTAAGCCTAAGGGGCAAATCCAATTTCAGACCAACTTTCAGTAGTGGGTGGAGCCAAGGGAAAGGGGGAAGGACCAAAGGCAAAAAAGGTGATGCCAAAATACCCCCCCCCCAAATTTCAGAGGTTAAAGTTCTTACTGCCAGCAACAAAGTCTTTGAAGAGGCATGCCAACCTTTTAGAATAGTAGGGGTAAAGGGGGCAGGGCCAGGGGAAGGAGGTGGGGCCATATGAGGAATGCCAGAGGGCCAGATTGGAGTCCTAGGAGGCAGGGTTGGGGCCCCAAGAAGGCCAGGTTTGGCCTGTGGGCCCAAGGATCCTCACCTCTGATTTAGGACTGTCAAGGTCAGAACCTGCACCCTGAACTGAGTCCATAAACAAACTGGGAGTGAATGAAGCTACCAGATTCAGAAGCTTAATTGAGATTGTGCTGGCTAGGGATGGACGAAAGTCACTTACCTGTCCTTGAAGCTTTTCGCGGTGGGGGGGAGGCGCTTCGCTGCTCCCCCCACGAAGTTCAGGCCGAGGGGGAGGCTTCCCGCCTCGCCCAGCCAAAATTCAGGCCGGGGGGGAGGCTTCCCGCCTCGCCCGGCCGAAATTCAGGCCGGGGAGGAGGCGCCTCGCCTCGCCTGGCCGCGAACTAAAAAGTTAAAAAAAAAATGCCCCCGTGATAGGCTACGTGGCGATTAACGTAGCCTATCATGGCTAGATTTGCAAAGTCAGCCGTGATAGGCTACGTAAATCGTCACGTAGCCTATCACGGGTGACTTTGGAAAAAAAAAAGCGCGTACGCAAATGCCGGCGCCCATGGGCGCCGCCATTTGTGTAACTTATTTGGACAGGGGTAGTCTACGGAAAGATTTACGTAGACTACGGCGAAAATAAGGGAACGCTATTTGCGTTGCCCTTATTTTCACCGTAGTCTATGTAAATCTTTACGTAGACTACCACTGTCAAAATAAGGAATGTGAATGGCGGCACCCCATGGGGGCCGCCATTTGCGTATGCGCTTTTTTTTTTTCATAGTCACCCGTGATAGGCTACGTGACGATTTATGTAGCCTATCATGGCTGACTATGGAAATCTAGCCATGATAGGCTACGTAAATCGTCACGTAGCCTATCACGGGTGTGTGGCTTTTTTTTCTGTACTTTTTTTTTCGCTGCTGGGGAGACGGGGCGCTCGTCCCCGGCCTGAATTTCGCTGGCGTGGGATGGGGTGCCTCCCCCCCAGCCTGAATTTCAGCTGGGCGAGGAGGGTCGCCTCCCCCCCTCCCCTGAACTTCAGGGGGAGAAGCGAAGCGCCTCCCCCCCACCACGAAGCAAGCTGCAGGATGAGGTAAGTCCCTTTCGTCCATCCCTAAGAACTCCCCTTCCACATGAACTGCTGCACCTATCCTTATAGGTTGCATATATATAATAGCATTGCCCTTATTTTCGCCGTAGTCTACGTAAATCTTTACGTAGACTACAGCGACCAAATAAGGAACGGGAATGGCAGCTCCCTATGAGGGCCGCCATTATCCGTACGCGCTTTTATTTTTTTTTTTATGTTACCCGTGATAGGCTACGTGACGATTTACGTAGCCTATCACGGCTGACTATGCAAATCTAGCCGTGAAAGGCTACGTTAATTGTCACGTAGCATATCACGGGGGTGTTTTTTTTTTTCTTTTATTGGAATGGCGGTGGCGGCAGCCGGTCGAAAGACCGGCTGCCGCTCTCGCCCCAGACGAAGACCCGCTGAACCGCCGGCCGGACCCGCTGCCGGGAGGGACATTCGCCAAAGGTAAGTCCCATCCCCGGGGGGTGCGGGGGGCAGGGTGTGTGTGGAGAATTTCTCTCCGAAACTTGTTCGGGGGGCCGAACACGTTGGCGCTTGGCCCCCCGAAGTTTCGGGGAGAAATTCTCTGCCAACCCTAGTGCTGGCAGCTGTAAAGGTCCAGTGGCTGAACTCTCTTGCAGGTGGCCTTTGCAGCAGTTGCAGGATCTACATAAGGATGTCACACACCAGAGCGGTTTAGAACCCAGGTGCCGGATGGGATGTATTCTCCCATGTCAATCCATCTGTACATTGCAATGTAGGGGTTTTGCAGGGGCCAAATTCCATCTGGGGATCTAGAGGAAACCCCCTGCCTGCACCCCTGAGCCCAACTTGCCATGCCCCGCTCACCAAGTCCCTGCCCCCGCTCGCCCCCTGCCGGCGCTCGGTGAGTGCATTCACCCTGGTGGCCTCATCTAGCTCCGCGGTCATTCTTTTTTGTGAATGTGCATATTTATCAATGCAAAATGTGCATATTCACACATATGCAAATATGCACATTCGTGAAAATGCATATTTTGCATACACAAATATGCACACTTTCGCGATCACCATTTTATTTTATTTTTAATGGCAACTGCAGAGCTCAACGAGGCTGCTGGGGTGAGGTAGGGGTGGACAAAAGTCACTTACCTGTCCTCCAAGTACGTTCGCGGTGGGGGGGAGGTGCTTCGCTGGTCCCCCCACGATGTTCAGGCTGGGGGGGGAGGCTTCCCGCCTCGGCCCGGCCGAAATTCAGGCCGGGGAGGAGGCTTCCTGCCTCGCGCGGCCGCGAACGTGGAAGTTTAAAAAAAAAACAAACGCCCCCTGATAGGCTACGTGACGATTCACGTAGCCTATCACGGCTAGATCTGCAAAGTCAGCCATGATAGGCTACGTCAATTGTCACGTAGCCTATCACGGGTGACTTTAAAAAAAAAAAAAAAGCACGTACGCTAATGGCGGCCCCCATAGGGAGCCGCCATTCGCATTCCTTATTTGGTCGCTGTAGTCTACGTAAATGTTTACGTAGACTACGGTGAAAATAAGGGCAATGCAAATAGCGTTGCCCTTATTTTCGTTGTAGTCTACGTAAATCTTTACGTAGACTACAGCGACCAAATAAGGAACGGGAATGGCGGCTCCCTATGGGGGCCGCCATTATCCATACACACTTTTTTTTTTAAAGTCACCCGTGATAAGCTACGTGACGATTGACGTAGCCTATCACGGCTGACTTTGCAAATCTAGCCGTGATAGGCTACGTGAATCGTCACGTAGCCTATCAGGGGGCGTTTTTTTTTTTCTTTCATTGCAATGGCGGCGGCAGCAGCCGGTCGAAAGACCGGCTGCTGCTCCCGCCCCGCTCAAACACCCGCCGAACCGCCGGCCGGACCCGCCGCCAGGAGGGACATTCGGCGAAGGTACGTCCCGTCCCGGGGGGGTGCGGGGTGCGGGGTGTGTGCGGAGGATTTCTCCCCGAAACTTGTTCGGGGGGCCGAACACGTTGGCACTCGGCCCCCCGAAGTTTCGGGGAGAAATTCTCCGCCAACCCTAGGGTGAGGGCAGGCTGCTTGCCAAGAGCAGGAGGGGCTTGGATGGGGGCCAGCACGCTGGGACAAGGGCTGGACGGGTTCCCAGAGAACCCGAATAGGGGTGGGTTTGCACACCCCTACTGCAATGAAAAGGTTCTTTTCTGGATGCCATCAGAAGGAAGATGGAGTGACTAGAGAGAGCCTTTTCAGAGGTGGCACCTGCGTGTGGAATTCCCTCCAAAGAGGTTTGCTCAATCTACAGTTCACTTGTTTCAGTGCCAGGTTTCCTGTTTTCCCAGGCATTTTAGCTTTGAAGTCATTTAAGCTGTGAGGTTTTTTAATGGGTTGTAGATTATTCTGTGCTATGCTGTGGCATTGCTACTTTTAGTCAGCCCTGGGAATGCTAGTTGGTACTCAAAAGATGGGGATACCTTAAAAATAAAATAGTAGCTTAAAAAATAGAAATCTAAACTAGAAAGGAAAGAGATATTGGTCATCATAATCTAACATATTGATTGATTGACTGAATTTCTATCCCACCTTTTTCCTCTTGCAAGGAACCCAAGGTGGCTACATTATCCTCCTCCTCTCCATTTTAGAGTTAAGTGTGCAACATTAAGTTTGCAAACCTATGCATACTTACCTGGGAGTAAATCCCATTGAACTCGGTGGGGCTCACATCTGAGTAGAAATGGGTAGGTTGATATTGTAAGCCTGTTGATGGCAATCTGTTTGATTGTGACCCTTTTAGCTAGGGGTGTACGGCTTGTGTAAAATCCGTTCTGTCTGTGTTTTGAGGATTGTTGGGCACCATTTGTTCTGTTGTCTGCCCATCGATGGAATCTGAATTTTTTGTTTCTGAATTGGCACAAACTTGCACTTGTGCAAATGCACAAGTTTGCATGTGTGGAAATGCACAACTTCTCTGAAATGCACATTTTCACGCTTTAGCCTATGAGGGAAATGTACATGTTTGACCGGTTATTGTTGTTTTTCAACGTTGCGCATTTTTCTGCAACAAAATGTGTGCATAATTTGAGAAAGCTAGAAAACTGGTACATATGTCCATGGAATCCACCCAACAGGGGAAAAGCCAGTTTGCTGCAGTATGTGCAGGTCAGATTCATGAAAATCTGCACTCATTTGGTTCCATTGCGGATTTCTGTAAAATCCCTAGTGGCTGAGTCCCCTAGGACAGGGGTGGGCAGAAGGTAGATTGGGACTTATTACTAGGTCTCTCAGTGATTTGCATTAGGGCTATACAGTTTTCTGACTCCCAGTTGTTTAACAACATTAGTATCAAAAAGCCCCTCACCCCTAACATAGTGTCAAGGGCTCCTTGGAGGCCTCTCTCAGTCTAATCCAGTAGCCAAGTCCAGACATAGACAAATGGATTCTTTTCAAAGCTTTATTCCTCTTTTACAACTTAACAACTCTACTGTTAGCAACTAGATATGAGCAGCAGAGTACCTATGCCCTACGTTGGAACAGTTGGTCCCCGTTTGAAAGGGAATTACTGGCAGACCCCTGAACTTAAGGACTAGGGAGAGTCCCTCCCCTTTTACCTTGGATCCTCTGGGCGCAGCTGTTGTTTGCATGCCAACCGGGCACTACGCCTCCTTTCTGCGCCCTCCATTTGGCGCCGCTCTCTGTGTCGGCGTCGCACGTCCACCAAGTCTGCTTCCCGCGCTCCGTCACTCCCAGGACTGCTATCTAAGCTAGGAATGTGGGTGGGAGGAATCTCCATCAGCTGTTGGCCCTGGGAAAGAGGAGCGTGCTCCTCTCCCAGGAGTGACTCCTCTTCCTCAGAATCAGAACTACTCTGGGATTCTATGGGCTCAGTGTCCACCCTGACACATAGGCTGCTGAAATGCAGAATTGTGGTGCTGTTGAACCAGAAGTGGATTTCTGTGTGAAAAGACCAGTGGTGCTCCGAGCTTGAAACTTGGGGCCAAAGACCTGGCCCTGCAAACCAGGAGCCCCCAAATGGCTTCCCAGAGAGTGTCATGTACAGAAGCAAACTCCATTTGATTCCTATAGTCATGATGGTGCTATAATTTAAGTGCATTTAAAATGCAAAATTGCACATGCTTGGATTACTATTATTACTATTATTACTATCATCATTGTCGTCATCGTCAGGGCTAGCAAACAGTGTTGCTGTTGTTCTAATGTATCAGGAAAGCAGACACGGTTAATGCATGGAATGGCAATTGGAAAGGGGGAGGGAAATGTTAGTTGTGTGCTTCACAACTGAAGTAATACACATGGTCATCTAAAGGGGCCTGCTCTAAGATGATGAAGTCCACAGTCTAAGCTTAGCTGGCTGCACGACTAGGGATGTACGAATTGTGTATCTTCTGTGCCACTTGACTTCCACAGTTTGCCGCCAGTCCTCCATTCCGCCGTTCACAAGCCCTCGGAATTCTCCTCTTTTTTTTCTGCTCCAAAAATTACAAAGATAAATTCGTACCAGCAACTTTAATTCCAGTGCCCAGCTGTCTCCGTGAGTCTGCATAACTTCCGTAAGAAGCATTGTTTTAAACAAATAGTTTATTGCTCAGGCACACCTAAGACAGCCTTCTTTTGGGAAGCCCCTAGGAAGAGGAAGTATTTTGGCTGAAAGTAAATGGAGACAGGAGATTTCAATTTAAAAAGAACACCCAACAAACAAGGTGGTGCACACAATTCATTTTTTTAAAAAAACTTACGTATTTATTATCAGAATATACTACACTTAGGGATGTATGAAAGTTCCGCCACGGATCTTGGGGAGGCTGAGTGCCAGCGCATACGGCTCCCCAAAATCAGTGGCGGAACGGCCCGCCCCCCATCTCCCCGGGACGAGACTTACCTTGGGCGGATCTTCCTGGCGGCGGCGGCTCCGGTGGCAGTTCAGTGGTGGTGGCTGCGGCAGCCGGTCTTCCGACCGGCTGCCACTGCCGCCATTTCCAGTTTAAAAAAAAAAAAAGTGATAGGCTACGTAAAGATTTACGTAGCCTCTCACGGCTAGGTTTTAAAAAAAACCATTTAAAAAAACCCCCCGCCATTTCCAGTTAAAAACAAAACAACACAAAATGTGATAGGCTATGTAAATGTTTACGTAGCCTATCACGGCTGACTTAAAAAAACAAATAAACACGCATACGCAAATGGCGGCGGCCATGGCCGCCGCCATTTGCGTTCCTTATTTTGGCACGTCTTAGTCTACGTAAACATTTACTTAGACTAAGACAGCGAAAATAAGACATAGATGCTACGCTATTTGCGTTCCCCTTATTTTCGCCGTCTTAGTCTACGTAAATGTTTACATAGACTAAGACGTGCCAAAATAAGGAACGCAAATGGCGGCGGCCATTTACATAGCCTATCACGGTAAAAACATTTACATAGCCTATCACGGCTGACTGCAGGGACGCAAACGGCGGTGGCTACGGCCACTGCCATTTGCATCCCTGCTAGCCAGCAGCCGGATATCCGGCTGCTGGTGGAGCTGGCCGGCGGCTCCTCAGAATCGCTGCAAAGCACAGCCGGCCGGCCAGGATTCCGGGGGGGAAGGAACGGAGCGCCTCCCCCCCTGGCAAGGATTTCGGGGGGAGGGATGGAACGCCTCCCCCCCAACCATAAACATAATCCACGAAAGGTAAGTACCTTTCATACATCCCTAACTACACTGGGTTTTTATTTACAAAAATTTTGCAACTCTTTGTGGATGACAAAAAAAAAAAAGCTGCATGATGGCTGGCTCCACAGGACCTCGTGGTGCCGTTCCGTGGAGGATTCTGTGGCATGGACTGAAGGGAATTCAATCCCATTTCAGTCTGTGGTGGAATTCTCTGACATCCCTATGCATCACTGGAAAAGACCACAAGCTCATTTCTGATATGGAACGCAAATTCTTGGTTGAGCCATGTGCAGAGCACCACCCAGTTCTCCATGCTGGCTAGGGAATGCTGGGAATTGTAGGGTTCCTTTCTATCTAAACATGCATAGGGTTGTGACCTAATTCTACTAGGTGAATGTCTGCCCCTAGCCACTAGTTTGTAGCTGACTCCAGTTGGTGGACTTTGATGTTCTAGTAAAGAAAACAAAACAAAACAAAACCTGAAGCAGATCTTGGAAGTCTGAAGTTTTCCAGCCCCTGCTGTGGGAGACCATTGAAGGAACTTTCTGGAACCATTCCTGTAGGAGGCAGCTCTATTATGAGCTTCCCCCGCATCCCCAATTCTCTTTTCTCACAGCAGTACATTGCAGATCATATTAGGTCCTTACCTCATGGTTAAGGCTGTAAGTTCAGAACACAGCTCTAAACGGCTTTGGGTAGTTCTTTCCTTTTCTTTTTAAGACAAAGTGACACATCCTAATTTAGACCTACTTTTAATTCCTGTAACACTGCTTGTAATAATGTCTAAAGTCCTCGATATTAATTTGACTGGAAAAATTCCAGAAGGACTTTCAATTTTTTCTCATTAAAAACATTATAGATGTCTTAATTAAGCTCTGTTATTAATGGTAATATTGCTCAGTTTAAACGACACACTTTAAGATGCTGCTACCTCCAGCATGAATAGTCAGATGAGCACTGCCACGCAACGGTGCACACTACAAGTTTGAATGCCGCCAGATCCTCAGTTGTCCTAAATCAATGTATGACTGGAAGCCCTTCCAGGCATTGCAATTATTTAAGACAGTTGAGTATGAGGGTGTGGGGAGCATTCTTGCTATTTATAGCTCCGGTTCACAGTTTATCTTGAATACCTGCATTCTAAAATGATACAGCACCCGATGCACTAGTGATTGGTGAGGATTTTGTTTCAGTTCATTTTTTTTATAAGAATTTTCCAAAATTTGCAAAGATTTCCAAATCTGAGACAGAACAAAAAGAGTTTAAAATAATTCAAATATGGGAGAACCTGAACATGACAGACTCGGCCATCTAGAGCCAGGGCTTAGAGTGCTTGGCTTTTAAAAAGTCTAGGTTTGTGTTCCCGTGCATTCAACTGCATTGCTGCTGAATTAGGATTGTGGCCTCTCCCTCTCTCTTTTCCCCCCAGAGAGGCTCCTGATCTTTAACAGCTATATGACAGGCAGGTACAACATGGTTCTCTCCATGGTGGGAATAGCTGTACCTCTTGAATTGGGCCATTTAGATGTGTGAGGATTTTGTTTCAGTACAGATCATGCCAAAATTCACATATTTCTTCATATTCAGGATGGGGGGAAAACAAAAATACAAAACCTTGAGATTCAAACATTCAAATGTGTGAGTAAGCAAAACTGACAGATTTGTCCATCCCTACAAGGCACTTCCATCTAGAGATGGCCGTTGTGGGAAAATCCTGTCCTTTGGGGGCCCAACAGATCTCTGCAGCGTGGCGGGTCAATTCCCATTTCCAACACTTGGGAACTTTGCTGTTTATTATTATTGTTATTATTATTATTAGCAAGTCACAATGTGTGCAAAATCATAGCAGTAAATATTTCCAGAAATTGTGATTTGTGCAAAATTGCAGCTGTAAATAGCATGATTTGTGTAAAATTTATGCCTGTGGTTTTGTGCAAACTGTGGTTTTTATGGTCATGATTTTGCACAAATCATGGTTTCCATGCATATTTATAGACACAAATGTGTGCAAATCATAATTTGTGCAATTTGTAAAGGCCCGAAAAACTATGAGTTGGCCCAACTCATTGTGTGACAACTCGGGCCAGATCCTGGCTGAACAAGACAGGATCTGGGGGGCTGAGCTGGCGAAACCCTGCCAAACTCTACCCGCCAAACGGATTCCTCTAACAACCCTACTTCCAGCTTCAATTATTGTTTGTGGGAGGTGCTGGGTTGGATTCTTGAACAAAATACCTTCAATACCCTTCTACAGTGCACCCTCCTCATTTTTGAGGCCCAATCTCCATTACCAAAGCAAAGCCAAAAAAAGCAAACAACCCCCCCCCCCAAACACACCCTTTACCATCCCATCACTTCTAGTGGCTGCAGGGGGGGGGGAGAAAAGAAAAAAAATGATGGTGCCCAAACTGATGTAGCATCACAGCATAGTATTCTTCCCATTGGATTCTTTTATAGTATAATTTGTTGGGGATGCTTATAGGGATGTACGAAACTCACTTACCTTTGCTCCGTCCCTCCCCCAGGAATCCTCGACGGGGGGGAGGTGATCCGGTCCTCCCCCCCGGAATCCTCAATGGCTGGCTCTGCTCCGCGGCCAGGCCGCAGAGCAGACGGCCTGGTGTAGATACAAATGGCGGCCGCTATAGCGGCCACCATTTGCATCCAGCCAGACAGCCGTGATAGGCTATGTAAGAATTTATGTAGCCTATCACGGCTAACCTCAAAAAAACCACAAAAAAAGCAGCGTACGCAAATGGCGGCAGCTACGGCGGCCGCCATTTGCATTCCCTATTTTTCGCCGACTTATCTTACATAAATATTTACGTAAGATAAAATGGCGAAAAAAAGGGGAACGCAAATAGCGTAGTGGACGCTATTTGCGTTCCCTTATTTTTTGCCGTTCTAGCCTACATAAATATTTACGTAGGCTAGAACAGTGAAAAATAAGGGAACGCAAATACTGTCCACTACGCTATTTGCGTTCCCCTTTTTTTTCGCTGTTCTAGCCTACATAAATATTTATGTAAGATGAATTGGTGAAAAATAGGGCACGCAAATGGCAGCCGCCATAGCTGCCGCCATTTATGTATGCTGCGTTTTGGGTTTTTTTTTTTGAGGTTAGCTGTGATAGGCTACGTAAATTCTTACATAGCCTATCACGGTCCAAGGATGGCAACGGCAGCGGCAGCAGCCCTGCCGCGGCCAGCCAGGAGACCAGCGCTGGAGCCTCTGCCACTGCCAAATCTGCCGCATCCGCCCCAGGTAAGTGCCATCCCGGGGGGATTCCGTGGGGGGGTGGGGGTCAGGAGGCCATTCTGCCACGGATTCCAGGGGGCCAGATTCTAAACAATCCGGCCTCACTGGAATCCGTGGCAGAATTCTCCGCCATCCCTAGGATGCTATAACTCCAGATTCCCTCCATCAAGCAAGGGTTGGATGAGAATCGTGTAGTGGGCCTCTTCCAACTTTATGATGAGAGGAGAGCATCATAGTGTGGGCAATAATAGGGCTGTGTTAATCAACAAAAGCACACTGAAGTTCTTTGAATACCATCACAAAGCTTGTTCTGGCTTGCGTCTGCATCAGATTACGAGCTTTTCTTTTCTGCATGAAAATCTGTGCACATTTCTGTGCATATTTTTTTTCCGTATGTACACTTCAGTTGTGTGCATCTTTGAAATGTACTCATTTTGAAATGAATACATTTCTGAAACATACTCATTTATCTCCCATTGATGAAAGCATATTTGTGCACATTCTTTCAAGAGGACACTTATTTATTCATTTATTCATTTATTTCATTTAAATAGACGAAGCTCTCTGGGTGGTTCACAAAAAATTAAAACCGAAGAGCACACAATAAAACAATATAAAATATGTAAAATATTAAAACCACAGTATAACCATACAACCAGAATAAAACCAGAATAAAACCTAGCAGCAATGCAGAGATTTAAAATACAGATTTAAAACAGCAAAGCTAGAAGTCTAGAAAGCTAAAATGCTAAAATGCCTGGGAAAATAAAAAGGTCTTCACCTGATGCTGGAAGGAATACAATGTAGGCCCCAGGTGAATCACTTCCTTTTTTTTCATGCACATTGTTTGTTTGTTTGATTGTTTATTTTCAAATGAATGCAAGCCGTCAAACACATTTTTGGAGTCTGCAAATCAACTTGCAAGCTCAGAAATGTATGGACTTTGACCACAGATTGCGTCTGAGTCTATGTTCAGTCTGGAAGGAGTGAACTTGGTAAAATCCTGGTCAAAAACAAACTGAAACAAATTTCTCATACATCCCTAGGCATCAACAGTGACACATACCCAGTCAACAACCGCTCAGTGCTTTATCGGGAAGGAGAGCAATTCTCCACCACTGATTGCCCCAGCGGTTCCAACTGCCTCACTGGACGCTTTTTGAACCAACTGTGCATTGACTTCTGCTACTTTTTTGTGGCTGATTTTCATTCAGACAGAACAATGAAATGCAAATGAAAACAAGCAAACGAACAAACACAAAAACACACAATCCTACTGGATGCTGTTCCCAGTTGGTGCTGGTTACATTTATTGTAGCTGCGTATGGGCAAAGCAGCACACTGCATTGGCTGCAACTGGTGTGTTTTAATTGGGAAGTGCAAATGGCTTCAAATGTGTGGTTTATGGTTTGCCATTGGGGCATACAACTTCATTTTCAATAGCAAATGCTTCAGCAGTTTGAAATGGGCTGGGAAAAGCCACAGGCCTAAGTGAGTCTGGATGAAAAACACAGCAATGTATCTTTATACACTTTATCATCCTTCACATTTAAATTCAAGGCAGTTATTCCATGAGAATGAAAGATGAGATGTCTTTGTAGCCATATGTGTACAGGTTGATTTGCAGGGGATGGAGAGCCAGTCTAACAGTAGCTGATTAGAATGCACCTTTTAAAAGATATTTGCAGGTACTTTAACTGTGTAATGAGCAGTCTGTCTGCTTCCAAGGGGTAGGATAAGCATATGGCTGCAGCATTACTGTTTCAGATAGCAAGGAGTTCTCAGAATTGTACAGACATTTGCCTCTGTTTGCTCGTGTGCTTAATAGTACATTATGGAGTGTACTAGGATCGGATGTGAAGCTTAAAAGGCACTTAATACAGTTCATTTTTTATAAATCATTGATTTAGAAATGGTACCATCTCTCTATTGGAATGCATTTTTGAGATGGGGTTAAAATAGAACATAATGTTCCGTATTGTTCTGGAACATCTGGTTGCAATATCAAAAGGCAGCTGTTTAGTACCTGGAATACAAAGAAACATGATTGTTATCTATTGGTGTCATTGACTTTCCTGGAAGTACCATGTCATTACTGAAATAGGTCAACTAGCATGACCCTTTCTGAGAATAGTTTTCTGCATCTATCTGTTTCTGCAATTATCAAGAAACCTGCTGCCTGGTTTAAGACCAGAGTTAAGGCTATCACATGTGGGCTCAATCTCTACAAAGCCAGAAAACTGGAAGCTAAGCTTGATATTTTAACTGACATGTCCCGTGATCAGGGATGATGTTGTGCGATGCCAGAACTTGTACTTGCTGACAACTTACCCTTCATGCACCCGCACCTCTCCTTGGTCTTTCAGGCCCAAATCCAGATCGGGAGGATGGACTGGACTGCCTGGGACCAGCAAAGATGTCCCACACTGACTTGTCCTGTATAGGCTTATGGACCTTACTGTCTGGGCCTTACTGTTTTTTTTCTAGAGGAATCGTCCAGTGAGTTGACACAAGCCTGTTTGTTGCTTACATCCAAAGCTGGCAGGATGGGTTAAACAGTAAGAGGTAGGGATAGTGCGGGAGTCCAAGGAGGGGGTGGAGTCCATCGGACTCCCTGCTGTCTGGCCTCCCAGACCCCAGTCGCCAGGCTGCACGGGGCTCGCCTCCCCACTTGGTGACTGGCAGGAAGCACTGCAGGGCCATCTGTACCCTTACCAAGCTGCAATTGTGCACACAATCACAGCTTGGTTCCTTCTGCATATTTAAAGTTGAGTCTCAAAGGGGTAATGACTCAAGACTCGTCCCTATACACATGTAATCTTGAGTCATTGTCCCTTTAAGGCAGCCATAGACTCAACTTTAAAGATGTGGAAGTAACCCGAGTCATTGTGGAAGTAACCCTTGAGTCATTGTCCCTTTAAGGCAGCCATAGGCTCAAATTTAAAGAAGTGGAAGTAACCCAAACTGCAATTTCTGCACACAGTTGTGGCTCAGTAAGGGGACAAAAGGCCCTGCAACACTTTTTGGGCAATCGCTGAGCTGTTCTGCAGGGGCAGGCAGCGAGGATGGCTCATTGACAGCCCGAAGGGAGTGGATGGAGGTGCATCTGTCCATCCCTAGCAAGAGGGAACCTTCTTCTAGTAGTAAAGCAATACAGGACCAGGACAATGTGGGACACCTTTGCTGACCAAGGAAAAGTGTGGGTACATGGAGGGTAAGTTGTAAGCAAGTGTGTTTTGTCTCATTGCACAACATTCCCACTGGTCATGGGGCACGTTGGTTAAGGGATCAGCCTTAATTTCCAATTTCCTGCCTTTGTGGAGCTTGAGCCATCATGAGAAATCTCTCACTCTGGCTTTAAACTGGCAGGTTTTTTGATCGCTGCATTTCCCTGTTTGTTTGATTTAAAGGAAATTTATAATTACAGTCTTGGCAATCCTATCCTCTCCCCAAGGTATTTGAATCTGCTTTCTTGCAAAGTTACCTGTATGATGAATGGGACTATAAATACTTAACTAAAAGTAATCATGATTTCATTTTAAGGATCAGGATTCTAAAATCTCTGGGAGAACTTCCATGGATAGAGGCGGTTGTCCTCTGCAGAAAGTCACTCTCCACATGTAGAAAGTGATGAGAATGGTGAAGGATGGGGTGGAGCTACTGAGCTCATCCCCACTTCCCTTCTTCACATCATGTAGAGTGTACATGTGATGAGAATGACTGAATGGGGCTAGATTCTCACAACCATCTTAATGAGCATACACAAAGTGTGGATGCACATTAAGTGTAATGTAATATTCCTAGTGTGAGACATGATCCTTGCATGTCCTTTTCCCATCACACAGAAAGTAAGAGCAAGGATTGGGGCCCATATGCTGTATTTTTGCTTTCAGGAAGGTGGCACAAGGCCCTGATCCTTCTGCTCCCCCAACCTGTGCATTCCATTACTAGCCCTCCCAAATCCCCTGAGGATCAAATGGCATGTTATTTTAAAGATGCTTCTAACCCCCTCCTTTTTATTAAATAAGTAAGTCTGTGGGACCTCATATGGATCAGGACCATAGTGGGAAAGTGGGCAAGAGGCTTTAACCCTTTTCCCCATGCCCACAACTTACGTTCACAACTGGATGCCATTTCAACCATGTAAAATGGAGGCATGGGAGGCCTAATTCAGACTGGGACCATAGCAGTGTGTGGGTGGAGGGAGGGGGGGTTAAAATCTTCCTTTCTCACCATGCTAGGGTCCCAATCTGGGTAGTAATGTGTAAACTCACTTGTGAGGTCACATTCCTTACTTAAAGGAATTGTCATTATACATAGAAGCCTCCTGTAATAGTATAATTATTCTGAAAAGTACTTGGAGCCATCTAGTTTCCAAGTGAAACTGAGCATGCCTGACATAACATTGTCACTCAGCCATTGCTACCATAGGCTTTCATAGGGTAGAAAAACCTTAAGAACATAAGAAGAGCCATCCTGGATCAGACCAAGGTCCATCTAGTCCAGCATTCTGTTCACACAGTGGCCAACCAGCTCCCATGGGAAACCCACCAGCAGGACATGAGTGCAACATCACCCTCCCACCCATGTTCCCCAGCAACTGGTATACATAGGATCACTGCCTCTGGTACTGGAGGTAGCATATAGCCATCAAGACAATGGCTTAATCACCTTTGAACCACTGCCCAGGATTTCACCAGACCAATCAAAGGCATCCCTCCTTGCAGGCCAGAATTATGTGCTCTGGCCCAAATAACAGTGGTGGTGGGAAGGAGGATCAGTAGGTGCCACTCTACCTGTCAAACAAGCAAGAGAGAAGATGAGGAGCAATAGCGGCTGGTGACAATGGCAGTGAGAAGGTTGACTCACTGAGAGAGAGGGGCATTGATTGTGCTTTGCCCAAGAACCTTCCAAAACATCGAGCTGGCACTGTGAAAGACTCATCATGGTTTGGAGAGGAAGACTAAACACCTCGAAGTTTTAAATTGGCCCCATCCCAGCTAAAATAGCATGATTGTGATGGTGGTGTCCAAGGGCGTTGCTAGCTTCTTAAAAGATCTGGGGCACAGGCCCATAACACACATTTGCACATCTATATCTATATCTATATCTATATCTATATCTATATCTATATCTATATGTCTCTCTATATATATCTCCCAGAGTCTAAGCGCACCTCTAATATATATATGTGTTGTTGTGTGTGAGCGCGCGTGCGTGATGTGTGCATGTGGTGTACTTGTGTGTGTGTATAGATTACATACATACATAAGAAGTGTGCACTGACCCCCCACCACACTTCAACTCAGACCCCAATTCAGCATTTTGGAAAACATCCCGCTTCTGCTCGGGCCAATTTGTAGTCAGACCATTTCAGCTCAGCACCAAACCTGAGTCAAGGTTTGGAAAAAAAAAAAATGAGTCTTTTTGCTTCCTGTTGACTACTGTAATGGAAATTTTAAAAAAGCAAAAAGCAAAAAACTGTAATGTTTTCTCTTGGTCCAGAACTGGATGATCATTTCAGGCATAGTAGCTCCCTAGAAGGGGATAGCACCTGCCCAATGTCAGAAAAATAGGTGCAGGGTTTATATTTTGATTTTTGTTTTATATGGAACTGCCAATAATGTTTTTATTACTTGGAAGAATTGGATAAACATTTCAGGATTCATTGCCCCATCAGAGGAGATCATGTCTCCACATTTCAGAATGATAGCCACAAGGGTTTTTGTGCAAGGGCGGCCTTGACATTTTGAGGTCTCCAAAAGAGGAGATACTTCTATCCTCATTTTGCTCGTGGACTAGGGATGTACGAAAGTTCCACCACAGATCTCGGGGAGGCTGAACGCCAGTGCATTTGCCCCCCCGAAATCGGTGGCGGAACGGCCCCCCGCCTGCCCCCGGGATGGGACTTACCTGGGGCGGATCTTCCTGGTGGTGGTGGCTCCGGTGGCGGCTCCGGCGGTGGTTCGGCGGCGGCAGCTGCAGAGGCCGGTCTTCCGACCGGCTGCCGCCGCCACCATTTCCAAGGTTAAAAAACAAAACAAAAAAATGTGATAGGCTACATAAAGATTTACGTAGCCTATCACGGCTAAATTTTAAAAAACACCGTGATAGGCTACGTAAATATTTACGTAGCCAATCACGGCTGATTAAAAAAAAAAAAAAGCGCGTATGCAAATGGCGGCGCCCATGGGCGCCGCCTTTGCTTTCCTTATTTTGGCATGTCTTAGTCTATGTAAACATTTACGTAGACTTCGGCGAAAATAAGGGTAACGCAAATAGCGTAGATGCTATTTGCGTTCCCCTTATTTTTGCCGTAGTCTACGTAAATGTTTACGTAGACTAAGACGTGCCAAAATAAAGAACGCAAATGGTGGCGCCCATTCGCGCGGCCATTTGCGTACAGGCGTGTTTTTTTTTACTCAGCCGTGATAGGCTACGTAAACATTTATGTAGCCTATCACGGCTGACTGCAGGGACGCAAACTTTGGCAGCTATGGCCGCCACCATTTGCGTCCCTGCTAGCCAGCCGGCGGCTCCGCAGAATCCCTGCGGAGCAGAGCCGGCCAGCCAGGATTCGGGGGGGGGGGAGGGACAGAGCCCCTCCCCCCTGGCCAGAATTTCAAGGGGAGGGACAGAGTGCCTCCCCCCCAGCATCAGCATAATCGGCAAACAGGTAAATGACTTTCGTACATCCCTATTGTGGACCATTGTGCTGAAAATTACAGACAGCCTAGAGTTGTCCCTAAGTAAGAAACCAGCAAAGTTTCAGAAGGATAGGTGCAGCAGTTCATGTGGAAGGGGAGTTCTTAGGGATGGACGAAAGGGACTTACCTTGTCCCGCAGCTTGCTTCGCGGTGGGGAGGAAGCGCTTCGCTTCTCCCCCCGAAGTTCAGGCGAGGGGGTTAGGCACCCCGCCTCGCCCAGCCGAAATTCAGGCCAGGGGGGGAGGCGCCCCATCCCACGCCAGCGAAACTCAGGCCGGGGAGGAGCGCCCCGTCTCCCCGGCCGCGAAAAAAAAAGTACAGAAAAAAAAGCTACACACCCGTGATAGGCTACGTGACGATTTACATAGCCTATCATGGCTAGATTTCCAAAGTCAGCCATGATAGGCTACGTAAATCATCACGTAGCCTATCACGGGTGACTTGGGAAAAAAAAAAAAAGCACGTACGCAAATGGCGGCCCCCATGGGGCGCCGCCATTCGCATTCCTTATTTTGACAGTGGTAGTCTACGTAAAGATTTACATAGACTACGGCGAAAATAAGGGCAACGCAAATAGCGTTCCCTTATTTTTGCCGTAGTCTACATAAATCTTTACATAGACTACCCCTGTCCAAATAAGTTACGCAAATGGCGGCGCCCATGGGGGCCGCCATTTGCGTACGTGCTTTTTTTTTTTTCCCAAGTCACCCGTTTTATTTTTATTTTTTTAAAGTCACCCGTGATAGGCTACGTGACGATTCACATAGCCTATCACGGCTGACTTTGCAGATCTAGCCGTGATAGGCTACGTGAATCGTCACGTAGCCTATCAGGGGACTTTTTTTTTTTTTACTTTCGTGTTCACGGCCGGGCGAGGCGGGAAGCCTCCTCCCTGGCCTGAATTTCGGCCGGGCGAGGCAGGAAGCCTCCCCCCCGGCCTGAATTTCGGCCAGGCGAGGCGGGAAGCCTTCCCCCCTGCCTGAACTTCATGGGGGGAGCAGCGAAGCGCTCCCCCCCACCGCGAACAAGCTGCGAGAAAAGGTAAGTGACTTTCGTCCACCCCTAGTGACTAGCATAAAAGCCACTGGACCTAACAGTCTGAATTTTGGCAGATTCAGTCATCTTTAAAGGGGCTGCCAGGTCCCCAAATTCCATGCACTTATGTGGAAGAACAAAAAAATTATAGCTCTTTGCTTTGACACATTTTCTTGAAAAAAGCAATTTTTACCTGTGGCTAGCATAAAAGCCACTAGGCATAACTGTCTGAAATTTGGCAGATTCTGTCATCTATATAGGGGCTGCCAGGTATCCAAACTCTATGCACTCATGTGGAAGCACACAAAAAATGTAGTTCTTTGCTTTGACAGATTTTCTTGAAAATAGCAAATTTTACCTGTGACTAGCACAAAAGCACTGGACCTAACTGCCTGAAATTGGGCAGCTTCAATCATCTCCATGGGGGCTACCAGGTATCCAAATATCATGTATTTATCATGCAAAATAAAAAAAAAAGTTATGGCCATTTCTGTTTTCCAATGCAAAGCAATGGGAAAATGTAAAAAAAACACAAACAAACAGGCAATTAGGACAGCTCAAAAGTTCCAGGGCACAGCTCAAAAAAGATCCGGGCCCCTGCCCAGGTGGGCCTCTAATAACAATGCCCCTGGTGGTTTCCCTTCCACTCTGCCATGTCGTTTAGTTCAACTTGCTGCCTTTTTTGCATCAAGCCTGGGCTGAACGGCAGTCCTTTCGCAAGCACTGAGCAATGTCTGACTCGAAAGGCAGATTAAGGTTTATGCTTCTTGACACATGAATAAAAAAAAGATTCATCTCACTTTGTATTACTGTAAGCGGCACCACTGAAGGCAGGCTGTGAACTGCAGCATGGTCTTGTCTCAGCTTTTGGATAGGGCGAGAAGGCACCCACTTAGAATCCTTGTGTCCAAAGAAGTCAATTTGTGGGCATAGGATGCAAGTGCTCCCTCCCTTTTGATGGTTATTTCCAAACAATGATTAAAAGTTTCCCTCCTGGCATTCTAATCCAAGCATGCCATACGCCTAAATATATTTGTCACAGGGAAATGAAGAGATCCATGGCTTCACATATGCAATTTCTGATTTATCTTCAGCATGTTTAATGAGAAAACAGCTCTCTCTCTCTCTCTCTCTCTCACACACACACACACACACACAAACACACACACAGTTTGAATTACCATGAAATTATATATAGATATAGATACAGATACAGATATAGATACAGATACCAGTACTCCCTTTGCTTGTATTAATTTAAAAGCTTTGTGCTCTATAACTTTGAAGTGTAAATGTTTTATGTAGCTGGTGGAAAATACACATAGAAAATTATTAAGCAACATTAATTTCACACTTTCAGTATTTTGTTTTATACTGAGTAACTGAAAGGACAATAATTACAAGATGGGCAGCTGGGCCTAACTCACTCTAAAAGGAGGTTGCATTCAATGTATATATAAGGGTAGCTTCTGAGGCATCTCAGCAAAAATCAGTTCCTTGCTGCTGATTGCTTGTTGCGGATTTATAATGGGGGGCGTCATTTAGGGATCGCCTTCATGGAACACTGCCTTGTTGTGGAGAAGAGGCTTGCAAAACTCAGTGAAGCCATAAACTATGCCATGCAGGGCCACCCAAGACGGACAGGTCATGGCAGAGAGTTCTGACAAAATGTGGTCCACTGGAGAAGGAAATGGCAACCCACTCCAGTATTCTTGCCAAGAAAACCCCATGGAACGTATCACAAGGCTAAAAGATATGACGCCGGAAGATGAGCCCCTCAGGTCGGAAGGTGTCCAATATACTACTGGGGAAGAGCAGAGGGAATTTCCAAGTTGCACCAGAAAGAGTGAAGCAGCTGGGCCAAAGCCAAAAGGACACTCAACTGTGGATGTGTTTGGTGGTGAAAAGAAAGTCTGATCCTGTAAAGAACAATATTATTTAGGAACCTGGAATGTAAGATCAATGAATCAAGATAAGATGGAGGTGGTCAAACATGAGATGGCAAGATTGAATATCGACATCTTGGGAACAAGCGAACTAAAATGGACAGGCATGGGCAAATTTAATTCAGGTGACCATCATATCTACTACTGTGGGCAAGAATCCCTTAGAAGAAATGGAGTAGCACTCATAGTCAACAAAAGGGTGGGAAAAGCAGTACTGGGGTATAATCTCAGAAATGATAGAATGATCTCAGTAAGGCAAACCATTTAACATCACAGTAATTCAAGTCTATGCCCCAACCACTGAGGCCAAAGAAGCTAAGGTTGATCGGTTCTATGAAGACCTACAACACCTTCTAGAACTAACACACAAAAAAGATGTCCTCTTCATCATAGGGGATTGGAATGCTAAAGTAGGAAGTCACGAAATCACCGGGATAACAGGCAAGCATGGCCTTGGTGTACAAAATGAAGCAGGACAAAGGCTAATAGAGTTTTGCCAAGAGAACACGCTGATCATAGCAAACACTCTTTTCCAACAGCAGAAGAGGCGACTCTACACATGGACATCGCCAGATGGTCAATATCGAAATCAGATTGATTATGTACTTTACAGCCAAAGATAGAGAAGCTCTATACAAGACCTGGAGCTGACTGTGGCTCAGATCATGAGCTTCTTATTGCAAAATTTCAGCTTAAATTGAAGAACGTAGGGAAAACCACTAAACCATTCAGATATAACCTAAATCATATCCATTATGAATATACAGTGGAGGTGAAAAATATATTTAAGGGATTAGACCTGATAGAGTGCCTGAGGAACTATGGACGGAGGTCTGTAACATTGTTCAAGAGGCAGCAACTCAATCCATCCCAAAGAAAAAGAAATGCAAGAAAGCCAAGTGGCTGTCTGATGAGGCTTTACAAGTAGCTGAGGAAAGAAGGGAAGTGAAAAGCAAGGGAGAAAAGGGAAGATACAGCCAACTGAATGCAGAGTTCCAGAGAATAGCAAGGAGAGTCAAGAAGGCCTTCTTAAATGAACAATGAAAAGAAATCGAGGAAAACAATAGAATGGGAAAGACTAGAGATCTTTTCAAGAAAATCGGAAAACTGAAGGGAACGTTCTGTGCAAAGACGGGCATGATAAAGGACAAAGAAGGCAGGGACCTAACAGAAGCAGATGAGATTAACAAGAGGGGGAAAGAATACACAGAAGAACTATACAGGAAAGATCTGAATGTCCCTGATAGCCATGATAGTGCGGTCATTGAACCTGAGCCGGACATCCTCGAGAGTGAAGTCAAGTGGACCTTAGGAAGCATTACTAGGGATGGAGGAGAATTTCTCCCCAAAACTTCAGGGGGCTGAGTGCCAATGCATTCGGTCCTCCGAAGGTTGTTCGGGGAGAAATTCTCCGCCCCCCGCCCCCCCGGGATGGGACTTACCTTTCACGAATGTCCCTCCTGGCGGCGGGTCCCAGCGGCGGTTCGGCAGGTCTTCGGCAGGGGCGGGGAACCGGCTGCCGCCGCTGCCATTACAAGAAAAGTAAAAAAAAAAAAATGCCCCTGTGATAGGCTACGTAACGATTAACGTAGCCTATCACGGCTAGATTTGCAAAGTCAGCCATGATAGGCTACATTAATCATCACGTAGCCTATTACGGGTGACTTAAAAAAAAAAAAGCACGTACGGCTAATGGCGGCCCCCATAGGGAGCCGCCATTCGCGTTCCTTATTTGGTCCCTGTAGTCTACGTAAAGATTTACGTAGACTACAGGGACCAAATAAGGAACGCGAATGGCGGCTCCCTATGGGGGCCGCCATTAGCCGTACGCGCTTTTTTTTTTTTAAGTCACCCGTGATAGGCTACGTGATGATTAATGTAGCCTATCATGGCTGACTTTGCAAATCTAGCCATGATAGGCTACGTTAATTGTTACGTAGCCTATCACAGGGGCGTTTTTTTTTTCTTTTGAAGTTCACGGCCGGGGAGATGGGGCGCTTCTCCCCGGCCTGAATTTCGGCCAGGCGAGGTGGGAAGCCTCCCCCCCCGCCTGAATTTCGGCCGGGCGAGGAGGGAAGCCTCCCCCCCGACCTGAACTTCGGGGGGAGCAGCGAAGCACCTCCCCCCCACTGCGAAGCAAGCTGCGAGATCAGGTAAGTGACTTACGCAGATACGTAGGTAAGTGACTTACGCAGATACGCAGACGATACATCCCTAAGCATTACTAACAACAAAGCTGGTGGAGATGACAGTATTCCAGCTGAGCTATTTAAAATCCTAAAAGATGATGCTGTTAAAGTGCTGCACGCAATATGCCAACACATTTGGAACACTCAACAGTGGCCACAAGACTGGAAAAGGTCAGTTTACATTCCAATTCCAAAGAAGGGCAACGCCAAAGAGTGTTCAAACTACTGTACAATTGCGCTCATTTCACATGCCAGCAAAGTTATGCTCAAAATCCTACAAGCTAGGCTTCAGCGGTATGTGAACCGAGAACTACCGGAAGTACAAGTGGGGTTTCGAAGAGGCAGAGGAACTAGAGATCAAATCATCAACATTCGCTGGATCATGGAGAAAGCAAGAGAATTCCAGAAAAACGTCTATTTTTGCTTCATTGACTACGCTAAAGCCTTTGATTGTGTGGATCACAACAAACTGTGGCAAATTCTGAAAGAGATGGGAGTACCAGACCACCTTTCCTGTCTCCTGAGAGACCTGTATGAGGGTCAAGAAGCAACAGTAAGAACCGGACATGGAACAACCGATTGGTTCAAAATTGGGAAAGGAGTACGACAAGGCTGTATATTGTCGCCCTGATTATTTAACTTATATGCAGAGTACATCATGAGAAATGCCAGGCTGGATGAATCACAGGTCGGAATTAAGATTGCTGGGAGAATTATCAACAACCTCATATACGCAGACGATACCACCCTAATGGCAGAAAACGAAGAGGATCTCAAGAGCCTCTTGTTGAAGGTGAAAGTGGAGAGTGCAAAAGCTGGTTTGAAACTCAACATTAAAAAAACTAAGATCATGGCATCTGGCCCCATCACTTCCTGGCATATAGAAGAGGAAGAAATGGAAGCAGTGACTGACTTTACTTTCTTGGGATCCAAGATCACCACAGACAGTGACTGTAGCCATGAAATTAAAAGACGCTTGCTCCTTGGGAGGAAAGCTATGGCAAACCTATGACAGCATAGTAAGAAGCAGAGACATCACCTTGCCGACAAAGATTCATATAATCAAAGCTATGGTTTTCCCAGTAGCAATGTATGGCTGTGAGAGCTGGACAATACAGAAGGCTGAGTGCCGAAAAATTGATGCTTTTGAACTGTGGTGCTGGAGAAGACTCTTACAAGTCCCCTGGACTGCAAGGAGGTCAAATCAGTCCATCCTAAAGGAAATCAACCCTGACTGCTCATTGGAAGAACAGATACTGAAACTGAAGCTCACATATTTTGGCCACCTAATGTGAAGAGAAAACTCCCAGGAAAAGACCCTGATGCTGGGAAAGATTGAAGTCAAAAGGATAAGGGGATGGCAGAGGTGGCTAGGTGGCATTAGCGATGCAATGAATATGAAGTATGAACTTGAGCTCACTCCGGGAGAGAGCGGAGAAGGCCTGGTGTGCTATGGTCCATGGGGTCACAAAGAGTCGGACACAACGTAATGACTGAACAACATTTAGGGATGGGCAGGCACCCCCCTGTCCAGGTTCTCTGACTTGGATTCCTTCCTGCATTGAGCAGGGGGTTGGACTCAATGGTCTTGTAGGACCCTTCCAACCCTACTATTCTATGATTCTATGGGCACCTGCCCAGCCCCTCGCCCTGCTCACGCACACCTGAACCCATGCTTGAGCTCCCCACTACTCGCTGAACCTCCCACACTCACCTGGGTGGCCTTGTTGAGCTCATCGATGCCCATTTTTAAAAAAGTAAAATGGTGATCACGAAAATGTGCATATTTGTATATATGCGAATATGCATATTTTTGCGAAATTGACAGGGTTGTATCTGAGCCCATAGAGTCCCAAAGCAGCTCTGATTCTGAGGAGGAGAGACAATTGGTGGGGGGAAAACTCTCTCAGACTTCAGAGGCGCAGCTGGAGGGGGAGCCTGGGGGCGCAACATCCCTGGGAGCAACAGTGAACCAGGCTTGGAAAGGGAGGGACAACCTGAACTTTTTGATGCAAAGCGCAGACGCAGGCACAAGCGAGAAATTGCAGGGGCCAAGCTTCAGATTGGCTCGACATCAACAGCTGCACCCAGAAGCATCACAGGAGTAGGGATGTCAGAGAATTTCACCACGAATCTTGGGGAGGCCGAATGCCAGCGCATTCGGCCCCCCGAAATCGGTGGCAAAACGGTCTGCCCCCCCGCCCCCCCCAGGACTGGACTTACCTTGGACGAATCTCCATGGCGGCGGCAGTTCTGGTGGCGGTTCGGTGGCAGCGGTTGCAGTGGCCAGTCTTCTGACCGGCTGCCGCCGCCGCCATTTCCAAGTTAAAAAAAAAAAAGTGATAGGCTACGTAAAGATTTACATAGCCTATCACGGCTAGATTTTTAAAATATACCGTGATATGCTACGTAAATGTTTACGTAACCTATCACGGCTGAGTTTTTTTAAAAAAAACCTTGTGTACGCAAATGGCAGCACCCATGGGCGCCGCCATTTGCGTTCCTTATTTTGGCAAGTCTAGTCTTCGTAAACATTTATGTAGGCTACGGCAAAAATAAGGGGAACGCAAATAGCGTAGCGTCTACGCTATTTGCGTTCCCCTTATTTTTGCCATAGTCTACGTAAATGTTTACGTAGACTAGACATGCCAAAATAAGGAACACAAATGGCGGCCCCCATGGGTACCGCCATTTGCATACGCGCAGGTTTTTTTTTTTAACTTAGCCGTGATAGGCAATGTAAACATTTACGTAGCCTATCACGGCTGACTGCAGGGACACAAATGGCGGTGGCTACAGCTGCTGCCATTTGCATACCCGGCCGGCCAGGATTTGCAACGGGAGAAACGGGGCGCCTCCCCCCCGGCCAGAATTTGGGGGGGGAGGGATGGGACACCTCCTCCCCCAGCCAGAATTACTGGGGGAGGGACGGAGCACCTCCCCCCCACCGCAAATCAAATTTCGTAAAAGGTAAGTGACTTTTGTACATCCCTACGCAGGAGAGGTGGAGATCTTCCCCTCCCACCCCTTAAGTTCAGAGATTTGCCATGTTTTTCTCAAACGGAGATCAACTGATGTCCTAACCCTTAGAAACCTCTAGATGGCTGTTCCTTCATAGTTTCTCTGAGTCTCAAACAATTAGCATCTGTATGCCTCATTAGGATAAATGGAATTAAAGCCTTGGAAAGCAGCCCTTTTGTCTGAGTGTTGATTTTGGCTATTGGAGGATTCAGTAGGCAACAAGGGCATTCCTAACAATATTTGCCTATATGCAGATTGGGGCTGTGAACAGCCCATGTAGGCAAGATTATGGTGTTTTCTTGCCTGTAATTGTGTGTATATGGGCAATTTACGGCCCCATTTTGCATATATGCGAATATGCACATTTTCGTGATCACCATTTTTCCCATGAGAAATGGCAATCACAGAGCTCAGCGACTATGCCTGAGTGAGGGCAGGCAGATTGGCAAGCATGGACAGGGGCCAAGCAGGGGCAGTGGCTCGGCAAACGCGGCTCCAACATGCAATCCACTACACCACACTTGCTCCCATTCTTATCTGTCTTGCTCCCCTGCACCACACTGGATCCTTATTTTGAAATCCACAGTGATGCATCATGCAAGGACAAACTATGTTCCAAATGTCACACCTAGTTTGGCCCTCAGTGACAATTCCAGTCATAAGGGAGACAGGGGTCAGTACTGATGGGCACCTGCCAGGGTCTGTCCACCATTAGGTGGCCCACTGCTTGCCTGCAGAGCTTCGTATCCCTGCTCCCCTTCCTCATTGCTATTATTCCCAGTTCTCCTGCTCTCTCCATGTGTGCAAGCAGAGGCAAGAGTAAGAAGGAGCAGCAGATGCTTCCACTTCCCTCTCACTCTCCTTCTGAGCCCCCAAACATGGAACTGACACTGACAAGGGACCATAATATATATAGCTGGGAGTTAATGCAGAGAATCCTGCTTTAGGGCAGCTGAGTGATATTAAATTGTAAAGCTCAGCAGTTAAAAGTAGGGGAAAGCAATTCCTTCCACCGAACATAAGTGGAAGGTTAGCATATGAATCTAAAAAAAGCATAGGTAGGGGGGAAAGGAGTTGAAAAATGGCTTAAGGGTGAGTCACTGGGAAGGAGCCTAGAACCCAGCTGGATATGATGCCTTTTGCATCCACTCATGCTCCTCCTACTTTTTGATTGATTAACTATCTGGTTGGCTTTCTCAGGCAGGGGTCAGCATAGCTTGGCACCTGTCTGGGCCAACACCCAGTCAGGGGGACCATTGCTAACCTCCAAAGCCTCTGTCTCAGCCCTGCTTCTCCACCTCCTTCATATTAGCAACTGTTCTTCTTCCCTCTCTGGGCATGCAAGCGGTGGCAAAAGTGAGAAGAAGGAGCAACATCTTCCACTTGCCTTATGCTCTTTCTGGGTGATTGTGTGGATTGTGCACAAAGGGATAGGGCAAGCAAACAGGAAACAGTGACAGTTAGGCAGTGGTCTCCCTTGCAGAGGGGTGCCCATGGTGGCCATGCTGCCCAAAGACCTCCCAACAGTGATATGAGGGGCTAACAGTTCTCCTGTTCACCTTGGTTGTCATTCTTCTCAGAATGGCTGCCATTGTCCATTCCCAATTGTCATGTTGCCTTATGTTAATGAACCTATCCACAGGTGCACACATGGGCACAGGTGTAGAGAACAGGCCCCTAGGTATGGATAAATCTGTCCATTTCACTTTCTCCCATATCCATGTTGTTGTTGTTTTTGTTGTTGTTGTTGTTGTTAAGAGCTCACATTTTTCTGTTCCATTTATGAAGAAATGTGCAAAACTTTGTACATTCTTATAAAAAAACGCACTCAACAAAATTCTTACCCATCTGCACAAGCCAAATTCAATTGGAACAGCTTCCCAGCATAAGGAACACTGTGTTGTACCTGCCTGTCATGAAGCTCTTTGAGATGAGGATCATGTCAAGGCAAAGAAGAGGTGGCAACCTCAATTTGGGCACCACAAATATGGTTGAACACACAGGGATTCACACGAATCGCACCTACATTGTCAATGACTTGTGCCTAGTTTGACACATTGCCAATGGTCAGTTTTGCTTTCTTCCACTCCTTCTCCTTCTCCTCCTTCTTCTTCCCCCCCCTCCTCCTAATCTCAAATTCTGGTGCAGAAACAGCCACCATGAGCATCATAAAATGATGCAGGTTATGAAGGGAAGAAGCAGAGAATTGACAGATCTATTGAGGACCTAGCTTCTGCACCCTAGTTCTATAACTAACTTGTACACCATCTTCCAAGTCCTTCATATAAGTTCTTCCCCTCCTTGCTTTTTCTGGATCCTTACACTGACTTCCCTTAGAGGAAGAAAATGCTCTTCCCCTTAGCTTTGACTAACTGCTGATTTTTCAGTTTAATCTCAGTCTCATCCTGGCATCCATTTGCTAAGTACTTGTTAAAGTGCCAAAACAAGCAATGCCCTTGCAAGTTTGGCTTTTTGATCTTGTTACCGCAAAAAATTGGCCATCTATCAGGGCTGACTGAATGCTTGCTTACTACAGGGTATGAATGGAGCTGCCCATGTAAGGCAGTACATTTGTGGTCACTCAGCAGACCTCATTTTACTTGCCACAGATGGAAAATAAAGGTGAAGGAGAATTACAGCAGGTGCAGCTAAATCATGGCTTTCAGCTTGCTCCCTTCTTGTGAAATGGATGAGGCTAAAAAAAGGATATCTTCATAAGCACCAGAATCTGATTGCTAAGGCTGGCAGGCTGCAGGGGTAAGAAGACCAGCCCTCTGATTCTATATTTGAATGCATTCATGCCCGTTGTGGTGGTGGTGGTGGTGGTGGTTGTAAAGCTTCTATCAGTGATTGGGTAATTGGCTTGATGTTGATGTCATGGGGAGAAGAAGCACTGACTTTATGGAAAGGGGTTGTCCTGTCCTAGCTCAGGTCAGGCTCCCAAGGAAAGTCAGTTTGGAGCAGCAGCACATACCAGAAGTGTTACATTTGATAGGGCATCACATCTGAGCATGCAGGATCACAATAGGCCAGGCTCATAACAGGCCAGGACAAGATTTTGGAAAAATCTATGCTGAATGGAACTCATCCAAGGAAATCTGTTGTCTCAGCAACATGGAGAGGCCTTTCAAGGCTTTATGAAGGCTGGCTGATCTAGACCTGCTGTTAACTCCCCCCCCCCAGCCATTTTTCTCTTAAAGGACCATTTCTCCTCTGGGATTGAGGCAGTGAGGACTGCATCGTGTGCGTGCGTGCGTGCGCGCGCATGCATGCATGCCCTCTGAGTCCAAAGTGACCTGTAAAGTCAGCCTGTGGCTTCAATCCTTGCCATCTCTAAGTATTTTTTTTTAATTAAGATATTGGATAATAAGGCTGAGAAAGCCCTCTTCCAAAGAACTTGGACACCCATAGCCAGACTAAGAAGAGATTACTGAGCTAGAAAGTTTTAAAAGAAGTCAGTTTCATTCATTCACAGACCAGTTGAACAACATTACAGAGCATACAGATGGGTAACCCATGGAGTAGGAGCTTCTCAGGTGTGCTGGTGGATGATGTCCCATTGCCACTGTTGAAGAATGGGGAATGAATGGGCAGAGGGGCACTTCATCCTTCACCTTCTGTGACCCTTGATATTTTAACTTACAACTCTAAGGTCCTGGGGATGGAAGCTAAAAACCCAAGTCTCAGGGCCAAAGTCTCAGACCTGGCAACCTTACTGAGACTGAGTACATTAGAGAGCCTGATCAGGAAGGGGTTAACATTTGTTTTGGTCTTTGGTGTGCTGCTTCTATCAGTCATACCACCACGGTTCACATCCTATGCCAGTGTATCACTCGGAGCAGATGTGCAAATCTGCAGGTTTGCAAGCCCTCGAGTCTAATACATTTTGCATTCTTTCTTTGTCAGGAATCAAATGCCTCAACTGTGCTCAATAAAAAAGGACAGGGGGAATCTAGGTTAGTTTCAGAAGGAAATTTAGCTTTTCCAGTTCCATCTGCCCAAAGACCCCGAGTAGCATGTGATTGTTCTGCTGGGGAGACTGAAGGCTCTTGACAGCTGCTGAGAACTGAACGGTCCAAATAAAAGGAATGTGACTGTATGGGAAATCGTCATGATCTGTGTCTCCCAGAACCATCTGTAACCCTATTTTCAACCTGTAGGGTGATAGCTACACTCCCTAGCACTCTGAGGGCACAATCCTATGCATGTTTAGGCAGAAAACATCCCACAACTCCCATTTTTGGTGCTTTGAAAAAAAAAATCACACATTTATGATCCCTCTCTCATAATACTAGAACCTGGGGTCATTCCATGAAGCTGATTGGTGGGACATTCTGGACAGATAAAAATAAGTACTTCCTCACACAGTGCATAGTCAAACTATGTAATTTGCTACCACAAGATGTAGTGATGGCCACCATTATGGATGGCTTTAAAAGGGAGTTAGACAAATTCCTGGAGGAGAAAATTATCAATGTCTACTAGTCCTGATTGTAATATGCTACCTCTAGTAATCAGAGGCAGTCAGCAGAAAGCATATGTAGGCCACTTGCTGGGAAACATGGGTGGGAGGGTGCTGTTGCACTTGTGTCCTTCTTGTGGGTCTCCCATTGACATCTGGTCTACCACAGAGTGAACAGAATGCTGGACTAGATGGACCCCAGGTCTGATCCAGCATGGCTCTTCTTATGTTCTTATGTGGAGATGGGATGGGGCAGACTGAGGGAGAAATGTATGTGAAAAAGGATGGAAATGGACTGATCCATCAATCACTCCTTCCCACAACCCTACCCTGGGTCTGTCCCAATCCATTGCAATGGATGGACTCCAAGCTAGGGATGAGAAATCAGGGATGCTCATGTTTGCTGAGATCCTCCTCCAAATTCCACTTTGAAGCTCAGTCCATCTCACTCTTGTTGTCATTTGCAACCTGTCTTTCTTTTTGTTTGAATGGGATAAAATGTAAATTGTGTGAAAATTGGTGTGTGTTTTTTAAATGTGCATTTTTAAAGTGCACATTTTTCAAAATACACATTTTTTCAAATGTGATCACAAGTTCAGGAATTTGCAAACATTTCTCCTCAAGATGCACTCCTATTCACATTCACAATAGCGAACAAGGCAAGTTTAAATGGGTTGCAAGCTCAAATGAATTTCTCATACATCCTTACTCACTGCATAGGCAAAACAGCCATGCATGCACTGGAGTTTGTGCACTTGTCACTTGACTAAAAATAAGGCCAAATGCACACATTTACATTCAGGATCAGTTGTTTGTTCTGTGCCTCAAATGGTCAATGTAAAAGCAATGGAGCTCTAAATTTGTAAAGTCTTCCAAGATGCCTAGCTTATTAAATCGATTTTTGGGAGGTGTGCATGCCCTGTAAAAATGTACATGTATTTTTGCATGAGAAGGTTGTTCTACCCCAGCCTGAATTACATGACACCTTTATTATTGGCAGATTAATTTCCTACATGACACATGGAGAGGACCTGGTCAGGATGTGTTTCAGGATGAGAGCTGAACAAGTGTATGGAAACATGTGGAACTTGCTAAAGGATTATGTGGTGAATAATTAAAAGCTAAATATAAGCCAAGTAATAAAGAAGACCAACAAAGAGAATCCCTCACCAAATAGAGCCTTTGGAGATGTATACAGACTGAGAAACAATGTCTCCAAGTGTTTTGTGTAAAACAAGAGGAACATGGTGGGTGTGGCTTGTGGGAGGGGGGTGGGGTCTGCCAGACTCCCAGACTGAAATGGGTGCCCACATCATCCTTATATGTGCCTATGTATGAGAAATCTATTAATTTTCATGGGAATGGACATCGTTATTTAAAATGGTTTTCTCCTTCCCCTCCTTCCCCCCTGTGTTTTTTCAACAAGAAACAATCTTCTGGTGTTCCCATTTACCACAGAATGGCCTAATGGGAATGGCACCAGTTCATAATGTAGCATCATTCTTTGGGCATTCGTGTGTGTGTGTGTGTGTGTGTGAGAGAGAGAGAGAGAGAGAGAGAGAGAGGATGGCTGACCCCACTGGCTGCTCTTCCACCCAGAACTGACAAAACGTAGTCTATGCTCCAACCCATTGTGGTGAAGGCTTTGAGACGGCCTACAATGGAACTCTTGTGTGTCTTGGATAATTCCGCACATGTACTAATGCAGGGATGGGGGACATCTAGCGTGTGGGCCCACTGGAGTTCTCCATCTGGCCTGCCAGCTTCTTCTCCAGGTTCTGCCCCCTCTGTTGGCAGGAAAAACAAAACAATGTTTATCTCAAATCAGCAGCTGATCAGAAAGAAAAGCTTTTCCTTGCTGAGCAGTGGAAAAGGCCCCCTTTCTCCAGTTCAACAAGAAGAATCTCTTATCTCTGATCAGCGGCTGATTGGACAGAAGAGCTTTTTTTCTGCCTAGGAGAGGGGGCAGGGTCTATGGAGTAAGATGCTGAATGATTCAGTCCTGCTTACTTCTGGGTATCCATTCTGCTCATGCTTACTTCTGAACAGACATGCATAGGTTTGACACCTGAGATCTTATTAGAAAGTGCTGCAGAGTTCAAACACAGAGGTATAATCTGCTCACTTCTGAGTAGTTTTAAAATGCATAAGACATTTTGGTCCTCCCCACTTTGCCCTTGGCCCCACCCACAGATGGAACACAGGCCTGAAGACCTTTCCCTGATAGGAATTTGGCCCTTGGAATGAAAAAGCTTCCTCAACCCTGTTCTAAGGTATACAGCCAGTTGATGGAGGAGCCTTGTCAAGAACCCTTGATATCTGCTATGGTGCAGGGAATTCTGGATACAGAGTCAATTCATGCAGAGCCCTCTTGGTCATGGGTTGGACTCGATGGTCTTATAGGCTCCTTGCAGACCTACTATTCTATGATTCTATGTTCCTCCCCATGAATTGAGATTGTATTTTAGAACACATGCAATGCTCTCCTGTAGCTCCATGTTAATGGTGGACCTTCGGTGAAGCTTGTCCTTCGGCAAAGCTTGTTCACCATTACTGATCTAAGGGAAGCTCTCATTACAAAGCCAAGCACACACACACACACACACACAGAATGCACTTGGAACACATAGGACATTGCATAACTAACATGGAAAACACTTTAACGTAAAGAGTTACAGAACTGGAAGCATGGCATGGGACCCTTCCTGGCATTTCCTGAGATAGATGGTTCTTTTGTCAAGGTAGGACAACACTCCAGGATGTCTGCGCATGCATGCACAGACACACATTGGGTGCTTTCCCTGCCTTTTTGGCTTCAGAGGATTTGTTGCTTTTGTTGTGCATGTGTTTGCCTCTGTCTTAGCACACAGACTTATTTGCACGTGTGCTCATTAATACTGTGTCTGCATTTTATAGAAGTAGGGAAGATCTAGGGTGTGCTGTAATTCTGACCTGGGGACATGACATTCTCTGCTCTTCATTTAATTAGAGGGACAGTAAGATGGAATTAATTATTTGTTTCCCTCCCACTTCCTCTGTCCTCCAGGCTCCGTAAAGCACTCTGTTTGCAACTCTTTGATCTTGAAAGAGAGGGAAGTTTCTCATTTTTCCAAACCTTAGTTCCATCCTGTTTCTGCATCAGTTTGCAACTTTACAAAAGCCTGCACATTTCTCCTAATACACATTTCCCCCTTGTATAATGCTGGGGTGGGGGTGGGGGATCTTTTTTACAAGGATTGGTATTTTTGTACACACTTTCCCCTAATACATTCATTGTGTATGCATATTTTGTTCAGAAAATTGCACCAGAAAATTCTGAGAAATGCAAATGCCAAACGATAACTGCATTCCAGTTTGCACATTTATGCAAGAAGTGCAAATCTGACGTGTCCTTATCCAAATGCAAACTGAATGGAATTCTCCCGCATCCCTAGCTCAGACCATTGTCAGCAGAATAGTGGTAGACACAGCACACTTCAAGGATTCCCCCAGCTACAGGATCCCCCACCCCCAGCTTGGTTCTGCTTGAATGCTAAACCTCATCAGCTTGCTACCTTTTCCCCTCTGACAGTGAGGATCTCATTGTCTGGAGATGTTCAGAGCATCATTTTCTCTAGCAGGTAATTGGGCTTCATTTTGAGCAAGAGGAGAGACTCTCTCATTGTTGTAGGAGCCCTCTCTCTTGCTGCCCTGTTCTCCTTCCAATCATTTGGTGGTTTACAAGCTTTTGCGCATTCCCCCCTCCCCCAACTAAGGATGTATGATAAATTTGTTTCAATTCATTTTTGATCAGGATCTACCCATTTCACACCTTCCAGACTACAAATGGACTTGGACACCATCTGTGGTCAAATACCACACATTTCTGAGCTTGCAGTGTTATTCATAGACCCCCCACAATGTGCTGACAGGATGCGTACATTTAAAAAATGGGCATGAACAATGTATACTTTTGAAAAATGCACATAAATATGCTTTTATCAATGGCAGAAGAATGCATACATTTCCAAGATGTGCACAATGGATGGGAACATTTGGGAAAATATTCACAATAATATACATGGATTTTCATGCAAAAAGAAAAAAAAAGTGGCTGATACATTTGGCATCCCGTTTCCAAAAGTAGGGATGGCCGTCGCAGGGAAATCCTGTTAGATTTGACTTGATGGATGCCCCCAACTCAGTGCACATTTGTGAGCCAAGTGGTGGGTCAATTTCTAAGACTCGGGAAAAATTTGCCACCTTAAAAAACAACAACAACTGTGAGTTGTGATTCCTGCAAGATGAGCTGCCGGTTGAAATGTATCTGCTGACCTCTTTGAATGTTTTAAAGTGGGAATTAAAGACTCTATTATTTCAGCAGGCCTTCCCTTTTTAGAACTCTTGTTCCTTTTTGTTGATTGTTACATACTCTTTTTATGCTGAATAGTTGTTATTGTTGGGTTTCTTGCTAAATTGTTTTTAACTTCGTATGTTGCCAACATTATTTTGTATATAGGCAGGTTATAAACTGAACAAATAATAATAAATGATACTAATAAAATCACCGGCATAAATATTTACAGAAATTGTGATTTATGCAAAATTGTGGCCATAACTATGTCTATTTGCGCAAAATTGCTGCAATTTACAGCCACAATTTTGTGCAATTTGCGTATTTTTAAAAAAAGAGAGAGGGGGGGGGAAATGGCAACCTGGCCTGATCTGGCCAGGGATGTATGAGCTGGAGTCTGGGGGGCCAACTGGTGTAAACTCGCTGAGCTCTACCCCCCAGATGGATTCCCCCAACATCCCTATCCAAAAGACACAAGCTGATCAGGATGCCAGTCATCATTTGCATTTTGAGGATTGGCAGGTTGTTTATCACCTCACCCTTTGCTCCAAAGTATACTTAAGCTGTTTTTCCAGCAGCTCTGGATTTATTCAAAGTGCTAACTTGTTGATGGATGGAAAGAGAAGAGTGGCTATGAGATGCCATGGAGTAAAGTACAGGTCTTCAGTGATGACAGATAATATTCCATTAGTTGCATCTAATGGGAGCTGGTGGAGTTTTTAGAGGAGTCTGCCAATTAGAGCAGCTGCTGGTAAACTTTCAAGTACATGTTAGGAAGAGAGAGAGGTAGCTATGATTATGTGCGTGAATGCATACTGTACAACCTAGCAAATCATGACTTTTCTGAAGTTCAGAATAGTTTTTGGGTGTACTTAGGCAGGCTGTATACTATTTTAGGGGGTTTATCCCCAGCTAAAGTTGGTCAAGATTAGTGATGGGGAAGGCAAGAAGAACCACCATTAGCTCCAGTATTAATCCTGAGGAGATCCATAAAACTGATCTGGAGCCCAGATAGGGTCCAGACAGTGTTAGCCCTGTCACATGGCAATGACATCATCACTGTGTGCCAGGCCTAGGAGTCTGTAGTAGCCTTCCCAGAGGGCAGTTTCCCCCTCTGCTTGAGGCAGCATCTAGTGATGCTTTGAACCATGGGGAATGTGGTACCTATTATCCACAGCATCCTTGGAGACTTCAGCAAGCAGGTTCAGGAGCATCCAGGGCCATATTCCTTGTTATGAAGTATCTGCAAAGGACATAATCCTTCCTAATGATTTCCCCAGTAAGTCACAAGTGGGTTTCCTCATCCTATGTAGTCTTAATGCTTCAGCAGGGCTGGACGTCTCTATATCCTGACTCATATCCACTTTTAGTTTGGACAGAGGCCTGGACAACCCAGGGTCCAGACTGGTCTGAAATTAATTCCAGAGAGCTGACACCTAACATTGTATGCTCCATGCCCACCACATCCATACACCCTTTGCATGAACTCCAGTGAAAGATCCCAAAATATATAGTTAATATCAGTGACCACTGGAATTTAAGACAAGGGATGGAGAAATCTTTCCTTTTCAGTTTCTCTCAGTTTCTCTTGATTTCTCACCTGAGAATCTGAGATTTGGTTCATCTCAAACTTTGGGATTTTATCCAGTTCTTAGGTTTGGTTTTCCCAAAATTTTGAGATTTTTTTTAAAGTTTGCATGGAAATTCATACACATTTTTGTGCACATTTCTAATAAATCTACAGAGAAAGAACACATCTCAAGATGCTGGGAAATATAAATTCTTCTTCTTCTTCTTCTTCTTCTTCTTCTTCTTCTTCTTATTATTATTGGGCTTTATTGAAAATAAAGTTATGTTTTCTAGCATCTTGAAATTCATACTCTCTATATAGATCTGGGGTGGATGCTTCCCAGTTTGTCTACACTCACATGTCTCATAATGCATGCATGTTGCCTAATACATACATTTTCCTAATCAACTGCATCTTTGAACATCATTTCCATGAATATATATGAATATTTTGATTGGGGAACTCCATTACAAAATTTGGAGAAGTGTGAATTTTGAGGGATATAACTGAGTTTCAGTTTGCATTGTGGTTAAAACATGTAAAAATAGGTAAGTTCACATTAAAATCAAAATGTGAACTGAACAAATCTCTCCCATCCCCACTTAACACTAAAAATTAGTCATAGGTCTAGAAATGAATTTTGAACCATTTCAGTCAGACACTTTTCTCAGAACCCAAAGGCACTGAAAGAGAACAGTCTGTGAGAGAATCTATGTGTGGGCTTTACTTTGAACCACTCTCCTTATTTTGTTTTGATCGCAGTACTTTCAGCATGGTCCAAAGATAATTGCTTTGTTTTGCAAACCATTTAAAACAATGCTGTCAGGCCATGAAGCCATAAAACCTGGCCAGCACTGTCATGAGGCCTGCATAGACACAGTTGCCCTGTGAAGTCCTCAGAATGAATGTGCTCATTTCCAACCCTCCTCCTCTCCCTCCCAGTAACATCAGTCTGTAAATTAGCTGAAGTGAAATGGAAGGCACTTGACTTGGTGAACTTAGCAACAAACTAATGAGAGGCCATCTACGCTAATGCTGGCCTTTACACGGAACTGTGAAGCTAGGTACAACTGAGGAGAGGAGGGAGGGGAAATCCTTGAATTCTGGAAGGTAAGGTTTTCCAGATGAGTGACTGCTGTCAGGGTATGTTAATTTTGCTGACAAAATACCTTGACAGCAACCTCTCTTGTGAGATGATGAAAACTGAAGTCGACACAATAAATGTTCTTTTGATGGGGCAAGATTAGTATCCTATCATGCATACACTTTGTGGCCCATGCCGGAATGACATACTATTGATCTTTGTCCATGCAATGTCAGCTGTTAGTGGCAAAGGATTAACGGAGCAAACATTTTCCCTTTCTTTCTTCTGTTAAAATGCAGTTCCATTTAGCCTAGTCATCAGTGAAGTGGCAATCATATTCCTGGACTAAGAACGTAAGGAGAGCACTGCTGGTTCAGACAAAACAAAAGAGCTATTTAGTACAGTATCCTGTTTTCCAAGTGGCCAACCGGATGACTCTGAGAAACCCACAAGCAGAATATGAGGCTAACAGCACCCTTCACTCATGCTTGGCAGCAACTGGTATTGAGAAGCATATTGTCTCTGATACTGGAGGTAGTATATAGACATCATGACTAGTAGCCATTGATAGTGTTCTCGGCCATGGAGTTGTGACATCCCCCTTTAAAGCCATTGAAGTTGGTGGCCATCACTAAGTCTTGTGGTAGCAAATTCCATAGTTTAACTATGTGATGTCCCCCACCCTCCAAGTTTCAGACCTTAGTTGGGGACTCAAAACGGGTGAATGTTTCTCCAGTAAAAATAATACTAAAGATGTCCTGAACATAGAAAACAGCTTGTGAAAGAGAAAGCTAAGGTAGAACGCTTTCCCCTGATACATAGCTATATATGGGCAGGGAATTATTTGCATGGTGGGACATTCTAGAACATGAACCTCAATTAGGGATGGATGGACTCATGTCTGTCTGGGGCACAGGGGAGCTCGATGAGCTGCCCCTCTGCTTGCATGGCCTGGACCCTCTGAGCTGCACAAGCCTCCCCTCTGTGCTCCAAGGATTCTGGCAGCCAAGCCCTTGTGCTACATGTGCACAAGGGTTTGACTGCCGGAGTCCACAGCACTGCATGTGTCCTGAGCACTTTAGCCTTGTCCTCCTCCCAAGGAGGACAGGGTTAGAGCACTTGGGTGCTGTGCTGCCAAGGCCCTCCCACCAGTGCCGGTTTTCAAGGGCTTCCTCCACAGCCTGCAGAGGCAGAATGAGTCCTCGGCACTGCTCCCAGCCTCTCACCAAGCTCCGGGGCACTTAGCATCAGGGTCCATCAGCACCCCACAGCTCAGCCAGCAGGTCTGGGAGGCCAGATGGGAGGCGGGAGTTCATCAGACTCCACCCCCTTCCTGGGACTCCTGAACCATCCCGAAGTGCAACCTGCAGTCTGAAATGGTACATGCTAGGCATGGACTTATCAAGCCAGTGAGGACTAGAACAGGGGTGGGGACCTCTTTTAGCCCAAGGGCCAAATTCAATTTCGGAGATGCTCCCTGGGGCTACATTCTGGTGGTGGGTGGGGCCAAAGGTGAAAGGAGTTGGGTCAAATGCCAAAAATGCCAGTATATTTTGGTGTAAAGTTCTTCCTGCCAGTATCTAAGACTTGTGAGAGACATTTTGCCCTTTAGGAGTGGGGAAAAGCCGTGAAAAAGCTGGAAAGCCACTACATGATTGGCAGTCAGGGGAAAGAGGGTGTGGCTAGGGAAAGGGGGTGTAGCCATCTGGAGAACACAGGAGGGTTGAAGTGGGCCCATAGGCTTGAGGTTCTGCACCCCTCGAGTAGATCTATGTGAATGTGATTTCTACCATGCTAACATTAAGCTCTAACTCTTTTTCTGCCTAGCCCAAGAACTCTGCAATTTGTAGCTTGTGTCCTGCTCATACAAGCAATGGGTTTTCATCAACAACCATTATAATTTGCTTTTGGTGGCAATGGTTGGAGATAATGAAGACTGAGTGGCTTTAGAGCTGCCATCAAAATTTTCCCTGCAATAAAATTTAGAGGTTGGCTCCTTAAGTGAAACCTCTGGAAAACATTGAGAGAAAGTGGAAGTGTTTTGATAACATTAGTTAGGTTTGTCTGGGCAGTTTTCATATTACTCTAGAGCTATTAGAATCATAGAATCATAGGGTTGGAAGGGGCCTACAAGACCATCGAGTCTAACCCCCTGCTCCATGTAGGAAGCCTGATTCCCAGGCAGTCTCCCATCCAAGTACTAACCAGGGCTGACCCTGCTTCTGAGATCAGACGAGATTGGGAGAGGTGGCCCACACATTCTCCAAGCCCATTGCTATTAATCCCTAAGGCTATTTCTAAGACATTTCTATCCATAGTATTTCTGTTCCTCTGGTCTGGGACCACCTCTTGGTATAATCAGTTATATATATTTTCTCTCTCTCTCTCTCCCTGTACTTATAAATAGAACTAAAAATAAAACTGCAGTGTTTAGATAGCCCAGAAAAAAACAGATTCATGTGTGCAATCCTTCTAGTAATTCAGCAAGTATTGTTTTTGTATTTGCCTTCTTTTCGTTGCCCCCCCTTCCAGTGCACTACTGCCTTTTGTTACAGACCTAGATATATTTTGTGTGTTCCACTAGGACAGGCATTACAGTCATTGTAAGTCTGCTGGTGTAATTGCCTTTGTTGCTCAAACGATGGCTTGCGGGAAGATCAGGAAGGTGTAATGCTCTCTATTCCTTATCTGTATAACAAGGACTATAACTTGGCTGTTTCTGCAACTGAGATGGCAGCTGAACCATCTGAAACTCATGTTTCTGGAACTCAAGGGGACAATGATGGCCTCAGCGAACTCTTTCACCCCAGTCCCCCCTCTGCTTGCATTCTACTTCATCTTTTTATTTTTATCCTGTCTTCTAGTAAAATGCAAACACATATATGCTGGCATACATGCACTCAACGTTATTTTTCAGGCAGCAGCCCTTGCTGAAGAAGGAATCTAATTCAGTTGAAGCCCCACTAGGGGAATGGCTGAAGCTGGATCAGACAAGTTCAAGGGCAGGTCTTGGACAGCCAGAACAAGAGATAGCACTGGGGGGGGGGCATCCAGAAATATAGTCAGAGAGGTCCTACTTACAGGTCTAGGATAAGCAAACAACAAAGTGGAGATAGCGCCATGGAGAACTCCAAGTGGGGCTGGAAGCCAGACAAGCTGAACTTGTTTGCTACTACAACCACTAGTAGCCTCTAAACAAGCCTAAAGTAGGATTTGGGCTTCCTTTAGATTGCTAGCTCTGCTCTCCACACAGAATAAAGCCTTCTCCCTTAAAGGGACCTTCTTTGCCCTAAAAAGCCATTGGCTGTGATGACACAGAGGTGACTGCAGTGTTGTGGTGGCTTCAGAGCCAGAGCCCCATGGGGAAAAGGGCTGGAAGGAGGTAGGGACCTCAAAATATTCAGACAGAGCCCGGTCCTATTCCTGGTTTTAGAGGTTGCCTATATTAGGGATGGCGTGAGCACCCGATTCAATCTGGAAATCCAGCGGAACCGCCCCTGCCCGCACCCCCAAGTCCCACTCGCCGAGCCCCTGCCCTGGCTTGCCCCTTGCCCACACTCGGCGAATGGCCTGCACTCACCCCAGTGGCCTTGTTGAGCTTCGCAGTTGCCATTTTTTAAGAAATTAAATGGCGATCACAAAAATGTGCATATTTGTGCACATGCAAAAATGTGCATTTTGCGAATGCACATATTCCTGTATGTGTGTAAATGTACATTTTTTAAAAAAATACTCATTTTTGCACACACAAATATGCACCTTCACAAAAAATGCTCATTTAACACATGAGAATATGAGCATTTGCAAAATGCGCATTTTCATGCATGAAAAAGTGCACATTTTTGCACAAGCAAAAATGCACATTTTTGCTATTGCCATTTTATTTGTATTTGTTTAAAAAATGGCAACCATGGAGCTCAATGAGGCCTCTAGGGTGAGTGCAAGCTGCTCATTGAGCATTGGAGCAGCTTGAGTGTGGTCCGGGGACTGGCAAGCACGACCAGGGGCTGGACAGGCATCCACAGAAACCAGGGGGTGAGTTCACACATCCCTATCTATATTGGAGGTGTCATCCCCTGAAGTGGGATGATTGGAGCCCTGGATCCTGACACCCAGCTTACTTTAGACCAGGTGATGCTAGCTGCCTGGCCATTTTAGGAGGCAGCACTCTTGCTGTAAAAAGACAGATTTACCTTATCTAGTGCCATAGGAAGTTGGTTTTCGGCCAAGTCATATCATTGCTCCATCTAATCCAGTATTGTCTACAATGACTGGCAGCTTCTCCACAGGGTTTCAGGCAGGTTTCTCTTCCAGCCGTATCTGGAGATGCTGGCCTGGCTTGGAAATTTCTGCATACAAAGCATGAGCTCTACCACTAACCTATGGTCCTTCCCCAATGTAAGGGATGTTGCTTTCCACAAGAGCTCACTGTCATTGTCAATGGGTGCCACAATCATCTCTGCTGAGAGGAAAAATGCAGACATGCAAGCCAGTCCAAATATATGTGAATGAGGGCTAGACTTACTATGAAAGAGATGGTTTCAGTTAGTGCTGTGCCAAAATTTTCTTCCACACTTGTCTCAACCATTCTAATTCAATTTGATAGAAAAGAAGTTGTTTTCAAAAAGAAATTGAAAGGAGAAGTTTTGGAGAAATTCTCATGGGTTGGGTTTGGGATTCTTGGGCTTACGTGACTTATGAGGTGGCTGAGGAGTGTGTGCAAGTGTCTTGCCTTTCATTGTACAGTCATTTCTGTGGCAGCCTGTAGCCTCCTTGGCTTCCTGCACTTTGGTTGAAACCATCATGAGGAAGACATCATGAGGCAATTCCTCCCTTGAGGCTTTTCAGTTTGGGAGGCTGCAGAGCAATGCAAAGATGTGCAATAGAGAGAGAACACACACACATCACCCTTGGCAACCTCGCAGTGATTAAGTAACATCAAAAATACCACCAAAAGAAATTCAAAACACTGCAAAATGGCAGCAGCGGGAATGGTGGGCACTCAAGGATGGCTCAAGGTAGGTGAGGGAGGGTCAGCAATCATGGGTGTGTGTGAGCGGGTCTGGTCTGGGGGTTCACAAGTCGGGGCAGAAACTTGGTGGGCACTTGGAGGACCCAGATGGGGAGGGATCCTTCCATCCCAGTGGGTGGGGAGGGGAGGATACTGGAGGGGCCAGGATATGAGATCTCATGAGCCTCCTCCATCCTCCTTCTCTCCTTCTCCGAAGTTCTCTTGCTAGATGGACTGAGATCATCCCTGTCTAACAAAAAGAAAAAGGAAAAGCCAAAGACAGAGGACAGGGAGACAAAGGCCACTCCTCCTATCCTGCTGGCCTGAGGAATCCCAGAAGCCTCTGAGTTTGGAGGCTTCTGAGCAGTGAGGGTTCAATTGATGGGACTGCACCCTCAATCACTTAATAATACAGACCACAGTACTTTGCCACTAGGCTCCTTTGTTTGAACTATGTTTATTTCTGACAAAATACCATTACCTGCTGATTGACTAAGCATGCAGTATGATACCTACAATTCACTAGGTATTCATCCTGTGATTAGCACATGTAGAGGCACTTGTTTGGCACTTAAGCACACTATTGGATTCTCTGTAATCATAACCCCATAGTCATCCCCCTGCCAAAGGTTATCCCTGACATTACATCAGAACAAGCAAGACATTTGGAGCATGTTCGATCAGATGATTAATAGATACATGTGCCTGCATACGGTATGATGTATTGCGACATCTCCATCGCCTTGGCTTGAAATTGCTTATTGCCAATGCAGGAGTGCACAGTTATTCCAAAAAAAAAAAGATGACACTCTTCTATACTTCTGGCTCAAATGCCATGAGCTACTAATAGGCAAGGATTTCTATGGAGCGAGACTGGGGACCAACAAGGCAGTGCCTTTATTACAGATCAGTTTGATCTGTTTTGTTTTTTCAGTGCTGGAAGCAAGTGTTCAAGTGACACAGGGCTCCTTTGCAGAATGATGCCCCCTGTTCCTGCACTCACTTGAAGCAGCCCTGCCAATGGCATGTGTAGGATAGGATGAGGCAGCTGCTTCAGGTGGTGGATTTTGAGGGGCTGGTGGTGTGGTCTAGGGAAGACAGATCTCTTCCAATATTGAAAAAGCCCTTGCTATTATGCTGAGATGACATATAAATGACTTATGAATAAGCACGCACCCCTCAGGCCTTGGATCTTTCAGATGTTTTGCAAAGTGGGTTGTAAATGTTTTAAATAAATGAATATCCTGTCTGAAGGTTTTTTTTCTTAAACACACACACACACACACACACGTGCCATTTGAGTTGTTTTTAGAGGACTGTATGTGTTACCTTGCTGGATCAGACCAAAGTCTATCTAGTCTGTGTGTGTGTGTGTATGGTAGGACAGGACGGACTCACCCAAGCCCAGCTTTGTCCGGTGCTTGCCAAACCACTGCCACTGCCCACCCCTGCTTGCGGTACCACACAAGCTTTGGTGTAGCCCTGCAAGCACCCAACGAAGCTGTGAGGTTGCCCTCCCTCCCTAGCAAGCTGCCACTTTGCTCAACAACCATGGCTTGGGCACTCCCAGGTTGGTAACATTGCATACTTGGTGTCTGTAAAGGCTCCTTTTACTCAACATTACTGATGTGAATGATCCATTGGGGATGGGGAGCTCAGCTCACACTCAGGAACTGGAATGAGTTGGCTTGGCCCAAGCTTCGAGGAGGAACTCGGGGAACTCTGCTGAGCTTGACAGGTTCTCCCATCTCTGCACATGTTTATGTGAAATGACCTGCAATGGAGATGAACATGGCAGAACTCAGAATGAGTATATACTTTTTAAAAAACCAATTTGGAAGGAAGTCATACTAGGTTTGATGAACCTACATTAGATGGCACACACTCTCTATCATGTCATGTTGGGAGTATGTTGGCAGTGTGAGGGGGTGGGGTGCTGGAACCCTGCTGAGAAATATGTGCTGTAATGCAATTGCTCTCTTTTACCAAATGGATTTAAATGTCATTTTTTAGAGAAAGGGAATTAAAAGCAGAGAGTTAAGAGTTGCCTGTTAAGAGAAATCTGACTGAAAAGCTTAACTCTTGGGGAAAACTTAGGCTAAAGTTTGTTTCAAAGGTAACTATAACAAAGATAACACATCCCTGAGGAAAGGGATAGAATTGGATTATATTCCAGAGCACCTGCCTCATCTGGCTGGCATACAATAGGAATTCTCAATTTGTCTGTGGGTGATAAACATCGTTTGGATGACGCTCACCAAACAACAATTTTATATATTTACTGTAGTTGGTGCCAGGTGAGAATTTATGTGAAATCCACAAATATAATCCTCTTAGTCAACCTAATCAGGCATTAAGGCTGTTGCATTTGTGTTTAGAATAAAGCCCATTTGATTTATTGTCTTCCTGAGTTAGAGGTGTGTGTGTGTGTGTGTGTGTAGGATTTCTCTGCTGAAATAAAGCCTTTTGCTAGCATGTTCTTTGAGCTCATTGCCTAATTATGAGCTCCATTGCTTCACACACTCTCAGACACCCACATCCTGAGTTCCATCAGCTGTCTTGCCAGGACAAATCTGCAGGAGTGTCATCAACAGCTACTATCAGGTATCTGGATTTTACCTCCTCTTGCTTTCCCTTTCCACACATCTCTCATATTGGGATTGATCTGCTGTGTTAAATCTCCTCCTCCTCCTCCTCCTCCTCCTCCTCCTCCTCCTCCTCCTCCTCCTCCTTGCATATTCTCCCTCCTCCTGCTCACTCTCTTTTCAAACGTTGACCTGACTCTGCATTTCATGGTGGCTGATCTCTTGTCGGCAAGAGGGCTGACTCTTATTAATGTTAATGGGAGCTAGCATGTAAATTCAATTAGCACTAATGAGAGTTGCTCCTATAAACTTTCAATGGATCAGAGAGGTTCTTAGGACAGGCTTCAATACCACATTACCTACTGAGTTCTTATCCGTCTTCGTATCCGTCTTCATCTTCTTCAAAACTCCTTGGAGTATCTAAGCATCTATAATGAAATGTAAATCCATGTTTCTAAATGCATTGAACTCTCCCAACTTTTTATTTAACAGTTATGAACCATGGGCAGATGGAGCCACAAATATGAATTAGAGATGTATGCAAAGCCCCCTTGAGAAAATTCACTAGTTAGTGGCCTAGTTCTCATTGATGCTGTAAGCCTGTGACTGGGCTGAATTGGTCTGCACAGCTTCCTTGCCGGTGCCTATTTCTACTGGAAATTGGCAGATTCCAGTGGGTTGGCCTGCAGTTTCACTGCACAGCTCTGACCCATTAGAATCCCAGTTTTCAAAATGGATGAACAAAACTATCAGTTTTGGTTTTTCTCTGTTTCTCAGTTTTCTCTTCTTAAGTTCATCTCAGGCTTTGAGCATTCTTTTTAAATTTCTCATGAAAATAATGACCGTTTTCTGCAACATTGCTCTGAATATGTGCATTTTTGCCAAATAGACACTTGTTTTGAAAGCAATTCTCCTAAGACAATGCTTTTTCCCATTATTTTTCTGAATATACATATTTCAGTATTTTTGTTTTTGATTTTTTATGGAGAACTCAAAATTTAGAGTAATGCGAGATTCAAAGGATATTTGAGTTTCAGTTTGCATATGGCTCAAAAGTGAGGAATTGGGCAACTTCTCATTAAAATGTGGAATTAATTAATTTCTCCCCCAGCCCTAGTTTTCAATCACAAATGTTGGTAGCCCTATCCCAATCTAAGGAGATGATTCAGTAGGATAGTTCAGGTCAATGATATCAAAAACCACTGAAAGCTCGTGCAAGAATGACAGGATAGAGCCACCTTAAAAGACCCTCTCTCAAGGGACTGCCAAACACCCTTCCAATAGTAATGGCACAGAAAGAAGAGGTTCTTTCAAAGATGTCAGGACCCAGGGAGGTTCAAGGGGAGAAGGTGGACACCCTTCAGATGTTAAAAAGATAGACTTCTTGTAAAGACCTAAACACCTGGGCAGGTTTGAAGGGGAGAAGGAATGGTTGTTTTCAGGTAACTTGGTTCCAAGACTTTTAGAGCCAGAGAGGTCTTAACCAGCACTTTGAATTATGCTCAGGAATGGACCAGTAACCAGTGAGGCTGTTGTAACAAGGGAATCACATGCTGCCTTGTTACATTCCACCAGGGTGTCATAGTGGGCATGGGACATAAGATAACTATGTAGCTCAGTGGTAGAGCCCCTCTTTTGCATGCAGAAGGTCTCAGGTTTGATCCTTGGCATCTACAGGTGGGGCTGGAAAAACTACTCCCTGAAACCCTGGAGAGCCACTGCCAATGTTGACAGTACTGGGCTAGATGGACCTTTGGTGTGATTCAGTATAAGGCAGTTTTCTATGTTCCCCTGTGTTCCCTAAAACTGGCTTTACTCAACAGCTTGGCTTCAGCATTATGAACCATTTGAACTTTATGAACACTTTTCACAGGTAGCTCCCCAGAGTCCCCATGGAGCATGTTACAATGGTCCAAATTACAATTGTTCAATCTTAGTTCAAACATTTTTGTTAAAAGTGTCTAGCTCTCATGAGGTGTGCTTGAAAAACAATGATACCCCCACCTTGGTATATCCTATTGTGCTTTTCCACAGCTAGACCAAGATTAATGAAGGAAACCAGAGGTGTGTTCAATTTTCCATGCTGGGGCAATTTCTAACCATTTAAAATAGAGAGTCCCGTGGAATCAAATAAAAACAGAATACTTCCTTTCAGATGGAAGTCCAAGAGGGAACAATTTATTATTAGTTATCAGAATGCAATTCAACATTCATAGCCCATCCTCTCTTGCTGTTTCAATCAATGTTCTTTATCTCAGTGAAAGAACCAAAACAATGAATCTTTCTTTTCAATAGTATCTTTTCTAACTGACATATCTCAAAACACTTTACCTAAAAAGATAATGGAACAGAATTATTTCACTGGGATGGAGTAACAGAGGGTGGGGGAGAGACTGACTTGAATGTATTGTTGCTCGAATGGGAGAAAGCTGAGTGGCTCCAAATCATGGGGACCAGTTATGGTGTCACATTCAGAAACAGAGGAAGCTGCCTTGTATTGTGTCCGGCCATTGGTACATCTAGCTCAGTGTTGTCTAAAATAATTGACATCTTCTAACCTGGGTCTCAAACAGTGCTGAATCTGCTTTCCAGTGTCACCTGGCTCTGGGAGGTCTGGCTCCTCATCTGAGAAAGAATCATCTTGGGCTGTGCAAGGATGAGTCTGAGTCATGACACCAGTTGGCACCATCCTCATAATATCTGATCGGCTATCTACACACATCAACTCCTATTTGGAGAGGAAACTGACTGTCACCACAAAGCCTCTCTCTTGGATGTAGAGTAATTTCACTTGATAAAAAGATTGGAAATATCTTCAGAATTAGCAAGTAAACCTCAGGTCTCAATGTCATTTAGATCATCAAGTAAACCAGGGGTGCTGAGCATCAGGCCTGTGGGCCAAGTCTGGTCCATCTGGGGTCCCAAAATCTCCCTCTCCAGGGTTCCCAAGATGGGCATACCCCCATTCCCTGGCCCCACCTTCATCCCCCCAACCATTAAAGGTTGGTGGGGATGTGCAAATCAGCAAAAAATGACATCACCAAAGTTCTCCAAATATCATCTCAAATCTTGTTCTGACTCAGGTCTGTATCAGACTGTGAGCTCTGTTTTTGTTTTTCCCCCGTTCCCTTTCACATGAAAATCCATGTCTATTTACATGCATATTTTCCCCAAAGTATGCATCTATTGTGCACATTTTTTAAATGTTGGCATTCTTTCCCCATGATTAAACCATATTTATGCACATTTTTGAAATCTATTCAGTTTGAAATGCACACATTGTTGAAAAGTACACTTTTTTGAAATATATGCATGTTTTACATGTATGCATGCTGTCGAACACATTGTTGGGGCACAGTGCTGACGAATCACATTGCAAGCTCAGAAATGTGCAGACTTCGACCACAGATTTTATCCAAGTCCATGTTAGGTCTGGAAGGTGTGAAGTGGATAAAAATCCTGATTAAAAAATGAACAGAAATGAATTTCTCATACATCCCCAATTGTTTAGTGGTTTCCCAGCTTTTCCACAGGATTTCCCCCCATCCTCAAAGGTTGAAATGCCTCTCCTAAAGCTTAGTTACTGGCAAGAATTGCTTTAAGCTGAAATGTGCTATTTTTCATATATATATTTTTGCTACCCTTTTGCCTTAGGCCCTCCCCACCACTGTAATGCAGCCCCTGAGAACTTCTCCAAAATCGAATTCAGCCCTCAAGCTGAAAAAGTTTTGACACCCCTAGTGTAAACCTTAACCAAAAGCATTTATACAAGTCAAAGGGAGGGGTATAAGTTAACTCTGCAATGGCTTATTAGTGTGAAATGGTTTCCTTGGGTTGTGTGACTGGCTTCCCCACAATTGCCTTCTAAAAGCTGCAATCCCCTCATAACATCTTTGAGATCACTAGCTCAAGACTGTGGTTCAAATCCTGACATTAAGAAGTCATGTTGGTCCAGAAGGAAAAACTAAAACAATCCAAAAAACAAAGTTGGCCAATGCCTTGCTTGGGACCAACCAAAATGTCACCATATAGTAAGCAATCTTTCAAGTTCTCCATAACTCTTCATTAGGGTGAATTTAGACAAACTGGAGGTAGGGTGAAGAGAGGAGAACCCCAAAACAAACAAACAAACAAACAAACAAAGGCTTGGTATCATCAATGCCAGGTCACAGGGTGGTGGGAGAGACCAGGCCTGGTATCAGCAGTTAGCGATGTATGGATTAAATCTATTCTATGTGAATTTTGTGGATTACGAAGCATCTTTCACTCTTCCATTCATTCATTGATAGAATCCATTTTTCTACAAGAATTTGTTTGCAAATGTGCTCTTGCACTAATGAGCACTGGCACACACGTGCACTTGTGCAAGTGTGTATTATTGCAAATTAAGGATGGCTGTCACAGGGAATTCTTTCCCTTTGGGACCTTGCCAGATTTCCCTGGAGCCCCTGGCTGGGCTTGCATTTGGGAGCTGACCCGTGGGCTTTTTCCTGGAATCTGGGAAATTTCTTTGGCATTTTCCTCCTAAAATCATCATTTTCACAAATTGCCTCTGCAATTTGCATAATCTCCCCAAATTTCAGCTGTAATTTGCTCAATTTGTGCAAATTGTGTCCATCATATGCTTAATTTTGCACAAATTGCACCTGCAAGTTGTGCAAATTAAGCAAGTTGCACCCTAAATTTTCAGAAATTATGGAAATTGCACCAGCAATTTGCATAAATGACGATTTTAGGGGGGATGAAAATCCACAAACCGGTCCAACTCTTTTGAATCCATTGTGGGTTTGTCTGGCATCCCTATGAGTAGTGGAATGTATTGTGGTTTGATTTGACAAATCTGCAGAGAGCCCCCCTGCACACACACACGTATATATACACACACACACACATTGTGTACCTGCTAATTAGGGATACCGGAGAAATCCACCATGCACTCAAATGAGGTTGGATTACAAAGAATCTGACCTCTGGAGTCCACAGCAGACTGACAGCATTCATCTCCTCATCTGGAAGGGTTCCCTCAGGGCAGCTCTGCAGGTTTCTAAAAAATGCGATATGCTAATGGTGGTACCCATTAGCTTATTGCAGGAAAATTACATTCATGAATGGCATATCGTGTGCCATTTGCGGCTGTAAAGCACTTACTTTTACCTAAATACAGCTGTAAACAGCGGCAATTTAGGTAAAAGTATCATGTACAGACTATGTAAAATCCACTCTGTGTTTTGCAGATTGGCAGATGCCGTTTGTTCCATTGTCCTCCCACAGACAGATGCATATATATATATATATATATATATATATATATATATATATATATATTTGTCATGTGGAAAAATATGCAAATAATTATGTAAGTATTTATGTAAGTATTTACATAATTTACCTTAGCGCGTAATGTTTAGCGTAGTATTCCCCATTCTATTCAACGTTTCCTCAGCAGAAATTTACATATTATCCTATGAATTTATATGCATAAATTTCAGGAAACTAAAAAATCATCTGGAGGTCCACAGATTCCACGCTTCCTGAGGGGGTCACTCCGCAGCAGATTCCGCATCTCAGAATTTTAGAAATCAGAGCTCATTTTAGTCTGTCTTGAATTTCCCCAGCATCCCTAGGTCAAAGTAAGTGCTTTACAGCTGCAAATGGTGGAAAATACAGCATTTACAACTGTAATTTTCCTACAGTAGACTAATGGAAGCCACCATCACATTTTTTTAGGGATGTGCGAAAGTCACTTACCTTTTCGAAGGGGTGATTCGCAGTGGGGGGGAGGCGCTGCGCACCTCCCCCTGAAATCCTAACCTGGCCAGCTCCGCTCCACGGCAACTCTGCGGAGCCGCCAGCCGGGTGCATTCGCAGGCATGCGGAGCCTGCAGACGCAAATGGAGGCGGCTACGTTGGCCGCCATTTGCGTTCCTGTTTTTTGGCCATGATAGGCAACGTTAGTATTTACGTAGCCTATCACTGCAAAAAAACCAAAGCAAATGGCATCCCTGCATTAGCCGTGATAGGCTACGTAAGTATTTACATAGCCTATCATGGCAAAAATGGGGAAGCAAATGGCGGCCGCAGACGCATCCGCCATTCGCAAAGCAGTGCAAATGGCACCAGGTAAGTGCTCTGTTTCACGCGCCTTTCGGGGGGGGCGGGGGGTCTTTGTTCCACCATGGATTTTGGGGGGCTGAATGCACTGACATTCGGCCTCACTGAGATCCATGGCGGAATCCTCTGACATCCCTACATTTTTTAGAAAGCTGCAGAGCCACTCCACCAACTCCAGAACATGCAGCACAGCTCCAGAGAAATCCACAGGGCCCCAAGAGGCCCGAATTCCTGTGCAGCAGACAACCCCCACCCCCAGACTGGACACTGGGGGGTTTGTACATCCCTACTGCTAACGATGACAAAAAATAATGCCCTGAGGATTTTCTAAACTGACTATGAGGGAAAAAACAAACAAACAATAGGAGATTATTCTAAAAGCTTATTTAGCACATTCACTTCTTCCTGGACCAGTCTGTGTCTTCCCTGCATGGAGCTCCCTCCAAGGAGACTTTCAGAGTTATAACAATAACAAGGTGATATGAGGGATGATATTTTGCCAAGAATGCTCCCTGCCCAGTAAAAAGGAAAGAAAGAAAGAAAAAAAGAAAGAAAGAAAGAAAGAAAGAAAACCTTCAAGGCAGAGTCCCAAGAGCAGTCAGTCACAGGAGACCTCTGCGGTGGGTCCTTGAATGTAAAATGGTCCATTACAGCCTCCATTCTTTACCTAAGATGAAATTGTGGCATTTACTTAATGTAGAATTAGATCAGCACTCTGTTTTGGAGAAAAGAGCCACCTTGTTTTCCAGGTAATATCTGATTCCATTATATGGTAGATACAGCTCCTTGTTTCATTCCTTTTCTTTTTGAGATATTTATCAGCAGCTACTCCATTTTTTTTTAAGGAGATGAATTTATTCAATGAATTTATGCACACAATTCAATTTGTCTTCAACACTGCAGAGCCAGATGGCTTCTTGGAAGCTCACAAATGGGGCCGGATGGTGTTAGCCCCACCAGTTCTCTCCCCCAACCCCAGAAATTAGTATATTTAAAGTATATATAAAGTATGGAGTAATAAATTTCCCTCTTCTATTGCAGTGGTGGACAGTCTATATTAATTAAACCCTGAGATCCACCAACGAGAGCTGGATCCAAAGGAAGTAGGGTTGAATCCAGACTTAGTCCTACTTAGAGGAGATCCACTGAGATCAATGGGGCTTAAGTTAGTCATGAGTAAACTAAGTGTCATTTATTCCAATGTGTCTGCTCTAACAGGACTATTGTATGTCTAGATCCAACCTATATATTTAGGATTGAATTCTGAATCCAGGATTTTAAGTACCAGAACTGAAGTGAACTTACAGTCCTTCCTTCCACACAACCTTTCTTCCTTTCCATAGTATAATTTAGCTGGGGGTCATTTTACTGTTGCTGTTGTTAAACAACTAGAAGTCAGAAATTCCTTGCCAAGTTCCTTCAAATCACCCAGAAATCTATTAGTAGTTCCAAATTTACCTTCTGTCCACCCCTGCTTTATGGTACTGTGAGTGGGTTCACTCAGCTCAGTATTCTGCTCCTCCTGAATTCTGATTTAATAGGACAAAAATAAATTAGATAACATCCTGAATGAGGCAGAACAAGGGAAGCCTCTCTCATGGGGGGAGAAAACTTTCAGGAAATTGGAGGACAGATTTTGGCAGAGCGCTAACTCTACCTCAGCCCTGGAGCTGGACACAACACTGTTCCCACCTGCATTGCCAGCTTGCCAAGACAGTTGATGGGGTTGCAGCACACAAAAAACCCAAACCCCTTACGAAAAAAAGAGAAAGAACTTGAAGCTGTGCTACAAGCCCTTCCAATGGGGACCCCTACTTGTTGAGAATTTCTCCTCCCCCTGGAGTAATTTGGTGAGATAAATTTGTCTCCAAAATTTCCCTGCCCATGAATACAGTGGAAAGTTTCATGAGGCCATTTTTGCACAGCTCTAATATATGTACATGGGATATTTTGCCATATTCATGGCTCATCTTTGGCCTTGCGTAACTAGGCTAATGAACTGTCCCACTATTTCATCAAAGTCAGTGTAACATATTTGTAATGGCCAATGACCTGAATGGATATGCTTCCCTGTATTTCTCGACCAGAAAGAGTAGCCATGGCAACCTCTGCAATTAATTTTCCCTTGCAGGGGGATGCATTTAGGTACCCTTGAAATCTAGACTAAAATAGCTAAGGTGGTGCTTACTGTCAATTGACAGAGTGAATGAGTGACAGGCATGGTGGTGGCTGGAAAAGACCACCCTCTCCCTTATTTGCAATAGGGGAAATTTCAATGTTGGTGTGTGTGTGCGTGCGTGTGTTTTGAATAATGAATGGAGTCGATCTGTTACTCAACCAAAAACAGTGAGTGACCTTCATTCATTTCATCTCCAGGGATCCAATGAAGAGCTGCAATCTTAAAGCTCCTTTTTTACTCTTCTGAATGACGATCCAGGAGAAAAGAACACTTAATCGTTGTCCTGTGATATAATCTGTTCTATGTCCTAGCACTCTCAAAAGCTCTTCCGTTATCATCTGTGTCCCACAGAAAAGGGTTATGAACACAAGTGTCAAGATTATCATTATTATTATATTTATTTTTAAAGAAGTATATAAGCGAGTGAGCCCCTTTGTGGGTTATTTCTTTCTTTTCAAAAAATAAAGTCACAACCAGTGATGCCGGTAAAATGAGGGGGGAAATCCACAATAACTGCAATGTGTGTTGCCAAGAATAACAATGTAGATTAAAAACAAAACAAAACAAAACAGAGTTACTTTTATATTTCAAAGGGAGTTGAGAGAGAGAGAGAGAGAGAGAGAGAGAGGGAGGGAGAGGATATTGAAACTAGGTATGTTTCCCAAATTTAGGGATGCTTAAAACAACAAAACTTGAGGTCATCAAAGTTCTCCTAGTTCCACCTCAGAGGTCAGTCCAACTTGTGTCCATCCATATCAGATTCCAAGTTCTTTTTTGTTTGTTTGTTTTTAATCTTTCCATGTGAAAAATCAATAAGTAGTTGGGTGTGTCCATAGGTACATACTTGGGGGCACATTCAAAAGTATGCCATCTTCTCCCATTGATTAAATCATGTTTGTGAGCATATATATATATATACATATATATATACACACACATGCATTTTCCAATGTGCACATTTTTTCTAATGTACACATTTGTTAATGCATTCTTTTCCTGTACTCAAGGTCAGGAATGTACAAGCTTTGACAGAAGATTGTGCTCATATTCACATTCAGGGGGCGTGAACTGGTAAAATTTGGTCATACATGAACTGAAATGAAGTTCTCATACATCTCTACCCAAATTCTTCTCATCTGAATTTCTCCCTGGAATTGAGATTTTCTAAATTACTGGGCCTTGCTCCTGAAGTGGAACTGGTTCATTAAGATTCTGCCATTGTTCTATTGCATCCCCCACCCCCACCCCCCATTCCATAGGAACATAGGAAGCTGCCTTATATCAAGTCAAACCTTTGGTCCATCGTTGACACTGACTAGCATCAGCTTTCCAGGATTTCAGGCAGAAGATTTTCCCAGCCAACCCTGGAGATGCTGGGGATCAAACCTGGGGTCTTCTGCATGCAAAGCAGGGGCTCTACAACTGAGCTACATCCCCTTTGCCTTTGTGTGTTGTTTTTTACCAGCACATGGGTTCATCAGGAAATACTGCCAAAAGAACGTGGATGAAATAATGCATCTATATTTATTTTATTTATATCCCACCCCTCTTTGCAAGGATTGGGGGGGGGGTAAATACCCTTTTAAAAAATCATACAACACATAAGCAGCACTAAATGAGAACTCTAAAATTACAAAGGCATAATAAAATACAATAAAACCATTACTACAATACAAGTTAACTGAATTACAACAGCATGAGTGACAGCCAAATCTCCACTGGAAGGGAGTTCCAAGTTTGGGTGCCACCACTGAGAAGGCTTCGTGATGAAGGCTACATTCCTTGACAACAATCTTGCTTGTTTGCTGTGTTTTATTTAGCACTGGGCCAAAATCTCCCCACCCAATTTCCCGAAAATATCTCTCCCCTGCAAGAACAGTGGCTGACTTTCGGCATATTTCTTTTAGAAGATTCGGGGGCGGGGGGCAGGGGGTTGCAGCTTACCTTACTCAATCTGACAAGGGGGCTGAGAATTTTTCTTCTTTTTCTTGCCTTCTAACCTTTTTATTATTATTTATTTAAATCCCTGTGCTACTCATAGTGGCATAACCTTCTTACCTCAGTTTCCCACACAAATTTGTGACAAAGCATGCATGCTCCCATCATAGAATTGATTTTAGATATTCTCCTATCAAACCAGAATTCAGGAGGAGGAGTGGAACATTGCAACAATATGCAGACCAGTAAGGAAACTTACTGAGTCCACTCACCCCCTCATCAAAACAAATAAAACTCCCCCCCCCACCCACTTCCCTTGTGCTTTTCCAATCTGGAGATTACCAAATTCAACGACAATGCAGGCCATCCCACCAGGCCAAGTTAGTACTCTATTTTTCTACTTACACATACTGTGATATGAGAATTAAGTGAATGGAGAAATGAATCACAACATGTTTATTTGAGGAGAGTTTCACAAATTCAGAAAGACACAGCATTCCTTTTGTCTCTTGGCAGCGTCAAGGGGAACAGCGCACCATCGTACCAGCACACGTACATTGCGTTCCTGAGGTCACTGAAATAGAGCCACTGCATTTTTGAAAAATGTTTCTTTGGTATGCTTACAGCAGTATAGCACTTAGTCATGGCTGATGGACCAAAAAGGCAGGATTCTGCCTCTTGGATCATCTAGCTGTACCTGTACACTACACTCCATTGAATTGTAAGCACTGACCAAGGTCTGTGTTAGAGTTAACCAGACCATGTAATCAGGAACACAAAGGGGTGAGACATAACTCAGTTTTATTGACTACAAGTGAAATGTATTGGCCCACAAATGCTGATCTTTGAACCAGGAGAAGTGGTTTCAAATTAGGGCAGGGACAAAAGTAGGGATGGCGGAGAATTTCTCCCCGAAACTTCGGGGGGCCGAGCGCCAACGTGTTCGGCCCCCCGAACAAGTTTCGGGGAGAAATCCTCCGCCCCCCCTGCCCCCCGCCTCCCCCGGGACGGGACTTACCTTCCCTGAATGTCCCTCCCGGCGGCGGGTCCGGCTGGCGGTTCGTCCGGTGTTCGAGCGGGGCGGGAGTGGCAGCCGGTCTTTCGACCGGCTGCCGCCCCCGCCATTGCAATGAAAGAAAAAAAAAAAACACGTCCCCTGATAGGCTACGTGACGATTGACGTAGCCTATCACGGCAAGATTTGCAAAGTCAGCCGTGATAGGCTACGTGAATCGTCACGTAGCCTATCACGGGTGACTTTAAAAAAAAAAAGCGCGTACGCGAATGGCGGCCCCCATAGGGAGCAGCCATTCGCGTTCCTTATTTAGTTGCTGTAGTCTACGTCAATGTTTACGTTGACGTAGACTACGGCTATTTGCGTTGCCCTTATTTTCGCCGTAGTCTACGTAAACATTGATGTAGACTACAGCAACTAAATAAGGAACGCGAATGGCGGCTCCCTATGGGGGCCGCCATTCGCGTACGCGCTTTTTTTTTTTTTTTTAAAGTCACCCGTGATAGGCTACGTGACGATTCACGTAGCCTATCACGGCTGACTTTCCAGATCTAGCTGTGATAGGCTACGTGAATCGTCACGTAGCCTATCAGGGGACGTGTTTTTTTTTTTTTTTACTTTCGAGTTCGCGGCCGGGCGAGGCGGGAAGCCTCCTCCCCGGCCTGAATTTCGGCCGGGCGAGGAGGGAAGCCTCCCCCCCCCGGCCTGAACTTCGCGGGGGGAGCAGCGAAGCGCTCCCCCCCACTGCGAAAAAGCTTCGGCGAAAGGTAAGGGACTTTCGTCCACCCCTAGACAAAAGACACACACACCCTTTTACTGCCCCATCAGCAGGCAGGGACATTTTATTTACGTTATTTTTGGAGGCAGAAGAAGGGTCTTCTGGTGGTGGATGTGGGTGCAGTGCTCCCAGTGGCATCTGGCTAGCAGCTGCCATTTTTCTTCTGAAATGATTCCTAGGAATGACACCACATGATGACATCACATCATTGATAGAGGCTTTATGTGTGTGTGGGGCGGAGGGGCGGGGATGGCAGCTGCCAGCCAGCCACTGCTAGAAGAACCCCAGCCACTTTAAAGCATAAACCATGAAAGGGAAGCCAGCAAAAAAAGTTAAGTTGGTTTTGTCCCTCCATTTCACCCAGCTGTCCTGATTGCATGCAAAGGTAAACACATAGATATGATTATGTGTAAACACATAGACATGATTGCAGATGTGCAAATGAACACTCATAGAATGACTAGGGCAGGGGTGCCAAACATTATTGGACTGGGGGCAGAATTGTCCCCCCAACCAGACCCTTTGTGACATCAGTGGTCATTAGGGATGGGCAAACGAGTGATGTTGGATGGCTAAGATTCTCCAATGTCATCTTGCAGCTCATCTTCTGCCCAATTCCTGCTTGTGCTTCAGATTGCTCCTCGCTCTGCATGACCAGGGAAATTGTGCAAATCCAGCTGTGATTGGATGTGAAATTAGAACGAATATCCCCCAATTTGTGCAAATGTCCTAATTTGCACATCCCTCCATAGACTAAAGAGGGGCTGATGCAGTCTACAGGGAATATTTGAGCAAATTAGGAAAGTTGTGCCAATCGAATGTGAGTACATGTCTGGCAATTTATGAATATTTTACTCAGATACCCACTTGTGCTCTCAATCACATTTGAGGCTCTGAAGAAGGCATGCTGTTTTGCAAGCAAAAAGAGAATTCTCATGCATCCCTATTGGTCATAGGAGGTGGAGTAGCATTCAGGGGAATTCCCACTGTTATCTCTGATCTCAGATGCTGCTGCTGCTGCTGATGGTGATGGTTAGGGACAGACAGGCACCTCCCTTGTCTGGGTTTTCCAGGTGCCTGCCCAGCCAAACACCCACGCCACCCCTAATGATGGTGATAGTGGTGATTGCATTTCTCTCCCACTGTTTTTTCCCCTCTTGCAAGGAACCCAAGGTGACTTGCAAGGCTGTCCTTCAGATCAGATATATCCGGGTGGATTCCTGCAGGGGCTGGGGCTTGGCCTCCTGGAGATCCCAAGGAGAATCTGCAGACCAGATGTGAAACCTCCAAAAGCCAGAGTAGGCTCCCAGCCAGGAGATTCCACATCCCTGACTAGGGTAACATACTGAGAGGGGGTAGAAATGGGGAAGGCTGATTGCCTCCATTTGCAACCCCAGAGCTCCAGCACCCATGAGATGTTATTCTACAGCTGTAGTCAACTAACCACTGCAAAACCAATTAGAAAACCACGCACACCATTATGTAAAGTTGATGTCATTTATTTATTTATTTATTATTTAAAACATCTGTATCCCACCCGATATCATCAAGATCTCAGGGCGACATACAGAAATGATTGAAATAATTCCCACCCAACCCTAACATTTTTATTGGGGGGGGGGTGCTCATGCTTCTTTTGCTGGCTCAGAATAGTTCATTTTTGAAACATCAATTTATTACAATCCCCTTCTTGCTAATCACATTTGTCTGAGTGGGACTTCAGGCACCCGGCTGAAGAAGTGATCTCTGCAGCTGCGTTTTCAGTTTATTAACCTCCCCCCGCCATCTTGTAAAAGGCAAGATCTGTCTCAGTTAATTAGATGTCACTGACATCCTGTCTTGCAAATATGTATTGAATGGATTCTGAATATTAAAACACTTTTTTGGGGGGGAGAGACTGTTTGTGAGCTTGCTTGACAGGTGAGGTACAGATAGAAACTCTGAACATTTGAGTCTTAAGTAGCTCTGACAGGACTGTCAGGAAGTCTGTCTCTGTGCTGTGGAAGTAAGAATCCATCCGAGTAAGGAAGATAATGCCTCTAATTAGATAATTTTAAAGCTAGATTGTCACCTAAGTATGTTGAAACTTTAAGCATGAAACCAGGGAACAGATAATGATTCTTCCAATAAAGCACTTCAAGATAAAACAAAGACATTTAAAGATTAGATTTTTAAAAAAGGGGGGAAAAGAACACACACTTTATAGGTTTATCTCTGAAGACCATTCTAAGGCTCTTCTATCATGATATCTGGAATTTGTGTGGTTGGTTAGACCATATGATGGGAGATTTCAACAAGGAATTTCATATCCTGAAGGGTAAGATGTCATTGTATCCCAACAATTATGGGGAACACAATTACTTTAAGGCAGATCTTCCCAAGATTTAGCTTTCAGGGCTTGAACCTGCCACATAGAAGTACTTTTCAGATATTCAGTTGAGCATGAATGACTGGGGGTGGGGGTGAGGAATCACGCCCGCTGGTCCTACATATGTTTGGTGTAATGTCTATTTAAACATTCCCAATCTTTTGGATCATGTAGACCAAGGCTGGGCAACTTGTGGCCCTCTAGATGTTTTAGCCTACTGCTCCCATCGTGCCTCACTATTGGATATGGTGGCTAGGGCTAATGCGAGTTGTAGGCCAAAACATCTGACGGTCCACAAGTTGCCCACCCTTGAAGTAGACCAACCATTACAGAAGCATCCCATTCCCATTCAAGTATTCCAGATCATATGCATGGAGCCTACACAGAAGCAGTTTCTATGCACCTAGGATCTTTCAGACATAACACCAAACAAATATGTCAGACAAGTAGAGATGTCCGAGAAATCTTCAATGGAACCAAATGAGTTTGGATGTTTAGGAATCTGACCTGCAGATTCCACAGCGGACTGACCTTTCCCTTGCTGCATGGATTCCATGGACTTGCAGACTGTTCTTCTAACCTTTGGGAATTTTGCGCAAAAGTTGTCATAGAAAAATACGCAAAATACCTAGGGACAAAGGCGCAGCCAGCAGATGTGAACAGATGCAAACCCCCTTTTTTCTCTATGTACGTTTTCAATTTGGCAGTTACTGTTTCTCCATTGATCTCCCTCAGTAGTTCTGAAGAAGCTTGATAAAAGGATTGAATCACTTATTGGATGGTTGTGTATAGCTAAAGGAAAGACTATCTATAGGGTTATAGGCTATGGTCAATGAAATTTGGTCTCCATTCCCCCCCCCCTTCAGTATTCAAAACATTGCCAGGTTGGCTTACAAAAATCAGGTAAAAACAAAACAAACAAACAAACAAAAATTAACACACACACACACATGTCTGTCTGTCTGTCTGTCTCTGTCCGTCTATCTATCTATCTATCTATCTATCTATCTATCATCTACCTATCTGCCTGTCTGTCTATCTCTCATCTGCCTATCTATCTATCTATCTATCTATCTATCTTCCAGTCATCTATCATCTCTCTCTCTCTCTCTCTCATTCATGTGTGTGTGTGTGTGTGTGTGTGTATATATATATATATATATATATATATTCAGCAGAATAATAACAAAAAAAAAAAGTTCAAACAATTCCACCACATATTTAAAACTTTCAAAAATTGAAAGCTTGAGAGAAGTGGAGGGTGACTCTGATTTCAGTGGGAGTGTAAATCTATTCTGGGTTTCAGTCAAAACCCACCAGAACACTCAACCAGTAATAGCTCATCTGCAGTTATGGCTGGTTTTGACTGATTCACACATCTGAAGTGCTCTGTAGCCTCTACAGAGCACCATTTTGTTTGTTAAACATAATTTGGTGTGTATTGGGGGACAGTAGGGATGGTTGCATGCATGTATTGTTCACCCATGGGCTAGTAAAAGGGCCTACATTTGCTGGAGTATAACTTAACTTTGTGAAGCTATATGTAGGTCTCCATCAACAGTGTGTAGTACTGACCTTCTTTTTCAATAGTTCTTCATTTCCCTAATCTCCCTTCATAGATGACTTCAACATGTAAGAGGTTTTATGGAGGAAAGATCCATTTGGTGAAATTCAGCTTGAAAAAGTTCACATGGCTTCTTTGTCACTTGCATAGAAAATAAGAATTCTTCTGCAACAAAGGTTTCCTCTTGCATCAAGTTTAAAGTATTTATTCTTCCTGGGTTTTCTTTCCATTTTTAACACATACGTTTGGTCTTAAATCAATTACCTTTCAAACTCTAGTGTTTGCATTTCTTTTATTTATTTATTTATTAAAATTTATTTATTTATTTATTTATTTAATTAATTTATTTATTACTCTCCCATCTGGCCAGTCACCCGGCCACTCTGGGCGATGTACAATAATACAAACAGTTTGAAAACGCTATTTGCTTTGCCCTTATTTTCGCCGTAGTCTACGTAAACATTTACGTAGACTACAGCGACCAAATAAGGAACGCGAATGGCGGCTCCCTATGGGGGCCGCCATTTGCGTACGCGCATTTTTTTTTTTAAGTCACCCGTGATAGGCTACGTGACGATTAACGTAGCCTATCACGGCTGACTTTGCAGATCTAGCCGTGATAGGCTACGTAAATCATCACGTAGCCTATCACGGGGGCGTTTTTTTTTTAACTTTTTATTTCGTGGCCAGGTGAGGCAAGGCGCCTCCTCCCTGGCCTAAATTTCGGCCGGGCAAGGCAGAAAGCCTCCCCCCCGGCCTGAATTTCGGCCAGGTGAGGAGGGAAGCCTCCCCCCCCAGCCTGAACTTCGGGGGGAGCAGCAAAGCGCCTCCCCCCCACCGCGAAGCAAGCTGCGAGACCAGGTAAATGACTTTCGTGCACCCTTAGCCGACGTGTTCTGTACCAGCTGCAGCTTCTGAACTGTCTTCAAGGGTAACCCCACGTAGAGCGCATTACAGTAGTCTAGACAAGAGGAGACCAGGTCATGTACTACCAATGGGAGCAGATGGTCAGGAAGGTAGGGGCGCAGCCACCGTATGAGATGGAGTTGGTACAGCGCTGTCCTGCTCACAGCTGACACCTGAGCCTCCATGGACAGCTGGGAGTCTAAAATGACCCCCAGGCTGCAGACCTGGTCTTTCAAGGGTTGAAATTTTAAAGTTGAAATGCATTGAAAAATAATAATTTATAGGGGAAATTTTAGACAGCCTTAAAAAGTAAGTGCTTTTAATGTGTTTCAAAGTTATTATTTTACCCAGGGCCTAGAAAGATTTTCTCAGCTAGTACATGCTAGTCATTTCCAGGCAGCCCTAGCTTATAAGTGCACCAAAGAGATTTGTGATGTAAGCACTAAGGAATAAAGTTAAGGTGGTTTTAGATCTACTTTAGGCTGAGAATACTGTCAATTTCCGATTTTCAACTGAGATTGTAGGAATTTTGGTAGAGATTATATAGGAAGGATAACTCACAAATGCTTCAGATCCTGTAAAGAGTGATAAGATACTTTTCATGTATCTTAGGAACTAAGAGTCCTACTGGATGAGAGGAGAGGCCCATCTCAACTCAACTCAATGAGTTTGGAAACACAAAGTTCTCTTATATTTGTTGACAAATTTCACTCCTCCCCACAGACTTGCCAGTTTGTATGTTTTAACCTGGGAAGAAGAAAAAAAAAATATGTTAAATGCAAGCCAGCAGCGATTAGAAATGCTGAGTTGTGAGGGTGAGAGTGGATCTCTTCACCTGGATGTATAGAACAAACATACACTGTTAAGGTATTTAATTTGTTTTTAAAAGGATCAGTAGTTGAACTCGCATTGCTGATCGCAAATGAAACCACATGTCTACCTCTTCAGAAATACAAATCTAATTACATTTCCATTTTCATATCAAAGGACGTTGAAACTAATGAAAAAGCAGCCTGCCAAGTAGGTGTCTATCTTAAGAAACAGAACACAAAGAACATATTATAACATGTTGTAAATATCTCTAATCTCTCTACTTCTCCAGCAGACATTACTTTGTGTGATTCTGTAGATGTATGGAAAATAGTGTTTTGTTCTCTTGCTCTCTTATTCCTATCACTGCTCATTTCTCTATGTAAATATTGCATTAACTTTGCTATGGGGAGGCAGTCCATATTCACTGTTCTTAGGGATGTTGGAGAAATCCATTTGAGGTAGGGATGGACGAAAGTCCCTTACCTGTCCTCGAAGCTTGCTTCGCGGTGGGAAGGAGGTGCTTCGGTTCTCCCCCCGAAGTTCAGGAGAGGGGGGGGAGGCGCACCACCTCGCCTGGCCGAAATTCAGGCCGGGGGAGAGGCGCCCCATCTGTCACCGGCGAAATTCAGGCCGGGTAGGAGTGCCCTGTCTACCCAGCCGCGAAAAAAAAGTAAAAACACATACACACACACACACACACACACACACACCCGTGATAGGCTATGTAACGATTTACGTAGCCTATCACGGCTAGATTTCCAAAGTCAGCCGTGATAGGCTACGTAAATCGTCACGTAGCCTATCACGGGTGACTTTGAAAAAAAAAGAAAAAAGAGCGCGTACGCAAATGGCGGCTCCCATGGGGACTGCCATTTGCATTCCTTATTTTGGCATGTCTGGTCTACGTAAAGATTTACGTAGACTACAGCGAAAATAAGGACAACGCAAATAGCGTTCCCTTATTTTCGCCGTAGTCTACGTAAATGTTTACATAGACTAGACGTGCCAAAATAAGGAACGCAAATGGCAGCGCCCCATGGGTTTGTTTTTTTTTCAAAGTCACCCGTGATAGGCTACGTGACGATTTACGTAGCCTATCACGGCTGACTTTGGAAATCTAGCCGTGATAGGCTACGTAAATTGTTACATAGCCTATCACGGGTGTGTATTTTTTTTTAATTTACTTTTTTTTTTTTGCAATGGTGGCGGTGGCAGCCGGTCAGGAGACCAGCCGTCGCCCCCGCCCCCGATGAAACACCGCTGAACTGCTGCTGGGACCCGCCGCCGAGAGGGGCATTCGGCCACGGTAAGTCCCATCCCGGGGGGGCGGGGGGCCGGCGGAGAATTTCCCCACCTATTTCGGGGCATTCGGCCTCCCAAAGATTCGTGGAGAAATTCTCCGCCATCCCTAATTTGAGGGTTGGAGTTCTCTGAGTTTGCCTAGGCTGCCCCCCCCATTTCAGTTCTCTCTGTGGCACTCAACTTGATCTGCAGTGAGTCAAGCCAGTTCACAGATTTTCCAGGAAATTTGCTCATGGGGGAGGGGGGAGTTCCCTGAAATCCATGCAAATTACAGCCAATTTTGTGGAAAATATGAAAATTATGACCGAATTTGCATAATTTGCACAAATTTGGCCATAAGCTGTGCCAATTGCTCAGAAATTCACAGAAATTGCAGAACCTTCCAAAAAATATGGAAACAGGTTCCTGGAGTTTGGAGAATAGCCCGCAGATTGGCTTGTATATGCAAAGCAACATGGCACAAGACTCCATCAAGCCAAAAAAGGACCAGATTTCCCAGTGAGAGACATCGCTAAACATGTGGCATTACAATATTTACCATGCAACTGAGTTTATTAGTGTGTGGGTTAGGTTGTTTTCTGTCTGTCTGTCTGTCTGTCTGTCTGTCTATGTAGCATGATCCTATGCACGTCCACTCAGAACGAAATCCCATTGAGTACAACATGTCTTAACTTCCATGTAGATAGTTATAGGATCGCAGCGCAAGCTCATTCCAATCGCCCACCACAACCCAATCACCACAAATATACAATACATTGATAACAGTACTAGATCCATACTCCAGGGATGAACAAATTGTGGGCTTCCAGGTGTTTTGGCCTTTATCTCCCATCATCCCATCATACAGGCTATGGATGATGGGAATTATAGGACAAAACATAAGGGGGGCAAAATCTGTCTATCCCTGCCATACAGGGTAGATGTAAGGCAGCGTTCTTCAACCTGATGCCCTCCAAATGTTTTAGACTACAACTCCCAGTATTCCTGACCAGTGGGCTTGCTGGGTGGGGCTAGTGTAACCCCTCCTTTGAAAATTTGGCCCTCTCTGGACTCAATGGATCCTCGTTGCCCACCTAGCTTAGTTTGCATTTCTGAGCCAAACCATGAACTTTTCCGCAGATCTGGGAACTCTTTGTATTTTTCTTATCAATAGAAAGTTGCACAAATTGCAGCCGCAATTTGCACATTTTGTGCTAATTCTGGCCATAATTTGCTTAGTTTGCACGAATTCTGGCAGTAATTTGCAAAAATTGTGCAAATTACAACCACAATTTGTGGAACTTCGTATTGATGAGAAAACACCCCCCCCCCCGGAAAATCAATGATCTGGCCCACCTTGATGCAGATTGAGGTGGGCCAGCTTGTAGGAAAGTAAGCTGAAGACTGGGGGTTGAGCTTCTAAAAGCTAGTGCTGATGGGAGCTGAAATCCAAAACATCCAGAGGGCACAAGGTAGGGGGAGGTTAAATTAGGGATGGTGGAGAAATCCTCCACGGACCCCAGTGAGGCCGGATTCAAAACAATCCCCCTGCCCCGGAGTCTGTGGAGGATTGGAAGACTCACCTCCACCTCCTGGAGGAATCTTCGCTGGCTGGATCCTCCCCGCCAGCCAGCTCTGGAGCGCCAGCGTTACGGTTGCCATTGCCTTATCGCTGGCTGGGCGGATTGACTGCGGACAAATGGCATCCACTATGCCATTTGCGGCTGTAAAGGTCTTAGTTTAAGCTAACTAAAAGCTTTAACTTTTAAACTTAAAAGCATTTATTAGCCATTTAAGCTAAATGCAGCCGCCACGCCAATTGCGTCCCTGTAGTAGGTGTGATAGGCTACGTATATATTTACATAGCCTATCACAGCAAAAGGCAGGGACGCAAATGGTGTAGTGGCCACCATTTGCGTTCCTACCTTTTGCCGTGATAGGCTACGTAAATATATACGTAGCCTATCACAGCTACCGCAGGGACGCAAAGGGCGGCCGCTACGACGGCCGCCATTCGCGGCTGCAGCCCAGCAGCGGACGGAAGTCTGGCTGCGGGCGGCCCCGGCTGGCGGCTCCATCGGCTCCCCGCAGAGTGGAGCTGGCCAGCGAAGATTCCAGGGGGGAGGGATGGATTGCCTCCCCCCCCCCGGGGACAGCCCAAATGGAACAGGGTAAGTAATCCGTACACCCCTAATTCCTGCAGCCTGATGTTGTGGACAAGGTGCTTGCAGCAGTGAGAGGAACCACATGCCCTCTCGATCCCTGCCCCTCTTGGCTAATAAAAGCTAGCCGAGGTGGTATGACTGGATGTGTTCAGGGAGTGATAAATGCTTCCCTTCAGGAAGTGGTGGTCCCTGCTGTCCTTAGGGAGACAGTACTGTGGCCACTCCTGAATAGGGATGTACAAAAGGTATTTACCTTTCGCGGATTATGTTTATGGTTGGGGGGGAGGCGTTCCGTCCCTCCCCCCGGAATCCTTGCTGGGGGGGGAGGCGCTCGTTCCTCCCCCCCCCCGGAATCCTGGCCGGCCGGCTGTGCTCCACAGCGATTCTGCGGAGCCGCTGGCCAGCTCCGCCAGCAGCCGGACATCCGGCCGCTGGCTAGCAGGGATGAAAATGGTGGTGACCGTAGCCACCGCCGTTTGCGTCCCTGCAGTCAGCCGTGATAGGCTACGTAAATGTTTACGTAGCCTATCACGGCTGACTTAAAAACAAAAAACAAAAAATGTGCCTATGCAAATGGCAGCGGCCATGGCCACCGCCATTTGCGTTCCTTATTTTTTTGGCACATCTTAGTCTACATAAACATTTACGTAGTCTAAGACGGCGAAAATAAGGGGAATGCAAATAGCGTAGATGCTACGCTATTTGCGTTCCCCTTATTTTCGCCACCTTTGTCTACGTAAATGTTTACATAGACTAAGACATGCCAAAATAAGGAATGCAAATGGTGGCGGCCATGGCTGCCGCCATCTGCGTACGCACGTTATTTTTTTAAAGTCAGCCGTCATAGGCTACATGAACATTTATGTAGCCTATCACGTTTTTTTTTTAAGAAAACCTAGCCGTGATAGGGTACTTAAATCTTTACGTAGCCTATCACTTTTTTGTTTTGTTTTGTTTTTTAAACTGGAAATGGCGGTGGTGGCAGCCGGTTGGAAGACCGGCCACCGCCGCCGCACCGCCGCTGCAGCCGCCGCCGGAGCCACCACCGGAGCCGCCGCCACCGCCAGGAAGATCCGCCCAAGGTAAGTCTCATCCTGGGGGGGCGGGCCATTCCGCCACCGATTTTGGGGGGCCAAATGCGCTGGCATTTGGCCTCCCCGAGATCTGTGGTGGAATTTTCGTACATCCCTACTCCTGAAGAAGCTCACTCTGGACCCAGTGGTATTAGACAACTACCGACCTGTTGCAAATACCCCTTTCCTAGGGAAGTTATTCTAGAGGGTTGTGGCAGAGCTACTGCAGACACTCCTGGAGGATACTGGTTATCTAGACCCATCCTAGTCTGGGTTTCAATCTGGTTATGGCACTGAATCAGCCTTGGTTACCCTGATGGATGACCTTTATTGAGAGATAAACAGGGGGAGCGCAACCCTGTTAATTCTGCTCAATCTGTCATCGGCTTTTGATACCATTGGCCCATGATATCCTCCTGGATCAACTCTGTGCAATGGGTATCAGAGGCACTGTGTTACAGTGGTTCTGGTCCTACCAATGGGGTTGATTTCAGAGAGTAACAATGGGCGACTATTCCTCGGTCTCTTGGCAATTGAGCTATCGGGTGCCGCAGGGCACCATATTGCCTCTGATGATGTTTAAATTTTATATGAAGCCACTGGAAGCAGTCATTAGGGGATCTGGAGGTAAATGCCATCAGTATGTTGATGACACAAAGCCCTATCTCCCTGTGACATCTGAATCAGGAGAGGCTGTGCAAGTCCTGGATCAGTGCTAAACTCAGTAATGGGCTGGATGCGGGCCAATAAACTGAAGCTGAATCCTGGAAAGAGGGAAGGCCTGTGGGTGAGTGGTTTCTGAGTCCAGGGGATAGGCACATTGCCTGTTCTGGAAGAGGTTGCACTCCCTCTGAAAGATCAGGTTCGTAATCTGGGGATACTCCTAGATCCATCATTGTTGCTGGAGGCCCAAGTGGCTGCTGCAGCTCAGAGTGCCTTTTACCAGCTTCGGCTGGTTCGCCAGCTGTGGCATCTCCTGGACAGGGATAGCTTGGCCACAGTGGCACAGGTGCTAGTAACCTCAAGACTGGATTACTGCAATGCACTTTATGTGGGGCTGCCCTTAAGGCTGGTCCGGAAGCTGGAGCTAGTGAAGAATGCAGCAGCTTGGCTGTTGTTGGGAGCTGCCCCTTTCCAGCATGTAGCTCCTTTGCTGAGGGAACTGCGCTGGCTTCCTATTCACTACCAGGCCAGGTTTAAGGTATTAGTGCTAGTATACAAAGCCCTAAACAACTTGGGACCAGAATACCTGAGAAAGCGCCTTCTTCTTTACCAACCTGCCCGGTCACTGAGGTCATCGGAGGGCATGTTCCTGGTGGTTCCACATGGACACATGGCCCGGCTGGAGTCCACCAGGAAGAGATCCTTCAGTGTACTGGCCTTGGAGGTCAGGCAGGCACCAATGTTTTGTTGCTTTCGGTGCCTCCTGAGATGTTATTATTTGGACAGGCTTTCCCTGAGTAACCAGCTGCAGTTTATTATGTTCAGAATTTGTTCTTTTAAAATGTTTTAATTATGAGGTTTTATTCTTTTAGCATGCTGTTCACCACTCTGAGATCTTTGATGTGGAGCAGTATATAAATATTGTAAATAAATAAATAAATAAATAAATGAAATTTTGGACTACAGTTCCCATCAGCCCCAGCCAGCATGGCCAATGATAATGAATAAATAACTAAATAAAAAGGACTGAACCTAGAACCTTCTGTATGACCTAACATAACATTCAGCACCTTGTAGGGGAGTATAAACCCCACTCACCTGGGTCCGCTGTGGGGTCCGTGGGGGGGAGGTGATCCGGTCCTCCTCCCAGAATCCTCCCCAGCCAGCTCCATTCCGTGGTGAGTCCGTGGAGCCGCCAGCCGGGTCCATCCGTTGCCAGACTTCCGTCCGCTGCCAGTCTGCTGACGCAAATGGCAACTGGCATAGCGGATGCCATTTGCGTCCCTGTCCCTTTGCGCAATAAGCTACATAAAGATTTACATAGCCTATCATGGCAAAGAGTGGGGACGCAAATTCTCCGCCATCCCTAGTGCCTTGTAAACAAACATCCCTAGTGCCTTGCAACCGAGGTGCCACCATTGAGACGTCTCGGTCTCTGATAGCAAACTTTCTCACTCCAGAAGGTGAAGGCACCCAAAATTGGACCTCCAGTGAAGATTTTATAACTAGTCAGTTTCCTTTAGGAGTAGGTGCTAAGTAGGGATGGATGAGAATTCCATTTGGGTCATTTTTACATAAGAACTTTTCAATATCTTCACATTTCTTCATATTTTGGACAGAAGGAACTTGAGATTCTTTAAAAAATATGTGGGAGAAACTGAAACTGAACATTTTGTCCATCCAGTCAGAAGGCTTTGAGCATGTAGCAATGTGAAGTCTGGCTTTCAGCCCATGTGTATTCAGCCATGTTTGTGGTGCTGAATAGGGATGTACGAAAGTTCCGCCATGGATCTCGGGGAGGCCGAATGCCAGCGCATTCGGCCCCCCGAAATCAGTGGCGGAACGGCCCACCCCCCCACCCCCCCGGGATGGGACTTACCTTGGGCGGATCTTCCTGGCAGTGGCGGCTCCGGCGGCGGCTCCAGCGGTGGGGCGGCGGCAGCCGGTCTTCCGACTGGCTGCCGCCACCACCATTTCCAGTTAAAAAAAAAAAAAAGTGATAGGCTATGTAAAAGATTTACGTAGCCTATCATGGCTAGATTTTAAAAAGACACCGTGATAGGCTCCGTAAATGTTTACGTACCCTATCATAGCTGACTTAAACAACAACAACAACAATGCGCATATGCAAATGGCGGTGGCCATGGCCGCCGCCATTTGCGTTCCTTATTTTGGCACGACTTAGTCTACGTAAACATTTACGTAGACTAAGACGGCGAATATAAGGGGAACGCAAATAGCGTAGATGCTACGCTATTTGCGTTCCCCTTATTTTCGCCGTCTTAGTCTACGTAAATGTTTACGTAGACTAAGACGTGCCAAAATAAGGAATGCAAATGGCGGCGGCCATGGCTGCCGCCATTTGCGTATGCGTGTTTTTTTTTTGTTTGTTTTAATCAGCCGTGATAGGCTACGTAAACATTTACGTAGCCTATCACGGCTGACTGCAGGGATGCAAATGGCGGCGGCTACGGCCGCCGCCATTTGTGTCCCTGCTAGCCAGTGGCTGGATGTCCAGCTGCTGGCAGAGCCGGCTGGTGGCTCCGCAGAATCCCTGCGGAGTGGAGCCAGCCGGCCAGGATTCTGGGGGGGAGGAACGGAGCGCCTCCCCCCCAGCCAGGATTCCGGGAGGAGGGACGGAATGCCTCCCCCCCAGCATCAACATAATCCGCGGAAAGGTAAGTCACTTTCGTGCATCCCTAGTGCTGAATTAGGGTAGCCAGCCACCTCTTTTTTTCTGACAGGCTCCTCATCTTCAACAGCTGTATGGCAGGCAAGTACAACATTGACCTCTCCATAATAGGAACAGCTGAACGTATTGTGTTAGGTCAGTGCAGATGGGTGAGATTTTTCTTTATGTTTTTTTTTTGAAGAATTTAACAAAATTTGATAATTTCTTAATAAATGGGACCGAAAGAACTTGACTTCTTAAAAAAAATGTGGGAGAAAGAGAAGTTGATAGATTTGTCCATTCTTAGTGGTAAATGATAAAATACAGACCCAACTGGTCCAAAATATACTATATAGAGTATGTAAAAAAGAAGCATACACATTTTTCTCCCTTAGGCAAGAAACTCTTGCATGATTATATGTAATGAACTAAAATTATAACAATTTGCCTCTAAATGCTTTGTCATAAATCAGGTGGGTGGTGTGTATATGTGCGATTTGAAAATGCTTATATTTGGAAAGTATGTTCCACTCACTTAATTACAAAGTTCATTTCTTCTGCCTGTTTTTGGCACTCCATTTTGCTGATTAACCCAACCACTAAAATAAATTTAGTAAATAAGATTGTTCTTAATATAAATACAAAATCATGAGGTTTGTCCCTCTTTGTGTAGTGGTACCTGAATGAATGTTAACTGTAACTTCAGCTATAAAAGGAGATAAAGGAGCAACATAATGTACAATTTCCGACCACATAATGGTAACTCTGAATAACACATGCTCCGGGAAGAAAAGTAATTTAAGCTATATTGCAAGAAATGCCATATTTCAAAATGGAAACTATCCATCACAGGCTGGAAGGAAGTGTTAGTGTACTACAATAAGTCTATGGAATGTACTTAGAAATTCGTATCAGGAGTCCATTAAAAATAAATTGATTGACTTAATTTTGGGACAAATCGTAGTAAATTGTAAGTGACAGTTACATATGATTCTTTTTCTTTCTTTCAGTGTAAAGGAATCATAATTACAGACAGTAGACAGACATAATGCAAGATAATAAAGAAGTAGCTACTATTCATAACCAATCTTTCCTTTAAAAAATGCTATCAAATGCATCAGTCCTATTGGTTGAGAGAGAAAGAGAGAGAGAACAAACATCCTTTAAATTACATTTTTTTCTGGACTGATTTACAACCCCACTGCAAATTTTATGATTGAAAACCAAAGTGGATAAGTGGCAGTAAAGAATAATAGGAAGGGACCCATTTACACCTGTGGTTCATGCTGGTGCTAGAAAATTGGAAATCTGCTAGGACAGTTATTAAACTGTTTCCCTTTTTTTTTCTTTTTGCCTCATGGTTAATTCAGATATGTGCATCTATATTTCATGCTTTCAAATGAAGACTTACTAAAAAGTGGAGTAGCAGATCTCTCTGTTGTTGTTGTTGTTATTGTTATTTATAGAAGAAAAGATGCAAGATGGGTGGCATCCATCACACTAATATTAAACTGGAGAGATGCATTTCCGTGGCAGAGTCATAGGTTCAATGTAAGCCTCTGTGTTTGAATGCCTTTAAATACTAGGGATGGGGGAGAATTTCTCCCTGAAGCTTTGGGGGGCCAAGTGCCAACGCATTCGGTCCTCCGAAGGTTGTTCGGGGAGAAATTCTCCGCCCCCCTGCCCCCCGCGCACCCCCCCCCGGGATGGGACTTACCTTTCACGAATGTCCCTCCCGGCGGCGGGTCCTGGCGGCGGTTCGGCAGGTCTTCGTCAGGGCAACATAATAATAAGGGCAACAAAAAGAACTTGAGTTGCACAATTTTCCTTTTTGTGCAGAATGAGCAGTGAGTGAACAGGAATGGGGCAAAAGACCAGGTTATGTTTGGAGAATTCTAGTGATCTCAAACACTGCTTGTTCACCAATCCCTAACAATGAATGGCTCCTACCACGCTGGCCTTCAAACTTACATATTCTAGGATGCTTTTGCTTAGCAGTTTTTTTGTGTTGCTGCTTATTGAGGCTCTGAGCTGCCCTATAACAGTGCATCCTTGTGATTTGATGCTTTCATGGGTATTTTAATGTATCTTTTCCCATTATGTTCACTGTCAGAATTGGAACATCCTTCCCCTTCTCAACAACACCACAAGGAGACAAAGCTTCAGGCTAATTCGACTTTATTTTGTTAGAGACTGCAAATGCAGATTAAGAAGCTCTTAGACTTCTTCAGGTGCCTAAGCAACTAATCCGTAATCTCTAATTAGAGGAGATGAACTGGAGGGTAGTGAAGTTGCTGACAGTTTGGGCATGAACCTCACAGCCAGACTTGCTTCACAGTGGTGCCCCTCCCTTATCATCATCATCATCATCACTATCCCACCTTTTCCCCAATACTGAGACTCCAGACGACTTTACAACATTAAAAACGTGTACAGCTGAAACATATAAATAGAAATATACAAAAGTTAAAAATATAATTACATCATCAACAGTATTAAAATTGTATGAAATGCCAACATGTTAAAAGACAACACCAATATAAGCAATAGTATCAATCCATCATATTCTCACAGGTCCAGACTATCTTTCCTCAAAGGCCTGCTGGAACAAAAATAGTTTTTACCTGCCTGCAGAAACATACCAAGGGGGGTGCCACTCTTGCCTCCCTGGAAAGGAAATTCCAGAGCCTTGGGGCAGCCACCAAGAAGGCCCTTTCCCATGTTCCCACCGGATGAGCCTGTAATGGTGGCAGGACTGCGAGAAGAGCTTCCCCTGAAGATCTCAGGGCATGGGCAGGCTCACAGGGGAGAATATGGTCTTTCATATAACCCGGACCTGACCCATATAGGGCTTTATAGGTGTCTGGAATTGTGCCTGGAAACAGACTTGGAGCCAATGAAGCTGTTTTAGCAGGGGAGTTGTATTCTCCCTGTAGACAGCCCCAGTCAACAGTCTGGCAGCAGCTCTTTGAACCAGCTGAAGTTCCTGAACACTCTTCAGAGGCAGCCCCACATAGAGCGCATTACAGTAATCCAAATGGGATGTAACTAAGGCATATGTCACTGTGGCCAAGTCAGACGTCTCAGGGTCTGAGATGTGGCTCCCTCCTATGTTGGCTTCCAAGAGTGGCTATCCTGGCAAAGTGTCTGAGCCCTGCCCCTAACTTTTCTGGCTTTGCTTTGTGATGTGCCCTAGTATGTCTCAAGTTATGGCCCTCCTCCTCCTCCTCCTCATAAATTTGAATTCTTATGGTGGAGGGAGGGGGCAGGGACTCAGCCTGGGCCATCTGTTTGTCAAGCTCTTTGGAGGAATCTCTCTTGGCATCTTGGCTCATTAGGGAGGGTCCCTTCCTTGGCCTCTGATCTAGCTGCTCCAACTCTGATTCAGAATCAGAGCTGTCAGACATCTCAAGGCGCTTGGACTCATCCCTGACATCCACTGCCTTGTGAGGGCTATGCCATAAACAGATGGCCTATAAGTGCTTCAGATAAAAATAGTAGATATACATCCCAGAATTCTAGAGTGCAATACATTTTCTGTTCCACATAAAAACCTAGAAACATGTTGAAAGCAGGCTTCAAGTGATCAGGCAGCTCAATTGCATGAAGGTTTACTCAGAAGGGATGCTTGAGGATTTTGTTTGGTCTGCATTTCAAAGATGTCTGCATCTCCTGAAATGATACACATCTCTTGGACACTAAGATAGTCATCATTCAGATTTAGCATTCATGTCGACGAGCATCAGGGGCCAGCCTGGACAGGCAGCTACTGAGGGCTCAGAGGCTCAAATGGGCCCAGCCCTGACCCTGCCACAGCTGCTGCCAGGGCCAGACTGCTGCTGTAGCTGCAGCAGTCATGGCTCCTCTTCCTCCTTCCGTGGTCCCCCTCCTTGCCCACCCAGCCCCAGGGGCCAAAGGAAGCTCAACAGCCATCGCTCGAACAAGCCTGCAGGGGCTGTGCCCCTCCACTTCAAAATAAAACATCTTTTCTTTTCTTTTTAAGCTTACATCTTGAGTAGCAGTGATCTGAACCAACCAGACACTGTCTTTGGGGAAGGGAACCAATGAGGGCACAGATGTGGCAAAAGTACACCTCTTTTGCTGCTCCTGTGCTCTCATTGGCTGCTACCCCTGAAAGGTGGAGCCAGATTGGTTTAGGGAAAGCTGGCTGGCAGTGGCACAGGTGATGAAGGCCCCGAAGCGGGGATGATGTACGTGGTGGAGTGCCCATCAGCAGCACCATACTGAGTAGGGATGTATGGACTATGTAAAATCCACTCCATCTGTTTCTTCGCGGATTGTCAGGCACCTTTTGTTCCATTGTCCGCTCACAGACAGATGCAAAACAAAACAAAGCAAAAAACCCTTTTTCATCCTGTGGAAAAATATGCAAATAATCACATAAGAGGATTCGCAACAATTTACATGATTGACCTTAATATGTAATGTTTAGCGTATTGTCCCCTCTTCCATTCCACTTTTCCTCAGCAGAAATGTGTGCATTTTCCTGCAGATAAATATGTGTGAATTTGGGGAAAGTAAAAAAGAAAAGAAAAAGAGAGAGAGATCCAAAAGACCATGGACTCCACATGACCTGAGGGGGTCCCTCTGCACCAGATTATGCAGGTCAGATCCTTAGAAATCCAAGCTCAGCCTGTCTTGAATCTTCCCAGCATCTCTAAATGCTGAGGACCCACTGGAAGCTGGTACCAGCTCTATTCACAAATCTTCAGATTTTGTAATGCCATTCTAGGCATAAAAGCACACCAAAATATAAGTTTCATGTTATTTTGTTTGTTTGTTTTAGAAATGCATACTTTGTGAGATAACATGGATTTTCTCAGAAAATACATTCCAAAACAGGTATTATTTAAACATGGATTTAAATATGATTTTTGAGCACATTAAAAACAAAAAACCAACAACACACCACTGTTTAATGCAGAAACAGGACAAAACTGACTTATGCATAAACACATGTGGAACTGGCATGGATGAGAAATAAAGTGACCCATTCATCCCTACCCAGTACTAAATCCCCCTGAGTTCAACAGGGTTTACTCCTAAGCAAGCATGCCTAGGACTGTAGCCTTGAAGTGCATGGCAGAAATCTGCAAGGAGGAGTGGAGGATCCTGAAGAACATTAGTATCGACAAATACATATACATTACATCTCATTGCCATTGTGAGTACTCGTTATCCTCCATGTTTGGATAGGACACTTGTCCCAGGGTACTGAAGATTAGGCACTCATGATTAGTTTAATTGCTCTTTGTTCCTCTGTTTCTACAAAGGATGTGGGGGGAGAGAAAATCTGTTCTGAAAGCATCCATGTAGCACTCATTCTTGCGGGAAGATTTTGAACAGCAATGTTTTATTTCCTTGAGGACTTCATGGATGTCCTCTTCTGGGAAGAAAACATATTTGAAAACAATGAGTCTGCACTGCCAGTCTTAATGGCTGTTTCAGCTGTCAATACATTATTTCATATGAAGAGCCCCCCCTTCCCAATCTGCTTTGGAGGATTGGGGGACCCCCTGGAACAGATCTGGGGCACACAGAGAGAGCTGCAGGAGGAGGAGAGGACAGTGAAGTCCTATTATACAAGTGGATGTCCTGCTGCATGAGCAGATTTCTGCTTGCATGAGGGTTGGATCCAATCCTTGGTCTGATCTGGGGCATCCACTGATACAGATGTCATGGTGACCACTACCTGGGATTGCTTAACAACAACTACTACTACTACAACAACTGCAACAACAATTAGGTAAATTAATGTTCTAGCAATAGTTTCACAGAACGCCAAAGGTTAGAGGCAGTAGATCTCTGATTTATTCCCTTCCACATAACTCACGGTGGTGTGTGTGAAATTCCCAGGTTGTCTCCCAGCTAGGGATGGTGGAGAAATTTCTTTGGCTTATGTTTTCATGTGAACTTCCCTAAATTCATCTTACAAACCAATATGTGAACCCAGAACTCAGTTTTCCTCCAAAATTTGAACTTCTCTGAATTTTGCAATGGAGTTCTCATTTTTTTTAAAGCACACTAAAATATGTATATTAGAAGAAAAGTTCATTAAAATGTGTATATTTGCGAAGATAGCATTCAAACATTTCTTGTATTAGGAAGATTGCTTGCATGTAGGAGGATAGACAGACCTCTGCTAAAATCCTATCTTTGAGGAGCCGGGAAGGAGAGGTTAGAGAAAATACCACACACAGAGAGAGAGAGAGAGAGAGGGAGAGAGAGAGAGAGAGAGAGCAAGAGCGAGAGAGAAATAAATGAAGTTGAACCTTGTGGCATTTTCATCTGGGCTACTTCACACTTGAGATCCATGGCACTCAAAGCCAAACCACACATTTTGTGTCAATGGAGACTTTTTTTTCTTTTTTAAAGCCCTCCCCTCTGCAGGGGAGATTTTGGGGTGGAAATGCTGTGTGTCTGTGTGTGTGGGGGGGGGGAGTTTGGTTCTCCCCTCTTGGAGCACAGTGATCTCAACCCAAATTGGAGGATTAAAAATAAAGACAACTTCAGCTATGTGTAACATACTATGTGATTCAGGTAATGTGGAGTTTGCTTCTAAGATCACTTGAAGCTGCATCCGTGGAACCAGTGGCAAAAAGCTCCCCATGCGTGTTCAGAGTTCTCTCTTTGACTCCCCAGAACTAGTCTCTACTAGCTTGGCTAATTTGCCTGAGTGGCAATCTCTGCAGGTTACAGGTCAAGCCCCAGTGGCTCTTACGCTTTATAATAACCCAGTTGTATTATGATAATAGTCTCTGTACTCTCTGGAAGCTTGAAATGCTTCTGGAAAACATATCTCTTGCACAGGCTTTCCCTGACCTGTAATAGACTATGACACTCCTCTATTTTAGTGTTGTTTTCTCTGCAATATTTTAAATTACTGATGATTTATAACATTTGCATGTTATATTATATATTTATTGAACTGTGAACCATTCTGAGATTTTATTATATTGCATAGAGATACAATAATTGAATGAAGAAATATAAATATAAAAAATATGAATACTGTCTATATAACTGAACATTTATTTGTTTGTTCATTTATAAATCGCACCCTCTGCCTATCAGGCATCTGGGGCAATGTACAATAACAATAATAAAAAGAACTAAAACTAGTGGGCTCTCCCGCACTGCAGGCCTTCAAGACGAGGCTGGACAGCCATCTGTCGGGGATGCTCTGACTTGGATTCCTGCATTGGGCAGGGGGTTGGGCTCCATGGCCTTGTAGGCCCCTTCCAACCTCACTATTCCATGATTCTGTGATTCTGATAAAACCAAGAAACACAGGTCCAGCACCCCCTACAATAACATTTGAGCACAGCATTAAAATGGAAGAATACAAAAAGAATGATCACCATCATGTGGTATTCTTCACACCAGAAACCACCAACAGCAGGGATGCTAAACCTCAGATCCATGGGCCAACTCCAGCCTTCCAGGAACCAGGATTCCCCAAAGGGCCCTGCCCCCATCTCCTAGCTCCACCCTCTTTTCTCTGGCTACCTATCATTTAGAAGTTTCCTGGCTTTTGCCCAGTCCCCCCCACAATCTAAAAGGTTAAAATAGTTCTCCTACAACTTAGTCATTAGCAGTAAGAGCTTTAAGCTGAGGCATGCTGGTATTTTTTGCCCCACCCCTTTCGCCTTTAGCTCCATCCGCCACTGGAACGCAGCCCCTGAGAACTTCTCCAAAATTCAGCCCTTGGGCGGAAAGAGGTTTGACACCCCTGACCAACGGGAATGTTTTCTGGCATCATACTATCTGAGTGGCAGAAGGTGATCCACATGACAAGATGCGCGTCATGTGTGGAGCTGTCACGACACCAGTATGGTGAGCTGATGGTCATTTTGTTTGGGCTGGACCTCAATCAGAGACCCCTGATTCCCGGTCTTGGGCTACTTTCCAAATGCAGATTATACAGGCCCTGTCACCCAGGTTTGATTTATTTATGCCATTTTTTCTTTCTTCCTTTCTTTTTTAATCTGCCTATCCTATATCAGAGTAAGAGAGACCAAATAGACATGGAGATGGAGAATCAAAACGCAGCAGGTACGGAAGTGACTGTTCATACAATTGCATCAGTTATTTCCTAGCCCTTCTATCTACTTCTTTTCTAAATGATTCCATAAGTTAAAGCGGGGGGGAGGGGGGGGCTACAGTAGGCAATAATTGAATGGGATATTTAGAACAGGAAGTTTTGACATGCTAGAGAGTCCATTTGCTTCTTCATGCATAATAATAAAGAAAATTGCAAAGCTCTGGCACAGCACCAGGGGGTGAGAAAGGGTGGGGGGAGAGAGAGAGATTGGGAGGGGGGAAATCCCTCTTTAGTGCTATATTTCAAAATGAGATGGACTGGGAAACTAGCTTGCATAGAAGTCTGCTACACGTTGGCCTCCACATTTTAAACCATAGGTTGAAGTCTAGAAAAGGTTCATTGCACTATCCTGTCTGAAAATCCTGTACAGGGTGAACATTTTCAGCAATTACTCGTTGGCTGTGTTTGGATGATCATGACAGGGGAAGGGGCCCTCATGGCTTCTCCTCCCACCCCTGTGCATGCTGTATGTGCAACCATCATTTGCATAATCCCCTGAGATGCAGTGTGGGTTAGCGACTAGCGTGTTGTTCAAACCAGGCATGTAGTACAACAACGGTGGCTTCATACCCACCCTAAAACCCATGGCATACAGTAGAGGTTGTAGGGTGGATACAAAGCCACCCCCATTCCGATGACACGACAACTGCATTGTGGGGCATTATGCAAATGGAGATTGTGTGCACAGCATGCACGGGGGCAGGGAAGAAGCCATGATGGTTTCTTTCCCCGTCACAATCGTCTGAACCAGCTCATTATGTCTAGAACATATCTTAACCCAGGGAAAGACCATAATGTTTTGTATCCAAGGTTGTTCTGTACCAAATCTCCTCTGGGTCTTTTGCAAACTCATTGTTTCCCTGCAAAAGAGGCAGTTGTTGTTGTTGTTGTTTTTGCTACCTGAGTGAGGTTTTCTTGTTTTGTTGTTGTTGAAAGAACAATAGCAACCACAACCTCCCTTGGCTTTCAAGAACTCACTAGGCAGCAGTACTGGAAAACCCTGAGGGAGGAAGTTTTGGTTAAGTCCTCTAGAGAGCCTTTCAGAAGGCACAAGCAGTGAGGGAGACTGTAAAAGCACAGGAGAATGGGACTTGAAAGCTGACCAAGAACATCCACATACACCTCAGCCACTTTGTTAGAGTAAGGTAAGACCTGAAGCCCTGCACACTGAGGAATTTATCCAAAATTCTCACCGCTTGCCTCAATGTTTGGATGTGATTTATTTTTGCTCCCTGCCCCCCAGTGGTCAAGGGGGGGGGGATAGGTAGAAAAATCCAGCACAGCACTAATCCATGTACTAACAGGGCCAGGGACTCAGAAAAACAAGGGGAAATGCTATAACAAAAAGAGTCTCCAGTGAATAGAGGAGAGGGAAGTTAAGCTGACCATTGAAAAGAAGACAAACAGACATACTGTCAGACTAAAAGCTCTGGGTTCCAATGTGACATACTGTTGCATTCATGTCCTGCTTGTGCATTCCTGATTGACAGCTGTTTGGCTACTGTGTGAAAAGGATGCTGCATTAGAAGGACCCTTGGTCTGATCCAGCATGGTTCAAATTATGTTCTTATGTTATGTCCGTACGTTCTTATGCCAAGAACAATCCACTCATGTGGCATTCCAAATGCAAGATAGTGCACCCATTGTTGCATGGGTAGTTCTTATTCTGACACAGGGGTGGAGAACGCATGGCTGTCCAGCTGTTGTTAGACTGCGATGGCCGTCAGCCCTCACCATCAGCCATGGTGAGCCTAAGGCTGATGAGCCTAAGGAGTTGCAGGCCAACAATATCTGGAGTGTCACATGTTCCCCACCCATGCTCTACAACTGTGGTTATTTATTTATTTGTTTAATTAATTTATTTATTAATCACCCATCTGGCTGGTCACCCAGCCACTCTGGGCGATGCACAACAACAAAATAGTTGAAACAATAAAATTCTACATTAAAAACATCATATTTCTACAAATACCCTAACCCACCCCAAATGCCTGCCTGAATAACCAAGTTATCGATGAGTGGCAGAAGCTCATTAAAGAGAGGGCATGGTGGAGTTCCCTAGGGAGGGAGTTCCTCAGAGTGGGGGCCACCACAAAGAAGGCCCTCTCCCTCGTCCTCATCAGCCAAGCTGTCCTGGCTGATGGGACAGAGAGAAGGCCATCCGAGGCTGATCTTGTTGAGTGTCCTGTCTGGTGTTGCTGGAGGTGCTCCTTCTGGCTGGGCCGGAACCATATAGGGTTTTAAGTCAAAACCAACACCTTGAATTTGGCCCAGAAAACAACTAGTAGCCAGTGCAACTCCTTCAGCACTGGAGTGATGTGATTATTTATTTATTTATTTATTTATTTTCATTTTTAAGGATGATAGCTTTGGCTAGCCCTTTCACACAACTATTTGGGCTTAGCAGAGTCTGGGTTGAAGCCATTTGTGACAACTGTCACTCATAAAAGATACCCAGATTGCCGAGGATCTGAGTTTGAGGGTTCCCAGTCATGTTGGCAGAGCTGCATCTCCACAGTTTGTACTCATGCAGGGTTTATGAAAGAGGTGTCAGCAGCTCTAGTTCTCCATGTTAGCTGAGTCAGGTGAGGCTGTGCAGGTGCTGAACCAATGTCTGAATTGGGTTGGATCAAGGCCAATAAACTGATGGTGAATGCTGACAAGATGGAGGCCCTATGGGTTGGTGGGTCCCATGTTCTGGAACTGTGTTTTCAGCCTTTTCTAGATTAGATTACAATCTACACAAACAAACTTCTGCATAGTTTGGAGGTACTCCTTGATCAAATCTTGCCACTTGAAGCAAAGCCTGTCACCATCAACAAGGAGTAGGCCCTCACTTCAATGTTGTCACTGGCTATGAGAGGATTTGGACAATCAACAGGGGAAACCACACAGTATCAGTTGTTTCCCCCACCCCTGTGCATGCCGGTTACACAGCCGGGATTACCCTAATTACCCGCACCACATCACAAGTTGTCATGTCATCCGAACCCAGTGTGTGGTGTGGGCGTGGTGACTTTTCACCCACCTTACAACCCATGGCTTGCAGTAGGGGTTGTAGGGTGGGTGAAAAGTCGCTATGCCCACACTGCGTGCCAGGTTCCAACAACATAACAACACATGACACAGCTCAGGTAATTAGGGTAATCCTGGTTGTGTGACCGCCCGGTATGCATGGGAGTGGGGTGGGGGGTGGGGAAAACAACCAACACTATGTCATTTTCCACACTGATCATCCAGATGGTCTATATCTCTCTCCTATAAAAGTAAATAAATACCATTCACTGGTTTGGGAAGAAATCAAGTACTGATGTTGGGGACAATATTGCAGTGAGAGCAAAACTCAGTGGACCTTGCTTCTGAGTAAACTTATATAGGGTTGGGCTGTGAGACTGCGGACTAGCAAACGAGGTCCATTTTCAACAACAGGCTCATTCCTTGTTCTTATTTGCATTCACAGAACCATAAGGAGCCTTGACGTCAAGCAGCATTCAGGATTGCGTGCATAAATGGGGCAATTGTGCAAACAGCTGGCCAGCTGCATATGCCCAATTATCCAAAATCACGTATTATGCAATTGCTGTAATAAGGCCTTCGATTGCACTCCTCAGCTTAAAAATATCAGCTTCTCCTTAGAGACATCGAAGTGACATTTCTGAGCCTAGTGGAACTTCATGGCCCCAAGCTGGGCTGGAGGCCTTTCATCATTTTTGAGAAGTCTGATATGCTGGTACATCCAGTGTGGATAATGACTAGGGTTATTTGTCTAGCTGGGCTTGGCCTGATAATAGGATGCTGCCATAGGTTTGCTTCTGGTATGGTTAAAAAGAAGGTATCCCAGGGAGGAGGAACAATCCAGGAGTATAATTTATTGAGGAATTAAGTGCTTTAGACATTTGGAACTGGTTATCTTTATCCCAGGGCCTTGGTGATCTATTTGGGCTTACCTGTGGATGTTGGAGGAATCCATCCAGGGGGATAAATTCACCCAGCTTTCATCAATTCAGGACCCTGGACCTTGGCTTGCTTACCTGTGTGATGGCCCAGCTCGATCCGTTCATGGATTTTCAGGCTGTTTTTTTCTTCTTATTATCATTTACACAAATTGCAGACACCATTTGCATAATTTGTGCAAATTGTGGCTGCAATTTGCTTAATTTGCACAGATTGTGGCCGTCATATGTGCAATTTGTACGAAGTGTGGCTGAAATATGCTTAATTTGCGCAAACCTGCAATTTTGTGCAAATTAAGCAATTTCTGGGTGAAATTTGCAATGCCACAATTTGCGTGAATGTTGATTTGAGGGGAGGGGGGAACCTCTCTCTCAGACTAACACAGAAAACCTTAATCCAGTTATACATACAAACATGTGGTGGTAACTTGGTGTCTCTGATGAACCTCCACTCCCGTGGTGAACCAACCGAAGAAAGGGAAGAAAAATTGTCGAGAGGAACAACAACAACAAAACGCACCTCCACCAGCCAGTCCCATTTTTATTGGCTGACTGCCTGACCCATCCCCATTGGCATGCTGCTCAGTGAGTTGCCTGTGCAACCTCACTGGCCACCTATTCTACCTTCCTCATCCATTCTGATTGGCTAAGCTGCTGGGCAATGCAGGCTTCCACACACCCCCTTACATCCTGATGACTGCCCAGTATGTTTGCCCTCCAAGTCAGGCCTGTATGTGCAATCCCAGCCAGTGATCATCACAGCGAGTGGTGCAGGAGAAAGGGGACATGTGAACTGCCACTGGGGTCACTTTTTCCCTCTCTCCACTGGCAGGGTGGTGTCCCCTGTGACCAGCAATTACCACCACCACTGACTGGGACAATGGCCTTTGAAAGCTGCTCAGCATTAATGTTAGAGGAATGGAGGATGTGCACCTCCCATTTCCATGCGCTGATCAGAACTCAAGGCAACAGAGCGGAGTGAACATGTTGCACACATGTTCAGCACCCATTGTGTGTGTGTAGGGCGGGAGGGTGTCTATCATCAACTTTCTGTACTTCTGCATTCCTCAGGGATCTCCTAAGTATGCTGAAAAGCTAATCTTGAGTTAACTTGTGAACAAGTTAATTCAGGTGCTAACCTGCATTCCATCTAAATGGTCCCTTTCAAGCCTTCTGCCCACCATGCAAAGTGTGTGTGTAAATCTGTTAATTGGGGGTGGGACGGGAGCCCAGCTTCAGAAAGTAGCTAATCTTGCTTTTGCAGCAACTGAATGCCCACTGAAGACCTCCAGAGTGTGTTCATTAGGCTAAGGCAGCAGAGAGAGAGAGAGAGAGAGAGAAGAAACTGAACTTCCATCTTGAGGGTTTATCAGCCTGGCACAGCTGGTGTTTCAAGCTGATGGCAGGTACTTGCTGATGCCACTATATCCCCATCCACCCCCCATCTGCCACCATCCACTCCTCCAAACCCCAGTAGGATGTTCACTTTTAAAAGTCATTTAAGATGCCATTGAGGAAGTTAATAGGATTTCATATGGAGAGATGGTGGTGGTAGTTTTGGTGGTGGTGGTGGTGTGTGCATGGTATGTGTGTGTGTGTGTGTTGACACTTTTTTTCTGAGCCCAGAGAGTCCCTTGGCAAATCCAGCACTTTCAAAAGGCCATTTTGAGTACAATAGCTGGCAGAATTATCACACCGCTGCCAACCCGTTTGTCCTTGGTTAATTCTAATACCTTTCCATGCATACGCTTATAGGCTGAATGAAGGGGACTTCTGTAGTTTGCTTCTATTGTCTGCATGGCTTTTACCCTCTGTATGGAAAAGGGGGCAGATGTGCACACATAAAAGTAAATGGGAGACACGTATGTGCTTGATTGCTATCAGTATATCCATGAGGCTCTGGCTTGGACCACAGGTGTGTAGGGTCATACAGGCCAGTGTCTCTTGATGGCAGACAGCTTTCAAGGCATCAGTCAAGAGAGTTGCTCTGCCTAAGTTAATTGTATTCTGTAGCACACCATTTCTCTTCATGTTTTGTATGGGTCTTCATGCACAAAACTCTGCTGCATCTAGGGATGCATGTAGAGATGTACAAATTGTGTACCTTCAGTGCCGCTTGACTTCCACAGTCTGTGGCCAGTGTTCCATTCCGCCATTCCCAAGCCCCCAGAATTCTCCTCTTTTTTTCGCTCTGAAAATTATGAAGATAAATCTGTACTGAAAACCGTAATTCCAGTGCCCAGCCATCTCTGTGAGTCTACATAACGTCAGTAAGAATTGCCATTTTTCATAAATATTTATGTATTTTTTTAAAAAATTGAAATCCTCTGTCTCTGTTTACTTTCAGCCAAAACACTTCCTCTTCCCAGGGGCTTCCCAAAAGAAGGCTGTCTTAGGTGTGCCTGAGTGTTAAACTCTTTGTTTAAAGCAACGCTGTTTTAAAGAAAGAAAAAACCTTTTAAAATGACCACGCCGGTCCTGGAGCTTAGCAGGGAGAATAATACATCATGCAGGGCTCCAGGACCATGCCTTCTTTTGGGAAGCCCCTAGGAAGAGGAAGTGTTTTGGCTGAAAGTAAATGGAGATGGAGGATTTCAATTTAAAAAGAACACTCACAAACAAGGCAGTGAGCACAATTCATTTTTTTAAAAAAACTTACGTATTTATTATTGGAATATACTACACTGCATTTTTATTTACAAAAATTCCGCAACTCTTTGCAGATGATGAAAAAAAAGCCACATGACTGCTGGCTCTGCAGGACCTCATGGTGCCGTTCTGCAGAGGATTCCATGGTATGGACTGAAGGGAATTCAACCCTATTTCAGTCCATGGCGGAATTCTCTGACATCCCTAGATGCATGGGAATATCATTTCTGCTTGCAAATTATGCAGCCATGCCCTGTTTGCAACCCCAAACATGAGTACGAGCAGGAGAACGTGTCTGCCAAAAATGTTTGCAAATTCTTGAACCTGTGCTCAAGTATGATTTGCACAAAGTACGTAGTTCAATTTTGTGCAAATTTCAAAAAGCACACGTTAGAATCACCTACACACGTTGTCTTTTTTCTGAGCTGGCTTTCATGGACTTATAGATGTGCATTTTGCTTTTCATGGGGGGAGGGTGGGGAAGGAAATTTGTGCAGATTCACACTTGTGCAAATGTGCTAACCCATATTAGTGAATGTGCATTGGTGCTAAAATGCATTAACAAATGTCTAGCCAATGTCTAGCTTCTGCCCAGGGTAAGATGTAATGATGGGGGGCGAATATGGGAGGGAGTTTGGAAAGTTTTGCCCCATTATGAGCAAAGTACAGACCCCTCCAAATTTGGGTTTGCCCCTATAGCTAACCAGCCCTCACTGACAGCAGGGACCGACAGTAGTGTGGGAGACCTAAAGAAACTCCTTTATACCATGTCAGAGCATTTGTCCATCTAGACTAATACTGTCCTCTTTGATTGGCAGTGGATCTCCAGGGCCCCCAGCAAAGGTCTCTCCTTTTAATTGGAGAGGCCAGGGATTGAACCTGGGATCTTCTGCATGCAAATCATGTGCTCTACCACAGAGTTGTGGAACCTCCTGCAATGTCCCCTCTGGAGGACTCCTCTTTCGAGGATGACCTGGACACACACACACACACACACACACACACACGCCACAGAGGAGCTGCCTGTGCTGAGGGACCTGGAGGCAGAACTGGGGAATCCTGGGCCCTCAGGGGACATGGCCATTGCGACTCTCACAACAAGGTTAGCCCTAGTGATGTACGAAAGTCACTTACCTTTTCGCGGAATTTTTCACAGTGGGGAGGAGGCACTCCGTCCCTCTGCCCAGAATCCTCGATGCAGGGGGGAGGCAATCCGGTCCTTCTCCCCAGAATCCTGCCTGGCTGCCTCTGCTCTGCAGCGGCTCTGTAGAGCAGCCGGCCAGGGCCGTCCGCAGCCGGATTTCCAGCCGTGGATGGGCTGATACGGATGCAAATGGCGGCTGCCGTAGCGGCCGCCATTTGCATCCAGCCAGGCTGCCATGATAGGCTACGTAAGTATTTATGTAGCCAATCACGGCAACCAAAAAAACCAAACAAACAAACCAGCGTACGCAAATGGCAGCGGCTACGGCGGCTGCCATTTGCGTTCCCTATTTTTCGCCGTTTTAGCCTACATAAATATTTATGTAGGCTATTACGGTGGAAAAAAAGGGGGAACATAAATAGCGTAGTGGGCATTATTTGTGTTCCCTTTTTTTTGGCTGTAATAGCTTATGTAAATATTTACATAGGCTAAAACGGCGGAAAAAAAAGGAACGCAAATAGCGCCCACTATGCTATTTGTGTTCCCCCCTCTTTTTTTGCTGTAATAGCCTATGTAAATATTTACGTAGACTAAAATGGTGAAAAATAGGGAACGCAAATGGCAGCCGCCGTAGCCGCTGCCATTTGCGTACGCTGTTTTTTTGTGTGGTTTTTTTTGGGTTGCCATGATAGGCTACGTAAATACTTATGTAGCCTATCATGGCAAAGACCAAGATGCAAATGGCAGCCATGGCAGACAGTCGAAAGACCAGCCACCGGAGCCGCCGCTGGAGCTGCCGCCATCCGGAACATCCGCCCCAGGTAAGCCTCGTCATTCGGCCTCACTGAAATCCGTGGCGGAATTCTCCGCCATCCCTAGTTAGCCCCTCTTGGACTCAGAGGCAAAGACGGAGCAGCTTCCTAGCTCCAGGGAAGCTAGGCATCTAAAGGTTCAGGCCCAGCTGATTGCCAGATGAAGCAGTGCCTGCTTTAGGAATAGGGATCCTTCAGCAGTAAAGTTGCACTTATGAACAAGGCTCTGCACTGATGGCCTGCAGTTGTGCTCTGGGTGGGGCTCTGAGGATCAGGCTTAAGATCCATTCATTCTATTTTGTGGTTATTATGATGATTAACAACATTTATATCCCACCTTGCTTCCCCTTGTGAGGAACCCAAGGCAGCTTACATAGTACTCCTCTTGGCTTTATCCTCACAACAACCCTGTAAGGTAGGTGAGGCTGAGAGCTGGCCCAAAGTCACCCCATGAGCTTCATGGTTGAGTGGCGACTAGAACCCGGATCTCCCGAGCCGTAGTCTAATACTCTAACCACTACACCACACTGTGTCTCCAATGTTCTAGGCACAGAGTGCCGGGTCAGTGTTTGTGTACCAGTTCCTGTCTCCCCCAGCTAACCTAGCTTTTCTCTGGAATGTCCTGTAGTTTGGCCTGCTATTGAGCTTGCCTTTGGTATGGACTGAGCCAGACTAATTTCCCGGTACTCTGTCACTCCACCACAGCCAGCAGGATACCCTCCACAAGAGGTGAACAAGCAGCATGTGATAGTGAAGAGGAGGAGCAACTCTGAGGGGCTCTTGTCAGTGGCCCCCCATGGGGTTGAGGTCCTTTGACAGGTGCCCAGCCATGTCTACACTTGATGCCGGCCCTCAGCTTAGGAGGACAACGTACTTGATTCTCTTCCTCCATTTGGCATTATCAAGTAACTTACCCCAAGGGTCACTAGTATAAAAACTTGCAGACTCCTAGTTCAAGTCTTGGTTGATCCTAACAGTGGCGAGCTGTACGTTCAGTATCTTGAAACAGCTCCATTCCACTAATTCGATGGTTAAGAAAGGCAATTTTTAGAAAGGTTATATTGCACATACTTCTGTAATATGCTTCTCCCTTTCGCGCAGAACTTATTCTAATGTAACCATTCTGAAATGGCATATAATAAAAAATGAACATGGGTTATCACAACCTGAAAGAAGTGATTAAAAGATCTCATTCCATTTTCTTCGATTACTGGGGGGGGGGGAGTCGTTATTTCATAATGGATTTAAAGTAATTCTCCCCTTAATTCTGGGAGAAAAGAACTAGATGGCTGATGTAATCTTGTTAAGACACAGGTGACCTGTTCTTTTATGCAGCAAACGGCAGTGCTTCCCCACCCCCTCCCCATCTTCTTTTGTGTTGTTTTTACCAGATTTGGTTGACTTAAGAAATGACCTCCATTCCACTTGGACCTAACATTTTAGCTATGTGTATTGCTAGACTGGGGGAAATGAAACCAGATTGTCAGGGGGTCCCAATGTAATATTAATTTATTAATGAAATGCAAATGAGGTCATGCCAAAAAAGACATAGACAGATGGCTCTTTCTCTTACCTGAGCCACTGAGTCAGGAAATGTGAGCGGAAGGCAGGATGTGAAATGCTCTTTAAGCAGTGGCAGGTATAGATCTCGCTTAAGGGATGTCCAAGTTGCCATATGCCTTTGGACATAGACTGAATTAATGACTGATGAAGAGCCATATGAAAATTGCAAGTGAAAAGCAGGTGCCTCTACAGTCAATTGCAAACCGATTGCAGGTGTTTCTGCAATAGGTTTCGAAGGGTACAGGGCATACCTGCTAGCCACAATCAGGATGGAGACCAGTGATTGTGATTAGCTAAGGACACTGGCTTAAAGTTTTGTCCCCGTCTGTGGTGTTCCAAAGACATGTTGTTTGCTTTGGGGGGTGGGGAGACAGCGGATGCTTTTTTAAAAAAGAACTAGCACTGTCTTTCAGGAGGATGTTTGCCAGCTTTCTGTCCTGACTAGGTATTAGACTCAGGGGAAGTGGGCTGTGACATAGAACTCACACTGCCTGTTATAGGTCTCATCAGGCAAGGCAGGAGTCACATCAGGACCTTGGTCAGCACATGGCAGGGAGTGGTAGCTGGAATATTCTCCTACAAGGAGCTGATGTCCCAGCAAAGAAATGTAGTCAACTTAGACCTTACGATGGCTGGCAGAGACTGGTCTTTCAGTGGCTCCATCCTGCTGGGTACTGATTGCAGTTCTTAAAGGGATGGTGTCTTTTCTGCAATCTCAATCTCCTATGTGGCTGAGGGATAGGAGAAGCTGCAGGGGAGTCATCCTCAGAGTCACATGATAAGTGAGTAACATCTTCAGGCCAGAATGGTATAGAAGGGGTGTAAGTGTCTCTCCTTGAAGTGGGGTAACCTGTGACCTCTCTGAATCTGACTCCTCCTAGGGGTAATGTAGAGCCTCAGCACCAGGAGACATGACACTTCCCTCATGCTCCAGTTGTATATACAAATTATCACAAAAAGACTGTAAGGTTCATGTGCTCTCCTCACAAGAATACTGGGGAATTGGGAAGGTGTGAAACAATATTTTGAATTAGATGTGTATGATATCCACACTCACTCCCTAATAGGTGTCCCTTGCATTTGCTCGTGTTTTCGTCTCCTTCTTCCTCTCCTCTCCTCTTCCTCCTCCTCCTCCTTCCATTCTGTAAAATTGTTTACAAATAATGCTTATGTCAATACACTACAGTCTCCCTTGCTGATTTAATCTCAGCTGTTTTATGCACACCTGAAGTTCTTTTTTTCTTCTTCTCCAGCTTAGAGGATTGGTTATGGCAGGCATAGGTCTTTCTTTCTTTCTTTCTTTCTTTCTTTCTTTCTTTCTTTCTTTCTTTCTTTCTTTCTTCTACCAGTAGATCACTATCTCTACCCTAGCAGAAATCAATATGAACTGAATGTGTGCATTCTTTTTGTTTTTCCCTGTCAGAATACCACAACAGCAGGGTGACCTGTCAGTATCTAAACTGAGCCCCTAGGCCTGGGTTTTCTGTATGGGGTTTCTTTTTACAACAATAAAGCTTCCTAGTTTCCAAAACAGAACAGTCAACAATCCATTACAGTGGACGACACAGGTCACCAGAAAACAAAGTGCTTCTGTTTAAAGGAAATTAGCTGCACAGTTGCACACCTCTTGGCTATGCATAACATCTGAGCTAGCATGTACATACTGCTGAACTGTTGCAGCTGAAAGCTGTCTTTTGCTCAGCTAGTTAACCAGCTTAAGGTCTAGTCAGCTATTCTCTGAGGCTGATGCAACAACAAGGGATACAAAATATCCTTTACTGAACCAATGTCTGTTCATTCTGAGACAGATAAGCACCTGAATTACACAGAAGGAATGGAAAAGTAGGTAATGCCTTGACATATGCTTACGAAGCAAATATATATTTAGTGCTGTGCTGAAAATTTCATATATAGATATAGATATAGATATAGATATAGATATAGATATAGATATAGTGTTTACCTTACTTATGAGGTGGCCAAGGAATGTGTATGAGTAGGGATCTCAGATAAATCCTCCATGGACCCAAGTGAGGCCAGATTCTATTGAATCCAGCCCCCCAAAGTCTGTGGAGGATCATATCTCCTACCTCCGCCTCCCCGCGAAGTCTCTCGCTGGCTGGATACTGCCTGCCTCTGGCTCTAAAGCCCCAGCGATACAGCCACCATTGCCGTATCGCTGGCTGAACTGACGGACTATAGAAACAAATGCTGTCTGCTACGTCATTTGCATCCCTGCTCTTTGACATGATAGGCTGCATAAATCTTTGCGTAGCCTATTGTGTGAAAAAACAGGGATGCAAATGGCGTATTTGTGTCCCTGTTCCTTTGCGCAATAGGCTACATAAAGATTTACGTAGCCTATCACGTCAAAGAGCAGGGATGCAAATGACGTCCACTACGCCGGACGCCATTTTTGTCCACAGTACATTAGTCCAGCCAGCGGTATGGCAATGGCAGCCGTATCGCTGGGGCTTCAGAGCAGGCCGGCAGCTCTGCAGAGTCAACACAGAGTGGAGCCGGCTGGCAAGGATTCCGGGGGGGGGGAGGAATGGATTGCTTTCCCCCCCACAGTGGACCCCCCGCAGACAGCTAGGTAAGGGATTTGTATATCCCTTTGTTTGAGTGTCTTGTCTTTCATTGTACACACATATCTCTGGCAGCCTATACCCTCCTTGCCTTCCTGCACTTGAATTAAAGCTCAGAGAAGGATGTCATGAAGTAATTCCTCCCATAGAGCTTTTTCAGAACAGGAAGCGCAGGCAGCCTGGGAGGTTGAAGAGGAATGGAGAGATGTGTAATAGAAAAGAACACACACACGGTGGGGGGGAGATGAGGGAGAGCACCCTCATCCACCTCAGAGTGACCAGATAAACTCAAACCCCCCAGCAAAATAAATTCAAAATACATTATAAAACACCCTGAAGATGAGGCAGAAAAATTGAAGCCTCTTTTATGGGGAAATAAAATTTTCAGGGAATTGGAAGGCGGAATTTGGCACAGCAAAAGCTCCAGCAGTTCCCTGGAGCTAGACACAACAGTCCCCCTTCCACACACACACAGACACCTGCATTGTGGTGGATGCAAAATGTGGGCTAGGCTGCCAACACAGTTGATGCTGTCACCACTTGCAGTGACAGCACACAGAAAACAAACAAACAACACCCCTTTGGAAGAGAAGAAAGTAGCTCGGCTGCAACTATTGCCAATGGTGAGATCTACCTGTGAGAAAATATTAGGGAATTTATCCTCACCCTGGAGAAATTCAGTGAAACTCCCCCCCCCCTACACACAAAATTTATCTGCCCACAAATAGGGTGGTGAAATTTGAGAGCCATTTGTGCAAGTCTCCAGATATATACTCCTCATTTCAGTCTCTTGCCAATATATTAACATATGAAGTTGTGGTATACTGAGTCAGACCATAGATCCACTTAGCTCACTACTGTCTCCATAAGCTTTCCCTTAACCTGGTGCATTCCAGGTGTTTTGGACTGCAAACCCAGCATTCCTGACCATTGGCCATGCTGGCTGAGGCTGTTGGGTGTTCTTGTTGAAAACTGACTGGCGGCAGTTCTCCGGGTTTGCAGACAGGACTCTTTCTTCACCATACCTGGAGATGCCAGGGATTGAACTGGGGACATTTTGCATGCAAAGCATGTGCCCAAACACTGAGCTACAGTCCATCCCCAACAGATACTTGAAATATGCAAAATAACCTTGATAGTGGGTAAGTGCAGACAGCTGCAGCTGCATTGGCATTGACAGTACACTGAGGTATATGATTAAGCCATGAAGTCTAAAAAATGAATCAACAGAGCTGGTCTAGAATGATGTGATTTTTTTTTGCCACGATGAGGCTCACCCTGTGAGTCAAAATCTCCATGCTGTGTTAGGACTGCAGCTTGTAAAGTGTGGTCAGTTGATGGCCCAAAGGGTGTCAGGTGGGGAACCTGCTGGAAGGATTGCCTCTTACTATATATTCCTATCCACGTCTTGAGGCCCTGCTCTGTGCCTTCATATGTTGAGGTACAGGGGATAGCTACTCAACAGCAAGTCTTTTCAGAAGTAGTCCCTCCAGTTGCAGAATGCCCTCTCCAGAGAGATCCACCTGTCACCTACTTTGGTATCCTTTCAGTGCCTGCCAAACAATATTGAATACTAGGGCTGTGCATGGATCCCTCTGATCCAACTCAGAGGCTGCTTCTAGGGATGTATGAAAGTCACTTACCTTTTCGAAGGGTGACATTCGTGGGGGGGGGGAGATGCTCCGTCCCTCCCCCTGAAATTCTCCCCTGCCGGCTCCACTCTGCAGCGACTCCACGGAGCCACCAGCCAGGGCTGCCCGCAGCCGGATATCCGTCTGCTGGGCTACACAGGGACACAAATGGTGGCCGCCGTAACCACCACCATTTGCGCCCCTGTCTTTTGCCATGATAGGCTATGTAAATATATACGTAGCCTATTATGGCAAAAGACAGGGGCGCAAATAGTGGCCACTATGCCATTTGCACCCCTGTCTTTTGCTGTTATAGGCTACGTAGATATTTACGTAGCCTATCGCAGCAAAAAAAGGGAATGCAAATGGCGGCGGCTACAGTGGCCACCATTTGCATTCCCTTTTTTTTCCATGATAGGCATAGGCTACATAAATATTTACATAGCCTATCACGCCCTCCGCAGGGACACAAATAGTGTCCCTGCATTAGCCGTGATAAGCTATGTAATTATTTACGTAGCCTATCACGGCTATTATGAGGAAGCAAATGGCAGCTGCAGACGCAGGCACCATTTGCAAAGCAGTGCGAACAGCAGCAGGTAAGCGCTCCGTTTCATGCACCTTTCACCAGGTGGGGGGGCAGGGGGCTTCGTTCCACCACGGATTTCAGGGGGCTGAATGCACTGGCATTCGACCTCACCGAGATCCGTGGCAGCATTCTCTGACATCACTAGCTGCTTCAGGGCTTCCACTGCAGGCCTGATTTGCTTCAGGTTGATTGGGGGGGGGGTGACTTGCCTTGGCCCCTAAACCTATGCAGCATTCAGATGTTACTACTCCTGTATTGGTTAAAGGAAACCAGTTAACCTAGTGGGTGTCTCCTTGACATGAGGTAAACTGGCGGAAGTGTTGGGATTCATCGAAGACAACTGGCCAAAGCTGAGGATGACATCCTGGGCTTATTTTTCAGTTTTGAGCATGTGAAAATGGGAGGGAGAATAACCTAGAGACAGGAATGTCACAGTCAGTAATGATGTTTTCAGAAGGGAGGCACATAGATTTAGAGTAAGGGGCCTAAATGAAGCTAAACCACCTTATAAAAGACAATCAGTAAACTTATAGCATAGCGGGTACTAAGTATGGTATTAGAGAAAGGGTTGGCATAGGACATATGGGTATAAGAAAGTTTTACCTGATGGACAAGGTTGCTGCCTTCTATCCCAACTCTAAAATGACTCCTTGTTTGGTGGGAAAGGGGACAGAGCCTCTGCTGGCAGAGTTATAGTAAGTCTAACTCTTTCCTTTCTATTTTTGTATTAAGTATAAAAGGTGTGTGTGAATGAGTCTTTATAAAAAGTACTGTATTTCACTCTAACTGATTGTATCTGTAAATAATATATCTGTGCATGAACTCAGCACTTTATTGTGTCAGGACAGTCCTATCTTTTAGCCAATGTCAAATTCTAATAGACAGGAAATAAAATCCCGCCTTAATTCTAATTCCTTTCAATTTGACCTAGTATAAGGCAGCTTCCTATGTTCCTAATGTTAGTCAGGCTTAAACCCCTATCTGCCATACAAAGAGAGTAATACTGACCAACCATATGCAGTGGTTTGTAAGGGATGTATGTGGATGAGTTTCAGATATCCCGGTGTTAATTGTATTATGGAAATCAACACTATGGAGCAAGTAAATAACAATGAAAAAAATGGAATAAGCAGCCCCATCTTTTACATGCCCAGAATGATTTTCTTCAGAGAAGAATGACACCCAGCCATCCTCTAAGTCTATCTTATCCATTCTGTCCAAACATGTTCAGTGAATAGGTTTCTGTGCTCCATACTTCTCCATATTGATCTGCGTTGAGTACTTGGTCTTTCTCACTTTGTATTTAATGGGTGTGATTTTTCACAAGCTGTTTTCCCCCTTCTACTCTCCCCTTTCTGTTGGTGCCTGTAAGGGAAGGAAGTCAGCTTGTTTGTTTAGGGGGACGTTCTGGAATCCCCTCCAGCCCTATTGTCAAAGACGAGTTAAGGTTTACGATGGAGAGTTTCAAACGTTGTATAGCTAAAATGATGGAGGGGGGGGGTTATGACTATCAAATTATGTGTATAAAATTTAGAATGTGTAACCCATAATATAAACATTTCACAATGTTGCAGTTGTTGTTCTTATAAAGGTCAAATCATGTGATTGCCTAGAACATGAGATAGTTGAATGAGAGTTCTTACAGAGACCTGACTATCTTAATCTGGGTCTTAACAGAGAGTATGGTCTCCTTGCACACTATAAATACTCTGCCTGACTTATATTATTACAAACCTTTAACAACTTTGGAATGTCTCCGTTTGGTCAGTGTTAAACTTACATTACCACCTTTGCTTCCCCCACTTCCACTTCTTCATCATCATTTAATTTATATGCCACTTTCCCACAAAAAGTGCCCGAAGTGTCTAACGAAACAGCAATACAACAGCAACATCATAATAGGACCTCATTACAATGATAAACAACTAATTTCACTGATACTAACATACTAACATTTCAGATTAATTACAAAATAGGCAAAATCAAACATTGCAACAATCTCAATTATCTTTCAGTAATGTGTAACCAGAGCCCAATAAACTAAATCTTTCCTATGCATTAAGGCTTTAATAAACAGTACGAACTGCAACAGCTATGCCAGGAAAACAACATTCAGAAAATAGCAGCCAGGTTTCTTACAGCCTGCAGCAGCTGATCTCTCCAATACTCCACTCTCTCCCAGTGGTGCAGTTCTCAAGGCTCCAACAGAGACAAGGGCGGTGGTCTTCAGTCTCTTCCCTTGTGCTCTGGATGTTTCTGCTGCTCTGACAAAGTATATATTCACCTATGACAGCTTATGCCATTTTGTAATTAAAAATTTCTTAAAGGTCAGTTTCACGGTGTCATCAAACATATCCACCACCACCTCTTATTATAGAAGAGTATGATGGCTTCCATAGTATATAACTAAGCATTTATTTGTCTTTCTTTTTTTAAAAAAAAATGTAAGCTCTGCATGCAGTTTTGGATGTAGGTTTTTATGCATGTGTTAGTTCTGGTTAGAACTGAACAAAACTTTAACACAACTCTGAAATTTGTCAAAGTTGGAATTCAAATCTGATTTTCAGCATCTCTAACACTGACAAATTTTGCTTTGGAAACCCATCTATGAGACACACAATGACACACACACACACAATTTAAGTCTCAATGAATGTTATTAAAGTCATACATGAACTAGTATGACTGCATCTCACTGGATAGAAGTTGAGCCAGGGAGACCTGCATTCAAATCCTTATGGATTCATGGAATGTACTGATTGGCCTTAGGAAAGTCAATATTTCTTGGCCTCATTTACCTCACAGGGTGGCTGTGAGGATCAAATGAGATAGTCCCAGGGTATCTTACTGCAGAAAGGGTGAGTTAAGAAGACATCTCAAATATCAATTTGACAAACCCAGTACTGGTACATTTTGGATCTCCCCTTCCCCTCTCTTGTACCTGACTACACTGGGAACATTGGGGAGGTGGCACTGGATTTTAAATCACTTATGCTGTTGGCTTGGGGACCACTTGATGGGGAAGAAATACTGTCAATATACGATCATTGATACAACACATATTCTTATCAATGCAATTCATATCTGCTTCTCAGAACATGTTAACTGTACATGTCTCTATGACTGTGGCAATCCGTATGTAGGCTTCATGCTATTCCCACATGGAAACATCAGGCAGGGTTGGGGAATACATGGCCTTCCTGATGTTGTTGGACTGTAACTCCCATCAGCCCAAGCCAGAAGAGTAAATGATGCAGCCTGATGGGAGTTGCAGTCCACCAGCATCTAGAAGGCCCCATATTCTCCATCCCCCAATGTAAGAGAAAGTGATAATGTGTGAAGCAACACCCAATGCAACTACTCTGAGTTATTCACTCTGAGAACAACTTTCAATATTTCTTTTTACCGGGCTGTGTCTAGTGTCTTCTATGTGTCTTCCAAGAGTGAAGCAGTTGCCTCGGGCAGCAGGTACTGGGTGGCAGCAGGCAGCAGCAGCAAAAGCGAAGTACTGAAGGAGAGAGGTGCAGGCCATGTGGTCTGCCCTGCTTTCCCTCAACCTCCTGCCATCAGGTGTGGTGGAGGATACTGTCCCATCCCCAGTGTTGAAGGAAGATTCAACTGCCATTCTAGCTGGCTTTTGTACATGGAATGTGGGCGGGCACCATCTTGTCCTTCAGCAAAATGTCTTAGGCCAGCCCTGGTTCTGTAACCAAATTATAACAATAGACAAATTGTTCTTCAGTCTTGCTTCTCAGTGTTGGACTTCTTCCGCTTCCAGAGGGCTTGGTTTGAGTACGAGAGAAATTGGTACTGTTGTTGGATGCTGATGAGTGAGACTGGCTCCTGTTATGAGATGAACATTATTTAGAAACAGCTCCCCCTCCCTCCTCTAAATTAGGGAGGTTCTGTGTTATTTCCAAGCACCAAGAGACAAATCAAGAGGTTTGGCAATATTGAGGAACTAACACCGCTAATTTGAGAGTCAGATATATGCATTCAAGCCATCAAGTATGTGCAGTACAGATGGCTCATTACATTTTTTTTCCCCCATAGACTTCTAGCACTGCTCTTCTTCCAACAATGTTCACCTTTGGGCACAGAGAAAAAGGTGGCAGAAAGAAACCAGCATGCATCATTCTGTCTCTTCACTTCATTGTCATTCCATCTATGGAACTGGGACACAGGGTTTCTGTAATTCTTCCTTTTGTTAACTTCCCATTCTTATTTGTCAACCAAAGTGAACACATAATGGCCATTTAAGGTCACAGGGAAATTCAGTAATGGAAGGGGGGGTCAATCAAGAGGGAAGCTTCAGGATCTCTTTCTGCTCTTTGTTACACTGGCATCTTGAAGCAATTCCTAACTCTCCCAGAGAAGCCAGCAAGGAGAACAAAAGCTAGTCCAAAGAATTTCATGGCAAACTCATTTTTACTGCGTTAATGTTCTTAACAGGAGCACGTTCTGTGACATGACCATGTCACAATCCTTCCAAATATTATTAATTTTTCTACATTTAGGAAGGCTGTTTCTCATTCACCAGTGCTTTCACGTTTTTCTTTACTTTTTCCATCAAAGGCGGCTTCTCAATCTATAAAACGAATAAATGAAATAAAACACCTTTGTATAAAGATTATGGGGAGTAGTGGCAGACTGTTATTTAATCCCCATGTCTTTGTTTTCTCCAAGGTTCTGCCTTGCTCATCTTCTTCTTTCTACCATCAAATCACTCTTTTTATTTGTGTTTTAATGTTTTAAATGAGACTTCGTTATTTTACCTGCATTTGATTGTTAGCTGCCTTGAGCATTCGTGTTGGTGCAGGCGCAGGGAACGTCAGGCCCAGGGGCCAAATATGGCTCTCTGGGTACCCAATCTAGACATTTGGGACTCCCCAGATGGCCACTCCCCTTCCCCCATCCCCACCCCTTTCTCCCAGACACTGATTGGTGCTTTTCTAGCTTTTGTGCAGTTTTTCTCCATTCTAAAAGATTGAAATGCCTCTCCTAAGGTTTAGTTACTGGGCAGTAAGAGCTTTAAGCTAAAATATGCTGGTGTGTGTGTGCGTTTGTGTGTGTGTAGTGTTTTTGTGTTTGGCTCTAGCCCTGGAAAACCAGTGTTTTGATTCACTTGGATGAGCTCCATAGATACGGGCGGTTCTCCTCTCAACAAAGTCACCATCCATGAGTGCAGAGTAGGGATGTATGAGTAGGGATGTTGGAGAAATCCACAATGGAACCAAATGAGTTCAGCTCCGCCTCCTATCTTTGGGGCTATTCTGATGCATTCTGAACAGTCCAGACAGGCTGTTGTCAAAATGTATCAATGTGAAGATCAGGGAGGGGAGGAGGGGGGGCAGGAGGAGGGGGGAGGTGAGAGGAGGAGGAGGCCGTAGCTGCCACCATTTGCATCCCTGTATTTTGCCATGATAGGCTACGTAAATATTTACATAGCCTATCACTGCAAAACAAACAAACAAACAAACAGCGAACGCAAATGGCAGCAGCTACAGTGGCTGCCATTTGTGTTCCCTTTTTATTTTGGCTGTGATAGGCTACGTAAATATTTACATAGCCTATTACGGCAAAAGAGATGGACACAAATGGTGGCCACTATGCCATTTGTGCCCCCCTCTTTTACCGTAATAGCCTACATAAATATTTACATAGGCTATCACAGCCAAAGAAAAACGGGAACACAAGTGGCAGCTGCCGTAGCTGCCGCCATGTGTGTTCCCTTTTTTTTTGCCGTGATAGGCTACGTAAATACTTACACAGCCTATCACAGCTTCCACAGGGACACAAATGGCATCCCTGCATTAGCTGTGATAGGCTACGTAAGTATTTACGTAGGCTATCACGGCTAGGGATGGCGGAGAATTTCTTCACGAATCTCTGGGAGGCCAAATGCCAATGCATTCGGCCCCCCGAAACTGGTGGAGAAATGGTCCACACACCCCCCCGGAATGGGACTTACCTTTCCAGAATGTCCCTGGCGCTGGCGGCTCCTGGCGGCGGTTCGGCGGCTCCTGGAGGCGGCAGCGGTGGCTGGTCTTTTGACCGGCTGCCGCCGCCACCATTTCCAAGTACAAAAAACAACAACAGCAACAAACGTGATAGGCTACGTAAAGATTTATGTAGCCTATCATGGCTAGATTTTCAAAAAACACCGTGATAGGCTACGTAAATCCTTACATAGCCTATCACGGCTGACTTTGGGGGGGAAAAAAAACCCGTACGCAAATGGCGGCGCCCATGCGTGCCGCCATTTGCGTTCCTTATTTGGGCACGTGCATTTGCGTTCCTTATTTGGGCACATGCAGTCTACGTAGACATAGGATTTACGTAGCCTAAGGATTTACGTAGCCTATCACGGCTGACTGCAGGGACGCAAACAGCAGCGGCTATGGCCGGCGCCATTTGTGTCCTGGCCGGCCAGGAGGATTCACGGCCGGAGGGACGGGGCGCCTCCCCCTCAGCCAGAATTTAGTCCGGAGGGATGTGGCGCCTCTCCCCCGGCCAGAATTTCGGCGGGGAGGAATGGAGTGCCTCCCCCCCACCGCAAAGCAAGCTGCGGGACCAGGTAAGTGACTTTCGTCCATCCCTAACATGGTTATAATGAAGACGGGAATGGCGGCCGCGGCCACCATTCGCAAAGCAGCACAAATGGCGGCAGGTAGGTGTCCCATTTCGCAAGCCTTTCGCGGGGTGGGGGCGGGGGGGCTTCGTTCCGCCACAGATTTCAGGAGGCTGAATGCACTGGCATTCGGCCTCACTGAGATCTGTGGCGGAATTTTCTGACATCCCTACTCCAGACACAGGAGTGTATGCCAGATGCCAGTGTCTGTGCTTGCATGGTGTAATCACTAGGGATGTCAGAGAATTCCACCACGGATCTCAGTGAGGCTAAATTAGGGATGGCGGAGAATTTCTCCCCGAAACTTCGGGGGGCCGAGCGCCAATGTGTTCGGCCCCCCAAACAAGTTTCGGGGAAAAATCCTCCGCACCCCCCGCACCCCGCACCCCCCCCCGGGATGGGACTTACCTTCCCTGAATGTCCCTCCCGGCGGCGGGTCCGGCTGGCGGTTCGGCGGGTGTTCGAGCGGGGCGGGAGCGGCAGCCAGTCTTTCGACCGGCTGCCGCCGCCGCCATTGCAAAAAAAGAAGGAAAAAAAAGTCCCCTGATAGGCTACGTGACGATTTACGTAGCCTATCATGGGTGACTTAAAAAAAAAAGAAAAAAAAGTGTGTACGGATAATGGCGGCCCCCATAGGGAGCCACCATTCCCGTTCCTTCTTTGGTCGCTGTAGTCTACGTAAATGTTTACGTAGACTACGGCGAAAATAAGGGCAACGCTATTTGCGTTGCCCTTATTTTCGCCGTAGTCTACGTAAACATTTACGTAGACTACAGCGACTAAAGAAGGAACGCGAATCGCGGCTCCCTATGGGGGCCGCCATTCGCGTACGCGTTTTTTTTTTTTAAAGTCACCCGTGATAGGCTACGTGACGATTGACGTAGCCTATCACGGCTGACTTTGCAGATCTAGCCGTGATAGGCTACGTGAATCGTCACGTAGCCTATCAGGGGGCGTTTTGTTTTGTTTTTTAACTTTCGCGTTCGTGTCCAGGCGAGGCGGGAAGCCTCCTCCCCGGCCTGAATTTTGGCCGGGCGAGGCGGGAAGCCTCCCCCCCGGCCTGAATTTCGGCCGGGCGAGGCAGGAAGCCTCCCCCCCCGGCCTGAATTTCGGCCGGGCGAGGCGGGAAGCCTCCCCCCCCGGCCTGAACTTCGTGGGGGGAGCAGCGAAGCACCTCCCCCCCACCACGAACAAGCTGCGAGAAAAGGTAAGTGACTTTCGTCCACCCCTAGGCCAAATGCCAGTGCACTCGGCCCCCCAAAATCCATGGCAGAACAATGCCCCCCCCACACCACCACCCCTCAAAAGGCATGCAAAACAGAGCACTTACCTGGTGCTGTTCACGCTGCTTTGCGAATGGCGGCCACATCTGCGGCCGCCAATCGCTTCCCCATTTTTGCCATGATAGGCTACGTAAATACTTATGTAGCCTATCACGGCTAATCATTTGTGTCCCTGCAGAGGCTGTGATTGGCTCCGTAAATATTTCTGTAGCCTATCATGGCAAAAAAAGGGAACGCAAATGGCGGCCGCTGTAGCCACCACCATTTGCGTTCCTGTTTTTTTTCCATGATAGGCTATGTAAATATTTACGTAACCTATCGTGGTGAAAGACAGGGGTGCAAATGGCGGCCGCTATGCCATTTGCGCCCCTGTTTTTTGCCATGATAGGCTACATAAATATTTAAGTAGCCTATCATGGCAAAAAAACAGGAATGCAAATTGCGGCCGCCGTGGCTGCCGCCATTTGCGTCCGCAGGCTCCACACCCCTGCGAATGCACCCGGCCGGCGGCTCTGCGGAGTTGCTGCAGAGTGGAGCCAGCCGGGTTAGGATTTCGGGGGAAGGTGCGGAGCACCTCCCCCCAACGCAAATCACCCCCTTCAAAAAGGTAAGTGACTTTTGCACATCCCTAGTAATCACAGACTACACACAACTCCCATTATATGAGGTGGAGAGAAGCTACTAGTAATAGGATGGCTTTGATCATTTTCAGTTGTTGCTTTGGAAGCACTCGGCTGTTTTTTCAGCATGTGGAGGGGGTACAGCAGGAATCCTGTGTCATCTTTCTCCACTTTCTGATTCACAGACAATGGAAGAAGGTACATATTGGACAGGGTCTATTTAGCCAGAGGGTTTTGTGTGTTATTGTTGTTTTTATGCAGTAAAGGACAGAAATGCTCACCTCCTGAGCTGAGGGGGTGGTGGTGGAAGAGTGAGGACTGCGATTTGAGAGACAATACTTTGACTGCTCTGTTTGCACTGAAGCATGCTGAATCCTGCTGCTTCACAACTGTCACAAGGACTGCACAGTGTCATACAGTGTACTCTGGAATTTGTGTCGTTGTGTACCTGGGGCTGTATCTGAGCAGCGCTGGCTTACAAGCATGTGGGTCTTTAGATTTCTTGCCTCGTCCTCCTCCTCTTCCTCCTCCTTCTGGAAAAACAAACAAACAAATAAACAAAACAATGAAAGCATAGTAAAAAGTGAGTTGCATATCTATCCCATGTCTTGCAGCAATCAAACCAACTGACCATCTCTTCTGAGGCTGGCTTACATATATGCAAAATGTAGTTCAGTTCTTTTTTTTTTAAAAAAAAAAGAGCTTCCCAATTTCCCAAATTCTTTCATAAATAGAACAGAAATAAGTTGAAATTAGAGGAGGAGGAGGAGGAGGAGGAGGAGGAGAAGGAGAAGGAGAAGATGACGACGATTGAATGTGGGAGAAAGTGAAACTGACAGACTCGTCCATCCAGTCCCAGGGCTTTGAGTGCTTAGCTTTTAAAAGTCTGGGTTTGAATCTCTGTGCATTTAACCATGTTTTTCTGGTCCTGAATTAGGGTTGCCACCCCTTTTGACCCTGGAGATGGACGTGCACTATAGACTGCTTCAGGACTGAGCCTGAACCAGCCACAGCAGGAGCCTGCAGGACAGATTGAACTGGCAGTTGTATTTTATTTCAAACTAGTGATTGGTCAGTGTCCTCCTGAGGAGGGATGGACGAAAGTCCCTTACCTGGTCCTGCAGCTCTTTTCGGTGGGGGGGGAGGTGCTCTGGTTCTCCCCCCGAAATTCTTGGTGGGTGGGGAGGCGCCACACCCCTCCCGGCCGAAATTCAGGCCGGGGGGGAGGCTCCCATCCCTCCCCACCGAAATTCTGGCCAGAGGGGAGCGCCCCGCCTCTCCAGCCATAAAAGAAAAAACTAAAGTAAAAAAAAAAAAGTGATAGGCTACGTAACAATTTACGTAGCCTATCACGGCTAGATTTTCAGTCAGCCATGATAGGCTACGTAAATCTTTACGTAGCCTATCACGTCTGACTTTGGGGGGGGGAAGCGCATACACAAATGGTGGCGCCCATGGGCGCCGCCATTTGCATTCCTTATTTGGGCACGGGTAGTCTACGTAAAGATTTATGTAGACTACGGCGAAAATAAGGGCAACGCAAATAGCGTTGCCCTTATTTTCGCCGTAGTCTACGTAAAGAAAAAAAAAGCGCGTTCGCAAATGGCGGCGCCCATGGGCGCCACCATTTGCATTCCTTATTTGGGCACGGGTAGTCTACGTAAAGATTTATGTAGACTACGGCGAAAATAAGGGCAACGCAAATAGCGTTGCCCTTATTTTCGCCGTAGTCTACGTAAAGATTTACGTAGACTACCCGTGCCCAAATAAGGAATGCAAATGGTGGCGCCCATGGGCGCCGCCATTTGCGAACGCGCTTTTTTTTTTCTTTTCCAAAGTCAGCCGTGATAGGCTACGTAAATCGTCACGTAGCCTATCACGGGTGACTTTGGGGAAAAAAAAAAGCGCGTACGCAAATGGTGTTGCCCTTATTTTCGCCGTAGTCTACGTAAATCTTTACGTAGACTACAGGGACCAAATAAGGAATGCAAATGGCAGCTCCCTATGGGGGCTGCCATTTGCGTACGTGCTTGTTTTTTTTTTTTCAAAGTCACCCGTGATAGGGTACGTGACGATTAACGTAGCCTATCACGGCTGACTTTGGAGATCTAGCCGTGATAGGCTACATTAATCGTTACGTAGCCTATCACGGGGGTGTTTTTTTTTTTTTTTACTGCACTTGTAATGGTGGTGGCGGCAGCCGGTCAAAAGACCGGCTGCCGCCCCCGCCCCTGACGAAGACCCGATGAACCGCTGCTGCGACCCGCCGCTGGGAGGGACATTTGTGAAAGGTAAGTCCCATCCCGGGGGGGGTGGGGGGGCGGAGAATTTCACCGCCGATTTCGGGGGGCCAAATGTGTTGGCACTCAGCCCCCTGAAGTTTCGGGGAGAAATTCTCCCCCATCCCTAAGCCTATCACTTTTTTTTTTTTTTTTTACTTACTGGGAAATGGCGGTGACGGCGGCTGGTCGGAAGACCAGCCGCCGCCGCCACCGCCGATCCACCGCTGAACCGCTGCCGGGACCTGCCGCCGAGAGGGACATTCGCACGAGGTAAGTCCCATCCCGGGGGGGTGGCGGGGGGTGGCGGAGAATTTCCCCACCAATTTCGTGGGACCAAATGCATTGGCATTCGGCCTCCCAGAGATTCATGGAGAAATTCTCTGACATCCCTACTCCTGAGGGCAGTAGACCGCATTAGGGGCACAGGACAGGCAGGGACCCACATAGCTCTGTTCTTCTATGCTATCTATGTATCTATCTATCTATCTATCTATCTATCTATCTATCTATCTATCTATTACATTTCTATAACACTCAATGGCTGAAGCTACTCCCTGGACCCCCAGCTTCTGCTGCCTGAGTTGGCAGCCACCCTTTTTAACTCAGGTTAAATGCAAAAGCCAAAATGATACGAACTACGTTTCTGAAAAGCTACATGGCTGTAACTGGACATAATTCAGAACCGGCTACTTTGGCTGTGGCTTCTGTTTCACTTGCAGGCTGAAGGGGCAGGATTGCAGCTTGAGATCGATAGACATATGGTGAAGGAACACCTAATTACTTTGAATGAGTTCAGATCTCCAGGGCCAGATGAACTGCATCCTAGAGTCGTAAAGGAACTGGCAGAAGAACTCTCAGAACCGCTGTCTATTCTCTTTGAGAAATCATGGAGGATGGGGGAAGTGCCAGATGACTGGAGGAGGGCTAATGTTGTCCGTATCTTCAAAAAAGGGTAAAAAGGAGGAACCTGGGAACTACAGACCAGTCAGTCTGACATCAATCCCTGGGAAAATCCTGGAGCAGATGATAAAGCAATCCATCTGGAAGCACCTTGAAAACAATGCCATGATTACTCGAAGCCAACATGGATTTGTCAAAAACGAGTCCTGCCAGACAAATCTGATCTCATTTTTTGATCAAGTAACCTCTCTTGTAGACTGTGGGAATGCTGTAGACATCATATACCTTGACTTCAGCAAAGCTTTCGACAAAGTGCCCCATGATATCCTGATGAGCAAACTAGCTCAAAGTGGTCTAGATGAAACAACGATCCAGTGGTTCCACAGTTGGCTACAGAATCGGACTCAAAGTGTGCTTCTCAATGGGACCTTCTCAAACTGGGGAGAGGTAATGAGTGGGGCACCGGAGGGCTCAGTCCTGGGCCCAGTGCTCTTCAACATTTTCATGAATGACTTGGAGGAGGAGGTGCAGGGAATACTGATCAAATTTGCAGATGACACAAAATTGGGTGGGATAGCTAATACTTTGGAAGACAGTGACAAAATTCAAAGTGATCTGGACAGACTGGAGTGCTGGGCAGAAAACAACAGAATGACATTTAATAGGGATAAATGCCAAGTTCTGCACCTAGGAAAAAGAAACCAAATACACAGTTACAAGATGGGGATACGTGGCTCAACAACACTACAAGCGAGAAAGATCTTGGAATTGTTGTCAATCACAAGCTGAATATGGGCCAACCATGTGATGTGGCTGCAAAAAAGACCAATGCTATTTTGGTCTGCATTAATAGAAGCATAGCTTCCAAATCCCGGGAAGGACTAGTTCCCCTCTACTCAGTACTGGTTAGGCCTCATCTGGAGTACTGTGTCCAGTTCTGGGCACCACCACACTTTAAGAAGAATGCAGACAAACTGGAGAGGGTTCAGAGGAGGGCAACAAAGATGATCAGAGGACTGGAAACAAAGCCCTATGAAGAGAGACTGAAAGAACTGGGCATGTTTAGCCTTGAGAAGAGAAGGCTCAGGGGAGATATGATAGCACTCTTCAAGTACTTGAAAGGTTGCCACAGAGAAGGCCAGGATCTCTTCTTGATCATCCCATAGTGCACGGAATAATGGGCTCAAGTGACAGGAAGCTAGATTCCGGCTGAACATCAAGAAAAACTTCCTGACTGTTAGAGCAATACGACAATTGAACCAATTACCTAGGGAGGTGGTGAGCTCTCCCACACTGGAGGCGTTCAAGACGAGGCTGGACAGCCATCTGTCAGGGATGTTCTGACTTGGATTCCTGCATTGAGCAGGGGGTTGGACTCGATGGCCTTGTAGGCCTCTTCCAACCCTACTATTCTATGATTCTATGATTCTTCAGCTGCCTGTTTTGCCAGGCTGTTCAAAAAGGTATTGGCCCCTTTGGGTTGCCTAGCAACTGAAGTACATCTTCTCAGGACAACCAGTGTGTGTGTGTGTGTGTGTTGCATAAAGAGATTTTTTTTTCCCCTTCTGTATAATAAATGTTCATAACACCATTGTGGCTCATATATGCTTAGAAGGGTGAAGCCTTTCCTGGCATGGAAAAGCTTCTACTGTTTGACTTCTGAACATCAGACTATAGTCAAAGGTAGAGGAGTAGCACCAATAAAAATCATCTGATAACCCTAACTGCATCTTCTCCTTTCATGCAATCAGCAAAGGGGGAACCTAATGAACTTTGTTCTGCCTTTTGCCTTCTAACACAGGGGTTTTCAAACTTCTTTTAGCACAAGGGCTGAGGTTCATTTTCATGAAGCTCTTAGAGACCACATTCCCCATAGTTGCGGGAGCCAAAGCCAAAAGGGATGGGCCTGAAATGCTGACATATTTAGCTTAGAGCTGGCTTGCTGCAATGTGTTGTATGTGCCTTTGAAAATGGTCCGGAAACTTCAGCTGGTCCAAAATAGGGCAGCAAGATTGTTAACGGGGACTGGCGAATGTGATTATATTATGCCAGTGCATTGGCATAATATTTTCCATCTGCATGGGCTGCCTGATTCAAAGTGCTGGTATTATTAACACTGAAAGCCCTAAATGGCTGTGGGCCAGGTTACCTGAAAGATGATCTCCGCCTCTATATACCTGCCCAGACCCTAAGATCCTTTTCAGATGTCCTTTTTTCAGGAGTCCCCATCCAAAGAAGTGAGGTTGGTGCTATGAAGAAGAGGGCCTTTTCTGTTGTGGCACCACAGTTGTAGAATGAGCTTCCTAGAGTAGGTGACCAGTCAGATGGGCGATTAATAAATTTAATAAATAAATAAATAAATAAATAGAGAGGCTCATCTGGCATGTCTGTTGTAATCTTTTTGACACCAGTTGAAGACCTTATTTCCCAAGGCATTTTAGTCTTTCAGTTCCTGTTGTTTTAAAATATGTTCTTTTAAAGCTTTGTGCTGCTGCTAGGTTTTATTTTGGTTTTTATTTTTCATTTTGGTTTTATACTGTTGTTTTGAACTTTTAAACTTTTCTATTATGTTTTATCATGTTTTATTTTATGGTTGTAATTGTTGTGAAGTGCCCGGAGAGCTTCGGCTATTGGGGGGTATGGAAATGTAATACAAAAATAAGTAAAGCTCTTAACACTAGTAGCTTAACCTTAGGAGAGGCATTTCAACCTTTTCAGATGGGGGGGGCATGCAAAAACTGGGAACCCACCAAACAACCAGTGGTTGGAAGAAAGCGGTGTGGTTGACTGGGATCTCAGTGGAACAGATTTGGCTGGCAAGCATGAGGTTCAACACCCCTGTCCTAACGGCACAAGGGCACAAACTCATTAGGAATTAGCAAATTGATTTCTACCCTGCTGTTGATTTTCTTACATTTCTATCCTTCCTCTCCGCCAAGGAGTTTGGGGCCTGGAAATGGTAGCTTGGCTGCCAACATAGGAGTTGTACAGCCAGAGGGAGAGGACAGGATGCTCCTCCTGATTTATGTGCATTTCCATTTTTGAAGAATTTCCACTGAAAAGAAAACCAATGAAATGGGGCCCCTAAATTTGACACCCTGGAATGTGGTGGCATTTTTTTTGGGGGGGGGATACATTTTGGAACATCCCTACTCTCAATTCTGACTTTGCACCCTTTTAGCCTTTCCCATGCCTAGACATTGATGAGCTAGTAACAGCATCCTCTCTTTGTATTGTTATGCAGCAGGCGAGGGCTTAGGAACGTTGACAATGCTTACATTTACAAGTCTCCCAATGTAACCCAGCTCAAATCCCAGCCATTCATTATATTATTGTGTTGCAGCAGTAGCGGCTGGCTAGGCTTCATCAGTGTGCTGTAAATAAACTTCATTTGTATTGGTCATTCTGCAACACATAATGAGTCATTCACTTAGGATCCTGAGACCCCCAGACACAGCAAGATTAGCAGCATTGTCTCTGATGATGTGCAACATCTTCTCACATTTCCCAAGACTTAAATGGCAATGCAGAGCTGTAATTAGCCAAAGCAGAATTTTACTCTAAATCAGGCAAATTGGTCATCTGATTGCTTCTATTTAGATGTCATTCTGGATCTTGCAGGGTTTGCTGGTGCAGGAAAGAACTGCTGAGTAGGGATGTACGAAATGTACTTAACTTTCCAATCCCGGGTGTCCGTGGTGGGGGGGTAAGCACTCCATCCCTCCCCCCAGAATCCTTCCCAGCCAGCTCCGCTCCACGGTGACTCCATGGAGCCACTGGCCAGGGCCGCCCACAGCCAGACTTCCGTCCGCTGCTGGGCTGCACTGTCCACAAATGGCGGCCGCTGTAGCTGCCGCCATTTGTATCCCTGCAGGGGCCGTGATAGGCTATGTAGATACTTATGTAGCCTATCATGGCTTGGCAGGGATGCAAATGGCAGCCAGCGTAGCAGCCACCATTCGTGGCCACAGCCCGGCAGCAGCTGGAAGACAACCCAGAGACGCCACCGCTGCTGCTGGCGCCGCCACCTCCAGGTCGGCTCCATCCCAGGGGGATTCCACAGGGTGGGGGGATTGCTCCATTCTGCCTTGGACTCTCTCACTGGAGTCCGTGGCGGAATTCTCCAACATCCCTACTGCTGAGCTTGGTTTGGGAATGGAGCCAACAATGTGTTGTCCTTTTACATTCTGCACCACAAATTGCTTAATTCTTCAGGCAAGACCTTGGGCTACTCCTGTCTCTCAGCTTAACCTTCTTTCCAAGGTTGTTGTGAGGATAAAAGAACTGGGGGGACAGCCATGTGTGGCAAAATGGATAATTGTTGGTTTATAGCACCCTTCAATCAACCTGGTGCCTTCATTATGTTTTGGACTACAACTCCCAGCATTCCTGACCACTGGCCATGCTGGCTGGGGCTGATGGGAGCTGAAGACCAAAATATATGGAGGTCACCCAGCTGGAGAACTCCAGGTTACAGGAAAGATCAGGAAATGAGGAATGTATATGCAAAAAATGTGTATATGTATATGTATCCCTGAGCTGTCCAAGTGCTTTTAGCCTGCTGTTGGAGAACCCCCGGAGAGTAGTTCTGAGGGGCTTCAATATGCATGTGGGATGTTTACACCTTAAAAGGACCATCTCAGGACTTCATGGCCACCATGACAACCATTGAGATATCTCAATAAATTATCAGCCCAATACATTCTGCAAGACATACCCTTGACGTGGTGTTTGCTACAGAGTATGAGGCTTGGGGTTCTGGGTTTATGGGAGTCCTTTGTGGCCCCATTATTCCCTATGCAGGGGCAATGGACCCATTAGGATGATCCACCCCTTGTGGAATCCAGTGGATTCTTACATGTTCTTGGGGAGTTACTGTTTGGCATCGCTGGTAGTCACGCTGAAGCCCCCTAGTCTCCTTTTGGAATGGTGAAATGCAATGGGCTATCAACATGACCGCTCTGCAGCTGTTGTGGTCAGTTAGCTCCCTGGTTTATCAGGATTATCTGAGTGGGCATAGGTTGAATAAATGTCTAGTACTCATCACATTTATGCCAGATTTCAGTCAGGTTTCAAACACCTGACCTCATACATATACTTACATAGTGCTGTTAACTAGGGATGGCTGCATCTGTCATGAGAGATTCTGTTCAGATTGATTCTCATTTCTCCTACATTAAGTTTATTTCAGCCTTTTTCTGCATTGGTCTGTGATTATTTTTTTTAAATTCCTCACCCATATTTGTACATATTTTAAAGCATGTTTATCTTAATGCATGCATTTTTCTACACATTTTTCTTACTTTCAAATAGATTTTTGTCAACAATTTTCTAAATATACACATATTTGCCAGCAATTTTCCCTTATAATGTGTTTTTTGTGAGCAGTCACCTATAAATTAGCCAACATTGGCTTGGTTGAATTTGAGCAGAATATAATACAGGCTTCCCCTGCCCCTCCCGTTTTTAGTGAATTAAATACACAGTTGCCCATCAAGTATGGCTTGGGCCAATTCAATCCCCACATTATTATTTTCAAGGTTTAGAGCTTTTTTATAGCAACAATAAACAAGAAGGTACAGCATAACTGAAGGAAATTCTTCAAGTGGTGGCAGCAGGCTGGTAATCCCAGTAACAGACTTCTCACTCCTACAGGCTGATGATGCCAACCCATTGCTACTGCTTGGAAACATAGGAAGCTGCCTATCACGGGTGACTTTGGGAAAAAAAAAAAGCACGTACGCAAATGGCAGCACCCATGGGCGCCGCCTTTTGCATTCCTTATTTGGGCCTGGGTAGTCTATGTAAAGATTTACGTCGACTATGGCGAAAATAAGGGCAACGCTATTTGCTTTGCCCTTATTTTCGCCGTAGTCTACATAAATCTTTACGTAGACTACCTGGGCCCAAATAAGGAACGCGAATGGCGGCTCCCCATGGGCGCCGCCATTTGCGTACGCGCTTTTTTTTTTTCAAAGTCACCCGCGATAGGCTATGTAACGATTTACGTAGCGTATCACAGCTGACTTTGGAAATCTAGCCATGATAGGCTACGTAAATCGTTACGTAGCCTATCACGTGTGTGTGTTTTTTACATTTTCTTTTTTTATTTCGCGGCTGGGGAGACAGGGCGCTTCTTCCCGGCCTGAATTTTGGCCGGGCGAGGCGGGGCACCTCTCCCCCCGGCCTGAACTTCGGGGGGAGAACCGAAGCGCCTCCCCCCCACCACGAAGCAAGCTGCGGGACCAGGTAAGTGACTTTTGTACATCCCTACTTATACTGAGTCAGGCCCTTGCTTCATCTAGTCCAGTGTGGTCAACACTGACTGACAGCTGTGCTCCAGGGTTTCAGGCAGGATTCTTTCCTTGCTCTACATGAGTATGCTAGAGATTGAACCTGGGGCCTTCTGCATGTAAAGCAAGTACTCTTACCACTGAGCAGAGAAACAACAGTGGTGGGGGTGGGGAATGGAGGCATGAGTAGGGGGAGAAAATATTATTTCAATTACTTGTACTTGACTTAGTTACAATAACGTAGGGATGTATGAATCCCTTACCTGGCTCCATGCAGGGGCATCCTGCGTGTGTGTGGGGGAAGCGCCCTGTCCCTCCCCCCGGAATCCTGCCCAGCCGGCTCCGCTCTGTGGCCAAGCCATGGAGCCGCCGGCTGGCTCCGGCCGCCCGCAGCTGGACATCCAGCCGCTGGGCAGCCCTGCAGGGACGCAAATGGCAGCTGTCGTAGCCGCCGCCATTTGCGTCCCTGTATTGAGCTGTAATAGGCTACGTAAATATTTAGGTAGCTTATCACGGCAGAGGGGAAAACCCCAGCATACACAAATGGCAGTAGCCACCGCCATTTGCGTACACTGGGTTTTTTTCCCTCCTGCCGTGATAGGCTACATAAGTATTTATGTAGCCTATCACGGCAGGGGGGAAAAAAACCCAGTGTACACAAATGGCGGTAGCTGCCGCCATTTGCATATGCTGGGTTCCCCCCCCCACGCCGTGATAGGTTATGTAAATACTTACATAACCTATCACAGCCTCCGCAGGGATGCAAATGGCATCCCTCCGTTAGCCGTGATAGGCTACGTAAGTATTTAGGTAGCCTATCATGGCTATTGAGAGGAGGAAGTGAATGGCGGCTGCAGGGCTGCCGCCATTCGCAAAGCAGTGCAGATGGGAGCAGGTAAGTGCTCCATTTCACATGCCTTTCATGGGGTGGGGGCGGCGGGGACTTAGTCCCGTGCACCTTTCGTGGGGTGGGGGGGCGGGGGCTTCGTTCCGCGATGGATTTCAGGGGGCTGAATGCACTAGCATTCGGCCTCACTGAGATCCATTGCGGAATTCTCTGACATCGCTACAATAACAAAACAATCCTTTATTACAATAAGGACTCTGTATGTTGCTGAGACAACAGCTCTCCTTGGGTGAGTTCCAGGCAGCTGAGAGCTGTCCTGGCTTGGTCTGGCCTGTTACAAATCTGCATAGCTGGATGTGATGCTGATGCATCAGATGTGATGCTGCCATTCTAGACTAGTATGTGATTCCACTTTGGATCGGCCTCCCCTGAGAAACTTGAGCTGAGCTAGGACAACAACGACACCATAAAATAAGTCAGTATTATTATCTCCCATAGGTCTGAGCCTAATGATACTGGGTGAAATAAATAAATAAATAAATAAATAAATAAATAAATAAATAAAGGCTATCTAGTGAGTTCATCACTAAAATGAGATTCAGGTTGAGGACTTCCTCCTTTACAGCTTAGCCTCTGTGCTACACCAGCTTGAGACTAGGGATGCTGGAGAAATTTGAGATGGACTAAATGAGCTCAGATCTCTAAGAGAATCTAAGATTCCTGTGGAATCTGCTGTGGACTCGCCTCCTCAGGCCACGCGGAGTCTGTGGATTTATTTTGGATGTTAGTTTGTTTGTTTTCTTTCCCCAAATTTATTCAAATTTATTCATAGGAAAATACACACGTTTCTGCTGAGACTGGCAAATACACACGGGGAAAAGTTAAACAGAATTGGGGACAATACACTAAATGTTACGTACTAATGTAAATTACTTAAATTGTTGGAAACCCTCTTACAGAATTATTTGTGTATTTTTCTGCATAACGGAAAAAAAAATCAAATCCATCCGTGAATGGATACCAGAACAAATGACACCACACAATCCACAAAACACATACAGGCCAGATTTCATAAAATCTGTATGTCCCTACCACTGAGCTACATCCACTGCCTTGAGAAAATGAGACAAACAAACCTGAGAATAAGAAATCAAATTTGTCCACACCACACTAGATAAACAACCAAATCCACCCTTGCCTATTCCAGACAAAATATTCTGTAAACATATAAAATAGTTGTGACATGGAGGATGTTCTAGGGTAGCCTTCTATGATGTGGAATAATAGCTTTACAAGTGTCTTGAGTATTTTATGTGGTAATAGAGTTGTGCACAAATGGCCTCTTGAAAGTCTCCACCTTACTTGTGGCCAGAGAAATTTGGGAGACAATTTCACCGAATATCTCCAGGAGGAAGAGAAATTCTCAATCGTTTCTCCCAGCTAGGGCTCACCATTGCAGGGCTTGTAGCACAGCTTCTTTCTTTTTTGGTAAGGGCTTTGGGGGTCTTCATGCTGCAGCAGCATCAACTGCCTTGACATGCCAGGCTCCAGTTTGCATCCATCCACTGCAATGCAAGCATGGGTAGTGTTGTGTCTAGCCCTGGGGATGAGGTGTAGTTAGTGCTGTGCCAAAATCTGTCCTCCAGTTTTCTCCCACCATGAAAGAGGCTTCCCTTATTCTGCCTCATTCAGGATGTTTTATAACTTACCTTTGTGGTGTTTTTGAGTTTACCTAATCACAGATAGCCTCCCGGGCAGCCTGCACATCCTGGACTTAAAAAGCCCTACGGGAGGAATGGCCTCATGGTGCCTTAAACTGGGCTTTAATTGAAGTGTAGGAAGCTGAGGAGGCCACAGGTGATCAGAGAGATGATTGCACAATAAAGAACAGTACACTTGTGCTCACTCCTCAGCCACCTTCCAAGTGAGGTAAGCCCAGGAAACCCAAACCCAACCCATGAGAATTTATCCAAAATGTTTTTACTGCTGAATGTCTTTTGAAAAGCATTTTGTCTTCCCTCAAATCAAATGAGAATGGTTGAAAACAATGTGGAAGAAACTTTCAGCACAGCACTATGTGGGAAGGACCATTGATCCCCTACTGGCAGCTGGAAATGTACCATGCAGGGATTCTGCTTCTCTGTTTTATCTTTGGAGAGGTGCATGGCTGTGACCACTTTACAACAACAACATATAAGTAGCAGGGATGTTCTGTGCATGCATCAACTAGGGATTTCTAAGAAACCAACCTGTGTAATCCACTGTAGACTGACCTCCTCAGGCCACACAGAATCCATGGATATTTTTCTTTTAACTTTCCCGAAATTTACACATATTTATTTGTAGGAAAATGCACAAGTTTATGCTGAGGGAAAGTTGCATGGAAAGGGGAACACAATACACAAAATGTTATGTACTAAGGTAAATTATGTACATTGTTGCAAACTTTCTTGTGGAATTATTTGTGCATTTTTCCACATGACACAAAAAACCCACAAATCTGTCTGTGAATGGATGCTGAAAAAAAAGCGCCTGACAATCCACGAAACACAGATGGAGTGGATTTTACACATCCATACATCCCTAATCAGAACATCTGTAGAAGGGTCCTGTGTGTACAGCTTTATGCACAGAAGTCTCTCTATAGATGTTCTAAGAATGTCTGAAAGTCAGAGGCAGAGTCTTCCCCCACACCTATGTTCATTATTTCCATTTTGAACACTTGACAAGAGCTATATAACCACATGCTTATGTTGTTTCAGTAATGGCTTGGCTGAAATGTCTTCTGAGTTTTGAACCCACAGCCTCAGTGTGTGACTGAAGATCAGTACAGGGAATATCTTCCCAGTGTTGGTTATCTAAACATTTTAAATTGAGAAACCATAGAATCATAGAATAGTAGGGTTGGAAGGGGCCTACAAGACCATCGAGTCCAATCCCATGCTCAGTGCAGGAATCTAAGTCAAAGCATCCCTGACAGATGGCTGTCCAGCTTCATTTTGAATGCCTCCAGTGTGGGAGAACCCATGATCTCCCTACGTAATTGGTTCCATTGTCATATTGCTACAGTCAGGAAGTTCTTCCTGATGTTCAGCTGAAATCTGGCTTCCTCTAACTTGAGCCCATTATTCTGTGTCCTGCACTCTGGGATGATCAAGAAGAGAGCCTGGCCTTCCTTTATCATTCCTATTCCCCACAACTGGAAGGTCACTCTCTTTTGCTATGCTGGTCTTCTTACCCCTTCATCTGGGGCATTCCCAGCAAGACTTGAATGATCCTGATGTTTCTGAATCTGCTGGGAATCAGGAATGGATGGAAAAATCTGTAGATGTTGATTTCTATCCATTTCTCATTTTTCCATTATTAAATCAGGTTTGTCACAAACTTTGTGGTTGTTGTTTTTTTAAGTTACATGAAAGTCCATTTCTGTTTTTGTAGGTGTTTCTCCTAACACATGCATGTTTGGAAACCAGTTTGCCTAATATAAACAGTTTTTGAAAACTATTTCCCTAAAATACTGCATTTTTAAACATTATCTTCATTAATGTGCACATTTGTGTGTACAGATTTCCCTAATACACACATCTTTGTGTACATTTTTATTGGAATACTCTGTTACTGAATTTAGAGAAGTATCAAATTTTGAAGGATAACTGAGTTTTGGTTTCTGTATTTTTCTGAAAGTGCAGAATTGAGCACATTTGCCTTAAAATGTGAACTAAACTATTTTCCCCCTCCCCTACAATTGGGATGCTTTCAAGTTTGTTGTATTATTTAGAGTGAGCATGCCTGCTATGTTGAGGCATTCACCAGAAGCTCAAGTTCCATTGAGTTGGTCTTATAAGCCACAGAAACCCAGGGCACAGAGACCTTTTTAACCATATCAAATCCTGATATGGTTAAAAAGGTATTGTTTGTTATCAAATCCTGTTTAGTATGCACAATGCAGCCATACACCTGATTTCCACAGCAGGCAACAGCAACACTGATGGAGAAAGGAACAGGGTAAATCATTCACATAAATGGCTAATCATATTCTTGATTCTAATATCATACTGGCTCTGTTGGGAGATTTTTTTGTCTTCCCACACCCACCACCCACCCCGGTTTGTAAATTGACTTTCTGGAGGGGAAAAAGAGAGAAAGAAAAAGTCTCCATCTTCTTAGGAAATTTGATTATGAGGGTAATTACTATTGTTCTGTAAGCTGGGCTCAGATCAGTGTTTTTGTGTTTTGTTTTCCTAGGGGAAAAGGGCGGCGATATAGCTGGCCACTTTCCCATGCCAAAATGTTCTTGTGTCTTAGAGAATAATGAGTGCTTCTGTTTTCTGCTTACCAGCCCAGCAGCTCATTTCCCTTTTATTATGATCCTGTGTCTGTTATGACTTCAGGCTTCAACTCTGAAAGGTTGATAGGCTCAAGCACCTCCTTGATGAAATAAGAATCTGAGCCCCATAGATAAGAGATGCAGCCAATGTAACTTTTCCCGGATGTGTATGCCTGTGTGTGTTGGGGGGAGGCAATAAGGGCTCCCAAATTTGAGTGGGATAGTGGTAGAGACAGGGCCTGCTTAGCTGCTTTCCATTTCATATGGCCTTATTTGTTTATTACATTTATATCCCATATTTCCGCCAAGGAGCCAAAGACGGCATGATCCTCCTCCTCTCCATTTCATTCTCAAAACAACCCTGTGAGGTAGACTAGGCTGAGAGTCAGTGACTGAACCAAAGTCACCCAGTGAGCTTCATGGCAGCGTTGGGACTAGAACCATGGTCTCTCCAGCCCTAGTCCAATGTTCTATTACACCACACTAATATTCCATTCAACACCCCCCCCAACACACACAAAAGAAACCCTCTAGCTTATTTTCTCTTCATGTGGGACAAGATACAGATATTCTGCATCCTTTGTAGGTAGCATATCCCATTCCAAGTGGAATGGCAGACCTGGAAACCTGCCAGAAGCACTTGGAAACCAGTATGTGCCAACGAGCAAAACTCGAGATCACCAAAATTGTCCAAATTCCACCTCGAAGCTCATTCTGACTTGAGTCCCTATTAGATTGTAAGCTGCTTTGTTGTTTGGCATAAAAATCCATGTGTGTCTCCGTGCATGTTTTCCGAAATGTGCTCATCAATTGTGCACATCTTTGAAACGTACACATTCTTCTCCCATTGCTTAAAACATATTTGTGCACATTTTTCAAAAGCACATATTTTTCATGCACGTTTTCCAGATGTATGCTTGTTGTTGAACACACCTTTTTTTGATCTGCCAATCATATTCCTAGCTTGCAAATGTACAGCCTTCGACCACAAGCTGCATCTGAGTCCATGTTCAGTCTGGAAAGTGAATTGGGCAAACCTTGATTGAAAAGAAATTGAAACAAATTTCTCATACATCTCTATTGGAAGCAAGGGTTACACTTCCCACATGCCTTGCTTCCCTATGGAATTATCATGATTTTGTCTGCTGCCTCAACAAGTTTAATGATGGCAGAGATGGGCTGTAACCTCTAGTGGGTCCTGGCAGTCAATGCATCTCCCTGCAGAAGGTGCCCACCCCTGAACTAGAGAATGCACAGCTTGCTGCAGTTTCCCATTGCTTTGAATCTCTCCCCCAACTATCTATCTATCTATCTATCTATCTATCTATCTATCTATCTATCTACAATATTTATATACCGCTCCTCATCAGAGGATTTTGGAGTGGTGAACAACATGATAAAATAATAAAACAACGGTTAAAAGAGTTAAAACATTAAAAAAAAAAAGACAAACCCCAACAAAGTGGAATTTAACAAACCACAGCTGGTCATGCAAGGAAGGGCTCTTGAAAGAATGATGTCTTCAGGAGGCGCTGGAAGGAACACAGTGTTGGTGGTGCCTGCCTGACCTCTAAAGGTAGGGAATTCCACAGGAAGGGGGCAACCACACTGAAGGCTGTTTTCCTGGTGGACTCCAACCGGGCCATAGGTCCATGTGGAACCACCAGGAACATGCCCTCTGATGACCTCAGTGCCCGGCCAGGTTGGTAAGGAACTCAGTGTGCATGCATGCATGCATGCACAGAGCACTGCAAAAAACAGTGGATTTGATGGGATCGTAGGCATGATTGCCTCCAGATTTTGACTTGTGCAGCATTTACAGGAGCATCTGAGCTCCTGAGCATTAGTTAAACACACACACACACAGAGAGAAGCTTGACACAAATGCATGTACATTCATATCAAAAGGGGGGCAACATACTGAAAAAAAAAGGAATGCACACTTCTGTACTGGGGCAGGGAGGAGGATACTCCCTCCCGGTGTGGCCCACACCATTGAATTTGGCAGCAGCAGCAGTGGCAGGGGAAAACAAACAAACAAAAAATGGGTGTTTTTATTTATTTTTGACAAATTATTTATTTAAAACATTTCTAACCCACCCTATATCATTAAGCTCTCAGGGCAGCATACAGATCAAATCAATGTAAACAGTATTAAACAATAAATAATTTAAACACCTAAAAACATATTAAACTATTAAACAAGCTAAAACCAGTTAAAATCTAAAACAGTTAAAACAATGTGCTAGGGAATGCATTTAGCCCTCAAAGACTTTGGTAAAAAGCCACATTTTTACTTGGCGCTGAAAATGAGACCAATGTCTGCACCAATCGGGCCTCCAAGGGGAGGGCATTCCATAACCAGGGTTCCACAGCAGAGAAGGCCTTCTCCCACATCCCACCATAGTGTATGTCTCGTACTGGTGGGACACAGAGGAGGGCCCCTCCAACATATCTCAGTTCTCGGGCAGGCGTATATAGGGAGAGGCACTCCCTCAATTATCGAGGTCCCAAGCTGCTTAGGGCTTTAAATGTCATCACCAAAACCTTGAATTCCAACCGGAAGTGTATTGGCAGCCAGTGCAATTCCTTTAAAACCGGTGTTATATGGTTTTTATGGGGTGTTCTGGTCAGCAGTCTAGCTGCTGCATTTTGCACTAGCTGCAACTTCTGGGTCATCTTCAAGGGCAGCCCCACGCAAAGTGCATTGCAGTAGTCTAATCGGGAAGGTACCAGCGCATGTACTACTGTGGCTAGGTGCCACAAAGCACTAAAAAGGTCAAATATGGCTTGAGAATAAGTTCAGTTTTACCATTTTAGCATACTGTGGACATTTTCTGCTGCATTTTGTCAGAAAACTAGCCATTTTTTTCCAGCACCCCACAGAATGTGCAGTGACCCGTGGAGTGCAGCCTGTGGGCAGGGTCCAGGTGAGCAAAACTGGCCCCCAGACTCCTGAACCTGACCACCTCTGCTCTAGAGTCCACCCTGATTTAATGCTGAACCCCTCCAAAAACGTTTGCCTTATTATTTAACACGGCCGAGTTGGAACTAAATATAAGACATATGGTTAATGCTGAAGGACTACACTAATCTATTAGTTCTGGCTCATATTCCTATTTATTTATTGGATGGATGGATGGATGGATGGATGGATGGATGGATGGTTGCACTTGAGTTAAAATCTCTGGTGAACTCTTCAGCTGTGCACAAAAGAACAGCTGTTAATAATGAAGAAAAAATAAATCCGGTCCAGTAATTAGTCCACATTATTTATCTACTGTCTAAACATGAATTTAAGGTATGTAATGCTCAATGAATCTAAATGACCTGGTGAAACTCTGTTTTGAAGCTACTTCAGATGTGTGATGAAATCTCTCTTCAGTCACAGAAGATTGCTTTGAAGATGGTCCTGGGGGGAAGTCTTGTAAATAATGCTTTTAAGACTATCTCACAGGAAACTAGAGGGTGTGTATTTTGACTCCACCTAGCCCATCATGCAAACTATGCTTTACTGCCTTGAGGGAAAATATGTGGTCTCTTTTTGCTTTTAAACACAAGCCATTAACTGCTCTACTAGGGAGTAAAAATAAGTTAAGCGAATGGCACTCATGGTTAAAATCATAACTTTACAATTAGTGTGGGCTTTTAAGGCAAAGAGCTACAGCACACTTTGGCAAAATATACTTTTGCAGGTAACGCTTAAGGGAGCTTTGCTGAGAGGGAGGAGGAGAGGTAAAAGTGACTAACGCAGCCATTTCAGAAAACCTTATGCACAGTAAGTAATAATTAGTTCTCCATACTATTAACCAGAAGGAGCACTTAAAGTTTTTTGACATATCTAATCTCTATGCCTGGGGAGCAGTGTGGAACATTTGCATTAAATTACACCCTCATTTCCCAACGTCCTGTCTGCCCCCTTCTTATAGACTTCACTGCCGGCGCTCTGGTGTCTGGCACAAGCCCTCAGATCTCGCTGCTAATATAGCTGCCTCCTGCCAGGTACATCAATGTAGGGTGCGTAATAGTGCTGCATGACAATAAGGGGAGAGAGAGAGAGAGCGCAAAAGGAGAAAGCCCTGTATGGAGCCCAGATATGGCACCCAGCCATTGCCGTTCCATACAAATTAATGGAACAGCATCAAAAGGCAAGATGTCTGGCAGGAAGGTGCAAACGTAAGGAGCAGGAGCTGTGGTGGTGGTGGTGGTGGTGGAGATAATGCATTTTCTTAGCCAGAGATCATGGTACAGAGTGCTTGATCTCAGGATTTCAATACTCAACTATACTGATTGAGGCGTAATGCCGGTGCTACTTGGTATGACTGTACCACTCCAACCATTGGTCTGGTGTGTTACTGGGAGGGATTCTTTTGTTTTTTGTTTCTTTCAAGAGGGCTCACAGTTGATCAGATTCTTCTCCTTGGCATAATTCTCATTGCTGTGCTTAGTCTGAACAAGAGTGGCTTTGGAAACTCCATCGAAAGGGAGAGGGCAGCAATGGCGGGACTTGTAAATGAAACCACCTCTGCTCTGCACAGCAAGGCATAAAGGGGAGAGGAGTGAGACTCTCCTTTGGAGGATTATGGGGGAAGAAAAGGAAGGGAAGTAAGAGTTCCAATTGTGAGGTGGGAGAGAAGCAAGGTTGCATACTACCAACACTGTAGATGTTGTGTTCTGGACTGAAGAATGTTCCCACAGGGCTCAGTGCAACAAGGGTAGGGATGTCAGAGAAATCCGCAATGGAATCAAATGAGTTCAGATTTGTATGAATCCGACCCATGGCTTTTCCCCAGTCAGGCAGATTCCATGGACTTGCAGACCATTTTTCTAACTTTCCCAAATTTTGCATCAATTTAGTAATAGAAAAATGTGATATATATATGCAAAATGTACATTTCCCCCATAGGCTAAGGCCTGAAAATGTGCATGAGGGGGGGATTTGCTCTTTTGGGGAGGTTGTGATGAGCAGATGATGGAATGAAAGGCACCTGACAATCCATGAAATGCAGACAGAATGGATTTTACATAACCTGTACATTGCTAAGCAAGGCAGGCCAGATGTTGCACAGAGGAGAGATACTAATGGGTCAGTTGCTCTAACAAGGCTGGAGACCACACTGAAACCTTTTATATTTGAGTCCAGAAGACCCTTCTCAGACCCTACCCCTTCCTTCAAAATGGAAAGATTTAAAGGGACAGGCCTAGAGTCTAGCACTCCTTTGTCTCTCCAAGAGTTCATGCCAGGCATACTTCCTGCATTGGCACACTGCTTTGATGGATTATGGATTTGTTTCTCCAGGCTCGAGGGTCTCTGGCTTGGAGGTCTCTGGCATTTCTAATTTGATTTTCCAGTTCTGAAGTAATGCTTGGCTTCCATGCCACCTCTATTGGCACCACTGGTTCCTCAGTCTTTGAGTCCATGTCCAGGTGACCCCTTCTGTATGGGAAGTAGGGATGTTGCAGGAGTCCAGTTGAGGCTTGAGCTTTGCAATTTCTAGGGATGGCGGAGAATTTCTCCCCGAAACTTCGGGGGGCCGAGCGCCAACATGTTCGGCCCCCTGAACAAGTTTCGGGGAGAAATCCTCCGCACCCCCCCTGCACCTCGCACCCCCCCCAAGACGGGACTTACCTTCGCCGAATGTCCCTCCCGGCAGCAGGTCCGGCCAGCGGTTCAGCGGGTGTTCGAGCGGGGCGGGAGCAGCAGCCGGTCTTTTGACCGGCTGCCGCCGCCACTATTGCAATAAAAGAAAAAGAAAAAAAAACGCCCCCTGATAGGCTACATGACGATTAACGTAGCCTATCACGGCTAGATTTGCAAAGTCAGCCATGATAGGCTACGTCAATCGTCACGTAGCCTATCACGGGTGACTTTAAAAAAAAAAAGCGCGTACGGATAATGGCGGCCCCCATAGGGAGCCGCCATTCCCGTTCCTTATTTGGTCGCTGTAGTCTACGTAAAGATTTACGTAGACTACAGCGACTAAAGAAGGAACGCGAATGGCGGCTCCCTATGGGGGCCGCCATTTGCGTACGCGCTTTTTTTTATTTTTTAAAATCACCCTTGATAGGCTACGTGACGATTGACGTAGCCTATCACGGCTGACTTTGCAGATCTAGCCGTGATAGGCTATGTGAATCGTCACGTAGCCTATCAGGGTTTTTTTTTTTTTTTTTTTAACTTTCGCGTTCGCGGCCGGGCGAGGCGGGAAGCCTCCTCCCCGGCCTGAATTTCGGCCGGGGCGAGGTGGGAAGCCTCCCCCCCCAGCCTGAACTTCGCAGGGGGAGCAGCGAAGCACCTCCCCCCCACCGCGAACGTCCTTTGACGACAGGTAAGGGACTTTCATCCACCCCTAGCAATTTCTTGCCAACCTGCCCCCCGGATGCCAGTCCATGGATCCTTGCTTGTTCACAAGGTGCCATTTTGAATAAAAATGGCAGCTCAGCTGTTTACTTAAATTGGTATTGATGTAAAATGGCAGCTGTGAATAGCACCATTTACCAAAATTGCCGGTGTAATTAGACCATTTACGCCTCTGATTTTGCATAAATGGTGCTATTTATGGCCACCGTTTTACATAAATGACAATTTACAGAAACAGTTGAGCTGCCATTTTTACACAAAATGGCAGCTTGCATTATGGGAGGATGTGCCGGGTGCCTGTGGACCACCCAACATGACGAACAGGAAGAGGCCAAGAACATTGGGGGCCAATGAACAGCATGCAGGGCAGGTGTGAGATGGTTTGTCCATATCTAGTGGGAAGGCAGATTATGAAATAGATTTCTTAAAACATAATAATAAATGTAACATTTTTACCCCTGTCTGCTTCCTCAGAACAATCCTGCACGGTGGTTGTGGATTTCATTTCAACACACACACACACACACACCCAGGTGGTGGTGGTGAGCAGAGGCTTCCATAAAATTGCACCGTTATGAAATACATCTGAGTTTTTAGTTGGTTTGAGATTTATATATCCCACATTTTATTAAAATAATATCAAAATGGCTTACAATACAATTTAGAGGGAGCATCCCACTGTTTCCATTGCTTGTGGGAGGGCTTCCTTTTACTTACGAAGTTAGCCTCAGCTAGGCAACAGTAGGGATGCTGAATAGTTTTGTTCAGTCTGAATTTTTAAGCAAACACTGGGATATGTGTCTACTCACACATCCCAGAGAAATACATGGATCAGAAGAATACAGTTAACCGTCATGATTGTAGAAATCTCTGGATTTTGCAATGATGTTCTCAGCTCAAACCATGTGTACAAAAGTGTGTATTTTGGGAGGAAATGCATACATAAAAGAACAGTTCAGGGGAAAATGTGTACATACCTTCAAATTTCCATATGTTGAACAAGCACAGCTTCTTTCCTTTTCCTCATTTGTTCTTCTTGTTGTTGTTGTGTGTTTTTTTGCTAATGCTCCAAAGTGACAGAGGCAGTAACTGCGTAGGCAACTTGGCCACTACCCTGCACCTCCACTAGGGATGTACAGACTGTGTAAAATCCATTCCATCTGTGTTTTGAGGATTGTCAGATGCCTTTTGTTCCATCGTCCACTCACAGATGGATGCAATTTTTTTGTTTTCAGCATGCGGAAAAATACGCAAATAATTAGTATTTACATAATTTACCTTAGTATGTGACATTTAGCTTATTGTCCCTCATTCCATTCAACATTTCCTCAGCAGAAACTTATGTATTTTCCTACAAATTTATATGTGTAAATTTTGGAAAAGTTAAAAAAAAAATCGTCTGAAAGCCCACGGACGCTGCACGGCCTGAGGGGGGCACTCCGCAGCAGATTCTGCAGGTTGGATTCTTAGAAATCCGAGCTCATTTTAGTCCATCTCGAATTTCTCCATCATCCCTAAGCTCCACTCAGTGATCCAGACTTAGGGATGGGGGGGACCCCTACTTTTTGTTCTGGGGGGTTCCGCGGGGGGGGGGAGGTGATCCGTCCCTCTCCCTGGAATCCTCTTTGGCCGGCACTGCTCCACAGCAATTCCGTGGAGCCGGCTGCCAGCTCCGTATCTCCAGCAAAGCAATATGGGTGGCCACCATTGCCATGCCATATCGGGCTGACTCTGGACGCAAATGGCATCCACTATGCCATTTGTGGCTGTAAAGCCCTTAGTTTAAGCTAAATGCAGCCATTTACAGCTGCATTTAGCTTAATTGAAGAGCTTTATGGCTGCAAATGGCGTAGTGGACGCCATTTGCATCCAGAGTCAGCCTCAGCCAGCGATACGGCATGGCAATGGCAGCCATATCGCTGGTGCTCCAGAGCAGCCAGCAGGGAGGATCCGGCCAGGGAGGATTCTGCGGGGAGGCAGAGGTAAGGGATCCTTTCCACCATGGACTCCAGAGGCCGGATTCTTTTGAATCCGGTCTCATTGGGATCCATGGTGGAATTCTCTGACATCCCTACCCAGACTTAGTGACAATCTGGGGCATTGTGGGAGAAAAATTGTGCCCACCACCAAAATTTAAAAAATAAAACATGGTGGAGAATATACCAGAAAAAAATGCATAGGGGCTTCCTTTCCTGGGGGGGGGGGTGCATGTGTGGGGGGAAAAAAGAAAAAAAAATCTCAGAAATGTTCCCAGAAGCAAGTCTCCTGATAAATGTTGGCACAGCTGTGGACCATGCTCGGTATTAGCACACCTGCAGTAGATCCCAGTTTCAGTCTCTGGCAACTCCAATTATAAAGGTCCCTGAGAAGGTGATAGGAAAGACCCATCATTGGACACCTTTCAGAGCCACTCCCAGTAGATTGCAAACAGACAAATAGTCTTAGGTAGCTTCCTATATTCCTCTCTCCAGAGATAAAATGACCCACCAATGTGAGGATTGTTGTTGGGATGAGGGAGGCTCTGAATAGCAGAAGAATCAACATTTGTGTGTGTTTGCAGGGACAGGGTCATATGTTCTTCCCCTGCTCCAGAGCCACTTGCTAAATTTCACTGCACTGAAATTGCTGAAGAGTTTTCTAAAAGAAATCTGTGAGCTTTCCCCACTTCACTCAGATAGACTGGAAACAGGGATGTGAGAATCAGCAAAACTCAATCGCAAAAGTTCTCCGAATTCCATCTCGAAGCTTGTTTCAACTCATAGAATAGTAGGGTTGGAAGGGGCCTACAAGGCCATCGAGTCCAACCCCCTCCATATCAGTTTGCAAGCGTTCATTCCCCCCCCTCGCATGATAATCCATGCATATTTCCATGCATATTTCCCTCAAATGGTGATAGGAAAAATTGACACATGTCAATTGAATTCGGTGCATTTTTGAAATGTACTCATTTTTGAAATGTACTCAAAATCATGATAAGAAAATGAACTGAAATGAATTTCTCATACATCCCTCCCTAATAGGAAATAACATGGCTTATTTTCTGAGCCAACTTGAGACCTGGAAAATAACAGCCTCAAGACACACTCCCCACCCACCCGTAGACACTCTCCACTGGAACATAGGAAACTGCCATATACCAACTCAAGCCACTGATCCATTCAACTCAGTATTGTGTACACTGACTGGCTATGGCTTTCCAGGGGTTCAGACAGGGATCTTTCCCAGACTTATCTGGGACAGAGCTGTTGGAGAAATCTGCAACAGAATCAAATGAGCTTGGATTTATATGAATATGACTTGTAGATTCCACAGCAGACCAGCTTTTCCTGAGTTGCACAGATTCTGTGGACTTGTGGACATTTTTTTTTTCTGTGTTTTTTTTTTGCTTTTCTTTTTTGACTTTCTGGAATGTTATTCAAATTTGTCATAGAAAAATACTTAACTAAACATTGCAAACATTGCAAAACTAAACACCAGCCAAGCATGTACATTTATTTACCCCTCAGGCTAAATATGTAGGGGGGGGGGATGTATGAATTTGGACGGGATTTGTGCCAATGGCAAATGTGAACTTGCCCAAATTCGAATTTGTGCTAATCCAGGAAATTGGGGGGGGGGGAGAATCTGATTCCATCAATCAGCAGATGACGGAATTACAGGCATTAACAATCCATGAAATGCAGTTGGAACGAATTTTACAAAATCCATACATCCCTAATCTGAGGAGAATTAGAGATGTACGAAAGTCACTTACCTTTTCGCGGATTCTGTTCATGGTGGGGGGGAGGCGTTCCGTCCCTCCCCTCGGAATCCTCGACAGGGGGGAGGCGATCCGGTCCTCCCCCCTGGAAACCTCCACGGCTGGCTGTGCTCCTCGTCAGGCCCAGGCCAGGGGCATCCGCAGCCAGATTTCTGGCCACAGAGGGCTCTTGGTAAAAAAAACAAAAAACAAAACTGTGTACGCAAATGGCAGCGGCTACAGCCACCACCATTTGTGTTCCTTATTTTTCGCCGTCTTAGTCTATGTCAATATTTACCTAGACTAAGATGAAGAAAAGAAAGGGGAACACAAATAGCATACTGGGCACTATTTGTGTTCCCCTTTCTTGTCTTCATCTTAGTCTATGTAAATATTTATGTAGACTAAGACGGCAAAAAATAAGGAACACAAATGGCGGCGGCTGTAGCCGCAGCCATTTGCGTATGCGTTTTTTTTTTTTAACCCAGACGTGATAGGCAATGTAAGTCTTCACGTAGCCTATCACATCTATGGGGGGACAAAAAGAAAAAACACAGACTGCAAATGGTGGCGGTGGCAGCCGGTCGGAAGACCAGCCGCCGCCACCAGCGCCGAAGCCGATGCTGGAGCCGCTGCCATCCGAAACATTTACCCCAGGTAAATCTCATCCCAGGGGGGATCCGCGGGGGGCAGGGGGGTGGCAGGCCATTCCGCGATGGATTTCGGGGGGCCGAATGCACTGGCATCCGCCCTCACCGAGATCTGTCGCGGAATTCTCTGACATCCCTAGGGGAGATGCCAGGAACTGAACAGGGAACTTCTTGCATGTAAAGTATGTGCTCTACCATGATGCTTCCTCTTATCGGTCAAGAAATGCCTTAGGAGAAAGGCATTACTGGACTGGACAGGCTTCCCCAAGCCACTGCATGGCATGGGTGAAGCATCTGGAATGAATGAATGGATGAATGAATGAATGAATGAACGAATGAATGACTTTATTGAATAAGTTATTCTGAGCATTTCAAACATAGTAATAGAAAAAATGTTAAAAAGATGTAAAGACTTCACATTAAAATTAGTAACGTTACATTAAAATTTAAAACATTACATTGACATTGAAACTAGGGATGGCAGAGAATTTCTCCCCGAAACTTCGGGGGGCCGAGCGCCAACATGTTCAGCCCCCCGAATAAGTTTCGGGGAGAAATTCTCCGCACCCCCCCGACCCCCGCTCCCCCCCGGGACGGGACTTACCTTTGCCGAATGTCCCTCCCGGTGGCGGGTCCGGCCGGCGGTTCGGCGGGTGTTCGTCCTGGGCGGGGGCGGCAGTAGGGATGGCGGAGAATTTCTCCCCGAAACTTCGGGGGGCCGAGCGCCAATGTGTTCGGCCCCCCGAACAAGTTTCGGGGAGAAATCCTCCGCCCCCCCGCCCCCCGCCCCCCCCGGTACGGGACTTACCTTCCCTGAATGTCCCTCCCGGCGGCGGGTCCGGCTGGCGGTTCGTCCGGTGTTCGAGCGGGGCGGGAGCGGCAGCCGGTCTTTCAACCGGCTGCCGCCCCCGCCATTGCAATGAAAGAAAAAAAAAACACGTCCCCTGATAGGCTACGTGACGATTCACGTAGCCTATCACGGCAAGATTTGCAAAGTCAGCCGTGATAGGCTACGTGAATCGTCACGTAGCCTATCACGGGTGACTTTAAAAAAAAAAAAAAAGCGTGTACGCGAATGGCAGCCCACATAGGGAGCCGCCATTCGCGTTCCTTATTTGGTCGCTGTAGTCTACGTCAATGTTTACATAGACTATGGCGAAAATAAGGGCAACGCTATTTGCGTTGCCCTTATTTTCGCCGTAGTCTATGTAAACAATGACGTAGACTACAGCTACTAAATAAGGAACGCGAATGGCGGCTCCCTATGGGGGCCGCCATTCGCGTACGCGCTTTTTTTTTTAAAGTCACCCGTGATAGGCTACGTGACGATTCACATAGCCTATCACGGCTGACTTTCCAGATCTAGCCGTGATAGGCTACGTGAATCGTCACGTAGCCTATCAGGGGACGTTGTTTTTTTTTTTTTTTTACTTTCGTGTTCGCAGCCGGGCGAGGCGGGAAGCCTCCTCCCCGGCCTGAATTTCGGCCGGGCGAGGCGGGAAGCCTCCCCCCCCGGCCTGAATTTCGGCCGGGCGAGGCGGGAAGCCTCCCCCCCCGGCCTGAACTTCGCGGGGGGAGCAGCGAAGCGCTCCCCCCCACCGCGAAAAAGCTGCGAGAAAAGGTAAGTGACTTTCGTTCACCCCTAGGCGGCAGCCGATCTTTCGACCGGCTGCCACCGCCGCCATTGCAATCAAAGAAAAAAAAAACGCCCCCATGATAGGCTACGTGACGATTAACGTAGCCTATCACGGCTAGATTTGCAAAGTCAGCCGTGATAGGCTACGTTAATCGTCACGTAGCCTATCACGGGAGCGTTTTTTTTTTTTAACTTTCGAGTTCGCGGCCGGGCGAGGCGGGAAGCCTCCTCCCCGGCCTGAATTTCGGCCGGGCGAGGCGGGAAGCCCCCCCCCCGGCCTGAACTTCACGGGGGGAGCAGCGAAGCGCCTCCCCCCAACCGTGAACAAGCTTCGACAACAGGTAAGTCACTTTCGTCCACCCCTAATAGAAACATTACAATAAAAAGTGCTAAAAGGACTAAGCCAATGTCTCAGTCAGGGAGCTTTGTCTGCTCCACATCTCTCCCCCCACCCCCATGGGAGGAGGCACAAGGCAGGTGAAGTGGCTTCGAAGTGGGAGAATGCCTGCGCACAGCAAAGCCATTTCCCACCAGATGTGCTGGGAAGATCATTCTCCCACTGTGCCTGCTTGGAATAAAATGATGTAACAGTTGATGTTATGGTGCATCCTGCCCCTGATGTCCTTCATCCCAGAGAGGGGTGGATGGAGGCATCAACCACCTCCCCTTCCAATTGTAGTTTCCCTCCCCTGGTCTATAAGTATAGACACTTCATCAATGCCTACCAGACACAAAGGGGAGAAAACGATGAAAACAAAGTGTTATGGTCAGTACTATGCTGTTGTTTTATGTAACTGACACACACATACCCCATTTTAAAAAATGAAAATAACAACTCGCCTCTCATTTGATATGGGCTTTTAAGAGCCTCCAGTGTTTATTTCTGAGCCTGGGTTGGGAGAATGTTGCTATTATTTCCACTTTTGAATTGACCAACAGGTCAATTTAGTCTTGAACAGAGTTCAAAAGACATTCTCCTTCTGGAGCAGACATTCTTGAAACGTCTGGTGGATTAAAAAGCCTGAAAGCAACCCCTGTGCTCCAGGTGTTTTGCTGTGGGGAAGGTGAGATCTTACAAACTAAACACTTACTTACCTTTGCATGTCCATAAGAACCATTTTGTATATGCAAGGGATATTGTAAACTGCATAACCTTTTAAGCAAAAGCCAGTTCAGCTCTCAGCTTATGATTCATTCTACAACACTTCACCTTTGAAATCATATACCACATTAATATTCAACCCCCAAAGCTTCCTGCACTTGATCCATTAAGCACTTTAATCCTCCTGGGACATTCCAAGTTCCTACAAAGCTCAGAACAGAAATTCCACATACAACTACAGGGCTCCATCATGCAGGCAGAGAATTCCACAGCACTGCCGGTTCTTTCCCCATCCAGTATCATTGCACGACTGGGCCATTCTCTTTAGATGGCTGTCCCCATCACGTTATTTTTTTGTTTCTTTCCTTCCCACAGGGGTGGTGAAGCCACTTAGAGGCATCACCCCCTTTCTGCAAAAAGCATTACACACACTTGGGGTGTGGCGACAGCTCCTCCCTGGTTTCTGCCCCTTTCCCTCCCCTTGCGCGTTACTGGTGGATGGGGACTGACACGCAGACAGTGTCCCCACCAATGTCCCTGGGCTCCCTCGCCTCCCCGTTCAGTGTTTTTGACATCTCTGCCATTTACTCAGCTGTTTACTCACTGGGAATGCACAATGGGGGGTGGGGGCATCCTGGCAGGTCGGAAGGCTGGCACGCTGCTCTGCCGATCTGCTGTTCTGCCAGCTTGCCACTTTGCCATTCTGCTGACCTGCTGCCTTGTTCAGAACTCTGCAGGCCGAAAATGGCAAGGACCCGAAGTGATGCAGGCATGGGAAGGCAACACGCCCCACAGCCCCTCATCACCACCTTTGCCATCATGACCGCACCAACAACAACCCAAACCAACTACCCACAGCTGCCAACACACAGCAGTTCATTTGCAGAAGGGAGACATACCCAGGGAGGTCATGGTGCCCCATTTGCACACATTTGGAAAAACACCACACTTCTTTCTGTTTGAGGAAAACACAGGATAGGTGGGTGGAAATGGTGGGCGATGATGATATCATATAGCGGACCCACACAATTCAGTGAGTGGCCAATCATGAATCTGCAATAAACTGAAGGTGTAGAGACTCCCACAGATGCTCATGGGTATAGAAATGTATAAATTAAGTATGAATGTATTTAAATCCCATGATAAAATGTTGTAATGTAAGTGAAGGTGTTTATTACACCAATTCCAGAGAGAGAGAGAGAGAGAGAGAGAGAGAGAGACTTTTCCCTTTTCCAAGGAACCCAAGGTGGCTTACGTGGTCCTCCTCCTCTCCATTGTAACCTCACAACAACCCTGTGAGGTAACTTAGGCTGAGAGTCAGTGACTGGCCCAAAGTCACCCAGTGAGCTGATCATGGCTGAATGGGGACTAGAACCCAGATCTCCCAAGTCTCAGTCCAACACTCTAACCACTACAACACAGTAGTGGTTGCTCTAATGAAACGCCAAGTGTGGAGGATCTTCTAGATCAAGTAAGTGTGTCATGTTTTACACTGCAAAACAAAATCTGCTTATGAGGTGAAACTATAGGTCAATGGTAGAGTACTGTACATGATTTGAATGCAGAAGATTCAGTCCCTAGCCATTTTATTTTATGTTATTTTTATTTTAAGGATGAGGTAGTAGGTGATGAAGAAGACACTTCTCTGCCTGTGACCCTGAAGATCTACTGCCAGTGTGACAAAATTGGTCTAGATCAATTGGTCTAGTGGGCAACCTGCAGCCCTCAGATCATATGTTGCCTGTTTTTTGCCCTCAGCCTAATTTCATATGACCTTCTAATTTCCAAAGTCCTCTGCATGTAATCAGACCTCTGGCAAGAAAAATCTGTCCCTACCCTGGCAACCTGCTAGGTGGGATTGGAGAAGGAGGGGGGGGAGGGAGAAGGGGGCTGCAGAAAGGGAAAGAAGAAAGGGGTGACTAGGGATGGCGGACAATTCTGCCACGAACTCCAATGAGGCCGGATTCTAAAGAATCCAGCCCCCCAGAGTCTGTGGTGGAATGGACCACTCACCTCCGCCACCCCGTGAAGTTTGCGCCAGCCGGATCCTACCTGCCGCCAGCTGGGTCCTTGTCCATCCACACACTCCGCTGCAATCTGCTGCTGGTCTGCAGACGTCCCTGCTCTGCCATGATAGGCTATGTGAAGATTTATGTAGCCTTTAATGGCAGAGCAGGGACATCTGCAGACCATCATCAGATTGCAGCGGAGTGCACGGATGGACACAGACCCAGCTGGTGGCAGGTAGGATCCGGCCGGCGCAATCTTCACAGGGTGGCGGAGGTGAGTGGTCCGTTCCACCACAGACTCTGGGGGGCTGGATTCTTTACATAGATTTACATAGCCTATCACGGCAAACAGCAGGGATGCAAATGGCGTCTGCTACGCCGGACGCCATTTGCATCCGCAGACCGGCAGCAGACGGAAGTCTGGCAGTGGATGGACCCGGCCGGTGGCTCCACAGACTCACTGCGGAGCAGAACCAGCCAGGTAGGATTCCGGGGGGAGGAACGGATTGCTTCCCCCCTGCGGACCCCCCAGTGGACTCAGGTGAGTGGGGTTCATACACCCCTAGGGGTGACACACCCACTTTTGACTCTGGTCCTGTACACCACTGGTATATGGCCCCTAACAGATTACCCAGGAGGGAATCTGTCCCCTGACAGAAAAAAGAGTTCAGATGAACAAAAGTTGGGCCACAACAAAAACAACAACAACAACAACCTAACAGGGTCTCCGTGACTTGGCAGGCACAAATTCAGCAATCAAAATTTTCCTATCACAGCATCTAGATACTGAAAGATACTGCACTAGTTGAGTTTCTGCCTGTTAAGCTACTGTAAAAGCACAGTTGTCCTTCTAGGGAAAGTAAACTTGGTATCACTGCTCTTTAAAAAGGTAAAGGTGTCCCCAACCAGTCGTGTCCGACTCTAGGGTGCGGTGCTCATCCCCATTTCTAAGCCGAAGAGCCAGCGCTGTCCGAAGGCGCTTCCATGGTCATGTGGCTGGCATGACTGAACACCGAGGTGCATGGAACACTGTTACGTTTCCCGCCGAGGCGGTACCTATTTATCTACTTGCAATTTCTTGCTTTCGAACTGCTAGGTTGGCAGAAGCTGGGACTGAAGACGGGAGCTCACTCTGTCACGCAGCACTCGGGTCTCAAACTGCTGACCTGCCGACCTTCCAGTCTGCAGTTCAGCGTCTTAACCACTAAGCCACCGCTCTTTAGCTGCATATTTTCCATATGGCCTGAAGACATAGTTAATTAGTGCATTTATTTATTTTTTACATTTCTATACCACCCAATAGCTGAAGTTCTCTTTCTCAACTTCAAGAATAAAGTGGACACAGTGGTGCAGCTAGGACTGGACCATTAGGCCAAAGTCTAGGGCCCTGCAACCCAGGGGGCGTGGTGCTGAATGACCACCCAGAGAGCATCAGGGCATCAGAAGCAAACTCCATGTTATGTCCATGGTCATGATGGTGCTATGATTGCAGTAAGTTTAAAATGCAGACCTGCACATCTTCAGAGGTTTTTATTTTTGAAACAGGAGTTGGGGGGGTTGCACTGTGTTCTTCCAACTAGGGATGTTGCGGGCACCTGACTGCCCCCTCCACCCATCCCCCTGAACCTGGCTCAGTGAACCACCACCCCTTCCTGCCAAACTGCATGAGGGGCTGGGACTTACCAGACCTGTCTGCTCATGCCCAGTACCCACCCATCCTCCATGCGAGCCACCATTTTTTATGGAAGATAGGGGCTCTAGGTTTTTGTATATCTAATGTGGCACAAAACAGTGGCCAAGAAGGGCCATTTCTCCCCTTTTTGTATATCTAATGTTGCGGAAATGGCCCTTTATGGCTGCTGTTGTGTGCAACCTATGGGAGATACAGATGTTTTAACAATAATTTCAAATTATTAATATATAACTCTACCATCTTTGACATGTTCACCCAGTGGTACAACTATATAATTTAAGATTGTGGGCTTAATGAATTTAGGGTGGGTGGGGCTAAATAGCCATGTGCATTACTTCAATTATGAAGCACACAATTAACATATCCCCACCACTACCTCCTGCCAACTGCCTTTTTATTCCTTACAACTGCTTCTACATGCCTGATATGCTAGAATCAGGGATGGATGGACTCACCAAAGTCCGCACTTGGCGGGCAGTCGAGCTGCTGCTGCTGCCACTAACTCACAAAAGTCATGCTGCACGAGCCCCTGGAGGGCTTGGCAAGCGGTCCAGGAGCTCCTTGCAGCCGCCCACCACTTCATGTGAGTTGCCATTTTTACAGAAGATGTGGGCTCTAGATTTTTGTACATCTAATGTTGCACACAATGGTGGTTGTAAAGAGCCATTTCTACAACATTAGATATATGAAAAGGGAGGAAATGGCCCTTTACAGCCACCATTGTGTGCAACATTAGATATACAAATATATATATATTGCTATGCTGTCTGTAGTTTTTAGGTGAGGCAAGAATTTTGGGGAGGTCTGTAGGATACATTTTACATACATGCTAAAGTCTGTTGCCCAATTTCGTACAGCCTTCTATCAATGAACATGCATGGGGAAGGCATCATAGTGGCAGCCCTGGTAGAACATCTGTAAAGAGCTAGAAAAATGTCAAATGTGAACAGCTTCTTGGGATCCAATTGTTTGATGCTAACTGGCTTGGAACAAGTTACTTAAGATGTACTGCTATTGTCAATTAAAAGCATTTACTTTCAGGAAAGAGCTACTTTAATAATAATAAAAAGTATGATCTGATTCTGGATAATTATAGCTTGGATACAAACTGTGTAGATGGAGGGCATGGAACATTTGACCAATTCAACTTATGAGAAGTGACTCAAAATAGATACAAAGGAATAGACCCTAAATTGAATTTGTGTTGATTACTAGTTCATATATAATTAGGGACTCTGGTGTGCTCTTTCAAATGACACTTTGGTACTTCTTGTTGGCCTAAAGCTAATCATCCTTCTTTTCTGGATCAATTGTGAAACATATTTTTAACCCTTCATTTTGTGAAAGATTATTTGATTAATCTTAGTCAGTGTAATAGATTGGGTTATTCTTTACATGATTTAACTGATAAAAAGAATGTTTTCAATTAAACAAACCAGTGCCATGCAGTTAGGGGTGTATGAAACCCCACTTACCTGGCTCCACCAGGTTCTGCAGGTGGGGTAGGCGATCCATTCCTCCCCCCGGAATCCTCGACAGGGGGGAGGCGATCTGTTCCTCCCCCCCCCCCGGAATCCTGCCAGCTGGCTCCACTCCGCAGCCGGGCTGGTGCAGATGCAAATGGCATCCTGTGTAGGGGATGCCATTTGCATCCCTACACTGGCCTGTGATAGGCCACGTAAATATTTACGTAGCCTATCACAGCTAAAGCAGGGACGCAAATGGCGTCCCCTATGCCATTTGCGTTCCTGCTTTAGCCGTGATAAGCTATGTAAATATTTACATAGACTATCATGGAAAAAAAGGGAACGCAAATGGCGGCAGCTACGGCGGACGCCATTTGTGTTCCCTTTTTTTCTCACCATGATAGGCTATGTAAATATTTACGTAGCCTATCACAGCGGAAAAAAAAGGGAACGCAAATGGCAGCCTCCGTAGCCGCCGCCATTTGCGTTCCCTTAGTTTTGCCATGATCGGCTACATAAATACTTACGTAGCCTATCACGGCTTCCACAGGGACGCAAATGGTGTCCCTGCGTTAGCCATGATAGGCTACGTAAGTATTTACGTAGCCTATCACGGCTATATGGAAAAAGCGAATGGCAGCCGCAGCCGCAGATGCCATTCGCAATGCAGCGCGGACGGCAGCAGATAGGTGCTCCGTTCTGGGCCCATTTCGTAGGGTGGGGGGGCAGGGGGCTTTGTTCCACCATGGATTTTGGGCGGCCAAATGCGCTGGCATTCGGCCTCACCAAGATCCGTGGCAGAATTCTCTGCCATGCCTACATGCAGTGTTTCTCTTTGAACAGATCCCTGGGAATGGGAATGAATGAAGGAAGGATTTCCTGGGCCATGTTTCCTTAGAGCCCAGACACATCACAAGAGACTTCTTGACTTAGCTTCCTTTCCCAGTTGAGTAGCAAGGAAGGAACTGGGATGTCATTAGGGTACATGGGACTGCAACAAAATATTTCAGTGTATCCTCACTTCCTAGAAGGAGGGCTGGCTCCTACTCTGTGTTCCAACCAGCTAGCCAGGTCCTCGTCCAGAATACTGAAATTTGAGCTGCATTTCTTCTTCTTCTTTTATTTATTTATTTATTTATTTATTTATTTTCTATACCGCCCAATAGCCGAAGCTCTCTGGGCGGTTCACAAAAATTAAAACCAAACACACAATAAAACAATTTAAAATATATAGAATATTAAAACCACAACTGACTTTTTCCCAACTGACATTCAACATTCTGTCTCACTGGACTAGTTGTTTTTTGTTTGTTTTTTTGTTTTGTTTATTTTGCCAAGGGAGTGTATCCTCAGGTTTGTTTTTTTAACAATTGTATCTCTGCAAACCTTAGGGTTCCCTTGAGCATGCTGTTACCTTCCTCTTGTTTCTCAGTGGCCCCATTTTGACTCTAATTCTGTTGGCACTCACCACCTAAATTCTAGGGATGTGCGAACCAGCAAAACTCAGGCTTGCTGAAGTTCTCTGAATTTCATCTGGAAGTTTGTTCCAACTCAAGCCCATATCAGATTGCGAGCTTTGTTTTTGTTTTCCTTTAGCACAAAATTCTGCATGTATTTCCATGCATTTTCCCCCAAAGGCACATGTGAATTGTGTGCATTTTCATATTGTACTCATTTTGGAATGTATGCGTTTTTAAAATGTACGCATTCTTCTCCTATGATTATAGCATATTTGTGTACATTTTTGAAATATACTCATTTTGGAATGTATGCGTTTTTAAAATGTACGCATTCTTCTCCTATGATTATAGCATATTTGTGTACATTTTTGAAATATACTCATTTTGGAATGTATGCGTTTTTAAAATGTATGCATTCTTCTCCTATGATTATAGCATATTTGTGTACATTTTTGAAATATACTCATTTTGGAATGTATGCGTTTTTAAAATGTATGCATTCTTCTCCTATGATTATAGCATATTTGTGTACATTTTTGAAATATACTCATTTTGGAATGTATGCGTTTTTAAAATGTACGCATTCTTCTCCTATGATTATAGCATATTTGTGTACATTTTTGAAATATACTCATTTTGGAATGTATGCGTTTTTAAAATGTACGCATTCTTCTCCTATGATTATAGCATATTTGTGTACATTTTTGAAATATACTCATTTTGGAATGTATGCGTTTTTAAAATGTACGCATTCTTCTCCTATGATTATAGCATATTTGTGTACATTTTTGAAATATACTCATTTTGGAATGTATGCGTTTTTAAAATGTACGCATTCTTCTCCTATGATTATAGCATATTTGTGTACATTTTTGAAATATACTCATTTTGGAATGTATGCGTTTTTAAAATGTACGCATTCTTCTCCTATGATTATAGCATATTTGTGTACATTTTTGAAATATACTCATTTTGGAATGTATGCGTTTTTAAAATGTACGCATTCTTCTCCTATGATTATAGCATATTTGTGTACATTTTTGAAATATACTCATTTTGGAATATATGCGTTTTTAAAATGTACGCATTCTTCTCCTATGATTATAGCATATTTGTGTACATTTTTGAAATATACTCATTTTGGAATGTATGCGTTTTTAAAATGTACGCATTCTTCTCCTATGATTATAGCATATTTGTGTACATTTTTGAAATATACTCATTTTGGAATGTACACATGCTGTTGAATGTATCTTCTTCTTCTTCTTCTTCTTCCATCTGTGCAAGTTTGGAAATGTATGGACTTCAACTGCAGATTGCCTCAGAGTCTGTGTTCTGTCCAGAAACAGCAAATAGGGTAAAATCCTGAGCAAAAGAGAGCTGAAATGAATTTCTCATACATCCCTAAATTCAAGGAATTAAGGCAGTCTTGAAGCAGGTCTCTCAGCAGTCAACCCTCAGCCCCTTACCTCCCATGCCACCAGCACAGTGCTTCCAGGGCGAGCTTGCAAATGGAACTGTGCACCTTTAAGGAACCCTCGAGACGGCAGACCCCCAAAAGCCACATCCTGTTCACTAGGCCCTATTCAGTTCAGAGCTTGCCCTTTAGTCTTAGAAAACTAGTGCTGTGCCAAAAAATTTATCCCACCCTCTTTTTTACCATTCTTATTCAATTTGACAGAAAAGAAAAGGCTTTTGAAAAGAAATTCAAAGGAGGAGAAATTTTAGAAAAAGTCTCATGGGTTGGGTTTGGGGTTCTAGGGCTTACCTTACTTATGAGGTGGCTGAGGAGTGTGCATGGGTGTCCTGTCTGTCATTGTACAATAATCTCAGTGGCAGCCTGTAGCATCTTCAGCTTCCCACACTTCAGTTGAAGCCATCATGAGGAAGACGTCATGATGAGGCAATTCCTCCCATGGGGCTTTTTCAGTTCAGGAAGTGCAGATGGCCTGGGAGGCTGCAGAGCAATGGGAAGATGGGTAACAGAAAGAGAAAACACACACAGCACCCTCAGCCACCTCACAGTGATTAGGTAACCCCAAACACCACCCAAAGAAATTCAAAACACTGCCTCAGAAAAATGGAAGCCTCAACACAGCTGATGCTGTTGCCACCTACAGAAGCAGTGCAATATGCCAAAAACCCTGAGGAAAAAAAGAAAGAACCTGTGCTACAGCTAGGGATGTACGAAAGTGACTTGCCTTTCCGCGGATTATGCTGATGCTGGGGGGGAGGCGTTCTGTCCCTCCCCCCGGAATCCTGGCTGGGGGGGAGGCGCTCCGTTCCTCCCCCCCGGAATCCTGGCTGGCTGGCTGCGCTCCGCAGTGATTCTGCGGAGCCACCGGCCGGCTCCGCCAGCAGCCAGACATCCGGCCGCTGGCTAGCAGGAACGCAAATGGCAGCGGCCGTAGCTGCCGCCGTTTGCGTCCCTGCAGTCAGACGTGATAGGCTACGTAAATGTTTACGTAGCCTATCATGGCTGAGTAAAAAAAAAATAAAAAAATGCACGTACGCAAATGGCGGCGCCCATGGGCGCCGCCATTTGCGTTCCTTATTTTGGCACGTCTTAAGTCTACGTAAACATTTACATAGACTAAGACAGCGGAAATAAGGGGAACGCAAATAGCATAGCGTCTATGTAGAATTTTATTGTTTTAACTGTTTTGTTGTGCATCGCTCAGAGTGGCTGGGTGAACAGCCAGATGGGCGATTAATAAATTTAATAAATAAATGAATAAAAATAAATTTGCATCCGTAAGCAAGCCTGTGATAGGCTTTGTAAATATTTACATAGCCTATCACGGCTAAAGAAGGGATGCAAATAGCGGCCCCATGCCATTTGTGTTCCCGCTTTAGCCGTGATAGGCTACGTAAATATTTATGTAACCTATCATGGCTAAAGCGGGAAAGCAAATGGCGTAGGGGCCAGGTAGGCTCCGTTTTGAGGGGTGCAGGGGTGTGGGGCTCCGTTCCGCCACGGATTCCAGGGGACCGAATTCACTGGAATTCGCTCCCCCGGATCCGTGGCGGAATTCTCTAACATCCCTAGTGTCAATCAGTACTACTAAAGCTCACTGAAGTCCTCCAAATTCTATTTTGAAGCTCAGTCCAACTTGAATCCATATCAGGTTGTAAGTGTTAGAGGTGTTTGTTTTTTTCCCACATAAAAATCTGTGCTTATTTACGTGCATATTTTCCCAACTGTCTGCGTCAATTGTGCACATCTTTGAAATATATGCATTCTTTCCCCATTGATTAAAGGGTATTTGTGTGCATTTTTCAAAAGTACACTTTTTAAATGTGCTTTTCAAATTGAACACACTTTTTTAGGTACACAAATCACATTGCAAGCTCGGAAATTTGCAGACTTTGACCATAGATTGCATCTGAGTCCATGTTCAATCTGAAAAGTGTGAACTGGGTAAATCCCAATGAAAAATGTACTGAAACAAAATTCATTTCCATTAATTCATTTATTGTATTTCTATATCGCCCCACAGCTGAAGCTCTCTGGGCAGTTCACAAAAATTAAAAACCATTAAAATATTTTATATAAAATATAAAACCATTCAAGTAATAATACAGAACAAATAACACGCAACAATGACAGCATAGATCTAAAACAAAAATTATCAGCCAGAGACAATCAAGAGACTCATTATCAAATGCCCAAGAGAAGAGGCAGTTTTAACCTGGCACCAAAAAGATAACAATGTTGGCACCAGGTGGGACTTGTCATGGAGATTATTCCATAAATGGAGGGCCACCACCAAGAAGGACCTCTCCCTTGTTGCCGCCTTCCAAGCCTCCTTCAGAGGAGGCTCCCAGAGGAGGGCCTTAGATGCAGAGTGTAATGTACAGGTTGGTTCATGCTGGGAGAGGTGTTCCCTCAGGTACTGTGGTCCCGAGCTAAGGCTTCATAAGTCAAAACCAGCACTTTGAATTGGGCTCAGAAGCATATAGGCAGCCAGTGCAAGCAGGCAAGAATTGTTCAGTCTGGCTGCTGCATTTTGCACATGCTGCAGCTTCCGAACCATCTTCAAAGGCAGACCCATGTAGAGCATGTAAAATCCTCATACATCCCTTCTTCTAGCCTACTTGGACTTGTACCCAGCTTCCCCTAGGTCAGAGAACCCAATGTCTAACCCAGCCTTCCGCAACCTGGTACCTTCCACGTGTTTGGGACATCAATTTCCTTGATCCTAATCCTTGATGAGGCCTAGCATCCTGATATACTGCCAAGGGAAAGCATGTGTGATTTTTAAAGAAAAGTTTATGGTTCCACATTGTGGTTTGCTTGTGGCTTCTGTTTAGATAGCTGCCTGTTTAGATATAACCCATTAGCTTGCTAAGTTAGGACAAGCAACAATGAGTCTCTTCATATCTTCCCTCTGTGGACTTTAGCAGTTGTGTGTATGTCCTTGGACACTCCAACTTTCTTGTTTCTTTCCCTCCCCCTCTCTTGATGATGTCTCCCTAGCTCTTGCAGCCATACCCCCTGCTGATGTCTGTGTGTGTGTGTGTGTGTGTGTGTGTGTGTGTTGCTTGCTGTATGGTGATGCTGCAATTTGAGGGATGGAGCCCTGAAACTGAAAATAGCCTACAATTTTCTTCTTGATTTGTACTCTTCTGATCTGTACCCTTTTCATAGTCTTCTATACTTCTCCCCCCCAAAAAAACCCTGTTATTCAGTAATAGCTGCCGTTTTTGTGAATGACCCACTATGAGGTAGCATCATTTTAGTCTGTTATTATGCCAAAGTAAAATGAAAAGCACCACTATGCTGAACTGTAAGCTTCTTCAAGAAGAGAGGTATTGATTAGGGATTTATAATTTTATCTCCCTATGCCCCCCATCCAGTTCCACTTCTTGTCCAGATGACACAATGGGAACATCTGGGAGCTGGCTTTTGGCCATTCATCTAGCTCAAATTGTGTTGGCAGGCAGTGCTTAAAGGGCAAGATCTAAATTGTACATCCTTGCCTCTGAAAGAGTTTGCTTTTGAATAAACTCATTGGATGCCACAAGAGGTGTGATTACCTCGCCGGTGAAAAAGTACTACTTTATGGAAGCCATCTGTAAAATATCAGGCATATCAGTGGCTAATAGCCTCAATAGCTGACTATTCAAGGCCAAACTATGCCTGAGGCACCAGATCCATTGTTAGTCTCCTGATATTTTGTCTACATCAGGGATGTTAAACATTTTCAGTCCAAAGGCCAAATTCCATTTTGGAGAAACTCTTGGAGCCTGCATTCCGGGGGTGGGGGGGGGAGCCAAAGGCAAAACAGGATGGGCCACAGGCAAAGAGAGAGTGGCCGCATGTTTGATCTTCAAGCTCTTACTGCCAGAAACTAAGCCATAGGAGAGGCATTTCAACCTTTCAGAATGAGCAGGGTGGAACCACTCAAAACAAAAAGCCAGGAAACTGCTAAACCATCAGCAGTTGGAATTGGGCAGGGGATTGGGCCAGGGGAAAGGGATGTAGCTCTCTCCAGAGAACCCCTAAGAGTTGTATTGAGATCCAAAGGTGAGGGGATTTAGCCCACCACGGGTCTGAAGTTCTGCTAAAGCAGGAGTGGGGAATGTGTGGCCCTCCAGATGTTTCTGGACAGCAACCCCCACCAGCCGTGGCCAGGATAGCAAGTGGTAAGGGACAATGAGAGCTGTAGTCCATGAAAAGCCTGTGCTACAAGCTGGAAAACATAAGACAACCTTCCCCAACCTGGTTGCCTCCAGATATGTTGGGCTGCAACTCCCACAATTCCAAGCCAAAGCCATTCAGGGTGGGAATGATGGGATTTGCAGTCCAACACATCTGGAAGCAACCAGGTTGAGGAAGGCTGAGATAAGAAGACAAAGGGCAAAGCCACTTAAGAACAAAATAAGAGGCATGCTGGATCAGACCAAAGGTCAATGTAATCCATCATTCTGTTCCCACAGAGGCCAGCCAGATGCCTTGAGAGAGCCCATGAGGAGGCTGAGGGAGGCAACAGACCTCTCTTGCTCCTCCACAATTGGTATTAACAGGCATGCTGCTTCTGAATGTAGAGGTTCTACCTGGCCCTCATAGCTGATAGTCACCAATAGACCTCTCCTCCATGAATACATCTGATCTTGTTTTAAAGTTCTCTAAAGCTAAGGGTCATCATTGCATATTGTGGCAACAAATCCCAGAAATAAGTTATGAGAGAAGTACTTTCTGAACCTCTTGCCAGTCAATTTGATTGGATCATTGTGAACTTATGTTGTTGTTGTTGTTGTCATCATCATCAACAATTTTTCACCCAGCTTTTTTGTAAAATAGACCCAACCAACGCAGCAAGCAAAACTGCATGGGTGGGATGCAAAACATCAAATATGAAATTAAATATGTGTTTAATGATTATGGAAAAGAGATGGGGGGGGGAATCCTTCCCTCTATCTGCTTTATTATCATGGAAGATAAGATGATCAAAGGCTACTAGACATGATGGCTGGCAGCCATCAGTATCATCAGCAGTATATAACTTGGTGGGAAACCTAAGTGGGAGGTTGCTATTGCACCCGTGTTCTGTTTGATGGTTTCCCACAGGCAGCTGCTTGGCCAGTGTGTGACTAGAATGTTGGATGAGAAGGACTCTTGGTCTGATCCAGCATGGCTCTCCTTATGTTTCTATCAATCACCTCCCCCTGCCCTGCTCTTCTTCCTTCAGGCAGTAGTAAAGCCAAGAATACAACTGGATAATGAGCCGGTCAGTTGTAGTAGCTCAAGTCTTGGATGTCCAAATCCCAGAGTCCCTGAGTATATCCATGTTCTTTAGCAGGAGAAAATGTGCAGAGGAATGTTGCTTTATTCCCGATGACAAGTTGTTGTGATGACAGACACTTCATGCTCTCCTGCACGTATTTAGCTCAGGAAACACATGTTAACTCCAACCCTGCTCTTGATTTACTTGACAATCCTCTCTAAAGATCAGTCTCCCCTTCTCCTTTCACCAGTGCTTTAATGCTGCCCTACCTTAAGGTTATTGCCGTGACTGTTTATTCCCTGGGCCCCCTTCATGCAACGTGGCTATCAATTATTCTGCTGGAGGAACTTTCTCCCTGGTAAAGTTCTCCCTTGACACTTGTAACTGAAGCACAAAAGGTACCTGTCCGACATTGATTCTAACCACATTCTACGTGGTTTGCATTCCAGCCACTGGAACCTGAGTAATATTCTAATGGCATTAATAGCTTCCAGCTCCTTTGGATGCACTGTACTCTGAGAAAGAGACTGCACTGCCTATAACAGGAATGCACAACACTTCATGTGATACTGGTTCAGGGGCTGGGCTAGGGGCAAGATGCATACACATGCAGCCCCCTCCCACTAAGTACAGTTACTCACATGCACCTAAATTAATGTGCAATTACTCACATGCACACACATTCCCCCACCCCACCCCCAATGGAGTACAATGACTGTACTCTGAGAAAGAGAGTGCATTGCCTATAACAGGAACACACAACATTTTCATGTGATACTGGTTCAGGGATTGGTGGCAAGATGCCACACATGCACCCATGCCCCATCGATTCTGATACCTGCTAAACAGGGGTGGAGAAAGAGCAATCTGCATGAGGATCTCTGGCTGAGGAATTGGCGTGTGGTGGGGAAATTGAGGGAGAGAGGAGTTGGCGGTGGTGAGGTCAGGGAACCCTTGGATGACCACAGTAAAGGGCTGCACACACCCACTGGGCTGCAGGTTATGCAACCCTGGCCTAGAAGAGGAGTGCAAAATTTTGTGAACCTGCAAGCAACAGCAGCCGCAAAAGCCACATACATGTATTCAGCCCGCATTAGATGCATATGGTATATTCTTTTCAATTCGTTTTCAATCAGGATTTGACCCAGTGTGCACCTTCTGGACAAACCTCTAATGTGTTTGCAGACACACCCCCTCCCCACCCCCATGGCGTACTTTTAAAAAACAGACACAAATGCACTTTAATCAATGGGAGAAGAATGCATGCATTTCAAAGATGCAACCAATTGATGCGTACATTTGGGAAAATAGGCATACATATGAATTTTCACATGGAAAAAAAGAAGAAAAAGATTGCAATCTGATCCAGAGACAAGACAGAACATGCTTCAATGTGGAATTTGGAGAGCTCTGATTAATTTGAATTTTGCTAGGCTGCACACATAAAAGTTAAAAATATGTGGGGGGAGGCAGATAAGGAAGGAAGCATTTTCAATTGTGGGGACAATAGTACTGATGTTCAGCCAAAAGCCTTAGTGGTAAATGCACAAAGGTCTTCAGTGGCACCTAGGGATTTTGGTGATGGGGCTTGCATGCGCCCTTTCACCCCCACTACCCTTTTGTCCCTCATGTGTGCAGACTGAGCTCTTGCATAGGAACATATTATGTTCTGGTATAAGGTGTGTGTGTGTGTGTGTGTGTGTGTAAGTGGGACAGTCAAAGAGAGTGTTGAACCGCTTTCACCCTGAGGTTCAAATTTCATTTCAGTTAAGCTCTCAGGGGACACATTCCAGTGGTGGGTAGAGTCACAGGCAAAAAGGGGAGTGGCTGAAATACCCAAACCCAGCACCATCTTTTAGATTAAATGTCTTACTGCCAGTAACTAAGCCTTAGGGGAGGTATTTTTAGAATTGGTTCTGGTGAACCTGTGCCAAAGCTGGGAAGCCACCAAACAAAAAGGGGACAGGGAAATTGGGATGGGGGGAATGGGGTGTGGGCTTTCTGAGGGAAAAAAAGGGGGGAAGGGGGAAAGGGGACTGGGACAACAGGGAAAGGAGGAATGAGGTAAAAGGGGGAATGGGAAAAGGGGGGATTGGGGAAAAAAGGGCAATGGGAAAAAGAGGAAAAATGGAATGGGAAAAATGGAATGGGGAAAAATGGAACAGAAAAAGGGGGGAAGGGGAAAAGGAGGAAAGGGAAAAGGGAAATGGGGTGTGACCATCTGAGGAACCCTGGAGGGCCAGATTGGTATTTAACCACCAGACCTGAGGTTCTGCACACGTGGTCTAAGCACTACACCTCCTCTCCCTCAATATTTGCATTACTCCAAACTTCAAGGAGATTTTCACTTCCCTGAACATACCAAGAAAATATCAAACTAGAACTTTGGTACAGCCCTACTCCTGGCAGCCAAACTGCAGTCTGCAGTGCAATGCCTTGCTGGCTATGGCACCTGTGTCTGGAAAACTGAGCTCTGTCAGGGAAAGGGGACATATAGATTGCAGCACCAGCCTGCCTGCCCATCCATCTATGAAGCTCTAGTTTCAGGGCTTGCTCCTCTGTCTTAGCAAACTCTTCCTGGGAGTGTGGAGTGTGAGGACATTGCCAAAGCTTCTTCTTATATCCTTGATGAATTAGAGATGGTGTGTGTGTGTGTGTGTGTGTGTGTGAAGTTTGCTGAACTTTTAGTAGCTCAGCCTGCTGTATTCTGGCTCACTTACCCATGAGCTGGCCTGACTTGATCTGTATCTTGGATTTTCACAGATTTTCAAGGTTGTTTTTTTCTTAAATCACCACATATGCAAATTACTGTGTGATTTGTTTAATTTGTGAAAATTGTGGCTGCAATTTGCATAAATGGCAATTTAAGAGAACAAAAGCTGTGAAAGTTCCTGGATTTGGGGGGAAAGCCCGTGGTTCGGCTCACAAATGCAACCCAAGCCAGGGGCTCCGGGGAAATCTGGTGAGCCCCCAAAGGGCCAGATTTCCCCACAATGGCTATCCCTATGATTGATACTAACCTATGCAAAATTTATGCAAATATGAGTCCTGTTTTTGGTGATGTGCCGTCAGCAATAAGGTGAGAAATAAATAAGGATGTGCAAATCAGCAAAACACGAGCTTGAATTCCACTTCACAGCTCAGCCTTAAAGCTTCTTCCAACTCATGTCCATATCAGATTGTGAGCTTCGGTTTTTCTTGTAACTGTATGCTTCTTCTTCCTTGATTCAAGTGTGTTTGCGCACATCTTTCAAAAGTATGTATTTTTTCATGCACATTTTTAAAATGCACACAATATTTGATCACTTTTTTTCTTTGTTCCATGAATCACATCACATCACAAGCTCCGAAATGTATGGACTTTAACCATAGATTTTATTCAAGTCCATGTATGTACTTAAGTCCCAAGTTTTTTTTAAAAAAAAGTTGTAATGTGAGAGTAATTATTACACCCACATATATATAGATACACACACACACACACACACACACACACACTGTTTTCCCTCCATGAAAGGAACCCAAGGTGGCTTACATAGTTCTCCTCCTCTCCAGTTTATCTTCAAAACAACTCTGTGACGTAGGTTAGGATGAGCGCCAGTGACTGACCCAAAGTTACCCAATGAGCTTCATGGCAGAATGGGGATTAGAACCCGGATCTCCTGAATCCCAGTCCAATACTTTAACTACTAAACTGCATTGTCCCATCACCTGCTGCTCTCTGGATGACGTGGGGGGGGTAAGTGAGGGCTCTGGATCTCAACTCTGAGATTCCACTCTAGCTGCATCACTGATGGTCCTTCCCATAATTCAGAAATATGCAAATGTGCAGGATCACATGAAGATCTGCTTCCTGGATCTGGTGATTTGCTGGTAGCCTTTAACCAGAACCCATGATTGCTTGAGAAGAACAAAAATTCCCAGCAATGTCACTGCCACCCATTTCCTTTAATTCCTCCATGCTATCTCTGTTCTCCCCCAACCCTGTATTTTCTCCTTACTCCATTCCTTTTCTCTGCCACGCCAATCTTTGCTTTGTCGTTGGGCCCAGATTTTGGTGAACAAACAATCTGCAGGAGTTCAGCATATGTAGCCCAGGGCTGCTGCCTGGCTATGATCTATATTAGAGATGGTGCGAATGCCTGACTGGGTCCGTGAGTCCATCAGGCTCTCCCCCGTCCATTCCCCTGGACTGCACCCACCAAGACTCTGGCCTTGCTCACCCCACTCATGCCCTCCATGACATTCCCCACACATACCTGGACCCATCCACAAGCACCCGCCATTTCACAAAGCTTATTTTTATGGGGCAAAGGAGGTCATTAAAAACGTGCATATTTAAAGATGTGCAAATGTGGGCTGGGAAAGGCTAATCTATGCAATATTAGAGGCATAAATGGCCCATTTACGGCTCTAATATTGCGTAGATCAAGCTTTCCCAGGGCAAATTTGCCATATTTAAATATGCACATTTTTAATGACCACCTATTTTTCCGTAAACAATAAGCTCAGCAAAATTGCAGGTGCTCACAGACAGGATCCAGGGTGAGTGTGAGTGGCTTGGTGATCTCGTGGGCTCTCAAGCACAGGTCTGGGGGGGGGGCTTGAGTGGGGGCAGTGCTTCAGCAGGCTTCTGCCAATACTGGATGGGGGTGGGTTTGTCTATCCCTAATCTAAACATTTTGTACACAGAGGTATTTAGTATGAGTTTTAGCGTTGATTAACGTAGTCTCCAGGAATAGTCTCACATGAGTAATTTTAAAACCTCTCATCACATCACATATTTGCCTCAAGCTCTCTTTCTTTGGTCATTGTTTTTCATTCTTCACAAATTTGGGTGGGAAAAGACTAAGGCTACCCCCTTATTTAGCAACAAGAACACATGAACCACATAGATTCCATTTAACAAATGCATGATTTCTCTCTCAAATCACCCCCCCCCCACATACACACACACAGAATATTTGATCAGTTAGAGCTTTCAGAAATCCACTTTTCTTCCATCATAGCTAACAAGTCTGTGATTTACCATGTCATTAACAAAAATCATTCTCTTTTTAGACAGCAATAGAGTGGTGGATTAATAAAGTTTACTGCTCTGTCTTAAAAAATCTATATAAGATAAGTTCTCAGCAGGAGGGGCGGTTTTTTGATTTAGCTGTATCTCAATTCATTTCACAGAAGCTGCACTATCAAAGTTAGATTTTTGTTGCTGTTGTTCCCCAAAGAGGAAAACTTTGCAACAAGCTTTCACGACTCTCAAAATATGTGCTTACCATGGCTGTTTAAACCAGCCCTGGTGCAGCTAGCTATTTAACATTTCTTCTTGCACAGTAAAAATGTCAGACACAGCTCCAGCCAAGTTGTGGGGGGGAGGGTAAGGTGAAGGCTGGTGAGGGCAGAGGCAATTTATCATGGAGCAATAACACAATCGCCTTATTGCTCAGAACAGTGAAGAAGCCCAACCTGAATGCCTCGGCAGGGGTCTGGCACTACCTCATGATCTGATCTGGTTGATTGCCATGAAGATGTTTTCTTCCTGGTAGGGTGGCCACTTATGCATAGCCAAAAAAGAGGAACAGCACTACCCCAGCAATCAAACGAAAGAGGGAACCAATTTATATATCATTCGCATATGCAAATGTATATGTATAAGTGCACATTTAGAAATAATAAGTATAACCTAAATAGAAATATAACGTATCTTACCATAGTGGAGAAGACCGACCAAGGTGACCTGTGCACCTGCTGCTGAATATGCTGTCCAGATGCTAACTGTTGATGGGCAACTTCAAGGCTGTTGCTTTTCTTCCTTGCATTTCTTTGACTTTAAACCAGACTTGGACTGGGCTGCCCATCAAACAGAAGACGCCTTCAGATAAAGGATTGTCCTCAGCCAGCTCTCCAAAAATAGAGGACTGTTCTCTGTAAAGCAGGATACCTGGCCACCCAATGTCCAGGTCTGGCTAGTTCTCTGTAGTTGCATCCTTTAGCAAAAACGTGGTGATGGCACATAGGCTGGATGACACCTTTCAGACTGAGGACCTTCCGTGGCCTCACACCCACCATTACTTTGACAAGAAAAGACTAGGAACTCATTTGTGTGTTTCAGTGGTGGTGAGTAAGCTGCCATCTTGTGGATCAGATTCATTGTCAGAGTCAGTTACTGTTATTAGTGCCATTGATCTTCAACAAAACTATGGACTGGGATCTTAGTCATCAGGACATGCTCTGAAGGCACATTATGCAAAATAACCATGGTGAAGCTAAGTAGATCTTGAATCTAGCCAGTGCTTGGATGGGAGGCCACAATACTATGCATGCCTCCTTGAGTTCTGTCATGGGAGAAAAGGTGAATAAAGAAATAAACACATATCTGGATGTGCTATGCATGCTCCTGGAAATTTCCCTAATCTTATGACATTCTTCTTACTTTCCCTTGACATTTCCGCCAATGTTTCAGTGGAAGCAGGTCCCTCTGAATTCACCTTCAAGTTTGCTATAAGAGAAATCAGAAGTTAATTCAAACAACTGGCCAGTAAATGTATGCCTGGGTGTGGAGTGTGACAAATGGACTGCAAGCCCAAGAACACTTTCTAGGAAGTCAATCCCACTGCATTCAGTAGGGCTTCCAATGGGTGTTTAGGAGTATCAATAGCCACTCAGAAATGTTAAAGGGAACTAAAATGAACATAAGGGGGTGGGGGACACAACACAATATGTTCACTGGAATATTTGTAGATAGTCTCATGCATAGAACAGAGGCAGAGTTTCTGGTTGCACAGAGGTCCTTCCTGACATAGAACTGTATGCATGGGGTTCTCTGTACAGAAGTTTTAGTGGACACATTTACACCAAAGATGCTGCTGCTACTGTATGGAAGGATGCTCTTCCTCCTACAAGTGTTCACTTTATCCTTATTGAACACCCGTAAGGGGCTAGATCAGCCTTTCCCAACCTGGTGTCCTCTGGATGTTTTGGACAATATCTCCCAGGATTCCTGACCATTGGCCATGCTGGCTGGGGAAGATGAGAGTTGCAGTCCAAAATGTACGGATGCCAGCAGCTCAGCTAGATGGCTAGTTGCACTGCAAAGTTAGCAAGAGAAAACTCTGTCAGTCCTCACTCCTCTTCGACCATAGCCACAAGAAGCAATAGAAACTCATGTTTGAGTTGCTTTGGGCTACCAAACAGCCTTGCTGCCATTCATTTTAAACTTGTTCTTCCTTTCAAGCGGAGTTCCTGTTGTGTTCATAATAATAGACTGTTGCTTTCCTGATTTAATATTATTCAGACCCTTGGTCTAAGTGGGGGTCTTTGCAGCTTCTTTGATTGTAATAATGCGAAGCTCTGCTTAAGCCCAGCTGTTCCAGTGTTGCCTTGCAACCTAAATTGTGTTCAGCAAGCGTGGCCTATGACTATGGGGAGAGAGAAAAAGCGCAGTCTTTCCTGAACCCAAGACACATGTTTTTGATGATAAGCCATGTTCATACTTTTGTTTCTGAATCCAACAATGTATTTTGAAGGGGGGGGAGAGAAGAAAAGGAAAGGAGAAAAGGTTTTACAGCAACTGAAAACTCTAAGACCTTTATCCAAGGGAATGACTGCAGTGAGAACATGAAATGGGAAGAGGGGGACTTTTACAGCCCGAAGTAGGAAGGCAGGGCTGTATGAACAAGACACTATTGTTTCAATTAATTGTACTCTACAGCTGACTTATTTGACTTTGGTATATGCAAAGGACATGCAAATCTGCTAGCTGCAGCTGCTCAAAATTCTACTACTCCTTAAACAACTCTACCCATTCTCTCTGGATATCCTCCGAGAACACCTACATCATTCCCCTCAGTGTCTCTCTTCCTTGAAATCCCATCTCAAAAACCCCACCTTCTTATGAAGCATTTTGGCTAAACACCCTTGCTTTCACAGGTATCTCATATCTTTCCAGTGCCCCAACTTTCCAGGGACAATTCTATTTTCTCGTTCCCTGGGAGAACTTAGGCCAGTCACTAACCAGCCTAACCTACCTCCCTGGGTTGTTGTGAAGGTGAAATGTGTGGGTGGAGGGAAAACTATATGGGTTGCCTTGAGCACATCAGAGGAAAGACATTACATAAATGGAATGAATAAAATTAAATAACCCTATTCAGTCTGGTGACCAGAGGACATGGTTCATATGTCTTTTGACAGGTAGGTTGAAGAAGGCATTATTGGCAGGTACATCTTCTCACCCCCTTCATGGATCACTGCCTTGTTGTGGCGAAGGGGCTTGCGTACCTCAGTGAAGCCATAAGCTATGCCGTGCAGGGCCACCCAAGACGGACAGGAAATGGCAGAGAGTTCTGACAAAATGTGGTCCACTGGAGAAGGAAATGGCAACCCACTCCAGTATTCTTGCCAAGAAAACCCCATGGAACGTATCACAAGGCTAAAAGATATGACGCCGGAAGATGAGCCCCTCAGGTCGGAAGGTGTCCAATATACTACTGGGGAAGAGCAGAGGGTATTTCCAAGTAGCGCCAGAAAGAGTGAAGCGGCTGGGCCAAACCCGAAAGGACACTCAGCTGTGGATGTGTCTGGTGGTGAAAAGAAAATCCGATGCTGTAAAGAACAATATTGTTTAGGAACCTGGAATGTCAGATCAATGAATCAAGGTAAGCTGGAGGTGGTCAAACATGAGATGGCAAGATTGAACATTGACATCTTGGGAATCAGCGAACTAAAATGGACAGGCATGGGCGAATTTAATTCAGGTGACCATCATATCTACTATTGTGGGCTAGAATCCCTTAGAAGAAATGGAGTAGCACTCATAGTCAACAAAAGGGTGGGAAAAGCAGTACTGGGGTACAATCTTAAAAATGATAGAATGATCTCAGTACGAATCCAAGGCAAACCATTCAACATCACAGTAATTCTAGTCTATGCCCCAACCACTGAGGCCGAAGAAGCTGAGGTTGATCGGTTCTATGAAGACCTACAACACCTTCTAGAACTAACACCAAAAAAAGATGTCCTCTTTATCATAGGGGATTGGAATGCTAAAGTAGGAAGTCAAGAAATCACCGGGATAACAGGCAGGCATGGCCTTGGTGTACAAAATGAAGCAGGACAAAAGCTAATAGAGTTTTGCCAAGAGAACATGCTGATCATAGCAAACACTCTTTTCCAACAGCACAAGAGGCGACTCTACACATGGACGTCACCAGATGGTCAATATCGAAATCAGATTGATTATGTCCTTTGCAGCCAAAGATGGAGAAGCTCCATACAGTCAGTCAAAACAAGACCTGGAGCTGACTGTGGCTCAGATCATGAGCTGCTTCTTGCAAAATTTCGGCTTAAATTGAAGAACGTCGGGAAAACCACTAAACCGTTCAGGTATGACCTAAATCATATCCCTGATGAATATACAGTGGAGGTGAGGAATAGATTTCAGGGATTAGACCTGATAGACAGAGTGCCTGAGGAACTATGGACGGAGGTCTGTAACATTGTTCAGGAGGCAGCAACTCAATCCATCCCAAAGAAAAAGAAATGCAAGAAAGCCAAGTGGCTGTCTGATGAGGCTTTACAAGTAGCTCACGAAAGAAGGGAAGCGAAAAGCAAGGGAGAAAGGGGAAGATATACCCAACTGAATGCAGAGTTCCAGAGAATAGCAAGGAGAGACAAGAAGGCCTTCTTAAATGAACAATGCAAAGAAATTGAGGAAAACAACAGAATGGGAAAGACTAGAGATCTCTTCAAGAAAACTGGAGATCTCAAGGGAACGTTTTGTGCAAAGACGGGCATGATAAAGGACAAAGAAGGCAGGGACCTAACAGAAGCAGATGAGATTAACAAGAGGGGGAAAGAATACACAGAAGAACTATACAGGAAAGATCTGAATGTCCCTGATAGCCATGATAGTGCGGTCACTGAACTTGAGCCGGACATCCTCGAGAGTGAAGTCAAGTGGGCCTTAGGAAGCATTAGTAACAACAAAGCTAGCGGAGATGACAGTATTCCAGCTGAGCTATTTAAAATCCTAAAAGATGATGCTGTTAAAGTGCTGCATTCAATATGCCAACAAATCTGGAACACTCAACAGTGGCCACAAGACTGGAAAAGGTCAGTTTACATTCCAATTCCAAAGAAAGGCAACGCCAAAGAGTGTTCAAACTACCGCACAATTGCGCTCATTTCACATGCCAGCAAGGTGATGCTCAAAATCCTACAAGCTAGGCTTCAGCAGTATGCAAACCGAGAACTACCAGAAGTACAAGCTGGGTTTAGAAGAGGCAGAGGAACTAGAGATCAAATCGCCAACATTCGCTGCATCATGGAGAAAGCAAGAGAATTCCAGAAAAACGTCTATTTCTGCTTCATTGACTACGCTAAAGCCTTTGATTGTGTGGTTCACAACAAACTGTGGCAAATTCTTAAAGTGATGGGAGTACCAGACCACCTTACCTGTCTCCTGAGAAACCTGTACGAGGGTCAAGAAGCAACAGTAAGAACCAGAGATGGAACAACCGATTGGTTCAAAATTGGGAAAGGAGTACGACAAGGCTGCATATTGTCACCCTGCTTATTTAACTTATATGCAGAGTACATCATGAGAAATGCCGGGTTGGATGAATCAGAGATCGGAATTAAGATTGCCGGGAGAATTATCAACAACCTCCGATATGCAGACGATACCACCCTAATGGCAGAAAGTGAAGAGGATCTCAAGAGCCTCTTGTTGAGGGTGAAAGAGGAGAGTGCAAAAGCTGGTTTGAAACTCAACATTAAAAAAACGAAGATCATGTCATCTGGCCCTATCACTTCCTGGCAAATAGAAGGGGAAGAAATGGAAGCAGTGACAGATTTTACTTTCTTGGGCTCCAAGATCACCGCAGACGGTGACTGTAGCCATGAAATTAAAAGACGCTTGCTCCTTGGGAGGAAAGCTATGGCAAACCTAGACAGCATAGTAAGAAGCAGAGACATCACCTTGCCGACAAAGGTCCGTCTAATCAAAGCTATGGCTTTCTCAGTAGTAATGCATGGCTGTGAGAGCTGGACTATAAGGAAGGCTGAGCGCAGAAGAATTGATGCTTTTGAACTGTGGTGCTGGAGAAGACTCTTACGAGTCCCCTGGACTGCAAGGAGGTCAGATCAGTCAATCCTAAAGGAAATCAACCCTGAGTGCTCATTGGAAGGACAGATACTGAAGCTGAAGCTCAAGTATTTTGGCCACCTAATGTGAAGAGAAAAGTCACTGGAAAAGGCCCTGATGCTGGGAAAGATGGAAGGCAAAAGGAGAAGGGGACGGCAGAGGATGAGATGGCTAGATAGCATCACTGATGCAACGAATATGAACTTGAGCACGCTCCGGGAGAGAACGCAGGACAGGAAGGCCTGGCGTGCTATGGTCCATGGGGTCACGAAGAGTCGGACACGACTGAACGACTGAACAACGAACAACAACATCTTCTCACAGCAGAGTAGGGATGTCAGAGAATTCCGCCATGGATCTCGGTGAGGCCGAATGCCAGTGCATTCGGCCCCCCGAAATCTGTGGTGGAACGAAGCCCCCCACCCCCCTACCCTGCGAAAGGTGCGCGAAATGGGACACATACCTGCTGCCATTCACGCTGACTTGCAAATGGTGGCCGCGGCTGCGGCTGCCATTTGCTTCATCACTATAGCCGTGATAGGACGCCATCACTTCATCACTATAGCCGTGATAGGACGCCATTTGTGTCCCTGTGGAGGCTGCGATAGGCTGCGTAAGTATCTAGGGATGTCAGAGAATTTCTCCATGAATCTCAGGAGAGATTTCTCACCCAAAATTGGCGGAGAAACAGTCTGCCCCCCTGCCCCCCCGGGATGGGACTTACCTTGTGCGAATGTCCCTGGTGGCAGCGGCAGCTACATAAGTTTCTGCTGAGGAAATGTTGAATGGACTGGGGGGACAATACACTAAATGTTACGTACTGAGGTAAATTGTGTAAATACTTACATAATTACTTCCGTACTTTTCCATAGGACAGGGGGAAAAAATCCCATCTGTTCGTGGGCAGATGACGGAATGAAAGGTGCCTGACAATCCATGAAACACAGACAGAGTGGATTTTACACTGTCCATACATCCCTAAGTGCAACAGCACTATCCTGCCCATGTTCCCCAGCAACTGGGGTACATAGGCATACTGCCTCTGATAGTGCAGGTAGTATAGAGCCATCAAGACTAGTAGCCCCTGATAGTTCTATCCTCCAGGAATTTGTTCAATCTCCTTTTCAAGCCATCCAGATTGGTGGCCATCGTTACATGTTGTGTAACGAATTCCGTAGTTTAACTATGCGCTGTGTGAAGAAGATAAAACTTTCTTGTATCTATCCTGAATCTCCCACCAATTCCTGCCAGCTATGTATATATGTATGTATGTATGTATTTAAAACATTTATATCTCATCCTATCTCATTACAATCTCAGGGTGTCGTACAGATAAGATCAATGTAGACAGTATAAACAATAAATAATTTAAACATTTTAAACTTCCTTTTATCTGTTCTGAATCTCCCACCAATCAGCTTCATGGGATTTTTTTGTCCCTACTTCATTTGACCGCCTTGATGCTCTGTATCACCTTGGGGTGGGGCAGGGCAGGGCAGGGGGAGGGGGACACACAGGTGGAATGATAGCATCAGGGCAAATATTCCCATCTGTATCTCATCTTACTTGATTACAGCTCACCAGCAGCTCTGCCTAAGAAGGTAGCAGTTGCTTCAGCTCTGTGTATTATTTTGGCTCTGTACACAGCTCTCCTTGGCCCGCTTATTCGGACTGTTTTTTTTTCCTACTACTTCTTTGCTCTGCATTCAAATGACTAGTTTCACCTCCCAGGTCAGAGCTTTAATCAATTGGACGGAACCTCCGCTTTTCTTAGACTGCATGCCCTGCCTGTTCAGGATCCCACAGTGTCTTAATAATTCCATGTTGTTGGAGCTTTGGTTCTTCAAGGAATACAGGATTCACCCCAGTGTCTTAACAATTGGCCATTTTATAGCTTTTCCTCAGACGTCAGTAGCAATTTGCAACATACAGTCTTCCTGGCACTGGAGAATGTCCTAGATGTACACTTTTACTGCTTTTAATTGTTCATAGTGCAGCAAAAGGGAAAAGACAAATAAAAGGAAAGGAAGAGCTGTTAACTCTGTAGCTTTACATTCAAAAGCTCAAAGATTCAACCCCCTTTCTGCCTAAAAGGACTGGAAAGACCGACACCTTGGATGCCACCTATACCAGCCTTGGTATAGTTCTACAGAAGTTCAGAAGAGAGAGGTAAATAATTTCTGGAAATATCTATATCTATATCTATATCAAACACTGAATAGCAGAGTTAAGCTATACCCTTACTTTGCCTATTTAACATGCAAAGGATCTATAAAACAATAGCCCATGGTGGTCTTCCCCAACCTGGTGCCCTCCAGACATTTTAGACTACAATTCCCAGCATTCCTGACTGTTGGCCATACTGACTGAAGCTAATGAGAGTTGAAGATCAAAACATCTGGAGGGTACCAGGCTGGAGAATGCCAGTGTAGAAAACTCTGGTCTTGATGTGCTGGTGGTCTGAGTTTATATATTTTTTATTGGGGAGCCTCTACAGTTTTCTAGCAGTGCTTCAAATGTAGACCACTCCAGCTTCTTCCTCTAAAAGAAACTTATGTGGCAGGGCTTTGGGGGCGGCATGGCGGAAATAGCCATTGATACCTTAGAGCCACCACCAGTCAAACTGCACAACACATGAACATAGGAAACTGCCTTATATGGAGTGAAACCACTGGTCCATCAAATTCAGTATTGTCAGCATGGACTGGCAGCGGCTCTCCAGTGTTTCAGACAGGACTTTTCCTGGCCTACCTGGAGATGCTGGGGATCAAATTTCAAATCTTCTGTGTGCCAAGCAGGTGCACTACCACTGAGCTGCAGACCCTGCCTTGAGGTATCGAGAACTATTCCTGGCACACAGTGGTCCTGATCTGAATTGGGGCCACATACACTTACTCTAGGGTTTCTTGTTTTTGTTTTTAAAGTAGGGATGGCGGAGAATTTCTCCCCGAAACTTTGGGGGGCCGAGCGCCAACGTGTTCAGCCCCCCAAACAAGTTTCGGGGAGAAATCCTCCGAACCCCCCCGCCCCCCACACACCCCCCCCCAGGACGGGACTTACCTTCACCGAATGTCCCTCCCGATGGCTGGTCCAGCTGGCGGTTCGGCGGGTGTTCGAGCGAGGCGGGAGCGGCAGCCGGTCTTTCGACCGGCCGCCGCCGCCGCCATTGCAATGAAAGAAAAAAAAAACACGCCCCCTGATAGGCTACGTGATGATTCACATAGCCTATCATGGCTAGATTTGCAAAGTCAGCCATGATAGGCTACGTCAATCGTCACGTAGCCTATCACGGGTGACTTTAAAAAAAAAAAGTGTGTATGGATAATGGCGGCCCCCATAGGGAGCCGCCATTCCCGTTCCTTATTTGGTCGCTGTAGTCTACATAAACATTTACATAGACTACAGCGACTAAATAAGGAACGCGAATGGCGGCTCCCTATGGGGGCCGCCATTCGCGTACGCACTTTTTTTTTTTTTAAGTCACCCGTGATAGGCTACGTGACGATTGACGTAGCCTATCACGGCTGACTTTGCAGATCTAGCCGTGATAGGCTATGTGAATCGTCACGTAGCCTATCAGGGGGCGGTTTTTTTTTTTTTTTAACTTTCGCGTTCACGGCCGGGCGAGGCGGGAAGCCTCCTCCCCGGCCTGAATTTTGGCCGGGGCGAGGCGGGAAGCCTCCCCCCTGGCCTGAATTTCGGCCGGGGCGAGGCGGGAAGCCTCCCCCCCCGGCCTGAACTTCACGGGGGGACCAGCGAAGTGCCTCCCCCCCACCGTGAACGTCCTTCGAGGACAGGTAAGTGACTTTCGTCCACCCCTATTTTAAAGCACATAAAACCCTCAGCTGTGCAACCACTGAAAGATGTAGAGCATCTCTACATCAGCCTAAAATCCCACATTTAAAATGAAGCTTTCTGCTTCCATTTTAAATGAAGGATCATGTGCTTCCTCCCCCCCTTCCCTCCTCCTTTTCCCCCTTATCTGAGTCTTCCATATGTTTCATTATACAGCTGCTTGATGGCGCTATGGTCTAGCTCCTCTTATTGTGGGTTTTCCTTTTTCACAAGGGAACTGAAGCAGAACTCAAGCGTGGTAATTTGGTAGCTCATTATCCCCAATCTTAAAAAAAATGGAATAAAGGTCATGTAGTGCAGGAGACGCGACATCCTGGAGGTTGATGACATCATCTAAAGGGCCTGCAAACTTCCATGAGTAATCAATCTCAATAGCAGGATAAAAGCTCCATGTGAAGAAGCCTGTAGTTTGACCCTCGGTATGTGGTTTAAAGGAAAGGGAAATACATTGTGAATATAAAGTTGACAACTTGGTTCTGATTTTGCATAAAGTTGACGTTAGTCAGTGCCTGAACTGCAGATGTGCTGGTCCTAGGGTTGTTGTTGTTGCTGCAGTTTTTGTCCCCACCCCACCCCCACCCCCACCGACATTTGCTGTTATAGCTGTAGGATGCAATGCCATGGGAGGCATAAATTAAATTGGGGTGGAGTTGAGGTGGTAGAGCCTGTGGATTTTATTAACCTTTCCCTCCATAATTTGCACACTTATTTCAGTATTCATTGCTTATGGTTCCTTTTTCAAACTGAAGTCTTTTTTATACTTTAGGTTAGGAATTGTAATATCAATTTTTTTAGAAGTACAGTTAAATATTCAAAAGAGTTTATTGTATCTTAGCAATTTGGCATTATACACAGTTACGGGGGTGGGGGGCTACTATACAATTTAAAACTCTACTAATAGACCCTGAAAAATTGAATAATCCTTACAGCCTTGAAGCTTTGTACGCATCTGTAAAACACTGACAACAAATTCAGATGTTCTGAAGGATACATCTTTAATGCGCTTACGCCACGCATTAAAAACGTGGTTGTTCAGGCAGGCATTTGGGGTGGGTTAGGATATTTTTTTAGAAATATGATGTTTTAATGTAGAATTTTATTGTTTTAAAACTGTTTGCATTGCTGTACATTGCCCAGAGTGGCCGGGTGACCAGCCAGATGGGTGATTAAGAAATTTAATAAATAAATTATACATACATACAAATGTATAATTATACAAATATGCTTACATATTTGTCAGCATTAGACAATAGAAAGCAAACCTTTGCAAGAGATGACCTTCCCTTCAATGATTGTTGGCTCTAAGAGCATTCTAGATAGAGCATTCTAGAAGTATATGTATAATATCTTCAACTGATATAGAATTGCAACCACATACTCTGTCCTTCTTTGGAACCCCTTTATGCCGATTCACCCAATCTGCCAAATGAAGAACATTTAATCTTGCCTGAGTGAAGCCTGCCCTCATGTTAACATTTGGCAGCTCTACCAAGTATTTTGGTACAATTAAAAGTTGCTTCCCTCTTTAAAAAGAAGCAAGCACTGACAGAACAAATGTGTGCTTAATATAATCTAACCAACACACTGCCTCACATGACCAAGCACCAATCATTTGCAAACAGAAGCTTTTATTAAGGAGGAAAAAGGAGGCTCTTGAAAAAATTTAAATTGTTTCACACTCTGCAAGCACAGATTGCCCCTCCTTGCAAGTTGTTTCTGTGCAGAGGCAGATGGAGGGACAAAAATGAAAGAAGTGCTTCAGTAACTTTAAATTGCTCTGCGATTTAAAAAAATCAATTAAAAAAGGTCTTGAAATTACTAGATGCTGATGCATTCCTTGTACATTTCTATTTTCTCTCTCTTTCCCCCCCTTTTTTTGTAAGTGAAGGTGAGTAGATTTTCTGTGCAATATAGGGCCGGTTTGCATGTCACAATAAGCCTTTCTGAAAATAAGCTATGGTGGTGGGTTGGTTGATTGCTTGCTGTTCCACATTACTCCTGTCAGACAATCAGGAACTCTGCAGTTAGCCATGGTTTGTTTCCCCCTTAGTCCTTCTGTCACCTCCCAGCCCAAATCACACGGGCCTTTATGGCACAACCTCAGAAGCCTTTTCTATTACTCTGATAATGAGTCTACAAGAACTCAGTAGTGGTGTGCAGGTTTCATTGTAGTTTCTCCTACATTTAGGGAGATTTGAACAAATGTAACTTTAAAACAACAACAACAACAACAACAACTTTCAGGGAGATTTTGCTCAAATCTCTCTGAAAGGTTTTTTTTTTTTTTTAAATAAACATTCATGCAAATCTCCCTGAAGGTGAAAAAGAATTACATTAATTTTGATCAAATCTCCCTGAAAGGGGCGGGGGGAAATATTGCTGTCTAGGGAGGTGGCGAAATGGAGGGGCAAATTGACTAGGGTCATTTCAAGATGTAATAGAGAGGAAATGTTGTTAGTGAGGTCACAAGAAGCGACTGGGGGGGGGGTTGCTGCTCTTGCCAGGTGACTCTGTAGTCCTTTCTGAAAAGCCACATGCACACCATCATGCCAGGATCATACGCCACCATCAGCCACTCTGAAAACAAGTGACTCTGAACAACCCAGCAACGGGCTATGGGTTCTCAGGGTGGCTTGTGCTTGGTTAACAACCTGCACTGAGGAAATCATGCCAGGTTCATATGTCAAGAAAAGCCACCCTGAAACAAAGAAAGCCGACAACCCATTGTGGGTTGTTGTGTCATGCAAACGAGGTCCTCATTTGCAAAGTGTCAAATCCACCCATTTACTGGCCATGAAAATGTTAATTTAATTTTTGTGAACTGCCCAGAGAGCTTCGACTATTGGGCGGTATAGAAAATAAATAAATAAATAAATAAATTTGCTTACATTAAAGGTAATGACTGTGCTTCTGTCATGCTGTATGAGTACATACAATGCCACCAGTGGACTTCCAGCCCCTTGCCCCAAGTAAATTGCAAAACTGGGGTAAGCTTTTTCCTCCCTTCACAAGTAAACTCCCTTCACAAATCAACCCTTAGTTGGTGAGATAGCCGTAACTGGGGTGTATCTCATTCTCATCTGGGAAGCCTTGTGAGCAATTGGAGGTGAACCTGGGCTCCCTAGATCCAGGGTAAGAAAACAAGGAATCCTATGGTCTCTAGACAGCATCTGAGGGGTGATAAGATACAGTAGAGCCTCAGGTTAACTGCTTAGGGATTTTTTTTTTTTTTTTTTACTATATTTAGTGGTATATATGTATTGTAAATAAATGGATGTCCTGTATGGCCAGAGGCACAACTCTGACTGCAGAGGAGTACATCTAATCATTCATTCATTCATTCATTTATTTGCTTGATTAGCCGCCCATCTGGCCGGCTACCCGGCCACTCTAGGTGGTGTACAATACAAATAAAAACATGAAATGCAACAAATTTACATCAACTGAACAAAACATCGCTCTAAAAAACCCTAATCCACCCCAAATGCCTGCCTGAACAGCCAGGTTTTCAAAGCCTGGCAGAAGCTCATCAAAGAGGGGGGCATGGTAGAGGTCACTAGAGAGGGGGAATTCCACAGAGTGGGGGCACAGATCAGGGATCTTCTTCTCCACTCCCAACTTCTGAGGAAAACTCTGTGGCACCTTCCTCTTCTGAGGTCAGATCAGATGGAACAGCAGGGATTCCTCCAGGGAGCAGGGCTTGGGGCCAAGCTGCACCACTTGGAGGAACCCAAGGAGGCTCCATGGGCCTGAGGGAGAATCTCCACGGGCTGCCTTCAGCCTGGAGGTTCCAGATCTATACTTTATGTGAATATATTATGGGAATTACAATAACATATTGCAACACTTTCTTTCCTCTTGGTACTTTCAATTGTTGATTGGGAGGGGGATGCAATTCATATTTGTATCGCTGTACACCACCCTGAGCTATACACAGGTGTAAGAAATATCACAGAACAGTCATCCTTGCCTTGTTGAGATTCACTTGGCAAGTGGAATAAAGAGCTGGGAAAAAAGCCTAGGCTGTTGGTTTGCCACAACTGTGTATTTTAGGTGACACTTTTAGGTTGTGATAAGCACATTTGTGGAGGAAAAAAATAACATCTTTGTCCCTAGCCCCATATATATATATATATATATATATATATATATATATATATATGTAATTTTAGTGAATTGTATACCAAGGGTCTACGGACCATAAAAAACAATCCTGCTCATAACTTTGGGAGCTTTTCAGCAAAGGAAAAACAAAACAAATCAAAACAAAGCCTCTCCTGGAAGACAGACTATACAGACACACACACACACACACACACACACACACACACTGGAAGACAGACTATATATATATATATATATATATATATATATATATATTCCTTGGAGGGTTTTCAAATCAAAAGTTGCACTGGCATCTGTTGATGATCATTAAGAGTTCCTTTGCACTTCACATGGAAATCATGTCTCCTGGGGATACACTATTATTTCCTCACAGCAAACATATACAGTACATATGCTCAACACACATCCTTAAAACACAGTGTGTATGTTATACTAGGGCCATTTGCATGACACAACAGTTCACCATGGGTTACTTAACCCATGGCAAGGCTGTGGTGCATGCGGGGCACATGCAGCTGCCATTTTGAATATACAACCCTGACCGATGGGGGGAGGGTCATTTCACGCAAACCTGGCAAGCATGGGTTATGAGAGGGTTAAACAACCCTCACATAAACTCTGGTTTGTTTTACAGTTATGGACAGGTTGTTTAGCCTGCTCATGACCCACACTCACCAGGTTAGCACGACATGGTAACCCCCGAGCAGGGATTTCATATGCAACTTGGTGCCCATGAGCACCATGGCTCACTGCAGATTAAATAACCCACAACAAGCCACAGTGTGTTGTCCAAACACAGTCTTTGTGTCCCATGGAGCCCCCTCCAATGGAAGAGGGCTGGTTCCAAGTTTAGGGCCATAGGCACAGTCCTCTGCAGTGGGGCTCCATGGCTGCTGTTGGGCTTACTTGGCAGGGCTGATGGGCAGCAGGTGGCTGGGAACTGCCATTTAAATTTCCCACAAGGCTCCAGGGTGACTCTGTGTTGGGGGAATTGTGGGAAGTTACAATGGCCATTAAACTCAGTCCCCTGGTGTTGCTCAGATCGCATGCACGCACGCATGCACATGCACATATGCTGGCAGCTGCCTGAGAGTGTCAGCTAGGGATGTTGTGGAAGTCCAAGAGGGGGGTGGAGTGTGATGAACTCCCCCCCCCAGCCTCCCAGACCCAGCTCATGGAGCCACCATGCATTTTCTGGGCCATTCGCCAAGCGCCACACAGTCTGTGAGTGCTTGGCAGCCGCCCATCATATTAGCAAGCTGCCATTTTGTGTAAAAATTTGGCTTGGGTTTTTCTGTAAAAGTAATGTTGCATAAATGGTGGCCATAAAGGGGCCATTTACACAATATTATGGGTGAAAATGGTCCATTTGTATGCAAAATGGCAGCTTGATAAGTGGATGGGTGGCCACTGGGTGCTCACCGTGAGCTCACCAGGCTGTCCAGGAGTTTGCACAGTGCAGCAAGCAGGGGTGGGTGGTGGCAGTGGTTTGGCAACCACCTGGCAGTGATGGCCAGAGATGAGTCCATCCATCCCTAGTGCCAGCTGTTGACTACCAGTCCTGCTATCTCTGCCCCAGGAGGTTTGTTTAGCCCTGATTCTGGTGTCATTCAGATGCCAGATAAATATGCTACAGTTCCACCATGCTTTTGGCAAGGATAGTTCGAGGGATGGCAGAGAATTCCGCCATGGATCACGGTGAGGCTGAATGCCAGTGCATTCAGCCCTGCGAACTCCGTTGCGGAACGGCCTGCCACCCCCCTGCCCCCCCGCAGATCCCCCCCGGGATGAGACTCACCTGGGGCGGATCTTCTGGGCGGCAGCGGTTCCAGTGGCGGCGGCGGCGGCCGGTCTTCCGACCGGCTGCCACCGCCACCATTTCCACTCTTGTAAAAAAAAAAAAGAAAAGGAAAAAAAAGACGTGATAGGCTACGTAAAGATTTACGTAGCCTATCATGACTAGGTTTTAAAAAAAACAAAACACGACGTGATAGGCTACATAAATCTTTACGTAGCCTATCACGTCTTTTTTTCTTTTTCTTTCTTTTTTTTTAAATCTTTATGTAGCCTATCATGGCTGGGTGGATTAAAAAAAAGAAAACCTGCGTACACAAATGGCGGCGGCTACGGCCACCGCCACTTGCATTCCTTATTTTTGCCCTCTTAATCTATGTAAATATTTATGTAGACTATGATGGAGAAAATCAAGGGGAACGCAAATAGCGTAGCGGGTGCTATTTGCGTCCCTTTTTGATTCCCCGTTTTAGCCTACATAAATATTTACGTAGGCTAAAAGGGGGAATCAAAAAGGGACGCAGATAGAGCCTGCTACGCTATTTGCGTTCCCCTTGATTTTCGCCGTCATAGTCTATGTAAATATTTACGTAGATTAAGAGGGCAAAAATAAGGAATGCAAATGGTGGCGGCCGTAGCCGCTGCCATTTGCATACGCTTTTTTTTTTTTTACCCAGAGCCCTCCGCGGCCGGAAATCCGGCTGCGGTCAGCTCTGGCCTGGCCGGGCCTGGCCGGCTGCTCCACGGAGCTGCCGCAGAGCACAGCCGGCCTTGGAGAATTCTGGGGGGGAGGAACGGAGCGTCTCCCCCCCCGGCGAGGATTCCAAGGGGAGGGACGGAACACCCCCCCCACCATCAACATAATCCGCGAACAGGTAAGTGACTTTCGTATATCCCTAGATAGTTCTAAGGATGTACGAAAGTCACTTACCTTTTTGAAGGGTGACATTTGCGGTGGGGGAAGGCGCTCTGTACCTTCCCACAAAATCCTACCCCGGCTGGCTCTGCTCCGCGGCGACTCTGCGGAGCTGCCGGCCGGGTGGGGTGCATCCGCACGGCAGGTCTGCGGACACAAATGGCGGCCAGCGTAGCAGCCACCATTTGCGTCCCTTCGCTGAGCTGTTATAGGCTACATAAATATTTATGTAGCCTATCACGGCAAAAGCGGGGACGCAAATGGCGGCTGCTATGCCATTTGCGTCCCTGCCCTGAGCCATGATAGGCTACGTAGATACTTACATAGCCTATCATGGCTTGCCAGGGATGCAAATGGCGGCTGGTGTAGCGGCCACCATTTGCAGCCGCAGCCCAGCCGGCAGTGGCTGGAGCCACGGGAGCTGCCACTGCTGCTGGAGCCGCAGCCAGGTAGGCTCCTTCTCACGGGGTTTTTGCGGGGTGGTGGGGCAGGTTGCTCTGTTCCGCCACGGATTCCAGGGGGGCGAATTCACTGGAATTCAGCCTCCCTGGGATCCGTAGTGGAATTCTCTAACATCCCTAGATTGTTCAATCTCTTCTCACCCCCTGCCCTCCCCCACTTCTTTCTTTCTTTCTTTCTTTCTTTCTTTCTTTCTTTCTTTCTTTCTTTCTTTCTTGTTACCAGCCTTAACTGAAGTTTTACCTTTGGTCCCATTTTTCTTATACATCAAAAATAGTGTGTTGCTTCTATTTTTAATTTGGCTGCTGACCACTTTGAGGGAGAAAACTTTTAAGAAATAATAAAGTTACATATGCACACAAGTTCTGTGAGATGCACCCCTACAAAAAGTGATTTTTTTTAAGTAATAGTTTTACATCATCAAGTCTTTTTCAAAGTAATCTGATTCCATGTGCATTTTTATAGCTGTACAGACTCTTCTGAAAATGCACAATTATCCAATTAATGTCAAATATTAAGCCAGATTGGGTTTTGGTTTTGGTTTGTTTGTTTGTTTTTTGTTTTGTTTTTATCAGAGTGTCTTCAACTAACGTTCAGGTACACAAACTTTCACTTTTCCCATGTAAAAACTTTATTGGGAACTCTTAATGCATTTGCGGTCAACCACAATGCCTAGAAACATTTTTTTTAAAAAGTGTTCAGCTCCCCTCCTTCTTTCTTTCTTTCTTTCTTTCTTTCTCTTTCTTTCTTTCTTTCTTTCTTTGAGGACAAGGCAAGTAATTACAAGAGAGGGGTTATAAACCAAGGTCTTGGTTGCATACTACTTGTGATCTAATTAACTTTGGTGGATATAGGGTGATGTATATGTGTGTGTTTTCTTGGCTATTAAGTGTGGATCTTTAATGGTTTGTCGCTTTTAGTTCTAATGGGTTTTATTCCTTCGAAAAGGTCATTCTTGATGTCACGTCTGGGAGACAGCAATCTAGACATGTTGCTCTACTGTTGTGCACACACCACATTTTCAGTTATTTTGCTGAATCTCTGCTTTTGAAGAAGAGCAGAGTTAAACAAAATGGACAATGATGCTAATAATTGATATTAACTGTATTATTATTTAATTGTATTTAAATATTAATCAAACCAAGTACATTTAGATTTTGAAACATATGGGCTTAGTGCTTCTCCATGTGCCTTTGCACTGTTTGCCACGAATGCTAATTGCTGGGGCCAAGTTTACTTCTTAGTGAGCAACTGGGTAGAATATTGTCTACCAGGCTCATCCTTACCATTAGGTAGAGTGAGGTGACTGTCTCAGGCAGTGGATTCTAAGGGAGGGGAGGTACCATCAAGTGCAGTAGAGGCAGCGAGTGTTAATGATTCAACTGCCAGTTGGGTCAGCTTAAGTACATAAGAAAAGCCATAATGGATCAGACTAAAGGTCCATCAAGTCCAGCATTTTGTTCCCACAGTGGTCAACCAGCTGTCCCCGGGATCCCCACAATTAGGATATCAGTGCAATAGCACTCTCCAACTTGTGTTCCCCAGCAACCAGTGCATACAGACATATTGCTTCTGATATTGGAGGTGGCATGTAGCCATCAGGAGCAGTAGCCATTGATAGCCTTGTCTTCCATGAATTTGTCCAATCCCCCTTGAAAGCCATCCAAATTGATGGTCGTTCCTACACCTTGTGGAAGTAAATTCTGCACTTTAATTATGTGCTGTGTGAAGAAGTACTTCTTTGTATCTGGTGATTAACATTCAAAGCCCTAAACGGCTTGGGGCCAGGTTACCTGAAGGTTATCTCCCTCCATATGTACCTGCCCAGACCCTAAAATTACCTTCAGTGGTCCTTCTCTGGGAGCCCCTTGCAAAAAGAAGTGAGGCAGGGTGGCTACCAGGAAGTGGGCCTTTTCTGCTGTGGCACCCTGGTTTCAGCACCTACACTGAACTCTTTCCGGCACCAGGTCAAGACCTTTTTTTGTTTTCCCAGGAATTTTAGCAGTTTATCATTCTGGTCCTTTTGCCCTGTTATTTTAAATTTGTACTATCTTTTAAATCTCTGCATTGCTGCTAGGCTTTATGTTGGTTGTACTTCTACATTGTAGTTTTAATGCTTTTATATTTGATCTTGTTGTGTATGCTGTACTTGTGGGTTTAATTTTTGTGAACTACCCAGAGAGCTTTGGCTATTGGGCGGTGTAGAAATAACAAATAAATAAATACATCTATCCTGAATCTCCCACTGATCAGCTTCATGGGGTGATTCCATTGGGTTCTTGGATTGTGAGAGAGGGAGTATAATGTCTCCCTAACCACTTCCTCCATACCATGCACAATCCTGTACACCCCTGTCATGATCACTTGACATTTCACTAAGCTAAACAATCCCAGATGTTGTAACCTTTCCTCATAGGGGAGTTGCTCCAGTTCTTGGTCATTTAAGTTTCCCTTTTCTGCACTTTTTCCTTTATATGGGAATGGTAACCAGGACTGTACACAACATTCCAGGTGTGGTCACACCATAGATTTGTATAAGGGCACTATGATATTGGCAGTTTTATTCTCAGTTCCTTTCCTAATTATGCCTAACATGGAATTTGCCTTTTTCACAGCAGTCCTACACTAGGCCAATATTTTCATGGAGCTCTCCATCACAACCCCAACATTTCTTTCTTGGTCAGTCACTGCTAGGTCAGATTCCATCAGCTATTATGTGAAGTTGGGATTTTTTTGCCCCAATGTGCATCACTTTACATCTGCTTACATTGAACTGCATTTGCCATTTCAATGCCTGTTCTCGCAGTTTGGAAAGATCCTTCACAATCCTTTTTATTTTAAGCACCACAAATAATATGGTGTCATCAGCAAACCTTGGCTGCCTCATTGCTCATTCCTAATTCCAGATCATTTACGAACATTTGAAAAGCATTGGTCCCCTTACAGATCCTTGTGGGACCTTACTGTGTACTTTCTTCTGTTGGGGGAATTTACCATTTATTCCTACTCTCTGCTTTCTGTTCTCTAACCAGTTACTGATCTTTAAGAGGACATCTCATCTTATTCCATGACTGCTGAGTTTGCTCAGGAGTCTTTGGTGAGGGACTTTGTTTACTTGGATTTCCAAAAGGCTTTTGACGATGTCTACAGGTCACCCCTATCCACATGTGTATTGATACTCTGAAACAATTGTAAAAGGTTAGTGAGGCAAGACTTACCTTTGTGGAAGCCATGGTGATTCTTTTTCAGCAGGGCTGGTCCTTCTATATGGTCATGAAATTTATGTTTAATGATGCTTTCAACCAATTTACCCAGAACAGGCATTGAGCTAACTGGCCTGTAATTCCCAGACCCCCTGGACCACTTTTTAAAAATTAGTGCTGCATTGGCCATTCTCCACTTCTCTGGTTCAGAGGCTGAGCTTAGGGATATGTTACATATTTATGTTAGAAGATCAGCAATTTCACATTTGAGTTCTTTAAGGACACTAGGATGGATACTATCTGGGCCCAGTCCCTTATTAGCTTTGGATTTGTAAGTAATATCGAGTACTTCATCTTCTGTAACCACTATCTGCCTCAGTTCCTGAGACTCCTTTCCTAAAAACTAGGGATGGACGAAAGTAGGGATGTATGAAAGGCACTTACCTGGTCCCGCAGCTTGCTTCGCGGTGCGGGGGAGGCGCTTCAGTTCTTCCCCCGAAGTTCAGGACAGGGGGGGAGGCGCCCTGCTTCACCCGGCCGAAATTCAGGCCGGGGAGAAGCGCTCCGTCTCCCAGGCCGCGAAATAAAAAAGTGAAAAAAAACCCCACCCGTGATAGGCTACGTAACGATTTAAGTAGCCTATCACGGCTGACTTTGTTGATAGGCTACGTAAATCGTTATGTAGCCTATCACGGGTGTTTTTTTTTTTTTTACTTTATTTTGTAATGGCAGCGGCGGCAGCCAGTCGGAAGACCATCCGCCACCCCCGCCCCCGACGAAACGCCGCCGAACTCCCGCTGGGACCTGCCGCCGAGAGGGATATTCGAGGGAGGTAAGTCCCATCCCGGGGGGGGGGGTGTGGTGGAGAATTTCACCAACAATTTCGGGGGTCGAATGCGTTGGCATTCGGCCTCCCCGAGATTCGTGGAGAAATTCTCTGCCATCCCTAGACGAAAGTCACTTACCTGATCCTGACGCTTGCTTCGTGGTGGGGGGGAGGTGCTCCGTCCCTCCCCCTGAAATTCTGGGTGGGGGAGGTGCCCCGTCCCTCCCCGCCAAAATTCTGGGTGGGGGGGAGGTGCCCCATCCCTCCCCGCTGAAATTCTGGCCAGGGGGAGCGCCCCGCCTCTCTGGCTGCGAACGTTCTTCTGCCAGGAAGAAGTTAAAAAAAAAATGTGATAGGCTACGTAAAGATTTACGTAGCCTATCACAGCTAGATTTTCAAAAAACTAGGGATGGCGGAGAATTTCTCCCCGAAACTCTGGGGGGCCGAGCGCCAACGTGTTCGGCCCCCTGAACAAGTTTCGGGGAGAAATCCTCCACACACCCGCGCCCCCCGCACCCCCCCCCGGGATGGGACTTATCTTCACCGAATGTCCCTCCCGGTGGCTGGTCCAGCCGGCGGTTCAGCGGGTGTTTGAGCGAGGCGGGAGCAGCAGCCGGTCTTTCGACCGGCTGCCACCGCCGCCGCCATTACAATGAAAGGAAAAAAAAAAAACTCCCCCTGATAGGCTACGTGATGATTCATGTAGCCTATCACGGCTAGATTTGCAAAGTCAGCCGTGATAGGCTACGTGAATCGTCACGTAGCCTATCACGGGTGACTTTGGAAAAAAAAAAAAAGAAGAGTGTACGGATAATGGCGGCCCCCATAGGGAGCCGCCATTCCCGTTCCTTATTTGGTCACTGTAGTCTACGTAAATGTTTACGTAGACTACGGCGAAAATAAGGGCAACGCTATTTGCGTTGCCCTTATTTTTGCCGTAGTCTACGTAAAGACTTACGTAGACTACAGCGACTAAATAAGGAATGCGAATGGCGGCTCCCTATGGGGGCTGCCATTCACGTACGTGCTTTTTTTTTTTTTAAGTCACCTGTGATAGGCTATGTGACGATTCACGTAGCCTATCATGGCTGACTTTGCAGATCTAGCCGTGATAGGCTACGTTAATCGTCACGTAGCCTATCAGGGGGCATTTTTTTTTTTTTTTTACTTTCGCGTTCGTGGCCGGGCGAGGCGAGGCGCCTCCTCCCTGGCCTGAATTTCGGCCGGGCGAGGCGGGAAGCCTCCTCCCCGGCCCGAATTTCGGCCGGGCGAGGCGGGAAGCCTCCCCCCCCAGCCTGAACTTCGCGGGGGGAGCAGCAAAGCGCCTCCCCCCCACCGCGAACGGCCTTCGACGACAGGTAAGTGACTTTCGTCCACCCCTACAAAAAACACCATGATAGGCTACGTAAAAGTTTACGTAGCCTATCACGGCTGACTTTGAAGAAAAAAAAAAAAGCCCGTACGCAAATGGCGGTGCCCATGGGCGCCGCCATTTGCATTCCTTATTTTGGCACATCTAGTCTACGTAAATATTTACGTAGACTACGGCGAAAAGAAGGGCAATGCTATTATTAAAATAAGTGCCCATGGGCGCCGCCATTTGCGTACGTGCTTTTTTTTTTTTTCAAAGTCAGCCATGATAGGCTATGTAAACTTTTACGTAGCCTATCATCATGTTTTTTGAAAATCTAGCCGTGATAGGCTACGTAAATCTTTACGTAGCCTATCACGTTTGTTGGTTTTGTTTTGTTGTTCACTTGGAAATGGCGGTGGCAGCAGCCAGTCGGAAGACCGGCCACCACCGCCACCGAACCGCCGCCGGGAGCCACCGCCATGAGGGATATTCGCCGAATGTAAGTCCCATCCCGGGGGGTGGCGGGGGGGTGGTGGTGGACCATTTCTCCACCAATTTCGGGGGGCCAAATGCGTTGGCATTTGGCCCCCTGGAGATTCGTGGAGAAATTCTCTAACATCCCTACTAAAAACATCAGCCCAGGCACAGGTATACAGTTGCAATCAAAATTATTCCACCCCCATTGCAAATCAGGTTTATTGTCAAAATTTACAGACTTTCAACTGTTTGCAATGAACAAATCAAACAAAAGCAATTGAAATAGCTCAACACAATGAATGCTTCAAGTGGTTTCCCCAAATTCAACTGAAAATGCAACTTATAATGACTTCTCCAGTCTCAAAATTATTCGACCCCTTCATGGCAAGCATCTTTAGTACTTAGTAGATCACCCTTTTGCTGTAATGACCGGCTGCAAACGAGATGCATAGCATAGCCAGACACCAGCTTCTTGCAGCGTTGCTGAGGAATCTTAGCCCATTCCTCATGAGCAATGGCCTCCCGTTCAGTAATACTCTTGGGTTTGCGTGCTGCAACCACCTTCTTCAAATCCCACCAGAGATTTTCTATGGGGTTCAAGTCAGGTGACTGTGATGGCCACTGTAGACTCTTCCAGGACTTCTTCTGCAACCAAGCCTTGGTGGAATTTGAGGTATGCTTGGGATCATTGTCCTGTTGGAAGGTCCACTGATGCCCAAGCTTCAGCTTCCTCACAGACAGCATGATGTTTTCTCCTAGGATTTCCTGATACTTCAATGAATCCATCTTGCCTTCCACACGCTGCAGGTTTACAGTGCCAGAAGATGCAAAGCAGCCCCAGAGCATCACCGAGCCACCACCATGCTTAACTGTAGGCAGAGTGTTCTTTTCGGCTTCATTCTTCTTCCTCCAGACATACTGCTGATCCATCGGGCCGAAAAGTTCCAGTTTTGTTTCATCGCTCCACAGAACATAATCCCAAAACTTCTGTGGCTTATTTATATGATTTTGAGCATATTGGAGCTGACATTTCTTATGCTTTGGGGTCAGTTGTGGTGTATGTCTTGGAGTTCTGGCATGGAAACCTTCTGCGTTTAGTACGTGCTCACTGAAACCTCAGTGCCTGTTGCCACCAAGTCTCGCTGCAGGTCTTTTGCAGTCACTCAAGGGTTTTTCTCAGCCTGCCTTCTCAGAAATCTGGTTGCAGCCATTGATAGCTTCCTTTTTCTGCCCCGTCCAGGTAGTATAACCACTGTTCCTTTAACTTTGACCTTGTGAACTACACTTCCAGCAGTGTCTCTAGGAACATTCAGTGCCTTTGCTATCTTGTTGTATCCTGTTCCTTGTTTGTGAAGGGTGATGATCTCTTCTCTTAACTTTTTGGACCATTCTTTTGACATAACCATATTTCTAACATGCAGTCACTCACACGTGACACTCAACAAACCCCTAGCCAGTTCAGGTATTTCATGTGTTCCAGCTCAAGCACACCTGGTGCAACTAATGAAGTCCTTGATTAGTTGCATCAGGTGTGTTTGAGACAACACCTGTTTTGCATATTTGTGTTATTGTGAGGGATTCTATTCAGGGGGTCGAATAATTTTGAGACTGGAGAAGTCATTATAAGTTGCATTTTCAGTTGAATTTGGGGAAACCACTTGAAGCATTCATTGTGTTGGGCTATTTCAATTGCTTTTGTTTGATTTGTTCATTGCAAACAGCTGAAAGTCTTAAATTCTGACAATAAAAATAAACCTGATTTGCAATGGAGGTGGAATAATTTTGATTGCAACTGTATGTCCTACATCTTCTGCAGTGTATGTAGTATGTATGTATGTACATACAGTGTATGTATGAAAATCATTCAGCTTCTCCGTTACCTCCTTATTCTCCTTTAGTACTCATTTATCAACATTGTTATCCAACAGTCCAAATGCCTCCCTATCCATTTTCCTGCTTCTGATATATTTAAATAATTCTTTATTTTTGTCCTTGATGTTGTTAGTGATATGCCCTTCAAACTGCCTTTTCTTTATCTCTTATTGTCTGCTTGCATCACCTTTGTGCAAGCTTGTGCTCCCTTTTGTTTCCCTCACTTTGGCAAGACTTCCATTTTCTGAAGGAAGCTGTCCGTTTTCTAATATCTCCCCCTGCTTGTTAACCATGCCAGCAACTTCTTGGACTTGGTGCTACCTTTCCTAACCTGTGGTATACATTCTAGCTGAGCTGCTACTATTATGGTTTTGGGTAACTTCTGAAAATTTTGAAGGAAGAAGTTAGAATTTTGAAGGATAACTGATAGGGCTGTGCACAGACCCTCCGCTTTGCTTTGGATGCCACTTCAGACCTTCTGAAGCAGCCCTGCTTCACTTCAGACCAATTTAGACCCAATCCGCTTCGATTTGGATCTGAATCTGAAGCGAGATTCAGACATCTGAATCACTCATTTTTGGCATTTCCCATTGACTTGCATGGGAAAACCAAATGGCCATAACCTGTTCACTTCTTGTACATGAAATCTGGGGAACTCTCAGCCCCATGAAGGGATGTCCACCTGCCAAATTTCAGGCAATTTGGCCCAGTAGTTTTTGTGCTGGGTGCAGGTGGAATTTGATTTTTTTCCCCCAAGGAAATCGCTCAAAGCAAAGAGCTATAACTTTTCACTTCTTGCACAGAGGTGCATGGAAGTTGGGGAATGGACCTCCACAAGGGCATCCCACCTGCTAAATCTAAGACAGTTTGGTCCACTAGTTATTGTGCAAGGTGCAGGTAAAATGTGCTTCTTCTCAGAAACTCAAACCAAAGTTCATAAAGAGATAATCAAGTTACGTGTTGAAGCAGTGAAGGGGTCACTATCCCTAAACTCTGCTGTAGGTTTCTTTGAAGTGCAAAGAGTACTACTTTCATATTCACAGTCTATAACTTCAGGGTCTCTTTGGCTGAATTGTCTGGGAAAACACTGGCTGGAAGGCAGGAAGCAAACAAAGACAGCAACCCGGGCACAACAGTACCTCGCCCACCTCTGTCCCTGGAAAGACCCCGAAGATGCCTCATATTAGGCCTCCTTGCTTTGCAAAACTAGGGATGTCAGAGAATTCCACCATGGATCCCCCCCCGGAATCCATGGCAGAATGGCCTCCTGCCCTCCGCCACCCCACGGAATCCCCCCGGGACGGAACATACCTGGGGCAGATGTGGCGGTGGCTCCTGGTGGTCTCCTGGCCAGCTGTGGCCACTGCCAGGCAGTGGTCTCCTGGCCAGCTGTGGCCACTGCCAGGCAGCTGCAGCCACCATCTGCAACCTTGCAGCCATGATAGGCTACGTAAGTAGGGATGTACAAAAGTCACTTACCTTTTCGACGGGGTGATTCGTGGTGGGGAGGAGGCGCTCCAAACCTCCCCCCGAAAATCTAACCCGGCTGGCTCTGCTGTGTGGCAACTCTGCAGAGCCGCTGGCCAGATACATTTGCAGGCGCCGAGTGGAGCCTGCGGACGCAAATGGCAACGGCTACGGAAGCCGCCATTTGCGTTCCTGTTTTTTGGCCATGAAAGGCTACATACATATTTACATAGCCTATGATGGCAAAAGAACAGGGGTGCAAATGGCATAGTGGCCGCCATTTATGCCCCTGTCTTTCACCGCAATAGGCTATGTAAATATTTACGTAGCCTATCACGTAAAAAAAAGGGAACGCAAATGGCGGCGGCTAGGGCGGCCGCCATTTGTGTTCCCTTTTTTGCCATGTTAGGCTAGATAAATATTTACGTAGCCTATCATGGCAAAAATAGGGAAGCAAATGGCAGCTGCAGACACAGCCGCCATTCGCAAAGCAGCGAGAACGGCACCAGGTAAGTGTCCTGTTTCGCGTGCCTTTCTCAGGGTGGTAGGGTGGGGGGCTTCGCTCCACCACAGATTTCAGGGGGCCGAATGCACCGGCATTCGGCCTCACTGAGATCCATGGCAGAATTCTCAGACATCCCTATACTCTCCATCACCCTATACTCTCCATCCCTATACTCTCCAATTCTCCATTTGCGTGGCTGCCTTTACCATGATAGGCTACGTAAATACCTATCACGGCAAAAAGCAGGGGCGCAAATGGCGTAGCGGCTGCCATTTCCATCCCTGCTCTTTGCCATGATAGGCTACGTAAATACTTACGTAGCCTATCACAGCTGCTTGCAAGGATGCAAATGGTGGCTGCTCTAGGGATGTACGAAACTCCCCTTACCTGGCTCCACTGGGTTCCGCTGGGGGGGGGATGCTCTCCGTCCCTCCCCTCGGAATCCTTGCGGGCGGGAGGTGCGGAGCGAACGGCAGCTGATAAGTGTCCCACTCCGCGCACCTTTCGTGGGGTGGGGGGGCAGGGGGCTTAGTTCCGCCACGGATTTCGGGGGGGCAAATACACTGGCAAATCTTTACGAAGACTACGGCGAAAATAAGGGCAACGCAAATAGCGTTGCCCTTATTTTCGCCGTAGTCTACGTAAATCTTTACGTAGACTACAGCGACCAAATAAGGAACGGGAATGGCGGCTCCCTATGAGGGCCGCCATTAGCCGTACACTCTTTTTTTTTTTTTTTAAAGTCACCCATGATAGGCTACGTGACGATTGACGTAGCCTATCACGGCTGACTTTGCAAATCTAGCCGTGATAGGCTACGTTAATCGTCACGTAGCCTATCAGGGGCGTTTTTTTTCTTTTTCTTTTATTGCAATGGCGGCGGCGGCAGCCGGTCGAAAGACTGCCTGCTGCTCCCACCCCGCTCGAACACCCGCCGAACCGCCGGCCGGACCCGCCGCCGGGAGGGACATTCGGCAAAGGTAAGTCCCGTCCCGGGGGGGGGCGCGGGGTGCGGGGGGGTTCAGAGGATTTCTCCCCGAAACTTGTTCGGGGGGCCGAACACATTGGCGCTCGGCCCCCCGAAGTTTCGGGGAGAAATTCTCCGCCATCCCTATCCAGGTGCTGTAGTAGTGAGTGTGGCCTAAGCTTGTATAGAAGGCTACCTGTGAGAAATACATAGATAAGAACTGTGCTGCTTTGATGCTGGGCTGCCATGAAATGGACTTTCTATTTACCTCCAAGGCTGCCATTATATGAAAAGTAAGAAAACACAGCTAATGTTCCCTTTGTGATTAAACACAGAGAGAGAGGGGGGGGGGAACACTGGAGAAATCCACGATGAAATCAAATTACTTCGGATTTCTATTAATCCGAGATTCTGCAGAGGAACCACTTTTCTTGAGTCACACAGATTCTGTGGACTTGTGGAGCATTTTTTTGTTTGTGTTTAAAAACAAAGGGGGAAAAAAAACCTTCCCAGAACTTTATCCAAGTTTAATTGTTGAAAAAATATGTAAAATAACGTTATATTAATTTTAAAAAAGCAGTGGCCAAAAAGGGGGGTTTATCCCATAGGCTAAAGCATGAAAATGCACATTGGGGGGATTTGTGCATTTAGGGGGGGGGAGATTTGCACATTTTGGGTGCAATTTGCACTGGTGCAAATTTGCCTAAATTTTGGGAAATGGGAAAGAACATCTGATTCCATCAATGAGCGGACAGTGGAACAAAAGGCACCTTGCAATCTCCCAAATGCAGACAGAACAAATTTTACCAAATCTATACATCCCGTGTGTGTGTGTGTGTGTGTGTGTGTGAGAGAGAGAGAGAGGGGGGGGGTAAGTGGAATGAATTCCACTCTTTCCCTCTTGCCTTTAGGGGGGGGGGGTAACATTAAACAATTAAAACACTTCAGATGTCCATTAGTAATTTAGTCTGCTTTTGTCATTCCAAATAAGTCTTTAATGGTAATAGATGCCTACAGTATTATCTTCATTATGAATACATTTCCAGCAAGGTAATACCAGTAATTTCCATCTAATCATTTTGTGATGGAGCACAAATTAACTCCTGAGCCAACATAGTTATTTTCAAAGATTATTGGGTATAATTTTTATTCTCCTGCAGATTTTCAAAGACCCATCAGCTTGATCTAAAGTCAGTGGTGTCTTTATAATAAGGTGGGTTTTGACTTCAGTGATATTCCTTGGGACCCTGTGGTTTGAAGGGTTAGCAAGCCACAAACCTGATATAATGCATATGCCTTATCTAGGATTGATGGAGGCCACTGGATATTAATATTGCAGAATTATCCAGGAAGTATACGTGTGATGTCATGTAATATGTAGCAATTAGAACCACTGACTGGTTGTGTAGATTATGACTACAAAACTCATGATGCAGTGAGCATGAAAAAAATTTAAAGAGCTGGAAGTGGAATTATTTTAATTAAAAGTTTTTCAGTGTAAACAGGTCCACCCCAACTCAAAATGGCAGGCACATGTCCTGAAAATCTGTCTTCCTTGGCCTGGAGTTAAAGACAGATGATATTTTCAGGGGTTCACACATCTATAGCAAAAGCCTGATTGAACAAAGGTGATCCTTATAGGTTGCTTCTTATAATTAAGTTTTAGATGTCTCCTCAAACTGGTAAATCACTTCCTTTACAATCTACTGCCAAGTTTTCCTGTCTCTGAATATCCTATTTGTGATTTAAAAAAAAAAAGATTATAATAAACACATCTTTTCTTTTATGAGTCCCATTTCTTGCAAAAAATTTCGCAGTGCTACATGGTTCTTCTTAAGAGTCCGTCATGTTCCAATTTCAGTTAATGGAAGCCTATTGCCACCGGAGCTTCTTAGAAATGAGAGAGCTTGGAATTCATACGAGCCAATAAAGTTTCTATAACTTGCATTAGCATAACCCACCTTTCAGTGTTCCGAGAGTTACTTTCAATCTCAGGACAGAGCCAGGCAGTAAAAGGATAGGTGAGCCCCTTTAAAGGGATATTTATCATCTCGGAAGGATCTTCCTGCCAAATCCTAATAGCCTTTCTTACAAAAATGAATTCAGTTCGCAATCTGATACGAAGGTAATGCTGTAGAGGTTATGGAGAGACATCCTTGATCCATTGCTGAGTGGTTGGGTTTTTCTGAAAAAGAAATATGGAAAAGGATTAAATTCTGTGTACAAATATCCAGCAACCACACCCTTCCCAACACACACTGTATTGCAAAAAACTGTTGACTTGTAAAATATGATCACTGTAATTTTCTTAGCCTGCCAAGATTATTATTTTTTATTTATTAAATTTCTTAATCGCCCATCTGACCGGTCACCCGGCCAATCTGGGCGATGTACAACAGTACAATTTAAAACAGTAAAATTACACATTAAACATTATTTAAAAATACCCTAACCCACCCCAAATGCCTGCCTGAATAACCAATTTATCGATGAGTGGCGGAAGCTCATTAAAAGGGGGCATGGCAGAGTTCCCTAGGGAGGGAGTTCCACAGAGTGGGGGCCACCACAGAGAAGGCCCTCTCCCTCGTCCTCACCAGCCTAGTTGTCCTGGCTAATGGGACAGAGAGAAGGCCACCTGAGGCTGATCTTGTTGAGCAGCCTCTCTGGTGTTGCTGGAGGCACTCCTTGAGATAGGCTGGGCTGTATAGGGTTTTAAAGGTCAAAACCAACATCTTGAATTTGGCCCGGAAAACAACTGGTGGGCAGTGCAACTCCTTCAGCACCAGAGTGATGTTATCATGCTGGCGGCTGCCTTTAATCAGGTGAGCCACTGCGTTCTGCACCAGCTTCAGCTTCCGAACCGTCTTCAAGGGTAATCCCATGTAGAGTGCATTACAGTAGTCTAGACGAGAGGAGATCAGAGCATGTACTACCAATGGGAGCAGATGGTAGGGAAGGTAGAGGCGCAGCTGGGTTTGATACAACATTGTCCATCTCACGGCTGACACCTGAGCCTCCATGGACACCTGGGAGTCTAAAATGACCCCCAGGCTGCAGACCTGGTCTTTCAAGGGTAGCCGTACCCCATTCAACACCAGGTCAACATCCCCCAGCCTCCTCTTGTCTCCCTCCAAAAGAACCTCAGTCTTGTTAGGGTTCAGCTTCAGCTTATTCCTCCCCATCCAGCCACTCACCGCCTCCAGACATTTAGACAGGGATTCTACAGCCAACCCTGGTGAAGATTTGAACGAGAGGTAGAGCTGCGTGTCATCTGCATATTGATGACGCCGCACCCCAAACCTCCTGATGATAGCCCCCAGCAGCTTCACATAGATGCTAAGTAGCATCAGGGAGAGGATGAAACCCTGTGGCATCCCACACGTGAGTGGCCACGGGTCTGACACCTCCTCTCCCAGTGCTACCCTCTGGTGCCTGCCAGAGAGGAAGGACCAGAACCACTGTAATACAATGTCTCCAATGCCCATCCTCTCCGGACAGTCCAGGGGGGTACCATGGTCAACGGTATCAAAAGCCGCTGAGAGGTTGAGGAGAACAAGGAAGGAGCATTCACCCCTATCCAAAGATCAGATCTTTAATGCTTCATCTCTCAACAGATGTTAATCAAAACCTGGTGCAATGGTTATGTGTGTGCAGACCGCGGCATGGCAGAACTATGACCTATGAGCAGGTTCCCAGTACTGCCAGTTGTATGGGGCATATAGGGATGGACATTTTGATCTATTTCTATTCCATGTCACTTTCTCATGTGCTCACCCATAGGTCAATGTCATTTCGGTTCCGCATTAACCATCTGTTATCTTAATTTTTAAACAAAATGCATTTAATATATATTATAAAGATATTTTCCATTAAACTATACATTTTAGAATGTTTAATACTTTTATAAGCTGACCACCGCATTGGGACATTTGGGAAGTGCAAAATCAGGTAAACACGTTCTGATTCACACATTAATGCAGGATGTAGAGATTGGGTCAGTTCATACTGGAATTCATAGGAACATAGGAAGCTGCCTAATACTGAGTCAGACCATAGGTCCACTTACCTGAGTATTGTCAGCACTGCCAGCAGCTCATTGAGGTTTTCCAGCTGTATCTGGTGATGCTGGGGATGGCAGATGGGACTTTCTGCATGCAAAGCAGGTGCTCTACCACTAAGCTACAACCCTCTTCACAAAGATCAGATTCTTCAAGCTTCCCTGGTGTGGAGACCCCTCTATGAATACAGCTGGACAAGTCTACAGATTAGTGATGTGCCACACACACCCCCCGCCCATTTACAACCTCTTTCATTTCCCTGCAAAAGAGGCAGTTGTTTTTCTGCCTTTTTCATTGGATGTTGCAAATGTAGGGGACATTTCTCAGGGTGTAGGGTTTCACAGCTCACCTTACTGTAAAGAGGTGGCTGAGGGGTGTGTAGGCTCTTTCTTTTATTATCCTGCCCACCACCCCATTCTGTCTTCTGTTCAGCCTTTCCACCTGTTTGAGCTTCCTGAAAAGCTCCCTGGACTTAGCCAGAACTTCCTTCTTCTGGGCTTCCAGTACTGCTGCCTGCTGAGTGCCTGGGAGGATTTTTGTGTGTGTGCTTTGTTGCTATTAAAAGTGATTCTAACAACAACAGCAACAACAACAAGGACTCATCACTCAGCTTTCAGGCACTCACCAGGCAGTGCCACTAGAAAGCCCTGAAGGAAGAAGTCATGGTTTAATCCCCTCCGGAGCTTTCCAGGAAGCACACGCAGACAAGGAGTCTAAAAAGCACAGAATGGGACAAAAGTTGTAAAATAAGGAGCACACACACATACACACCCCTCTGCCACCTCCTTACGGTAAGCACTGAAGCCCTGCACCCTTAGAAATCAGTCCAAAATTCTCACCCCTTTCCACAATTTTTACAAGCAATTTATTTTCATCCCCTCCTGTCCCTGCCCCCCATGAATGGACAAAAAGATTGAAAAAAAAATGGCACAGTGCTGCTACAGATATTATAGCTAATGTGTGTTGATTAAGAGTGGAGACTCTACCACAATTCTACTCCTCCCCCACCCACACACACACCTTTTACTTTTATACACTTTAGGCATCAGTAAGGGGCATCATTGATCAATCTTTCATGTTGTTCATGCTGATCTTGTGTGTGCTTTTAATGTTTCCTGGTTACGTATTTTTTGTACATGTAGTGCATATGCACGGAATATTCTCCCCTACAGGACTTGCTGGGTTGGGTATGGGTTACCGAACTGTGCCCTGCGCAGCCACATTAAAAGGAGGGAAATAATGGGATTCCAGTGGTCTGTGGATGCCAAGGGTTCCACTAGTTGAATGCTTGTGTGTATACTGGCTGCTATGCACCGCAAGCTTCTCCCAATTGGCTTGAATTGTGTGGCCACAATTTTTTAAGTAGTTGTGTGAGTATTTCTTTCCTCCACACACACACACCCTGAAATCTGACTGGCACAAATGTATATATGCTATCTGAAATGCTTGTATTGGTTTGACTTTCTGGATAATGCAGATAAAACTGAACTTTAAGTAGGGCTGTCCAAATGTTTCTCCCACCCATCCCCTTCCCCAAAAAGGGGGTGGGGTGAGAACTTCAGAGACACTTGGTTGAGTGGGCTCCTTGAGATGCTTCTGTCCTGCACAATGTGGAGAGGGACTGTTGCTCAGTGGTATAACATGCTCTTTTCATGCTGTAGGCTCATAGTTCAATCCCTGGCAACTTCATTTTAAATGATTAGGTAACAGGAGATGGGAAAGGCCTCTTTGTCATGCCCCCTGCTGGAGGAATCCTCTTCAGAGGAAAAGACAGAGCTTCCAGAGACAAAGAACTCTGAACAGTCCATGCCAGGAGACCAGGAACGGGACCAAGAGGAGCCAGGGCTGATGGAAGAGATGGCTGTGGATGCAATCCCCAAAGAGAAGGGGAACCTCACTTCTGAGATGGAGGCTGAGTGACTGACCACCAAGCCACCAAGAGCAGTTCTGTCTCAAGAGACAGCCCAGAACAATCATTGTGAGACAGAGTGCCTGTTTGCAAAGGAAGGCTTCTCATGAGTAAATGACTCCTTGTGAGTAGGGCCCTAGTCATGAGGAGGATGTCTTCCAGAAGTCTCATGTGCTGTAGATAAGTCCTGAGTAGGGCTCTTGAAACTCCAGCTTATAAGTCGAGGCATGCTGGTTGCTGGAACAACACCTTTATTTGAGCTCCTAGTACCTGGAAATTTTCTTTTTTCTTGGACTGATCTCTCATGCTGCTGAGCTCTGGACTCCTGATAAGACCCTGCTTTTGGACTGTCCTTTTTTCTGCACTGGTAATACTGTGCTTTTGACCTTTACTTCCCTGCTGACTTTGCTAATTGCACCTAGTTTGCCCCAGGGCTGAGCCCAACCCAGCCGCAGCAGGACACACAGCACTGAGTGAGACTCCTCCCAGCAGACAATAGTAGGATAGATGGGCCAATAGTATAATGCAATTCAGTATAATGCAGCATCCTGTGTTCCCAACTTTACATGCAGGGAGTTACATTTTTTTTTCTCTCCATTTTACATGGTCTCTGTCAGGTGTGTGTGTGGGGGGGGTAATATGCCAAGTCTGCATTGTATCAGTTGTGGTCCAAAAAACCATGCTGCCAGATGTTTACGTGCACTGCTAGAGTGCTTAAGACAATTTCAAGGCCTGAACTGGTGTTTAAGTTATGGGCAGAAATCTAATTGCTACCCGTGTGTGCTGGGAAGCTTGCAACTTCAAAATGAAATTAGCAGTCTGGAGCTTATGGCTTTATGATCTAATGCCCCTGAAGGTGATAAATAATTGAGAAGAGTTACAGTGGAACAAGTTGAGAAAATGATTTCTAAACCTGAAATTGCCCAATCTATTTTGAAGACATTGAGACCAGCTAGTTGGAAATTAATTTTATGTTTCCGTGCAGGAACTGCTGTTAGGAAAGCTTCACGTAACGCTCTGTTGAGAGAGGGAGAGGGAAATTTGGTATACTGATTCTTTTTAGGTCCCCAGGCTTCTTTTTCCAGCCAGGTCCTGTTCAATGGTAAATGCTGATGCACAGGTAACCCCCAGAGCCATGCCCACAAGGAGAGTCCCCGCAAAATGGAGGCAGCCATGTTGATCTGTATCAGGCAGCAAACCAGTTTTAGCGATTGTCATCTCCACCAGGAGCAAAGCCAATGGGTGTTGTCTATTCAAGACCAGGTCACTCCGAAATATTTTGCGGTATAACAGGGATAGCTCACAAAAAAATATTTGGATCCTGGGAAAATCCACCTAGCAATTGAAAGGATTTCAGATAAGCTTGGAAGGGACAATGAAACTTGAGGTAGGTGACAGATGATGTTATTGTCCCTCCTAATCAAAAGATCCCTGTGCTTTGACCCTGCAAGCTCTGGTTCCACTATACCGCTGGTCCTGTGCCTTGGTCACCTCCAAGATGGGCAGAAATTCAAGCAGTGCAGTGTTTTTTCTCAGCGTGACTATCCACTGATGAGGGAAGGGAAGCTTTACGTGTTGAATTCCTGCCACTGTCACAGTACTCAAAACCTGCAGTGTACAGTGGGTGGGGGATGGTACTGCCTAATCTTACAGGATGGGTATCAATACTAGGGATGGGTGAGAAATTCATTTGTTTCACATTTTAATGAGAAATTACCAAATTCACACTGCACACAAGCCAGAATGGAGTTATGGAATATTGCAATCTCAAATTTACACACACCGGCCCCCCAGTGTGTAAAAGAGTATATGGTAGAGGGAAGTGCACATAAAAATGCATTATGTTGGGGAAAATTACTTGGAGAAATTGTGCATTTGGGAATGTTTGCACAAAACAAAAAAGGCATATATTTCCAAAATTGCATATAACTATGCATACGGGATTGAGCAAGGGCCTTTATTTTATTTTTATTTTATTTTATTTATTTATTTACAATATTTATATACCGTTCCACATCAGAAGATTTTGGAGCGGTGAACAACATGATAAAAGAATAAAACAACAGATTAAGAGGGTTAAAACATTAAAAAAAAAAAAAGACAAAACCCCAACAAAGTGGAATTTAACAAACCACGGCTGGTCATGAAAGGAAGGCCTCTCAAAATAACGTCTTCAGGAGGCACTGGAAGGAACACAGTGTTGGTGCCTGCCTGACCTCTAAAGGCAGGGAATTCCACAGGAAGGGGGCCACCACACTGAAGGCTCTTTTCCTGGTGGACTCCAACTGGGCCATGGATCCATGTGGAACCACCAGGAACATGCCCTCTGATGACCTCAGTGCCTGGCCAGGTTGGCAAGGAAAGTGGCGCTCTCTCAGGTATCCCACTCCCAAGCTGTTTAGGGCTTTAAGAAACACCACCAGCTTATTCAAGAAGGTGGAGCCTAATGAAGAAGCAGTCTTGGTTGTCTATATAAAGCCTTATACAGCTTTTTTGAAGCAACATCTTTCCATAGCTCAGCAACAAACTCACCATAGAGTTTTCCAGGGTTGTGATTTCTGCATACAGAGGATTTACTTGAACCCACCCAACCCATCTTGACCTTCCCAGAAGAGACTCAGCCTGACTAGGCCCATTTCCCCTTTAAGCTTCACACCCAAGCAGATCAGGATAAATATGCTGAGTCTTCCTCCTCCCTCCCCACCCCATTCATCTCCCATGTAGCAAGTCTGCTTTCAGTAGAGTTGATTTTTTTGACTGAGAAACTGTTTGCAGGGGGGATGGAGTAAAGTATGTGTTGTTGTTAGCACACTTAACAGTGTTGTACATGATGAATAAATTAAGAGCATGCTGTAGGTTAAACAGTGTTTGCTTTGTTTTGTTTTTCCTTTCAAGGTAAGTTTGCACTCATTTTATTTATTCAATCTTTTTGGCCCTGAATATTTCAAAGCAAAGACCTTTAGCAGACAAGAGAGCCATTTAGTTTTAGTAAAGGAATTTTTCATGGTGGGGGGGAGGGGAACCTTATATGGATCCTTGCAATTTAAAAAAAGATAATAATAATAAAAAGCCTTCTGCATCAGGGAAGAATGATACCCAGTTGAACATCTAAGAGAGAATAAAGTGCTGGAAATTGCATGGCTAGTATGAAAGATTCCATTTTGCAGGATGGCTGGATGAGCATCTTGTAATTATTCCCAAAAGAAGAAAGGGTGCTTTGCTGCTGAGATGATCTTATACATATGACTTGCAGATGAAATGAGCACCCTGAAAAGCTTCAAAACTTCATTAGTTTGATCTCTACAATAAGCCAATCTGGCACTATAAATGGTTTGGACAAGAGGTTTACAGCTCCTTCTGGTTGTTCTAGTTCTCCTTTCCTGTACCAAATCCAGCTCAAGACTCCATTGGAAAAAGTCCCCCGCGCGCGCGCGCGCGCGCACACACACACACACACACACACACACAGCAAAAATTAAAGGAAGACAGTTTTGACCATACATGACTCTATAGTTGCTCCAGATTATTTTTGTGCAGTGTTTTAGTGATTTTATTTATTTATTTAAAACATTTATATCTTCCCTATATCATTAAGATCTCAGGGCGGCATACAGATAAAAACAATTTAAAAGTATAAAACAATAAATAATTTAAACTCCTAAAAACATATTAAACTATTAAACTAATACCAGTTAAATCTAAATCAATAAAACAGTTAAAACAATGTGCTAGGGAATGCATTTAGCCCCCAAAGGCTTTGGTAAAAAGCCATGTTTTTACCTGGTGCTGAAACAAGAACAATGTCTGCGCCAATCCGCCCAATCAGGCCTCCAAGGGGAGGGCATTCCACAACTGGGGTGCCACAGCAGAGAAGGCCCTCTCCCACGTCCCACCATAGTGTATGTCTTGTACTGGTGGGACGCAGAGGAGGGCCCCTCCAACACCTCTCAGTTCTCAGGCAGGCATATATATGGAGAGGCGCTCCCTCAAATATTGAGGTCCCAAGCCACTTAGGGCTTGAAATGTCATCACCAAAACCTTGAATTCCAACTGGAAGTGTAAGTCCAGTTCTTTTCCTTAAGTCAGGTTCTCCATGGTATAGTTTTTGTGTCCCCCAACCCCCACATTTACCTCAGGTGTGCTAGCCCTGCCCAGGGGTGTGTCTTTCACTGTGACCCTGGTCAAGGGGTCTTTCCTGTCCCTGTGTTTCCTAGCACAAACCAATTAGTGTCTACTCAGAAGTAACTCCCATTGCCATCAGTGAGGCTTGTCCCCAGAATGTGTGTGGGGTATGTGTGTGTCTCTTATTCTCAAAGGAGAAATGGGGGAGATCCTGGAGGGGGAGCCTCTCTTATTGGTTGAGCAGCCCCTGCCAGTCAGATGATGTTCACCCCCCTCCCCCCCAAAGTATGTTCTGTAAAGCAACTTTTACTGGTGTGATACACTCACTTGTGGAGCCCTGCACAGAGCAAAACCAGCTCCTTGAAAAATTTAGGTAAGCCACGATTGGCTTCTCCTTCTGTTGTTGTGGAAACACCCCCCAGGTTTGGTCTGGGTAAAATCCTGATCAAAAATGAACTGAAACAAATTTCTCATATCAGAGGCAGTATGCCAGTTGCTGGGGAACATGGGCAGGAGAGTGCTTTTGCACTTATCTCCTGCTTATGTGTTTTCCATAGGTAGCTGGTTGGCCACTGTGTGAACAGAATGCTGGACTAGGTGGACTCTGGTCTAATCCAACACTGCTCTTACATGCTTATGTAGATCCATCCAACCCTTCAATCACTGATTGCATCCAGATCCATGTTCAGTTTTGAGTGGTGCAAACTGGATAAATTTCGACCAAAACCCAAACTGAAACAAAATTTCCCTGTAATGTTAGGTTGCACTTGCAGGGCATTATGGAGTGGGCCTTGCTTGGCTCTCTCTTTCACTCTCTGGCTCTCTTCTATCTTCTAGTTTATCAGTTGAACAAAGGGGGGAAATTTGGTGCATGCCATTAAAGATGAGAAATGCGTCCATCTGCTATGCTGGATCTTTGCCAGCTTGTCTTGTAGTTGAGCTCTCTGCCTACTGCCTCTGGTTTGCAGCCCTCTTTAGTTTGTCTCATAGTGTTTTCAGAAAGCATTGTGCTGTTGTGAAATAGATTGCCCAAGAATTGGTTTCAGGCAGAGGAATGGAGAGATGCCAGGTGGGATACTGATCGTGTGTGTGTGTGTGTGTGTGTGTGTGTGTTTGTGTATGTGTGTGGGGGGGTACTTAATACTGTGAAGTCAACAATGATTCCAAAATGCAGAACATGGGGAGGAGGGGAATTGCATAACCCTAAGAAGGAATTAAACAATTCCATGTTTGCTGCTGAGACTCATTGGTGCTGTTAGGGTGGAACTTTAGGCCAGATGTCAAGAGACCAATTGTGTGTGTGTGTGGGGGGGGGGATTGAAGGAATGCATATTTCCATGTATAGAGTGATGGGCCTAAGGTCATCACATAAGGAGTCTAAAATTACCAAACTGCTGAAATTTTCCAGAAAACCACCTTGGTGATGCTTTAGATAAGAAACATGTCTGGTAATAAGCTTTGGGTATATTTGCACATTACATAGAAATCTCACCACACGGTGAGAGTTCCTTTAAATTACTCTATGGGTAGTTGCTCTTTTAAACAAGATTAACCATTTATTTTTGTATTTATTTATTAAATTTCTTAATCACCCATCTGGCCGGTCAGCTGACCACTCTGGGTGATGTACAATAATGCAAACAGTTTAAAAACAATTAATTACACATTAAAACATCATTTTCTAAAATTTCCCTAACCCACCCCAAATGCCTGCCTGAACAACCACGTTTCCAATGCGTGGTGGAAGCTCATTAAAGAGGGGGCATGGCAGAGTTCCCTAGGGAGGGAGTTCTACAGAGTGGGGGCCACCACAGAGAAGTCCCTCTCCCTCATCCTCACCACACTAGTTGTCCTGGCTGATGGGACAGACAGAAGGCCATCTGAGGCTGATCTTGTTGAGTGGCCTGTCTGGTGTTGCTGGAGGCGCTCCTTGAGATAGGCTGGGCTGGAACCATAGGGTTTTAAAGGTCAAAACCAATGCCTTGAATTTGGCCCGGAAAACAACTGGTAACCAGTGCAACTCCTTCAGCACTGGAGTGATGTGATCACGCCAGCAGCTGCCTTTGATCAGGAGAGCCACCATGTTCTGCACCAGCTGCAGCTTCCGAACCGTCTTCAAGGGTAACCCCAAGTACTGCGCATTACAATAGTCTGTAACAATGTTGTTGGATACCAGTTGCTCCCAGTGTTTTCAGTGCCTGGAAGTGAGACTTGGTATGTCAGAGAATTCCACCACGGACTCCAGTGAGGTCAGATTCTTTAGAATCAAGCCCCCCAGAATCTGTGGTGGAACAGCCTCCCACCCCCCGCCACCCCCCGGAATCCCCCCGGGACACGGCTTACCTGGGGTGGATGCAGTGGTGGGGGTGGTTCTGGCAGTGGTGGCGGCTCCGGCTGGTCTTTTGGCCGGCTGCTGCCAGGCTGCTGAGGCCACAAATGGCGGCCGCCATAGCAGCCGCCATTTGCGTCCTTGCAGGCAGCCGTGATAGGCTACCTAAGTATTTACATAGCCTATCACAGTAAAGGGAGCCACGCAAATGGCAACCGCTACGCCATTTGCGCCCCTGCTCTTTGCCGTGATAGGCTATGTAAGTATTTACGTAGCCTATCATGGTAAAGGTAGCCACGCAAATGACGTAGTGGCCGCCATTTGCATGGCTGCCTTTACCGTGATAGGCTATGTAAGTATTTGCGTAGCCTATCACGGCTGCCTGCAAGGACGCAAATGCCGGCTGCTACCACGGCTGCCATTTGTAGTCGCAGCAGCCTGGCCGCAGCCGGAACTCCAGCTGCAGCCGGCCCTGGCCAGCGGCTTCATGGAGCCGCCACAGAATGGAGCCAACCAGGGAGGATTCCGGGGGGAGGGACAGAGCGCCTCCCCGCTACCGTGGATGCCCCAGTGCGGAATAAGGTAAGTGTTTTGTACATCCCTAAGTGAGTGTGTGTGACACACATTTTCTCAGAATACTTTGAAGAACTGCGGGAATGCTGCTGTGAGAATTCTCCACAGGAAACTATTGTATACAATTGTGGTTACTCAAGCCGTATGATAGTCTCTGGTTTAATGGCCAGCTACCATTGGTTAGGGATGGCGGAGAATTTCTCCCCTAATCTTCGGGGGGCTGAGCGCCAACGCATTCGCCTCCCCGAAATTGGCAGTGAAATTCTCTGCCACCCCCCCGCCACCCCCGGGATGGGACTTACCTTTGGCGAATGTCCCTCCTGGCGGTGGGTCCCGGCAGAAGTTCAGCGGCGGTTCGGCGGGGGCGGGGGCGGTGGCCAGTCTCCTGACCGGCTGCCGCCACCGCCATTGCAAAAAAAAAAACTAAAGTAAAAAAAAAACACACACACCCGTGCATAGGCTACGTAACGATTTACATAGCCTATCACGGCTAGATTTCCAAAGTCAGCCATGATAGGCTATGTAAATCGTCACGTAGCCTATCATGGGGTCTTTTTTTTTTACTTTTTGTTTCACGGCCGGGGAGACGGGGCGCTTCTCCCTGGCCTGAATTTCGGCTGGGCAAGGCGGGGAGCCTCCCCCCCTCACCTGAACTTCGGGGGGAGAAGCGAAGCACCTCCCCCCCACCATGAAGCCAAGCTGCGAAAAGGTAAGTGACTTTTGTACATCCCAACCATTGGTAGGGATGGCAGAGAATTCCGCCACAGATTTCAGTGAGGCCAAATGCACTGGCATTCAGCTAGGGATGTAGGAAAGTCACTTACCTGGTCTCGCAGCTTGCTTCGCGGTGGGAGGGAGGCGCTTCACTTCTCCCCCCGAAGTTCAGGCCGGGGGGGTGGCTTCCCGCCTCGCCCGGCCGAAATTCAGGCCGGGGAGAAGCATCCCGTCTCCCCGGCCACGAACTTCAACAGAAAAGTAAAACAAAAGCCCCGTGATAGGCTACGTGACGATTTACGTAGCCTATCACGGCTAGATCTGCAAAGTCAGCCGTGATAGGCTACGTTAATCATCACGTAGCCTATCACGGGTGACTTAAAAAAAAAAAAAGCGCATACGCAAAATGCGGCCCCCATAGGGAGCCGCCATTCACGTTCCTTATTTGGTCGCTGTAGTCTACGTAAAGATTTACGTAGACTACAGTGAAAATAAGGGCAACGCAAATAGCGGAATGGCCTGCCACCCCCCACCCCCCCACGGATCCCCCCCGAGATGAGACTTACCTGGGGCAGATGTTCTGGACGGTGGCGACTTTGGTGGTGGCAGTGGTGGCTGGTTTTTCAACCGGCTGCCGTGGCCACCATTTGCATTCTGGCCTTTGCCGTGATAGGCTACGTAAGTCTTTACATAGCCTATCACGGCAAGCCAATAATAAAAAAAAAACGGCGTATGCAAATGGCAGCGGCTACGGTGGCCGCCATTTGTGTTCCTTATTTTTTGCCATTTTAGTCTACGTAAATATTTACGTAGACTATTACGGTGAAAAAAAAAGGGGATGCAAATAGTGTAGTGGGCGCAATTTGCATTCCTTTTTTATTCGCAGTTTTAGCCTACGTAAATATTTACGTAGGCTAAAACGGTGAAAAATAAGGAACGCAAATGGCGGCTGCCGTAGCCACTGCCATCTGCATACACTTTTTTTTTTTTAACCCAGACGTGCTAGGCTATGTAAAGACTTACGTAGCCTATCACGGCTCCCTGGCTGGATGCAAATGGCGGCCACTAAGGCGGCCGCCATTTGCATCCACACCAGCCAGTCTGCAGCCATAAATCCGGCTGTGGACAGCCCTGGCCTGGCCGGCTGCTCTGCGGAGCTGCAGCGGAGCAGAGCCGGCCGTCAAGGATTCCGGGGGGAAGGACCGGATCGCCTCCCCCCCCCCCGTCGAGGATTCCAGGGGAAGGGATGGAGCACCTCCCCCCCACATGAACACAATCCGCAAAAAGGTAAGTCACTTTCGTACATCCCTAACCATGGGTGGAAGCAGTTGTAGCAGCTGTGCTCTTGCATTGCTCTTTTTGCATTACCCCTCATCTCTTTGACTCTCCTTCAGGGTCTCAAAGTCCATAGCACCCTTTCTTTCTTTCTTTCTTTCTTTCTTTCTTTCTTTCTTTCTTTCTTTCTTTCTTTCTTGTGGTACCTTGTTTATGTTCACAACACTGCAGACAAGACAACAAGATAGCTTGATGCTGTTGCTTCCATGCTCCAGGAAGGAACTGAGACGGAGAGATTGGCTTGCCTATGCGTATCCAGTCAGCTCATTGCAGAATGGAGATTTGAAATAGGGACTTCCAGCTAACATTCTCAGACGCTGCTTTACACCACTTCTCTTATGCTTTAGGCCTGGCCAAACTTTCCTTAGGTTGGTGGTGTTGGTGGTGGTGGTGGAGGAGGAGTCAATAAGCTGATTGACTCCCCCTGTTTTGAACTTTACATTGTAAGATCCTTGAGCAAGGACCTGATTTTTTCTTTCTTGTTTCTCTGCAAAGCACCATGCACGCTGGTCATTCTACATAAAGTCAAACCCCTACCCCTCCCAATAATCTATGATTTTCTTTTAGTTCAGACATTTGGATAATCTAGATTTCCTGACTTTTTCATTTCTTTTTGGTTTTTTAGGAGTGTGTGTATTCTGTTCACTTAATCATTTCAAAATATTAATCATATGAATCATTGGCTATCTAACTTCCTGTCATTGCCAGCTGCTCTTTATTTAAAATTACCCCTGGAAATAGACTTGCTGGGTTTGAGGGCATCATACATGCTTCTGCGGATGTTGACTCACATCACATTTTCAGCAAGTTCTGCTTTTATCCTCTCCTCCCTTTGCCAAGCACTTGTACAGTGACAAGGCAGAGCAGTGATCTCATATGGACACTGACACATACTGTACTTAACTTTCACCTTCAGATTCACCTCCAGCATGATGCAAACGTTTCATTTTCAGACTTCCTCCAGGTAAACATCTTTTGAATGATAGCAGAAACTGGGCAAATTGTGATTTAAACGGAAGAAGGAAAGCAGTATTTTTCTGCCTGCAAACTGTGCTGCCCTCTTGCTCCTGAAGTCTGAGCCAGGAAAGTGATTGTGGTAGACAACCTTACTGTTTTCAGGGCTGGATTAGTCATTCTTTACAGTACTCTTCAGAATGGGGGCTCAGCTGTGATTAGCATCCCTGCTGTGAAGCATTGTGCAAGAGCACCACTGTGTGAAGAAGAAGAAGAAGAAGAAGTAGTAGTAGTAGTAGTTAATGTCCTTCTTGCTGCACTGGGCATCTCATGACATCTTGCTGCTCTCATATTGCATAGCAGGGGCAAGCTGCAGCTCTGCGGTAGAGCATATGTTTTTTATACATAAGGTTCCAGGTTCAACACCCCTTTGATATCCAATTAAAAGGGTCTCAAGTAACAGGTCTGGGGAAAAAATAAAAAAAAACCTCTGCCAAAAGCATTTGAAAATCATTGTCATGGTCTAATCTCAGATTCCCCCTTGGAGGGGGCATCCTCTCTATCCTATGGTCCTTGGAATGCTCTCCTAAATACCATAGGATTGCTCTTTCCATGAATTTGGAATATCTAGTTTTGTGAAATGTTTGCTTCTCGGTAGGGATGTACGAATCCCCTTACCTGGTTCTGGCCCAGGGCTTCAGCAGTGTGGGAAAGGCGATCTGTCCCTCCCTGCGGAATCCTTCCCAGCTGGCTCCGCTCTGTGGCAAGGCCACAAAGCCACCAGCCAGGGCCAGACGCAGCTGGACTTTCAGCCGCTGCCTGGCTGCTGCGGCCACAAATGGCGTCCTTGCATTAAGGACTTCCATTTGCATCCTTGCATTAAGCCATGAAAGGCTACGTGAGTATTTACGTAGCCAATCATGGCAAAAGGCAGGGATGCAAATGGCGGCCGCTACAACGCCTGCCATTTGCAGCCACAACAGCCTGGCAGCAGCTGGAAGACAAGCCGGAGCTGCCGCCGCATCCGCCACTGCCGCATCCACACGTCTACGCTACTTGCGTTACCCTTATTTTCGCCGTCTTAGTCTACTTAAATGTTTACGTAAATGTTTACATAGACTAAGATGTGCCAAAATAAGGAACGCAAATGGCGGTGCCCATGGGCGCCACCATTTGCGTATGCACATGTGTGTTTTTTTAATCAGCCGTGATAGGCTACGTAAACATTTATGTAGCCTATCACGGCTGACTGCAGGGACGCAAATGGCGGCGGCTATGGCCGCCGCCATTTGCGTCCCTGCTAGCCAGCGGCCTGATGTCTGGCTGCTGGCGGAGCCAGCCAGTGGCTCCGCAGAATCCCTGCGGAGCACAGCCGGCCGGCCAGAATTCTGGGGGGGAGGAACGGAACGCCTCCCCCCCCCAGCATCAGCATAATCCGTGGAAAGGTAAGTACCTTTCGTACATCCTTAATTGAGAATGGCGGCCGCATCTGCGGCCGCCATTCGCTTCCCCATTTAGGCCATGATAGGCTATGTAAATACTTACGTAGCCTATCAAGGCTAATGCAAGGACGCCATTTGTATCCCTGTGGAAGCCATGATAGGCTGCGTAAGTATTTACGTAGCCTATCATGGCAAAAAAGAGAGAGAAAAGAATGCAAATGGCGTAGCGGCTGCCATTTGCATTCCCCTTTTTTTTCTTTTTTCTTTTTGCTGTAATAGGCTACATAAATATTTACGTAGCCTATCACGGCCCAAAAAAAAGGGAATGCAAATGGCAGCTGCCGTAGCCGCTGCCATTTGCGTTCGCTGTTTTGTTTTTTGCCGTGATAGGCTATGTAAATATTTACGTAGCCTATCACGGCAAAATACAGGGACGCAAATGGTGGTGGCTATGGCTGCCGCCATTTGCGTCCTGCAGGCCACCCAGCGGCTGGATGTCCAGCTGTGGGCGGTCCTGGCTGGCAGCTCCGCGGAATCTCCACGGAGCGGAGCCAGCTGGAGAGAATTTGTGGGGGAAGGACGGAACGCCTTCCCCCCACTGCAAATGTCACCCTTCGAAAAGGTAAGTGACTTTCGTACATCCCTACTTGCTCTGCAGCCTCCCAGGCCACCTGCACTTTCTGAACTGAAAAAGCCCCATGGGAGGAATTGCCTCATGATGTCTTCCTCACAACGGCTTTTTTTAACTGAAGAGCAGGAAGCTGAGGAGGCTACAGGCTGCCACAGAGATGACCCTGTACAATGACAGACAGGACACTCATGCACACTCCTCTGCCATCTCACAAGTAAGGTAGGCTCAAGAATCCCAAACAGAACCCATGATAATTTCTCTGAAATTTCTCCTCTTTTGAATTCCTTTTCAAAAGCCATTTGTTTTCTATCAAACTGAATGAGAATAGTAAAAAAAGAAAAAAGAAAAATGGGAGAAGTTTTCAGCACAGCACTAGACCAAACTCGGACATTGGGAGGGAAGCCCTATGACAAACTAGGGCATCATTAAACGAGAGCTCTACCTCTCATCTAAATCTTCACCAAGGTTGGCCATAGAATCCCTGCCCAAATGTCTGGAGACGGTGAGTGGCTGGATGGGGAGGAATAAGCTGAAGCTGAACCCTGACAAGACCAAGGTACTTTTGGAGGGAGACAAGAGGAGGCTGGGGGATGTTGACCTGGTGTTGAATGGGGTACGGCTACCCTTGAAAGACCAGGTCCGCAGCCTGGGGGTCATTTTAGACTCCCAGGTGTCCATGGAGGCTCAGGTGTCAGTTGTGAGCCGGACACTGCTGTATCAACTCCATTTGATACGACGGCTGCGCCCCTACCTTCCCGGCCATCTGCTCCCATTGGTAGTACATGCCCTGGACTCCTCTCGTTTAGACTACTGTAATGTGCCCTACATGGGGTTACCCTTGAAGACGGTTTGGAAGCTGCAGCTGGTACAGAACGCGGCAGCTCGCCTGATTAAAGGCAGCCTCCGGCGAGATCACATCACTCCAGTGCTGAAGGAGTTGCACTGGTTACTAGTTGTTTTCTGGGCCAAATTCAATGTGTTGGTTTTGACCTTTAAAATCCTATATGATTCCGGCCTAGCCTATCTTAAGGAGCACCTCCAGCAACAGCAGACAGGCTGCTTAACAAGATCAGCCTCAGATGGCCTTCTCTCTGTCCCATCAGCCAGGACAGCTAGACTGGTGGGGACGAGGGAGAGGGCCTTTTCTGTGGTGGCCCCTACTCTATGGAACTCCCTCCCTAGGGAACTCCGCCATGCCCCCTCTTTAATGAGCTTCCATGTGCATTAAAAACATGGTTGTTCAGGCAGGCATTTGGGGTGGGTTAGGGTATTTTAGAAAATGTTTTTATTGTAGAATTTTATTGTTTTAAACTGGTTTATTATATGCTTTGTACATTGCCCAGAGTGGCTGGGTGACCAGCCAGATGGGCGGTTAATAAATTTAATAAATAAATAAATAAATCATTGCAGTAAGCACCTCTTCCTATATTAATCCACCCATGTATTGAGCTCTTCTGCCAAAGCCCTTCTTCAGGAACCTCCTTTATTGGAGCTATGTTTTTCATCAACAGGTGAGAGGGACTTTTCTGTGGTGATAACAGCCTCCCTAGAGAAGCTTGTTCATTGCCAACTGCACTTTCTTTTGGGGACCTGGCTGGCAAAGACATTTTGATTTATCCTGGCATTTTATCTGTTGTAAGTGGATATTTTTTCACGGTATTAGTGGTTTTATTATGGTTATTTATTGTGCACTGCCCTGGAACCCACCCCCACCCCCCAAAATGATGAAAGGTGGTACTAAAACATTGTAATATTAATGAAATAAACCAATATGACATCATAGGAAGTTAGACCATCGATATTGTTGACACTGACTGGCATCAGCCCTCCAAGGGTTCGGACAAGATTATTTCCCAGACCTACTTTGAGATGTGGTGAATTTAACCTGTGACCTTCTGCATATAGAGCAGGTGCTCTGTCACAAAGCATCATCATACTTCCTGCTCTCACTTTTCTTCATTGGCTGATGCCTGTGGGAAGGGGAGGGAAATTCTGAGCTTAATAAAACCATGAAGAGACATGAAAATTCAACTTGCAACAGATAAAATGCCAGGATAAATCAACACTGCTGTTGTTGTTGGTTTCATTGTCAGCTTGTATTGTTGCTTTTATCACTGTTTTATTGTGTTTATGCTCTTATTGCTTTTAATATTTTAACTGTTTTTATGTATTTTATTGCTGTGAGCTGCCTTGGGAGGTCCAGGTCTTCTGCTTTGAAAGATGGCCTAGATTTTTTTTTTTAAAAAAAATAAATAATGATGACATAGTTGGTGGCGAGCAATAATGTCCCATGTAATCGCTAGTGTGGACATTAGTTGAAAGATGTTCACTAGTTGTAATGAGACCCCTGGACTGAGCCTGGACTTCTCTGAAAGTCTCTCCCCCTGCCCTAGCCCCATGTCTGCCAGTGTTAAAATTTCAAACAGGTCTTCTCAGAAATCTCCTCTCCATGAATTGAAATGGCATGCCCCGGGACTGGGAAACCAGTGATATTCAATCTCCTATAACACTGGGAAACAAACAATTTCCCCTGAATGTATTTTGCCAACAAAGAGGAACATCCTCAAATACCTGTTTGATGTACTTTGTTACCTGCATTAGATTTGGTTGCATGGGAAATCTCCCTCCCTCCCTCCCTCTGTTTCTATAACATGCAGTTTTATGCCCCAAGGCAATAAGAAGCAAATGTAAAAGGAAAGGTGTGATGTGAGGGACCATTTTTAATCTCCTGGAGCATTTGCACAAGCCAGCATGAGCAATGAACAAGCAGATATGAAAACAAGCCCTCTTCCTTTGTTTTCTCAGGTTCTGCTGCTTGCATTCACGGAGGATTTAGAATGCATCCCTGGATTCCAACAAAAGGTTTTTCATATTGAACACCCGTCTGCATTCACAGCGGACCAGCCAGTTCTGAATTGTAAGAAATCTTATTTTCATATGTCATTTTTACGTGTGTGTATATATGTGTGTGTGTGTATATATATATATATATATATACACACACACACACACACACACACACACAGATATATATATATATATATATATATATATATATATGTGTGTGTGTGTGTGTGTAATGAACCAGTCTAGGTGTTTCTTTCACGATTTGGAATATATCAAGAATTCACTGTTCTTATAACAGGCTCCTCTCTTTGGTTTCTACCTGGGTTCTATAGTCTGTTGCGTCTTCTTTTTCTTAAAGCTTTTTGTAAACCTGTAGTTATGCAGATGTTGACCTTTTCTGTACATTATGACTTTCTATGTGTATTGAAAAGCTCCTATACTTAAATCAATTGTTAGCTTGAATATTTACATGGACACCAGGAAGAGACCAGAGCCCTTTCTTTTGAATGATTCTGCCCTTGCATTCACTTGTCTGTGCTGCTCTGGTAGTGAATGGCCATGACAGAGGAACTTGACTAGCAGTTGAGTGTGTGTTCTTTAATTTGCACATGGGATGTGCATTGAACATGGAATCTGATCCAAGACATACAGTTCAGAAGACATTTTCTCTCCCCTCTCCCAATAACTGAGTCTCCAGAGGCCAAATATTATTTTCAGTGGGGGGATATGAATGAACCGGATGGGCAAATCCCATTTCCAGTAGACAGATGTCGAATTAAAAAGTTGGCACTGGCACAACATGCACTGTGAGCATGGAAGACAAGTGGGATGAGGACAAATGGGCCATGAAGTGTTAATGGTGCTTTCAGACTTGAGCTGTTTGATCAAGGTAGTAAGGGGAACTGAAAAGGATGTCCTCTTACTATTCACTGTTTTTATGAGAATATTGGCCATGGATAAAATGGTTGTGTGACTGCAAAAGTCTTGGGTTCGAGACTTGGTTGTATGCAGTACGGCTTGAGACCAGTTCCCCCAGAGTGTCACATAGTAGAAGGAAACCATAGTTGACTAGATGTGATGTTGGCTATATCCCTCCTGGGAAAACTACAGACACCTCTTACTATTCACTGTTTTTATGAGAATATTGGCCATGGATAAAATGGTTGTGTAACCGCAAAAGTCTTGGGTTCGAGACCTGGTTGTATGCAGTACGGCTTGAGACCAGTTCCCCCAGAGTGTCACATAGTGGAAGGAAACCATAGTTGACTAGATGTGATGTTGGCTATATCCCTCCTGGGAAAACTACAGACACCACTGAGGTTCTGCAGCTTCTGCTTCATAAGATTCAGTATTGTGCTTCGGATGAGGGCTCAATGTTGGCTTATCTTTGTTGTGACAAAACTTTTCTGTTCTTAATCTAATTGCCCACCATTCTCAAAGTGTGTGAAGGAAACTTTCTGAAGCTGTGAGCAGTTGCTAGGGGTTGAACAACCCCTGCTCTGACCTTTTCTCTGCGTATTTTTCATATATGTCCTCTTGTATCTGGAAGAACAGTGCAGAAATGTCTGAGCCTTCAGTATTTTATAGTTTGTGCAATGTAGAGTATGTACATCTCCAGTGATCTTAGCTATCTTAATCAACAAGATCTACATATTGCAAAGGAACTTGGCTTCCCAAAGTCTGCTCCCTAAAACATGAGTGAGCCATACATTCTGATTTCATACATCAGCAATGTCCTCTTCCTTACTGTGACACTGAACTTTGCTCTTCAACTTTCATTTCTTGTTTTGGTTTGTGTTTTGGGTGATGAGATGCATTTGTGGATCTTTGATCCTTCCATGTCATGCATATTGGAGGCTTCTGCTTGTGTTTCACCGTGCTTGTTTCAAACATAATGTGCCCATCTTTCCAAAATACCATGTTTCACTGTGAAATTCCTGAGCGTCTATTGTTTTGAGGGGATGTGCTTGATTTCTGAATATCACCCACCCAGAATCCTTGTGCTTGATAGGCTGCATGGATTTGAATTTTGTGGGGTGACCTTCTGAGTATAATTTATGGTCAGACAAATCTCTAATGGCATGCTATCAAAAAGGCATGCACTAACACAAGTTCTCCACCCTGGCCCTAGAGTATTTCCAGGGGGCAGGGCGGGATAAATTTATATCCCAAGAAACTGTGGGGTAGAGAGGACATTATGATTTTTTAAAAGTATTTTTAACCACTCTCATACCTACATATTGGATGGTATACAAGAGGCATACAAACCAAAATATGCCACAGTGCAATATAACAGAATCATCAATCATCATCATCATCAACAAAAGCATAAAACTACACAACCCAACACAATACTGAAAAATGGCTTGGCAAATAAGAAAGCTTTAACTTGGTACCAAAATGATAGAAGCATTGTCACCAGTTGAACTTTGGGGAAGTGTGTTCCAGAGATGGGGCACCATTACAAATAAGCCCCTATGCCTACTTCCCTGCAACAAGGGCCCCCCTGCAAAAGAACCTGGTGAAGAGTCCCCTCTGAAGAGCATAAGATGCAGGTGGATTGCTATAGGGAGAGATGCTTCTTCAGTGTCCAGTTGTGGAATACCCTCTCCAGAGAGACTCACTTGGCACTTATGTTATATAGTGATGTCAGAGAACTCTGCAACGGAATCAAATGACTTCAGATTTCTGGGAATCCAACCCAAGTGTTCTGCAGTGGACTGGCTTTTCCCAAGTTGCAGAGATTCTGTGGATTTGCAGACCTTTAAAAAAAAAACTTTCTGGAATTTTACGCAAATGAAGTCATAGAAAATGCAATGTCTGTCTGTCTGTCTGTCTAATCTCACCAGTGAAAAATGTACATTTTGCCAATAGACTAAAGCATGAAAATGCACATTTGGGGGGAGGGTTGCACATTTTGGGGGGTTGCACATTTGGGGGGGATTTCTGCATATACAAATTTGCACAAATGTGGATTTGCACAGATTTGGGAAATAGGGAAAAATCTGATTCCGTCAAGGAGCGGGTGGCAGAAAGGAAAGCACCTGAAAATCTATGAAATGCAGATGGAACAGATTTTACAAAATCTGTTTGTCCATAGTGTTAGGGTCTTCCTGGCACCAGGTGAAAACCTTTTTTATTGGCCTAGGCATTCTGAGAACTCTTTTTAGTGTCCTTTCATCTTTGCACTTATATTTTGCTGGTAGGTGTTTTGTTTGTTTGTTTTTGTTTTAACGTGGTTTTGTGCTGCACAGGTTTTTTTAATCCTTTGTTGCTGGTTTAACTTCGTTTTATTATGTGATCTTTCTATCATTGTCTATTGTTTTGTATTTCATGTTTATAACATACCTGTACACCACCACCCAGAGAACTCTGGTTATTAAGCAGTTTATAAATGCAGTAAGTAAGTAAGTTAGTAAGTAAGTAATAAAAAGATGATACAGAGAAAAAACGTACATAAAGAAAATCTAAAAAAGAGCAAAGATGAGAGACATAGAGATAAAATAGCAAGTCATTAATGTGAACAGATTGTTGAGCTCTGTTGGGCTTCGTGGTCTCAAATGCCAGCAATATTAATGTTTTTAAAAAAATTTAGAGGAAACAGACTCATTGTTTGCCTTTTGCCACTGGCTGCATGCATTTCATTTATTTATTTTTATTTTATTCACAATATTTATATACAGCTCCACATCAAAAGGCTTTGGAGCAGTGAACAGCAGAGATAAAGGAAAGGGAAAGTTTCCTCCTGTGCAAGCACCGAGTCATTACTGACTCCTAGAGGGACGCCGCTTTTGCCGGCGTTTTCATAGCAGACTGTAGCGGGGTGGTTTGCCATTGCTTTCCCCCATCGTGACTACCTTAAAAGAAACAAATTCTGAATGTAATAAACCACAGCTGGTCACTCAAGGAAGGCCACTCAAAATAATGATGTCTTCAGGAAGTGCCTGAAGCAACACAACGTAGGTGCCTGCCTGACCACCAAAGGCAGGGAGTGCCACAGGAAGGAGGCTACCACAATGAAGGCTCTTTTCCTGGTGGATTCCAGCCAGGCCATGGGTGCATGTGGAACCACCAGGGACATGCCCTCTGATGACCTCAGTGACAAGGCAGGTTGGTAAGGAAGAAGGTGCTGGATAGACTGGAGTGCTGGGCAGAAAACAACAGAATGGCATTTAATAGGGACAAATGCCAAGTTCTGCACCTAGGAAAAAGAAACCAAATGCACAGTTACAAGATGGGGGATACGTGGCTCAACCACACTACGAGCGAGAAGGATCTTGGAATTGTTGTCGATCACAAGCTGAATATGAGCCAACAATGTGATGTGGCTGCAAAAAAGGCAAATGCTATTTTGGGCTGCATTAATAGAAGCATCGCTTCCAAATCCCGGGAAGTACTAGTTCCCCTCTACTCAGCACTGGTTAGGCCTCATCTGGAGTACTGTGTCCAGTTCTGGGCACCACACTTTAAGAAGGATGCAGACAAGCTGGAGAGGGTTCAAAGGAGGGCAACAAAGATGATCAGGGGACTGGAAACAAAGCCCTATGAAGAGAGACTGAAAGAACTGGGCATGTTTAGCCTTGAGAAGAGAAGACTGAGGGGAGATATGATAGCACTCTTCAAGTACTTGAAAGGTTGTCACAGAGAAGAAGGCCAGGATCTCTTCTTGATCATCCCAGAGTGCAGGACACGGAATAATGGGCTCAAGTTACAGGAAGCCAGATTCCGGCTGAACATCAGGAAAAACTTCCTGAGTGTCAGAGCAATACGGCAATGGAACCAATTACCTGGGGAGGTGGTGGGCTCTCCCACACTGGAGGCCTTTAAGACGAGGCTGGACAGCCATTTGTCAGGGATGCTCTGACTTGGATTCCTGCATTGAGCAGGGGGTTGGACTCGATGGCCTTGTAGGCCCCTTCCAACCCTACTATTCTATGATTCTATGATTCTATGCTCTATCATGGTCCCAGGTTGTTTAGGGCTTTGTACACTAGTACTAATACCTTAAACCTGGCCGAGTAGCAAATAGGCAGCCAGTGCAGTTCCCTCAGCAAAGGAGTTCTATGCTGAAAAGGGGCAGCTCCTGATAAAAGCCAAGCTAGTGTGTTCTGCACTAGGTCCAGCTTCCTTAAGGGCAGCCCCACATATAGCCCTGTGCAGCCTAAGTATGTCTGGCCTAAATAACTTTCAGATTTTTCTCTTGTCTTTCTGTTTGGTATTATGGAAAGGACAAACTGTTTCAGCCACATGTGACTGTGAAATCTGTAATGACTCAGCAAATTGTACCAGTATGAAACTGACACAGTAATTAAGACACAATTGTTAATATTAAGTGGATAGAGAAGGGAGGAAAGGCCACTGTTTGTTGTCTCTAAGCAATCTAAGAAACAAGGCAGTTACAATAATCACAGGGACTAAAATTGGCTTGAAATATACATTTCCAACTGCAATGGATCGTGTGCACCACAGATCTAGATAATTTAATCAGATCTGAACTTGGTCCCAGTTATGACAGTTTGAAGTCTAGGGATGGACGAAAGTCACTTACCTGGTCCCGCAGCTTGCTTCGCGGTGGGGGGGAGGTGCTCCGTTCCTCCCCACCAACATTCTGGCCGGGGGGGAGGTGCCCTGTCCCTCCGGCCGAAATTCTGGCCGGGGGGAAGGCGCCCCGTCCCTCCAACCGAAATTCTGGCCAGCGGGGAGGCACCCCGTCTCTCCAGCCGCGAGTCCTCCTGGCCAGCTGGGATGCAAATGGCGGTGGCCATAGCCGCCACCATTTGCGTCCCCGCAGTCAGCCGTGATAGGCTACATAAATCCTTACGTAGCCTATCACAGCTGACTTGGGGGGGGGGGGAAAGCGCGTATGTTCCTTATTTGGGCATGTGTAGTCTACGTGAACATTTATGTAGACTATGGCAAAAATAAGGGCAACACAAATAGTGTTGCCCTTATTTTCGCTGTAGTCTACGTAAATGTTTACGTAGACTACACGTGCCCAAATAAGGAACGCAAATGGCGGCGCCCATGGGCACCGCCATTTGCGTTATGTACGCACTTTTTTTTCCCCCCAAAGCCAGCCGTGATAGGCTACATAAGGATTTACGTAGCCTATCATGGTGTTCTTTGAAAATCTAGCCGTGATAGGCTACGTAAATCTTTATGTAGCCTATCACATTTGTTGTTTTTGTTTTGTTTTTACTGGGAAATGGTGGTGGCGGCAGCCGGTCGGAAGACCGGCCGCCGCCCCCGAACCGCCGCCGGGAGCCACCAACGCCAGGGACATTCGCCAAAGGTAAGTCCCATCCCAGGGGGTGCAGGGGGGGCAGACGGTTTCTCCACCAATTTCAGGGGGCCGAATACGTTGGCATTTGTCCTCCTGGAGATTCGTGGAGAAATTCTCCGACATCCATATAATAGGGATGGCGGAGAATTTCTCCACGAATCTTCAGGAGGCCGAATGCCAATGTATTTGGTCCCCCGAAATTGGTGGGGAAATTCTCCACCGGCTCCCAGCCCCCCCCCCGAATGGGACTTACCGTGGCCGAATGTCGCTCTCGGCGGCGGGTCCCAGCGGTGGTTCGGTGGCGGTTCGTCGGGGGCGGGGGTGGCGGCCGGTCTCCTGACCGGCTGCCACCGCCGCCATTGCAAAAAAAAAAATAAAGTAAAAAAAAAAGACCCACACCCGTGATAGGCTACGTAACGATTTACGTAGCCTATCATAGCTAGATTTCCAAAGTCAGCTGTGATAGGCTATGTAAATCATCACATAGCCTATCACGGGTGACTTTGAAAAAAAAAAGGCGTGTACGCAAATGGCGGCGGCCCATGGGCGCTGCCATTTGCGTTCCTTATTTTGGTACGTCTAGTCTACGTAAACATTTACGTAGACTACGGCAAAAATAAGGGCAACGCAAATAGTGTTGCCCTTATTTTTGCCGTAGTCTACGTAAATCTTTACGTAGACTAGACATGTCGAAATAAGGAACGCAAATGGTGGCGCCCATGGGCCGCCACCATTTGTGTACGTGCTTTTTTTTTTTTTCAAAGTCACCCATGATAGGCTACGTGACGATTTACATAGCCTATCACGGCTGACTTTAGAAATCTAGCCGTGATAGGCTACGTAAATGGTTACGTAGCCTATCACAGGTGTGTGTGTGTGTGTTTTGTTTTTTTACTTTTTTTTTTGCGGCTGGGTAGACGGGGCGCTCCTACCTGGCCTGAATTTCAGCCGGGCGAGGCGGGGCACCTCCCCCCCCTCGCCTGAACTTTGGGGGGAGAACCGAAGTGCCTCCCCCCCACCGCAGCAAGCTTCGAGAACAGGTAAGGGACTTGCGTCCATCCCTATTCAGAAATAGCATTTCTGTTGATAATTCCGGAACTTCATAAGCCTAACAGCCCAATAATATTTGTCAGTGTTGTTGCCATTTTGCAGACAGAAGACTGAGGCTCAGAAAGAAAGAGAAAGCGATTTGAAGGCCATCTAGAGCATTCAGTGCAAGATATGGACAAAGGACTTCTCCGCTCACATTCGATACCTCTTCAGACTTACCTAGTGCAGCTTACTTCTGAACACAGTGTAGTTTTAGGGATGTACGAAAGTCACTTACCTTTTCAATGGGGTGATTTGCCATGGGGGGGGAAGCGCTCAGCACCTCCCCCTGAAATCTTAATCCGGCCGGCTCTGCTCCACGGAGATTCCGCAGAGCTGCTGGCCAGGGCCTCCCGCAGCCGGACATCCAGCCGCTGGGCAGCCTGCAAACAAAAAACCCAAAACAAAACAAAAAAACAGCATACGCAAATGGCGGCGGCTGCAGCAGCCACCATTTGCATTCCCTTTTTTCCGCTGTTTTAGCCTACATAAATATTTATGTAAGCTATTACGGCAGAAAAAAAGGGGAATGCAAATAGCATAGTGGGAGCCATTTGCGTTCCTTCCCCCCCCCCCACTGTTTTAGCCTATGTAAATATTTACATGAGCTATTATGGCCGGGGGGTGGGGGAAAGGAACACAAATAGCGTCCACTACGCTATTTGCATTCCCCTTTTTTTTCGCCGTAATAGCTTACATAAATATTTACGTAGGCTAAAACAGCGGTAAAAAAGGAACCCAAATGGCGGCTGCCATAGTCGCTGCCATTTGCGTACCCTGGGGTGTTTTTTTAGCTTGCCGTGATAGGCTACATATATACTTACGTAGCCTATCACAGCCTCCGCAGGGATGCAAATGGCATCCCTGCGTTAGCCATGATAGGCTACGTAATTATTTACGTAGCCTATCACAGCTATGATGAGGAAGTGAATGGCGACTGCAGTGCGGCCGCCATTCGCAAGTCAGCCTGGACGGGAGCAGGTAAGTGCTCCGTTTTGTGCGCCTTTCATGGGGTTGGGGGGCGGGGGCTTCATTGCACCACTGATTTCAGGGGGCCGAATGCACTGGCATTCAGCCTCATCGAGATCCGTGGTGGAATTCTCTGACATCCCTATGTAGTTTACTTCTGAATAAGCATGCATAGGATTGAGCTGGCAGCCTCTAAACCACAATGCTACACTACAGTAGCACAACTCTAAAGTCTAAGAAGAGTCCTGAAGCTTATTGGAAAGGTATCTGTGTTGGCCATTTGCACATGACAGGATGAATGGGTAGAAATTCCTGCATCTGCTGCATCCCCTACTAACTGTCCTATTCCCACCCACATAAGAACTGGTGCTACTGAAGTTATGGTTGTGCCAGCAAGAAGGGGGATAGATCCAGCTCTGAAGGAAGACTAGAACTGGAACAGGGCCCAGAATTCATTTACTGAAATAATAGAGGAGCTGTCCATGAGGAAGCTAAGTAACATAACCAGGAACTGCACAGAATAGTTATGGCACCAGCCAGGCAGCTGATCATCCTTGCAAGCTCTTCTTTCACTGGAGGTCCTGTTCCTGCATGCACTTGTCAGGACCTTCTCCTGGGGGGAGAGGGGATGTTAGTGAAGAGAAGGTTTGCAGTGATAGGCAAGCATTCCCCTTTCCAAAGGTGGCTTCTGTCCATGTTCCCCACCATGCAGGGACGATTGTGGTGGGTATATGAGGCAGCCCAGGCATGGGCTATATATTGGAGTCCCTGAATTTGTCATGGTCTAAAGGTACAATGTCCTTCATAGTAGCTATCACAGAGTCCCTGCTAGGGGGTGGTGAGTCCTCCTGATAGCCACTGGGTTCAACAGGGGACTCCCCTTCTTCTGAGGTGGAAGCAAGTTTCTGCAAGCTGGCAACACCTGACCATAACCTAACATCAGAACTAGACAGTTTTCAAATACTTTGAGTTTCTAGGAATTAGTTGTGCATCTTTTCAATGGATGATAATAGTAGTCCCTTAACTTCAGGGGTGGTTAGCAGAATGAAATAAGCACACTCTATGCCATTTGAACCCAGCAGATAGGTCAAGTGTGGCAGCTGCAGGTTTTTGAGGGCCCTTGGACAAGACACCTTCAATGCCTCCCACTCTCAGTGAGTGTACCATCTCTCTGCCATTGTCACCAGCTACTGTTCCTCCTCCTCCTCCTCCTCCTCATTGCTGTCACTTGCTTGCTTGACAAGCAGAGAGCCAGTAAGCAAGTATGCAGTGGCATCTATTGCTCTTCCTTCTCACTGCGTTCATTGTCTGGGACAGAGCAACAGGTAGGTTGCAAGGGTGAAGACAAGGAGCAGTTCCAGGAGGCTCTTGTCATTGGAACCCTGCTGGGTTGTGGGCCCTTGGCAGGTGCCTGGCCATGCCTACTCTTGACACTAGCCCTGGTAAACTGTATAATCCAATCTAACGTCAGTTAAGTGCAGAAGTGCCCCGAAACTGGATGCTTTTCAGCAGACTCATCAATACTTTTTTTATTGTCTGTTTGACTACACTGAGCATTTTTTTAATGTCCCCATTACTCAAGAACAATGTAATTTAGCAGTTATATCTGCATGTGCGGCCCACCATGAGTATGTAAATTAATAGAGCAAATATGCAAAGCAAGTCGAATTATGATTGTTTTTGTAGTCTTCAATAAACGAAGCACTTTCAATTCTTGGCTGAAGAGTGAAAGAAACAATTGTATTTTTGTCTGAGTGTCCTCTGACCCCCCTTCTCCAGACCATTTTAATTTAAGTAGAAACATGCTGCACATCCCATTTCCACTGGTTCCTCCAGTAATTAAGTCTAGATGTTATAGTTTCTTTTTACGTGGTTTCTAGTTAGCTGTAAATGCTGTTGTGTTCATTACCTGTGAAAACTTCCAAGGGAAAGAAAGAGGCCAAAGTGAAGAGACATTTATATAAGTAAAAACTCTGCATGCAAGCTGGAGTAATAAAAAAAAAAAAGCTGGTTTCATGCAGTCAGCAAACTTTTGAAATTCCTCCCATTGAGATCAAATAAAGTCTAATGCGGGGTTTGGAATGAGTAGGAGAAGAACATGACTGTTAATTAGGGATGATTGATCAGATATATCAGTCTTTATTCTCCTGCTTTCTATTTTTTTAAAAAAATCTCAAGTTCATTCTCTCCCAGATATGAAGGACTTAGTAAATTGGTAAATTGTTCACAAAAACAAGCTGAAATAAAATTCTCGCCCATCTGCACCAGCCAAATAAAATAGGTGCAGCCGTTTCCAGTGTGGAAAGGATCATAATGTGCCTGCCAGCCATATAGCTGTCAAAGATGAGCCTGGCTGGGGGGAGAGGTGGAAACACTTATTCGGAACTAAATTGGTTGTATACACAGGGATCCAAACCTAGACATCTAAGAGTAAAACATTCAAATCCCTGTGCCTGGATGGACAAATTGAGCAGTATGTGGTTTGCCTACATTCAATGTTTACATCTCAAGTTCTTTGTGTCCAAAATATGGAGAACTTTGCAAATTTTGGTAACTTCTTGTGAAAGTCAAACTGAAACAACATTCTCATACATTCCTACTATTAATCTATATGGAAGATGGAGAAAGTCTCCACTGCAAAATCCCAAAGGTGGATGGTTTAATAACCATGGCAGGGGTTCAAATAATGCCTATATCCTCCAATGCTTCACAAATTAAAATAGGGACACTTGCCATGGGAGTCTTCTGAGTATTCATAAAAGTAAGTAACCCTGGTCAAGCACTCAATTCCAAATGAGTGCGATTGTGGCAAGCAGGGTGCCGTTTCCTTCCCCATGTATCAGGCGTGCCAAACGTCTTTCAACTAGGGATGCTGGAGAAATTCAAGACAGATTAAAATGAACTCGGATTTCTAAGAATCCAACCTGTGGAATCTGCTGTGGAGCAACCCCCCGAGGCCACATGGAGTCCATGGACTTTCAGATGATTTTTTTTACTTTCCCTAAATTTACGCATATAAATCCATAGAGAAATATGCAAGTTTCTGCTGAGAAAACATTGAATGGAAATTGGGACAATATGCTAAATGTTGCATACCGAAGTAAATTATGTAAATACTTACATAAATATTTATGTAAATATTTACGTATTTTTCCACATGATGAAAAAAAATGCATCCATCTGTGGGCTGATGATGGAATGAAAGGTGCCTGGCAATCTGCAAAACACAGACAGAGCAGATTTTACATAGTCCGTACATCCCTACTTTCAACCTGAGGGCTGCATTCAGTTTTGGAGAAGCTCATATTCCAGTCATGGGTGTGGACAAAGGTGAAACAGAGTTAGCTCCAAATACCAAAAACACCAGCATATGTTAGTTTCAAACTTGTATTGCCAGTAAGTAAGCCTTAGTTGAGGCATTTCAGTGTTTTAGAGTGGTTGGAGGAACATGCTAAAGCTGGCCAACCATCAAATGATTGGCAGTTGGGGAAAGTGGAGTGGCCATTGGGTGAACCATAGAGGGCTGGACTGAGACCCTAAGCAGACTGGATTTGACCCACAATCCTGAGGTTCGGTACCCTGCTACAGATTGAGATTGTGACTACCAGTTGGAATATATGCTTCTCTGGAGTCTGGGGGCCATCTTGTCCTGTCCTCAAACTAGCATTTGAATCATACACCTACAAAAGTCTCAGCCCCTCTCAGCATGAACACCAGGATATCCATGTGTCCTGATTTGTATGCTTCTACTTCCCCTATTTGCATGACAAGAATCCCTGCCTAAGACTAGGGATGTATGAGAAATTTATTTCCCTTCATTTTTGATCAAAATGTACTGAGTTCACAACTTCTGGACTGAACACAGGTGCAATCTGTGGTCAAAGTCTGTACATTACTGAACTTAGCGTGTAATTCACAGACCAGAAATAGACCATTCAAGAACATGGATACATTTGAAAAATGTGCATGAAAAAATGTGTGCCTTTGAAAAATGCACACAACTACTCTTTAATCAATTGGAGAAGAATGTGTATATTTCAAACATGTGCACAATTGATGCATACATATGGGAAAATATGCATTAAAATACACATGGATTTTCATGCAAAGAGAAAAATAGAATCATAGAATACTAGGGTTGGAAGGGGCCTATAAGACCATCGAGTCCAACCCCCTGCTCAATGCAGGAATCCAAGTCAGAGCATCCCTGAAAGATGGCTGTCCAGCTTCCTCTTGAATGCCTCCAGTGTGGGAGAGCCCACCGCCTCCTAGATAATTATTTCCATTGCCGTATTGCTCTAATGGTCAGGAAGTTGTTTTTGTTGTTTTTTCCTGACTTCCTGTAACTTGAGACCATTATTTATTTTATTATTTAGCTTGTTTATTTATTTCATTTCTATACTCCCCAATAGCCAAAGCTCTCAGGGCAGTTCACAAAAATTAAAACCAAAAAGTGCAGGGTAAAACAATAGAAAATATAAAGGCATTAAAACCACTATATAACAATACAACCAGGATAAAACCAGGATAAAACCAAGCAGCAATGCAGAGATTTAAAATACAGCTTTAAAACAGCAAAGCTAAAAGACTAGAAAGCTAAAATACTGAAATGCCTGGGAGAATAAATAGGTCTTCACCTGGCCCCAGAAGGAATACAACGTAGGTGCTAGGGGGAACCTCACTAGGGAGCTCATTCAACAGCTGGGGTGCCACAGCAGAAAAGGCCCTCTTCCTAGTAGCCACCTGCTCCTGGCCTTCCTCTCTGTGACAACCTTTCAAGTACTTGAAGAATGTTATCATATCTCCCCCCAGTCTTCTCTTCTCAAGGCTAAACATGCCCAGTTCTTTTAGTCTCTCCTCATAGGGCTTTGTTTCCAGTCTCCTGATCATCTTCGTTGCTCTCCTCTGAAACCTCTCCAGTGTGTCTGCATCCTTCTTAAACTGTGGTGCCCAGAACTGGACACAGGACTCCAGATGAGGCCTAACCAATGCTGACTAGAGGAGAACTAGTACTTCATGTGATTTGGAAGCTATACTTCTATTAATGAAGCCTAAAATAGCATTTGCCTTTTTTTGTAGCCACATCACATTGTTGACTCATATTCAGCTTGCGATCTACAACAATTCCAAGATCCTGTTCTTTTCTGCCCAGCGCTCCAGTCTATCAAGATCACTTTCAATTTTGAGTCCGTCTTCCAAAGTACTTAGCTATCCTGCCCAATTTTGTGTCATCTGCAAATTTGATCAGCATTCCCTGCACCTCCTCATCTAAGTCATTAATAAAAACGTTAAAGAGCACTGGGCCCAGGACTGACTCCTGCTGTACCCCGCTCATTACCTCTCCCCAGTTTGAGAAGATCCCATTGATAAGCACTCTTTGAGTCCGATTCTGTAGCCAACTTTGGTCCACCTGATAGTTGTTTCATCAAGTCTGCTTTTAGCTAGTTTGCTAGGGATGACAGAGAATTCCACCACTGATCTCGGTGAGGCCGAATGCCAGTGCATTTGGTAGGGATGTCAGAGAATTCTGCCACGGATCTCGGGGAGGCCGAATGACAGCTCATTCGGCCCCGTGAAATTGGTGGCAGAATGATGTGCCACCCCCCCACCTCCCCCCCGGGACAGGACTTACTTGGGGCGGATCTTCCTGGCGGCGGTGGTTCCGCCGGTGGCTCCGGCGGTGGTTCGGCGGCAGCGGCTGTGGTGGCCGGTCTTCCGACTGGCTGCCACCGCCGTCATTTCCAGGTTAAAAAAAAAATATATGATAGGCTACGTAAAGATTTACGTAGCCTATCACTGCTAGATTTAAAAAAAACACCATGATAGGCTACGTAAATGTTTATGTAGCCTATCACGGCTGACTTCTAAAAAAAAAATCAACGCGCATACGCGTTCCTTATTTTGGCACGTCTTAGTCTATGTAAACATTTACGTAGACTAAGACAGCGAAAATAAGGGGAACGCAAATAGCGTAGACGCTACGCTATTTGCGTTCCCCTTATTTTCACCGTCTTAGTCTATGTAAATGTTTAGGTAGACGAAGACGTGCCAAAATAAAGAACGCAAATGGCAGCGGTCTTGGCCGCCGCCATTTGGGTACGTGCGTTGTTTGTTTTTTTTAATCAGCTGTGATAGGCTACATAAACATTTACGTAGCCTATCATGGCTGACTGCAGGGATGCAAACGGAGGTGGCTACGGCTGCCGCCATTTGCATCCCTGCTAGCCAGCGGCCGGATGTCCGGCTGCTGGTGGAGCTGGCCGGGGCTCCACAGAATTGCTGCAGAGCACAGCCGGCTGGCCAGGATTCTGGGCGGGAAGAACGGAGCACCTCCCCCCCCGGCCAGGATTCCGGGGGGAGGGACGGAACGCCTCCCCCCCACCATCAACATAATCCACGGAAAGGTAAGTCATTTTCGTACATCCCTAGCATTCGGCCCCCCGAACTCCGTGTTGGAATGGCCTGCCACCCCCCGCCCCCCTGCAGATCCCCCCCAGGATGAGACTTACCTGGGGTGGATCTTCCGGGTGGCGGCAGCTCCGGTGGTGGCTCTGGTGGCGGCTGCGGCTGCCGGTCGAAAGACTGGCTGCCGCGGCGGCCATTTCCAGTGTTAAAAAAAAAAAAGACGTGATAGGCTACGTAAATCTTTACGTAGCCTATCATGTCTGACTTAAAAAAACAAACGCGTGTACGTAAATGGTGGCGGCTACGGCTGCTGCCATTTGCGTTCCTTATTTTGGGCCATCTTAGACGAAAATAAGGGGGAGCGTCTGCTACGCTATTTGCGTTCCCCTTATTTTCGCCGTCTTAGTCTACGTAAATATTTATGTAGACTAAGACAGGCCAAAATAAGGAATGCAAATGGCGGCGGCCATAGCCGCCGCCATTTGCATACGCGCGTTTGTTTGTTTTTTTAAAGTTAGATGTGATAGTCTAAGTAAAGATTTACGTAGCCTATACGGCTGACCACAGGGACACAAACGGCAGTGGCTATGGCCGCTGCCATTTGCATCCCTGCTAGCCAGTGGCCGGATGTCCGGCTGCTGGCAGAGCTGGCCGGCGGCTCCGTGGAATCCCCGCAGAGCGCCTCCCCCCCCCCAGCAAAACCCGGCGGAGACAGGTAAGGGCAATTTCGTACATCCCTGTAGTTTGCTCATCAGAATATAATGGGGCATTTTGTTGAAAGCTTTGCTGAAGTTGAGGTATATTATATGCACAGCATTCCCATGGTCCACAAGGGAGACTACCTGATCAAAAAAATGACATCAGATTTTTCTGGCAGGATTTGTTCTTGACAAATTCATGTTGGCTTCGAGTAATCACTGCATTGTTCTCAAGGTGCTTACAGATTGATTGCTTTATAATCTGCTCCAGAAGTTTCCCAGGGACTGATGTCAGACTGACTGGTCTGTAGTTCCCCAATCCCTCCTTTTTGCCCTTTTTGAAGATAGGGACAACATTAGCCCTCCTCCAGGATACTGACTTGAGTTGGAACAACCTTCAAGATGGGATTTTGAAAAGTTCTGTGATGTCAGATTTTGCTGATTCTCACATCCCTATCTGAGACACACACACCCTCTTCAATACACATTTCTAAGTACTCTTGCTGGGCAGGGAAGGTCCATAGCTCAGTGGTGGAGCACATGATTTGCATGCAGAAGGTCCTAGATTCAATCACTGGCATATCTTGATAGGACTAGAAAAGAATCTGGCCTGAATCCCTGGAGAGCCATTGCTGCCCGCCAGTGTTGACAATACTGGGCTAGATGAACCAATGTTCTGATTCAATATAAGGCAGCTTCCTGTTCCTAATTTTGCTTGCTCTACATTGTATGTCGGGACAGTGTGATATGCTCTCCAGCAATGGCTTCGGAAGTAGGGATGGACGGACTCACCTCCACCCAGTTTTGCTGGGTGCTGGCCAATTGCTGCTGCCCATGCTGCTGGAGTCCCCGACAAGTGCAGGGCAAGCACTGCAGGGCCCTCTGTCCTCTTAGTGAGCTGCCGTTTTGTGTAAAAATGGTGGCTCAGGGTTTTCCAGATTTGTAATATTACATAAATGGTAGCCATAAAGGGGCCATTTACGCAACATTACAGCCATAACTGGACTATTCATTTACACAACATTACAGGTGTAAGCAATCTTCCCCTATCCTAATTAATTTGTTCCATAGTTAACTGCTTTTTCCACTACATAGTTGTTCCTAATATTCAACCAAAATATGCTTTCCTGTAACTTAAGCCCATTGGGTCTCATTCTGCCCTCTGGGGCAGTGGAGAGCAAGTCATTGCCCATGTGTCACATCTCCGCCCAACACTCTAATCACAGTGCAATCCTATCCTATTTCAATATCAATTATTCTGATGGGAATTGGGGTGGGGTTTGTGGGACATCTTGCCCTCAACCATTGATGCTGAAGGAGAAATAAACCTGGTAGGAGTTGACCTGACCCATAATACCTTAGTTTTGCAACACACACACACACACACACACTTCTGCATATGTTACTCCCCTCCCCACATCCTCCCAAAATTATCCCTGAGTTCTCTGCAGATTTTCACATGACAAGGGGGAAAATGGGACACAGTAGAAAAACTTGTGTAGCAATGATAGGAACATTGCTGCATGGGCCCTTAATTTCTTGATGTTGCTTTTCTCCTTCATGAATGGCCTCTTCATCTTTTGATGAGTGTCCAAAGAGATTGGCAAAATGCCCCCCCCACACACACACACATCGTTTATCTCTAAGGAAATCAGCAGGACTTCATCTTAGGTTTTCACTAGGGCTGTGCATGGACACACAGCCCTCCTGCTTCACTCCAGATACTGATTTGGACCTTCCAAAGCAGCCTCATTTGGTTCTGACTGATTCGGACCCAATCCACTTCATTTTGGATTCAGATATGAAGTTAGATTCGGATATCCAAATTATTCAATTTGATGTTTTCCCATTGACTTGCATTGGAAAACAGAAACAGCCATAACTTTTTCAGTGTTTAAGATAAATACATGGAATTTGGGGACCTGGCAGCCCCACGGAGATGATTCCACCTGCCAAATTCCAGACAGTATAATCCAATAGTTTTATACTAGGCACAGGTAAATTGTGCTATTCCCAGAAACTCCCAACCAAAGGTCATAAAAGGATAATCAGAGAAGGTAGGTGGTTAAGCGGTGATTATTTATTTATTTACAATATTTATATACCGTTCCTCATCAGAAGATTTCAGAGCAGTGAACACCATAAGAATAAAACAATGGTTAAAAGAGTTAAAAAAGTTAAAACATTTTAAAAAAGACAAATCCCAACAAAGTGGAATTTAACAACCCACGGCTGGTCATGCAAGGAAGGCCTCTTGAAAGAACAACATCTTCAGGAGGTGCCGGAAAGAACACAATGTTGGTGCCTGCCTGACCTCTAAAGGCAGGGAATTCCATAGGAAGGGGGCCACCACACTGAAGGCTCTTCTCCTGATGGACTCCAACTGGGCCATAGGTCCATGTGGAACCACCAGGAACATGCCCTCTGATGACCTCAGTGACTGGGCAGGTTGGTAGGGAAGGAGGCGCTCTCTCAGGTATCCTGGTCCCAAGTTGTTTAGGGTTTTGTACACTAGTACTAATACCTTAAACCTGGCCCAGTAGCGAATAGGCAGCCAGTACAGTTCCCTCAGCGAAGGATTTACACGCTGAGAAGAGGCAGCTCCCAACAACAGCCGAGCTGCTGCATTCTGCACTAGCTCCAGCTTCCGGACCAGTCTTAAGGGCAGCCCCACATAGAGCACATTGCAGTAATCCAGTCTTGAGGTTACTAATGTCTGTACCATCGTGGTCAAACTACCCCCGTCCAGGAGAGACTGTAGCTGGCGACCCAGCTAAAGCTGGTAAAAGGCAGTCGGAACTGCCGCGACCACTTGCGCCTCCAGCAACAATGATGGATCTAGGAGTACCCCCAGACTATGGACCTGATCTTTCAGAGGGAGTGCAACCCCATCCAGAACAGGCAATGAGCCTATCTCCCGGACCCGGGAACCACTCACCCACAGGGCTTCCATCTTGCCAGGATTCAGCTTCAGTTTATTGTAGGGAATCGGATGTACAAAAGTCATTTACCTTTTCGCAGGGGTGCTTTGCGGTAGGGGGGAGACGCTTCGCTTCCCCCCCGAAGTTCGAGCGAGGGGGGGCAAGCCCTCCCACCTCCCCCGGCCGAAATTCAGGCCAGGGAGAAGCGCCCCGTCTCCCCGGCCGCAAAACAAAGTGTAAAAAAAAACAAAAACAAAACCGTGATAGGCTACGTAACGATTAACATAGCCTATCACAGCTAGATTTCCAAAGTCAGCTGTGATAGGCTATGTTAATCGTTATGTAGCCTATCACGGGTGACTTTGAAAAAAAAAAAAAAGCGCGTACGGATAATGGTGGCCCCCATAGGGCACCGCCATTTGCGTTCCTTATTTGGTCGCTGTAGTCTACGTAAAGATTTACGTAGACTACAGCGTACATGCTTTGCGTACACGCTTTTTTTTTTTCAAAGTCACCCGTGATAGGCTACTAGGGGTGCACGAAAGCCACTTACCTGGTCTCGCAGCTTGCTTCGCAGTGGGGGGGAGGCGCTTCGCTGCTCCCCCCGAAGTTCAGGCCGGGGGGGGAGGCTTCCCGCCTCGCCCGGCCGAAATTCAGGCCGGGGAGGAGGCGCCTCACCTCGCCCGGCCGCGAAATAAAAAGTTAATCTTTACGTAGACTACAGCGAAAATAAGGGCAACGCAAATAGCGTTGCCCTTATTTTCGCCGTAGTCTACGTAATCTTTACGTAGACTACAGCGACCAAATAAGGAATGTGAATGGCGGCTCCCTTTGGGGGCCGCCATTAGCCATATGCGCTTTTTTTTTAAAGTCACCCGTGATAGGCTACGTGACGATTTACGTAGCCTATCACGGCTGACTTTGGAAATCTAGCCGTGATAGGCTACGTTAATCGTTACGTAGCCTATCACGGGGTTTGGGGTTTTTTTTACACTTTGTAATAGCAGCGGCGGCAGCCGGTTGAAAGACCAGCTGCCGCCCCCGCCCCCGACAAAAGGCCAACGAACTGCCGCTGGGACCCGCCGCCGGGAGGGACATTCACCAAAGGTAAGTCCCATCCCGGGGGGGGGCGGGGGGCGGAGAATTTCACCGCTGGTTTCAGGGGGCCGAATGCATTGGCACTCAGCCCCCCGAAGATTCGGGGAGAAATTCTCCGCCATCCCTAGTTTATTGTCCTTCATTTAGCCCATCACTGAGTCTAGGCACTGATTCAGGACTTGCACAGCCTCTCCTGATTCAGATGTCACAGGGAGCTAGAGCTGCGTGTCATCAGCATACTGATGGCATTTAGCTCCAAATCCCCTAATGACCGCTCCCAGTGGCTTCATATAGATGTTAAACAACATTGGTGACAGGATGGTACCCTGCGGCACCCCATAGCTCAATTGCCAAGGGGCCGAGGAATTGTCACCAATGTTAATCTCTGAAATCGGCCTCGTAGTTAGGACCGGAACCACTGTAGTACAGTGCCTCCAATACCCATCCCACAGAATCGATCCAGGAGGATATCATGGTCAATGGTATCAAAAGCTGATGAGAGATTGAGCAGAATTAACAGGGTTGCACTCCCCCTGTCCCTCTCTTAATGAAGGTCATCCATCAGGGTGGATGGCAACCAAGGCTGATTCAGTCCCATAACCAGAATGAAACCCAGACTGAAATGGGTCTAGATAATCAGTATCCTCCAAAAGTGCCTGCAATTGGTTTGCCACAACCCTCTCAAGGACCTTCGCTAGAAAAGGGGTATTTGCAACTGGGCGGTAGTTGTCTAATACCATTGGGTCTAGGGTGGGCTTCTTCAGGACTGGCCGCACTACTGCCTCCTTAAGGACAGCAGGGACCACCCTTTCCCATAGGGAAGCATTTATCACTCCCTGGACCCACCCAGTCATACCCCTTCAGCTAGCTTTCATTAGCCAGGAAGTACAGGGATCAAGAGGGCACGTGGTCGGTCTCATTATTGCAAGCATCTTGTCCACATCATCAGGTCATAACAACTGGAACTGATCACACAAAATCGGGCAGATGGTGGCATCAGACACCTCGACTTGTACTGCACTAACAACAGCATCAAAGTCGTTGCGGAGACAAGCGATTTTGTCCTCAAAGTGAGATGCAAGAAGGTCACAGCGGGCCCCATTTACTGGGGAAGATGTTAACAACCGCCAGATCACCCGGAAGAGCTCCGATGGATGGTTACTTGAGGATGTAATGGAGGCAGCAAAATAAACCTTCTTTGCTGCCCTCACTGCCATGCAATAGGCACGATTATGCACTCTAGAGAGTGCTCGGTAGGGATGTACGAAAGTCACTTACCTTTTGATGAAATGTGATTTGAGGTGGGAGGGAGGTGCCCCATCCCTCCCCCCGAAATTCTGGCCGGGGGGGAGGTGCCCTGTCCCTCCCCCCCGAAATTCTGACCGGGGGGAGGCGCCCTGTCCCTTCCACCCTGAATCCTGGCCGGCCAGGTCTGCAAATGGCGGTGGCTATAGCCGCCGCCGTTTGCGTCCCTGCAGTCAGCTGTGATAGGCTACGTCAATGTTTAGGTAGCCTATCACAGCTGAGTAAAAAAAAAACAAAACCTGCGCGTACGCAAATGGCAGCGCCCATGGGCGCCGCCATTTGGGTTCCTTATTTTGGAACTTATTTTGGTCTACGCTATTTGCGTTCCCCTTATTTTCGCCGTAGTCTACATAAATGCTTACGTAGACTAGACATGCCAAAATAAGGAATGCAAATGGCGGCGCCCATGGGCACCGCCATTTGCGTACACGCAGTTTTTTTGTGTTTTTTTTACTCAGCTGTGATAGGCTACGTAAACATTTACGTAGCCTATCACGTTTTTGTTGTTGTTGTTTTTTACTGGAAATGGCAGCGGCGGCAGCCGGTCGGAAGACCGGCCACCGCAGCCAACACCACTGCACCGCCACCGAACTGCTGCCGGAGCCGCCAGGGAGATTCGCCCAAGGTATTTATTTATTTATTTATTTATTTTATTTCATTTCTATACCGCCCAATAGCCGAAGCTCTCTGGGCGGTTCACAAAAACTAAAACCAAACAACACACAATAAGGTAAGTCCCATCCCGGGGGGGTGGGGGGGCAGACCATTTTGCCACCGATTTCAGGGGGCCGAATCCCTAGTACTCGTTCGTCTTTACTTCGAGTCTTGCACCATTTGTACTCCAGCCGACGTCCAGACTGTTTCATTGACTGCAGCTCCCCAGTATACCAGGGAGCAGAACGGGGATCCACATAGGGATGTCATAGAATTTTGCCACGAATCTCGGGGAGGCCGAATGCCAGCTGCTGCCACCGCCATTTCCAATTAAAACAAACAAACAAACAAACGTGATAGGCTACGTAAAGATTTACGTAGCCTATCATGGCTGATTTAAAAGAAAAAAATGCGTGTACGTAAATGGCGCTGCCCATGGGCGCCGCCATTTGCATTCCTTATTTTACATGTCTTAGTCTACGTAGACATTTACGTAGACTAAGATGGCGAAAATAAGAGTAACGCAAACAGCGTAGATGCTACGCTATTTGCGTTCCCCTTATTTTCGCCGTCTTAGTCTACGTAAATGTTTACGTAGACTAAGACGTGCCAAAATAAGGAACGGAAATGGTGGTGCCCATGGGCACCGCCATTTGCATACGCGCGTTATTTTTTCTTTTAAATCAGCCATGATAGGCTACGTAAACATTTACGTAGCCTATCATGGCTGACTGCAGGGACACAAACGGTGGCGGCTGTGGCTGCCGCCATTTGCGTTCCTGCTAGCCAGCGGCTGGATGTCCAGCCGCTGGTGGAGACGGCCGGCGGCTCCGCAGAATCCCTGTGGAGTGGAGCCGGCCGGCCAGAATTTCGGGGGGGAGGGACGGAGCACCTTCCTCCCCACCTCAAATCAATTTCGTTAAAAGGTAAGTGATTTCCATACATCCCTAGATCCACAGTGCCGGAGAGGGCACTCAGGTGTGATCATGTTGATGGCCCTCCGCATCTCACTGTTCCACAGTGAGGCTAGGGTCTCGGCTGGATCACCAGCTCTCTCCCCTGGAAAATCCCTAAGAGCATTCAGAAATCCATTGGATTCCATCAGTCTCCTAGGGCGGACCATCCGAATAGGCCCCCCACCCCCGCAGGAGGAAAGTAATGCCGTAAGTTCAAATCTCACCAGGAAATTGTCTGACCATGACAATGGGGTTACTTGGAGCCCCCTAATCTTCAGACTACCCATCTCACAACTTGGAGCAAAAACCAAATCAAGGGTGTGCCCTGCTTCATGTGTTGGGCCGATGACATCCTGAGACAGTCCGATGGTTGTCATGGAGGCCATGAAGTCCTGAGCTGGAACTCCAGAGACAGCCTCAGCATGGAAGTTGAAGTCACCCAGAACCACCGTCCTGGGTTCCTCCAACACCACAGTGCCTCCGCCAGCTCAGTCAGGGAGGATGCTGGGCAGCAGGGTGGGTGGTACACCAGCAGCATCCCCAGTCTGTCTCTATGGCTCAACACCAGGTACAACCCCTCAAGGCCTGCTCCAAGGTGGAGTGGTCTCCTGGTGATAGAGATGGAAGTTCTATGAACCACGGCAACTCCCCCCCCCAGCCCTCCAACCTATATTGGTGCTGCACTGAGTACCCAGGTGGGTAGAGCTGAGTCAGGTTGACTCTACCCAGCTCACCCACCCAAGTCTCAGTGATACACGCCAGGTCGGCCCTCTCATCCACGATTAAATCATGAATGAGTGCGGTCTTGTTGCAGACCGATCTGGCATTAAATAGCAGCACCACAAGACAGGAGAACACAGTGGAAGAGCTACCAGCTACATGAGAGCTAGAGGAGGGGGGTAGAAGGGGAACAGTGTATAAACACCTGTGGCCCATTCTACTTTGATGTCCCAACCCGCTCCTCCTACCGTATCTCCTTCTGTCCCAAGTCATGGGAATAGTGGTGCCTCCTCCATAGGCCCCCACATTAGAGTCTCCTAGGCATATCCTTACCACTGTAAAATACCCACACACTCTCCACAGCCACCCACCATTCAAATATACAATCAACCAGTCAACTCATAGACTCCACTCATCCAACAATCACCCCCAACCAAACTAATACAGTCACAGTTTGTAATTGCGGTTGTAACCAGCCGCTGGTCACAGTTAGGACATCAGCCTTGTTACCCAACCAAACAAAGCAGAGAACAAGTAAAGTGCTATTTCCTAGCCATGTAACCATCTTCCATTGGTTCCATTGGCTCATTCTATCTCACCTGGAAGGTGGCAAAGCAGTTCTCCCTGCACCCACTGGCTCTTACCCAAGGTAAGCCCCACTTCAAGCTACCACAGGCTCCCACCCAGGGATGTCAGAGAATTTCTCCATGAATCTCGGGGAGGCCGAATGCCAGCGCATTCGGCCCCCCGAAATTGGTGGAGAAACGGTCTGCCCCCCCGCCACCCCCAGGACGGCACTTACCTTGTGTGAATGTCCCTGGTGGCAGCAGCGGCGCCGGAGGTTCAGCAGCGGTTCGGCGGCAGTTTGACGGCGGTTCGGCGGTGGCCAGTCTTCTGACCGGCTGCCGCCACCGCCATTTCCAAGTTAAAAAAAACAAACAAACAACAAACATGATAGGCTACGTAAATGTTTACGTAGCCTATCACGGCTGAGTGAAAAAAGACAACAACCGCGCGTACGAAAATGGCGGCGCCCATGGGCGCCGCCATTGCATACGCACGGTGTTTTTTTTTCCACTCAGCCATGATAGGCTATGTAAACATTTACGTAGCCTATCACAGCTGACTGCAGGGATGCAAACGGCGGCAGCAGGTACGGCCGCTGCCATTTGCGTCCCGGCAGGACAGAAGGATTAGTGGCCGGAGGGATGGGGTGCCTCCCCCCCAGCCAGAATTTCAGGGGGGAGGGATGGGGTGCCTCCCCCCTGGCCAGAATTTTTGGGGGAGGGATGGGGCGCCTTCCCCCCCAGCCAGAATTTCAGGGTGAGGGACGGAGCACATCCCCCCTATCGCGAATCAAGCTTTGGGATCAGGTAAGGGACTTTCATACATCCCTACGAATCCCACCCTGGGCAGAGAAGTAGTTGTGGGATATGAAGCCTCTATCCCCTGTCTGTCACCCAGGGTGGGCAACAATAACATAAGAAGAACTGCTGTTGGCAGAGGGTCCCTGCTGTCACTCGGGACACCTCACTTCACACACATCACTTCACGCAGTACAGGCGATCAATAGATGACCAGGATCATGTAAGTAATCCAAAAGGAAGAGAAGATGGAAGGCACCATCACCCTCGTGGCAAACCGAATGGGCAAACCAAAGGTGTGCTCCCCCTTCAGTGGCGGCCCCTTCGGTGGCGGCCCCTTCGGTGGCGGCCCCTTCGGTGGCGGCCCCTTCGGTGGCGGCCCCTTTGGTGGCAGCCCGCCACCTCATAGCAGGGAAAATTTTAAGTCTCCACAATGCCTGGAGATCTCAAGGCTCAGAGATAGCACTCTGCTCTGGTTGGCTGGAGAAAACTTCCGCAGGTGTTCCCATTCACTCTGCAATCAGCGCAGGCCGAAGCAAGGCAGGAAACTGGGAGATGGGGGGAAAGTTACAGGCAGCAAGCAACCAGACAGCTGTAAATGGTGGACAATCTTCTCCCCTCAGTTCTTTCCTCTCACCAGTCCAGCAGTGCAGAGTGTCCAGTCCTGATTAGGAGGAGATCACTATCCCTAATGTCTGCTGTAGGTTTCTTTGAAGTGCAAATAACCCCTCTCTCCTAGGACTACCACTTCCCTATTCAGCTTCACATAGGGATATATGAAAATTCCACCACAAATCTCGGGGAGGCTGAATGCCACTGCATTCGGCCCCTCGAAATCGGTGGCGGAACGGCCCGCCACCCCCCCAACCCCTGGGATGAGACTTACCTTGGGCAGATCTTCCTGGTGGCGGTGGCTCCGGCAGCGGCTCTGGTGGCGGTGCGGTGGCGGCAGCTGCGGCGGCTGCGGTGGCCGGTCTTCCGACCGACTGCCGCTGCTGCCATTTCCAGTTTAAAACAAAAAACAAAAACGTGATAGGCTACGTAAATGTTTACGTAGCCTATCACGGCTAGGTTTTTTAAAAAAACGTGATAGGCTACGTAAATGTTTACATAGCCTATCACAGCTGACTTAAAAAAAAAAACATGCGCATATGCAAATGGTGGCAGCCATGGCCACCGCCATTTGTGTACGCGCATTGATGTTGTTTTTTTAAGTCAGCCGTGATAGGCTACGTAAACATTTACATAGTCTATCATGGCTGACTGCAGGGATGCAAACGGCAGCAGCTACGGCCATCGCCATTTGCATCCCTGCTAGCCAGCCGCCGGATGTCCGGCTGCTGGTGGAGCTGGCCGGCGGCTCCGCAGAATCGCTGCGGGGCGCAGCCAGCCGGCCAGGATTCCGGGGGGGGAGGAATAGAGTGCCTCCCCCCCCGGCGAGGATTCCGGGGGGAGGGATGGAATGCCTCCCCCGCAACCATAAACATAATTAGCGAAACGTAAGTACCTTTCGTACATCCCTAGATTCACAGTGGATGACCTCAGGCTCTCTTTGACTGAATGGAATACACCTGGGAAAATGGGCTGGCAGAAGAGTTTTGTGCTATTTGTGTGTGGTTTTTTTGTTTTTTAACACAAGAAAAGAGTTATAACTTTTCACTGGTTGCACAGAAGTGCATGAAATCTGGGAAACAGGCAGCCCCCATGCCAAGACCCCAAAGATGCTTCATATTGGGCTTACGTTGCCACACAGTATAGTAAGATATAGATATAGATAGAGTAGTGCTTTGCCCGCTGTATTTTGAAATGTGGACTTGTGTGTAGTGTTTTGCCACACACTGTTTGCTTGACCACAACACAAGTATGCACACACACACACACACACACACACAATAAAATGCAGAACTACCTACAAGAAAAGAACAGCTTTGGCTATTGGGCGGTATAGAAATAAATAAATAAATAAATAAATAAATAAATGAAAAGGGTGTTTTTTGGGGGGGAGATATAGAGTTCAAGGGAAAGAATTCAGGAATTGAGAAGGATTGGGGGGCAAGGAAAAAGAAAGGAAAGATGTGTGTGTGCGCGCACGCATGCGTGTGTGTGCGCATGCATGCGTACGCATGCATGCAATAAAGGATCTAGAAAGAAAGAGAAACCTACTTAGAAATAGTTAAATTGAGAAGGGGGGGCAAAGATCAAGGCAAAGCAGGAAATTATCATAGATGATGATGATGATGATGATGATGATGAATCTAGAAAGAAATAAAGGAAGGAAGGGAGGAAGGGAAAACTACTAAGAATGGTTGAACTGAGGATGGCAAGTGGGGAAGGGAGCCAAAGAACAAGGCAAGGAAAGGAGGGAACTAAAGTACTTTTGAATGTATTAATTAATTTATTTTGGTGTTTAAAATAAAGAATCTAGAAAAGGAAGAAAGTGAATAGCTGAATTGAGAAAAACTAGCCTATTGCATTAAAAAAACAGGTACACAAATGATATAGTGGATGCCATTTGCAGCCGTAAAGCCGTTATATTAACCTAAATGCAGTTGTAAATGGCTGCATTTAGGTTAATGTAAAGTTTTATGGCTGCAAATGGCATCCACTATGCCATTTGCGTCCAGAGTTAGCTAGCCCTCACTCAGCCAGCGATGTGGCATGGCAATGGCAGCCAGCTGTATCACCAGCAATGTGGAGCCAGTGACCAGCTCAGACAGATTCTGCGGGGAGGGAGGGATCGCCTTCCCCCCGCGGGTGGATTCCCACCCGGACCAGCAGGTAGGGAATCCGCCCATCCCTAAAATTCATCCCTAATTTGTCAACTAGAGTTGCCATTTGCCAAAGCCCACTCTCTCCTCCTCCTCTCCCCTTCCCCACACTGACCTCCTCCTTGCCCCCTCCCTGATGTTTCACAAGTTGATACATGTATAGACAGGCTGTCTGGGCTTCAGAAGGCATCAGGATAGCTCTGAATGTCCCAGACCGACCAAAGTGCTTTGGCAGTGACCCTCTTCACTTTGGACCACCTTGGTGCTGGTCTAATCCATTTCAAATCTCGCCAAGGCACCCCCAGAGCAGCCCAATTCACTTCAGTATTTGGATTCAGCACCAAAGCGATGCACAGCCCTAGTTTTCACAGCTCTCAGGTACATTAGAAAAGACTTATTTTCTCCCATATGATCTTGCAGTCATCTTCTTGCAGTTTGACTGCAGCTGACACCTTCCATCACTGACAGATGACCATCCAGCATTTCCTTAAATACTTCCAGAAAAGGAGAGTCCACCACCTCCTGAGGCAGTTGGTTCCAATAACTATTACCATTAGGAAATTTTCCCTAATATTTAGCCAACATCTGTTTTGGTGCGATTTCCATTCATTGGTTCTAGTCTTTCCCTCTAGAGCAACGGAGAACAAGTCTGCTCTATCTTTGGCTGGAGATAGAGCCCTTTTCGGGATGTCCTGACTCCCCCTCACCTGCCCTCCCAGACCCTACTCACCTCTCAGCAGGGACCCTCTCAGAGAGCACCCGTAGCTCAGCAAGCACCTGGCAGCTGACCATCCTTGGAGCATTCACACCTGTAACGTTGCATAGATGCCCCCTTTAAGGCTAGCAACTCTGCAACATTGCCTAACCAGAAGTGTCCAAGCCACCCTTATTCTGCACAATGACAGTTCACTAGGGAGGATGGGCAGCCCTGTGGCTTCATCGGGGGTGGTCCCCAGGCTGTGACAAAGCTTGTGCGGCACCACGAGCAGGGGCGGGAGGTGGCATCAGGTCGGTAAGTACCCAGCAAAGCCAGGCCAGGTGAGTCTGTTCATCCCTAGCCCTTCAGATATTATAAGACCACTATCATATCTCCCCTTAACCTTGCCTTCTCAAGGCTAAGCATACTCACCTCTTTCAACCATTTCTTATGGAACTTGTTTTCCAGACCGCTCATTATCATCCTGGTCACTCCCTCTGTGCTCCAGTTTTCCATTGGTAAAATGTGGTGCCCAGAATTAGGCACTTTAATCCAGATGCAGCCTTACCAGTACAGGGTAGGGCAGTATCCAATGCTGCCTGTGAATAAATGGACCCTCTGTTAGTGCTAGGGATGCTGGAGAAATTTGAGATGGACTAAAATGAGCTCAGATTTCTAAGAATCTGACCTGCAGGATCTGCTGCAGAGCAACCCTCCCCCTGCCCCCGGCCTTGTGGAGTCCGTGGACTTCCAGATCTTAAAAAAAAAAAAAAAAACTTTCCTGAAGTGTTTGCATATTTTATTTGTAGGAAAACACACATATTTCTGCTGAGGGAAGGTGGAATGGAATGGGGGAGAACAATACGTTAAATGTTGTGTACTAAGGAAAATCCTGTAAATTTTTGTGAACCCTCTTATGGAATTATTTACATGTTCTTCCACATAACAGAAAACAAAAATAAAATCCATCTGTGAATGGACAATGGAACAAAAGGCACCTGACAATCTGTGAAACATGGATGAAGCAGACTTCACACAATCTGAACATCCCTAGCTAGTGCAATGGGAAGCTGTCACTTCCTGAAGCAACCAGAAATGAAATGAGGCAAAATGCTCATTTCTGGGAAGGAACAAGTCAGGAGAGCTTGCAGAATAGAGCTCTGTTGACCTGCCCCATCCCAGAAATGAAGATTTCAGCTCATTCTTGGGGTTACTCTAGGGAGAACTAGCTTCCTGTCACACTGGTGGTGGGTCCCACTGACACAACATAATGGAATTGATTGGGCAACATTGGATACTGCTCCTTATTTCAAAATGTGTTTCTAAATATGTATGAATTTAATGCTTTAATCTGCCAAGAACTTTTGGAAAAGTGCAGAACCTGGTGGATAATTAAATGATTTGTACATTTGTCCAAGAGTTGTGGATGAAATAATCTCATATAGGTTTCCACAAAGATCAAATTCCATATGTATCACTATAATAGCATAGGAAAGAGCTAAGTGCATAGTAGCTATATAAATAAAATATTTTTGAAAGTATCATCAGTAATTAGGGATGGATGGATTCCCCCACCCCATTTCAGGTTCTCCAGGCACCCACCCAGCCCCTGCCCCTGCTTACACATCCCTCGATCAGTGCTCGAGCCCCACACCTGCTTTCTGTGCACCCACACTTATCTGGGCTCCATCCGCCTCCACCATGATTGCCATTTGAAAAAACATGGCTAATACAATACTGTACCCATAGATTTATATGCAAAATGGCACCATGAATCTTTCATATGGGCGATTCATGGTGCCATTTTGCATATACGTCCATGTGCAAAAAATGTGACATAGATATATATGCAAAATAGTGCCATGAATTGCCCATATACACAAGATTCACAGCACCCTTTTGCATATATGTTTATGGGTACAGTATTGCAATCGCCAGGATTTTTCAAAACATGGAGATCACGGTGGAGGCGGATGGGGTCTGGGTAAGTTGCGGGTGGCTTGGCGAGCATGGGAGGCAGTCTAGCCAGGGAGACGGGCTGAGCAGGAGTAGCTCAGAGGGCGTGGGCGCAGGCAGTCCACCGGAATCCCAGACTGAGATCAGTGCCTGCACCATCCCTATCAGTAATTCCTCAAATGTGTTCAGGTGGGAAAAGAACCCTCTTACATTCCTACCTGCCTAGGAAGAGCCAAAAGTCTGAGACTGGGTGTAATCACTCTGAAAGGTTCTTCACTGAGAAGCTGTAGTGACCACATTGGGCAATGGTCAGCACTTCCTGAGACCTTGTTAATAATTAAGCTGTTTTATGACTTTTGTTGCTGTGTTTGTGAGAGGGATAGGCAAATGAGTAATGGTCAAATTGCCAGGATTCTGTGAACATCTTCTCACTGCTTGTCTTGTGTCCGATACACATTTGTGATTGTTGCTTGCTCTGCGTGAATGGGGAACTTGCACAAATTGAGCAGGGAAATCTGCACAGATTTCCCCCAGAGAATAAAGTAATGTTGATTCAGTATACCAAGGAAATTTGCACAAATTAGGAAATCTGCACAAATCAAACTGGGAATAGGGAACAAGACAAACATGAGCACATGTTCAACAATTTCCAAATATTTTCAGCAGAGATGTGCTCACACATACATTCATGCTTTCAACAGGGTATGCTTTCATGTTTTGTGAGCAAAAACAAAAATCTCATGCATCCCGTGTGTGTGTGCATGTGTGTGTGTGTTTTAAAACTAGTGTCTGAATGTGTTTGTACCCCTACTGAAAGATCTCAATCAAACCGTGTGTGTGTGTGTGTTGCATATCGAGAATATGGTCGTAAAAACATCCATTAACATAGAAGAGAGACATCAATTAAAATCCATCTATCAAAGAAAAAAAATGAAACAATATAAAGAGAAACGAATTGCAAACAAAACTCACATTATTAAAACAACAAACTTTCAGCCTATTTATTGCATGTTAGTTGCAAAACAAAACATTATGTATCAAAGATCATATTCATTGAAATAAAAGTATACCTGCAGTGGTTTCACGGAAGTGAGAAACAGTGAGAAGGTATTATGCACTGGTTAGGCCTCATCTGGACTCCTGTGTCCAGTTCTGGGCACCACACTTTAAGAAGGATGCAGACAAGCTGGAGAGGGTTCAGAGGAGGGCAACGAAGATGATCAGGGGACTGGAAACAAAACCCTATGAAGAGAGACTGAAAGAACTGGACATGTTTAGCCTTGAGAAGAGAAGACTGAGGGGAGATGTGGTAGCACTCTTCAAGTACTTGAAAGGTTGTCACAGAGAGGAAGGCCAGGATCTCTCCTTGATCATCCCAGAGTACAGGACATGGAATAATGGGCTCAAGTGACAGGAAGCCAGATTCCGGCTGAACATCAGGAAAAACTTCCTGACTGTTAAAGCAATACGAGAATGGGACCAATTCCCTAGGGAGGTGGTGGGCTCTTCCACACTGGAGGCATTCAAGGCAAGGCTGGACAGCCACCTGTCAGGGATGCTCTGACTTGGATTCCTGCATTGAGCAGGGGGTTGGACTCGATGGCCTTGTAGGCCCCTTCCAACCCTACTATTCTATGATTCTATGATTCTATGTGTAGCATCAATATATTTGTGTTACAATTAAAACTGAACTGCCTGCCACCACCCTTGATGGATAGCTGCCACCCCGCCCTAACTTGCTGAGATGAAATCAGTGAGCACCTGACAGTATGTCTATTGGTGAACCTTGGTAGCAAGCCTATTCTGTAGACAGTCTGGCAAGAGATCCCGTTCACTATCTGGCAAAGAGCGACTTCTCTTAAGTACAGTATTGTGATGCCATTGGGTGCCTGCAGCTTCAGTAACCACCTGTCTTGGCAAATTTCTAGCAGCAGCAACAACACCCCTTGGTCATGCTGGAATGACAGAACATTACCAAGCAGCCCCTGTTACATGTGGAAACATAATTGTGTTACATTAATCATGTCTTACTTTAACATACATGAGTTGTGGCTTTTGGGTTTTTTTCTAATATGACAATAAATCAAATGGTGTGCATGAAAAATGAAGGCAATTAATGGAAAGCATTGGGGTGGCGTGTCTCGCATGCTAAGTGAGGAAGTACTTTGCCACAGTGATTTAAATGTCAAAACAAAGGCAGTTGTGACCCTTACTTGAAAAGCTTTAATCTGGATGTTAATTAATGGCTGATCTCTTCTGTCACTTATGTGATGGATTGTGTTTTCTGAGGTTGCAGGACTTTGGATCGGGGGTGGGGGGTGGGGGTGGAAGTTGTCCATCCATTGGCAGCTTCTTGTGGTTGCTGGATTAATGAAGAATTTTCTTCCCAATGCCATGCATTTCTGCCCTGGTGCTCTTGGCTTAATTTACTTCCACTCTGTGGGGGATTTTTATTAACTGATTAATCACGGGTGCTTAAAGGTGCTTCTGCCACATTCTTTGATGAAGTTGCACTTTTGGTGATCCCAGTGGTGGTGTCCTCTGAACAGCAACCGTTACTAGAGCAACTTGTCATGGGAAATGCAGATTGTGTATACAGGATACAAGAAGCTGACACAGCAAGGCATGTTCCCTGATGGTATCCCATTAGCATATAAAAACACTTTTCATAATACAAAGGCAAAAGCTAACTTGTCCCTTCTGCTCTGAATAGTGTGTTTGCTTTCAGATTCTCTTCTACCGTCCTAAAGGCCAGCTTTGCAAATATTTAGCAGAAACACTCGGTCCTCAGGTGGACCAAGGGGCAGAGCTCAGGTATATCTTGGTCCTTCTAAGCCAGAAAAAGACATCCTCCATGGAAGCTTTGGGAAAGTAACTCCTCTTCCAAAGGGAAGAAAACCATCTCAGAATGGGAAAAGAGTCGCTTGAGACTAGTAGTATGTGGCTTCAGCCACACTAATGACTGCCACATTTGTCGAGAAGGATTGCTGTGTAGGTCTGGTGAGATATAATATGGTAGAATTAACGGACATACAAATGCTGCCATTTGTATGCATTTCTCTCTCTCTCTCTCTCTCTCTCCAAAATCTCTCCAAGATTTTTGGTGAAAGCCCTTCACCCGGTATCCACACCACAAAAAGTTTTTTAAGTGTTACCAGGGAAAGGGCTTTTTTGGTAGTGGCACCCAGTTTGCAGAATTCTCTCCCCAGGGAGGCAAAAACCTTTTAAAAAAATTCCCCCAGGCCTTTTACATTTTATTTTAATATTTCATGCTATTCTATGCTGCTCTTATGAAATTTTGTTGTTCCTAGACTGGTTTGTTTCGTATGCATTTTTTTAAAAAAATCCATTCTGATTTTTATGTATGGTATAGGCTGCTCAGGGGCAGTGTTGTTGTTTTAGGTAAGGTAGAAACACCTATAATAAATAAAACAGAAACACTGTGAATATTAAACTTACTGATAATTCCAGCCATTAAAAAAAACAGCCCCAAAGAAGATTGGCTTATGGCATATCTGGAAGATGTAAATGCACTCAGGGTGGTTTACAATTTAAAATGCAAATCAATTTTTAAAAAGCAAAATGTCTGAGTCTATTGGTAATTGGTATACTCTTCAGTAGTTGATGGTATATGAGCTTTCTGATCTGATCTTCCTTTGCCTTCCCCTCAAGGCATAGAGGGTTTTTTTGTTTTTGTTTTTCTTATTTTACCTTGCATAGATGTAAAATACTCCATACAAGATGGGTAGGTGTAATGGAGAATTTGCTGTTTCTAGTATTTTTGTGAACAACCCAGAGAACTTCAGCTATTGGGTAGTATACAAATGTAATAAATGAATAAATATTTGTCACTTATGGCTGCGAGAGCTGGACCATAAGGAAGGCTGAGCGAAGGAAGATAGATAGATGCTTTTGAACTGTGGTGTTGGAGGAAAATTCTGAGAGTGCCTTGGACTGCAAGAAGATCAAAGCAGTCCATACTCCAGGAAATAAAGCCAGACTGCTTGCTTGAGGGAACGATATTAAAGGCAAAACTGAAGTACTTTGGCCACATCATGAGAAGACAGGATACCCTGGAGAAGATGCTGATGCAAGGGAAAGTGGAAGACAAAAGGAAGAGGGGCTGACCAAGGGCAAGATGGATGGATGATATTCTGGAGGTGACGGACTCGACCTTGGGGGAGCTGGGGGTGGCGACGGCTGACAGGAAGCTCTGGCGTGGGCTGGTCCATGAAGTCATGAAGAGTCGGAAGAATCGGAAGTGAATGAACGAATAAACAACAACAACACAGAATGTGGATTTCCCAGAGGCAACTGGTTGGCTGCTGTAGGAAAAAGAACATTGAACTCAATGGGCACTTGGTCTGCTCCCATAGGGCTCTTGTGTTCTTAAGAGCTGCCCTGGGGACATATGAAACCATAAAAAGCAGGGGGGGGGGTGATTTGAATCCAGCTGTCCTAGACCAGACTGCACACACAGCATACAGTAGCTTGCCATTTCTGCTGTGCAATTTCAGAACTGTTTCCAATTAGAGAATGCAAGAGGAGTGTTTTGCACTGGAAGTTCACTGCACACAGGGGAATGTTGTGCTCGCAAACATCTACACAAGCAGTCCTGCCTGAGCATCTCACAGTCTGTGAAGCTAGCTTTTGCACATGATCAAAGCTCGTGAAGAGCACAGTCAAGATCTGCCAGGTGGTCAAACAGTTGCCTTTCCAACCATTCATGTCAGCTTTTTAATAGGGCCTAAGGGGAGATAATGAATTCTAAAATAGGCTTTGATCCTTATGCATATATTTTTAATTTTAACATTTCAAAAGACATTTTGGATCAGAGGAAGGCGATTATACCAAACAGTGTGGGAGAAAATTAATTGGTGGCTGAACTACAGTGCCAGGGCTGCATCCAGATGGGAGCCAGGCATGGCTGCTAATGTTTGCATGCCATTATTTCTAGTGGTTGTGCTGTGGCAATCCAAACCCCCTCCCCCAAAAAGCCTCACAAGTATTTTCACACATGCAAGAGAGGCTTGGGCTTGTGAACATACACACACAGAGACACACACACACACAGAGAGAGAGAGAGAGAGAGAGAGAGAGAGAATGTGCCAAACTAATTTAGAAACTGGAAAAAGTTTCAAAAACAGTTTGTGATAAGGCATGGGACTAGGATTACTTCCCCATACTTCTGTTTACTGTAGCACACAATCCCAGTTCTTGTGTCATTTCTATGAAAATGTTTTATGTTGAATGGACCAACTTTTGGGAATATATGTTCCACTTGCCTCCATTGACAGTCCCTATCTGACTACTTTTCCCCTATGGTGGGGGAGCTTTGGGGATTGTCTTGAATGTTCTGTTAATGTGAGTTAGGACTTTAGGAGCATAGGAAGCTGCCTTATCCCAAGTCTGTCCCATGGCCCATCTAGCTTGGTATTGTCTAAACCAACTGGCAGCAGCAGCAGTCCAGATTTGCAGACAATAGTAATTCCCAGCTTTACCTGGAGATGCTGGAAATTAAACCTAGCACTTTCTGCATATACAGCATGTACTCTGCTACTGAGCCAGTCCTCCTCCAGTTCCTCCAGGAGGTGGAATTTATTCAGAGTTCCTCTCCCTCCCCTGGATATCTAGAAGATTTGGCTTCTAAGACAGGCACAGATGCATGGTTTCTAGTGATAATGCATGTGCAGGAACAGTAAGGAGGGTGGCTACTTGAGATTTGCATAATATTTGCATATGGTGATTGATATAGAATCATAGGGTTGGATGTATCAATCCAAATTTAGAAATGAGTATAATTTAAATAGAAATGCACTGCATCAGCAATAGTGGAGAAGACTGTGACCAGATGACCTGTGTAGGAGTGAATGGATTAACCTCCATCCATGCCACCACCTGTCTGCCAAACACCTGCCAGCCACCCACCACTGGTCACTGCATTGTCTGCAGGTGCCCAGCGGCAGCCTGCTCCCTCAGCAAGACACCTTTTTCCCCTCAAAATAGTGGCTTGTTTTTGTCCCCCCCCCCCATAAATGTAATGTTGCATAAATGGTGGCCATAAAGAGGCCACTCATGCAACATTACAGGCATAAATGGACCATTTACACCTGTAATGTTGCATAAATGGCCCCTTTACAGCCACCATTCATGGAAAACTTGAGCTGCCATTTTTTCACAAAATGACAGCTCGCTGAGGGAACGGGCAGCCACTGGTTGCTTGCAGATTGTGCAGATCTTGGCCAGTGGGTTCAGTAAGTGCAGTGGCTCAGCAAGCAAGGTCTGGGGGACTGAGCTGGGGGGGGCAGGGGGAGTCCACTACATAGAGGGACCTCCCTCTAGGACTCCTACAACATCCCTAGACCCATGTGCCTGCTGCTTCATCTCCTGTCCAGGTGCTACTTGTTGATGGGTAACTTCAAGGCCCCTGCTGCTCTCCCTTTGTATGGTCCTTTAACTTTAAGCTGGAATTGGAGCGGACAGCCCAACAAATAGAGGACACCTGTTGGCAGATCTCTGGATGATTTACAGTAGGTCAGCAAGGGCTTCTAGATGACAGTGTTGAAAAGCAAAACAAAAACTGGAAGAAATGTTAAGCACATCACTATCATGGACCTCTTTTGTCAAGCGCTATTTACTCAATGAATGTTCACAGGAATAGTGGCTGCAAAGGAAGGAGATATAAAAATATGTAGCATCAACTGGACCCAAGTGAGGGAGTGCTAGGTGTAAATAATATGAAATGGGTTTTTTTTTTATTTCTTCATCAGGTTTTTAAATTGTTCAGAGGTTGGGGAAATCAAAAGATAAAGCAAATTTGTCAGCATCATCTGTTACTGTATTATTATTTTTTAATTAAAACAAAACAATCCCTCTCTGATGTAACCGGAGCATAAATAAAGGTGATATGATGGGGACAACATGCTCCATTAACCTCTTGGTTATGAATTTAGTTGATTGAACTGTAGCAAATAGCTCGATTTGAGATTAGATCTGTTACTGGAGCTGTGCCAGGGACCAGCCTGGTTTACAAATCACGCTTTCTTGAAATATGTCAGAGCTTTGGTTGGTTGAAGCCAGCCAGCTGTTCTTCTAATAGCCTAAATCAATGGCCAACTGCTCACAATTAGTAGGTATGTCAGTTGCTCAGTACAGTGAGAAAACCTTATATTAATTATGTTTTCAGAAGATACTCATGGGGGGTGGGTCTTTTCTTTCTCATACCCAGTCAGCACATCCAAATGGAATATGCAACTGACTTACGTAATGTTATCAATAGGCATGGACAGATTAATCTATTTGCAGTCTATGTCAATTTCACATTCATAAGTCTGTTCCTTCAATGTTTGCATACATCTCAGTTTCTAAAAAATCTGCACAAAACAAAGTATTTTAAAACACGTGATTAAACAAATTTCCTCGCAAATTATGCATGGTTTAGTGCATTTTCTCTCCAAATGCACATTAAAAATATTATTCTAAAATACACATTTTAAAATGTGTTTTGGTACTTTCTTCTTCTTCTTCTTCTTCTTCTTCTTCTTCTTCTTCTTCTTGAGCTGAGAACTGCATCACAACATTTGGAGAATTGCAAAATGGAAATGTTAACCCCCTTCCAATCTACACGTGTCGTAACCAAAATTCAGTTATCCTTGGAAATTCACACTTCTCTGAAATTGGCAGTGACCTCCTCCTCCTGCTTCTGCTCCCGCTCCTTCTTTTTGGAGTATGCATTTGGCAAAAGTGTATACACAAATGCACACACAAAAATGTGTAGAAATTTCCATGAAGACTTTAAATACTACTGATGATGATGATGATGATTTTCACAGTTCAGGATGAAACAAACTTAAGACTGCGAAAATTCTCAAAGTTCATGTGAACCACACCTAAGGCTGGAATAAAGAGAAAGAGAAATTGACTGATCTGTCCATCCCTACTACAACTGCTGTCTGGCAAAATGAGATGCAGCACCTGTTGTACGACCAACCATACACTGGGTTCCTTATGCTTAGGATCCAACTAAAGCCCTACTTAGAGTAGACCCATGGAAATGAATGGCAAACTTAAGTTCCATTAATTTCAAATGGTCTACCCTAAGTAGGCCGTTAGTTGTATCCCTCCTACCCAGTGATTTGGAACTTTAAGGATTTTGATAGAACTCTCCAGGATGCTGAAGGCTTCTAAGTGTAAATTAAGCACAGGAAACAAGCTGCATGTTCCACAGGAGCAGATCCATGTTCTCTGCCTTGGCAAAGGAGAAAATTTGACACCATCCTGCTTTAAAAGCTTGTTAGATGCTTTTCCCTGTCATATCTGTATTCAGGTGTTACCTGCAAATGTATCTCCAATGGAGATTTGTGTGCATCTTCTGCACTTCTTACTACTGCACAGCTGACCTTTTGAACAATCTAAAAGTGTGACTGCATCAAATGATATGATGGGCATGCTTTAAACTGGTTATTTCACAGGACCTTGGGGGTCTCAACGTTGGTATAACAACACCCATTGCTGCTATAACTATTGTTTCAATATTCTTAACAGAACATGCACACTCACACATGCACACACAGTACCCCATTCATTGGATTGCTATATTATTTCTTACTGATCCATAATAGTCACTTTTATATTGCTGCCAATGGTATTTCATAATGACATTTCACTGGAGAAAATATCCAGTATCCCCCTCCACCCCCACCCCGGTCTATAAATGAATCAGTGGAAAGCAGACATTTTTTCCATTAAATTTTCAAAAAGGGAGCACAGTGATTTAGCAGGAATTAATGGGGGGTTGCAAACCTAAATCTCTCTGTAAATACAGGAGCTTGATTCTAGCTCATCTAAAGTTAACAATACTTTAAAGAATATTAGTACTCTCTGAAAGACTGCCAATCATCTAATTCACTCTGTTCTGTGATATCTGTCTGTCTTTCGGCCAAACTAAATGTGACAGCAGAAGATGTGTGAATGGAATGGATTGTTTTTTCTCTCTCACCACCACCACTTTTTAAATGAATTGCTAGTCTATGTGTGGAGGGGTGGGGCAGAATCCAGTTAGGGACACTAGGGCATAGTATTTTTTTAGTAGCTGAACCCTTTCCAAAGTTTTCCAGATTATGATCTGGAAAAATAATATCTTAGAAGAAATGTCTTGAAAATAAGAGCAGTTTCAACCATGGGACCAATTATCCAGAGGGGTGGCGAGCTGAACAGCCATATGTTGAGGTTAGGGGTGTACAAATTGTATAAAGTTGTACAATTGTATAAAATCCATTCTGTCTGTGTTCCATGTATTATCAGGTGTCCTGTATTCTGTTGTCCAACCATTCACACATGGGTGCACAAAAATGCACAAATTCCACCCCCCACTCCGCTGCACATTTTTGCTCTTTAGCCTATGGGGGAAATGCACATTTTTGGCCTTTAAAAAATATATATATTTTTCTATGACAAAATTTGTGCACAATTTGGGAAAGTTAGAAAACTGGTCCGCAACTCTGTGGACTCCACCTGACAAGGGGAAAAGCTGGTCTGCTGAGGAATCCACAGGTTGGATTCATGAAAATCTGAACTCATTTGGTTCTGTTGTGGATTTCTATGACATTCCTAGTTGAGGTCGCTCTATGTCTGGTCCCCTGTATCTAGCAGGAGTTTTGATTAAATGGCTACAAGGCCCCCTCCAGATGTATGATTCTCCCCCAGGTGCTACTTAAAAAAAAATGAACACCCTACCCCATTGTATTTCCCCAGTGCTACATGAGATAATGCTCTGACACACACAATAACCGTAGCTACTATTATACTGTTCAAAACATCAGCAGCAGGAAGAAATCTGATCACAGATCTTCCACTGTCACTGCCACAGTTTAGCCCCCTTTCCTCTGGATCGAGGTGGGGGTAGATCTCCAGATGTTTTAGATTTCAATTCCCAGGGGCCCGTATCAGCATGGCCCATGGTCAAGAATGTTGGATCAAAAACATCTGGCTACTGCACTACAGATATGATTAGAATTAAGGTTTTTAAAAAGCGAGGAGGATCATATTCAATGAATTGGATCCAGAGTAAGTTAGTCACTTTGAAATCAATGGGGATTAAGTTAATCATGGCTAACTTTTCATATCAATTTCAACGACACCTTAGGATGATTAACATATGGTGCAATTTATGCATATCTGCTAAGTAAGTTCAGTTGGATTTACTCCTAGGTAATTGTGCATTGGATTGCACCTTAGTTCTAGATATGTGCATATAGGGTCACAGCCACATGCCTTTACTGAGGCATATTAGTGAAATGTCCAAAATATGGCCATCAGGATGCTGGTAGGAACAAGATGGTAAGAACATGTTACATTAACACTACATTGCTTTCCATTGGTTACCACTTTGTTTCCAGGCTCAAAATGCCTGGGAATGATCTTTAAAAGGAAAGGAAAGGTTCCTCCTGTGCAAGCATCGGGTCATTACTGACCCCTAGAGAGACGCTGCTTTCGCTGGCGTTTTCATGGCAGGCTATAGCGGGGTGGTTTGCCATTGCCTTCCCCAGTCATGACTACCTTTCCCCCAGCAAGCTGGGTACTCATTTTACCGACCTCGGAAGGATGGAAGGCTGAGTCGACCTGAGCCGGCTACCTGGGACCCAGCTTCCGCTGGGATCCAACTCAAGTCGTGGCGAGAGTTTCGGTTGCAATACTGCCACCTACCACTCTGCGCCACGCAAAGGCCTCAGTATTCTTGGACCAGCTTATCCGAAGGACCACTTGCACCCATATGAATCTACCTGAGCCCTAAGATTGCTGTCAGACACCCTGATATCTGGTCTGTCAATAGTTAAGATCAGGTTGATAGGTATCAAGGATAGGGTCTTCTCAGGTTGATAGGTATCAAGGATAGGGTCTTCTCAGGTTGATAGGTATCAAGGATAGGGTCTTCTCAGGTTGATAGGTATCAAGGATAGGGTCTTCTCAGGTTGATAGGTATCAAGGATAGGGTCTTCTCAGTGGTAGTGCCGCAAGTGTCCACAGATAAGTCCACCAAGCCTGTTTTAAGATGGGCTTGGAAAGTCTCTTATCCCATCAGGTGATGATGATGATGACTGGCTTTATTCTTCTTAAATTAAAACAAAAATCTAAGCTGTTTGATACATTCTTAAATGCATTTCTTTTGCCTTGTGTGAGCTGCCAACATGAGAATTTCAAAGTGGGGTACATCATGTTTTCTATAGATAAATAAATAACAAAACAAATTAAGATGTCCTTTACAGATTACATCAGCTTAGAAGCTATATTCCCATGGGTTTATCATTGGCATGCCATAGGATGTTTAAAGGTCCACCACAATATGGGAAGGGACAATTGTACAAGTCCTTCCCAGATCTTCATCACCCACACCAGTAGTAAAGACCTCTGTGTGATTGTCCCTGCCCATTTGGTAGTGACCCTTTGCCCATTCTGCACTGGCACCATAGGGTGGGTCCATGGAATGTAACTCCCACACTGCTGCTGTAACATTTAAGGGCTGTGTCAAATATCCACCTGTTCCACATTTTGGTGTGATCCATCAGAGCTCTTCATATTGTATCTGATCTACACCAAGAGGGCTAGATCTCTTCAAATCACAGAAAACTGGCAGTTTGAAGACTAGATCCACTTCAAACACTCCACATTCAGTAGCTCTCAAGTCCAGCTGACTCTTCTAATGTTGAAGTGGAGGACTGCATGTTTGAATGCTCTTCTGTGACAAAAACAAGCACCTAAATGAGAAGAGATTTGGCTCAGTCCTCTCCCTGATGTGCCAGCTTTGGAATCTTTGTTCTCCGGGGATCATTCAATCATGCAACCCTCAGCTGTATTTTGAGATGATAACAGTCCCTCAGTGATTGTGCCACTTCCCCACCCCCCTGGATTTCTATTAGTTGTCAGATGCTTTCACTAAGATAGGTTGGTGATTTCCCAGAATCCAAGACAAGCAAAGTTCTGATACTGGGAGAAGAAATTCAAGAGCACAGCATGGCTGAAACTAGCTGAATTTCTGCAATTTTGGTATCAATACAGCAGTGAAATTAAGAGGATGGCAGAGGGCAGGAATGTACAAGAAAACTGTTATACCATTAGAGTTAAAAGGGGGAATTCAGAATGTCCGGAGGGAGCAAAGATCTTCAAAATAGTATTGAGTGAATTATTTGCCTTGATTCATTCCAAAACTGAGCTTAGTAAGTGATCTACACACACACACACACACACACACACACACACACACACACACACACAGAAAATAGTGCTGTGTTTTCCCCCTTTCCCTGAGCCTAATTCAGAATTCATAAACCCCATTGTTGCACTCCCAATGATATAATTAAGAATGAAATGGGATATGAATATCTCCACAGTCCATTTCACTCTGAATCCCTATATCCTAACCCACTGCACAACTTCTCTTCTCCTAAACTCACTTGGTAGTGTAGGGGCAGTTGCAAGGTATCTCTGCAAGATCTTCTCTCCGTTTAGGGGCCCAGGGGTCTTGGGAATGTAATTCTCCATGGCACCCAATCCCATGCTATGGGATTGGGTGCTCTGAAGATCTATTTGTCCCAGATCTATGTTTGTCCTTTGTGACTAGAATGCTGCTCTTGTAATTTTTTTCTAGATACCACCAGGGATGCCATGAGGCTTTACACCAACTGCTTCACAAAGTAAGCTTGAGGAAAGGAAATGGATCAGTGTGGAAGGACAGTAGAGGTGTCTAGTGGCAGGACCAAACATCAGTATAAGTCAAGTCCAAATTCAAAAGAGTCTGGACTCAACTCATATTGGGGGAGGCTTTCTGAATGGAGGTAGCTAGTGTTCTGAACTCCCCAGTTCCACATTTGCCCTCATTATTACTTCAGGAGTAAGTTGTGATTGCGGGCATCAACACTCCTCAAATGAAGCTGTTTTCCTGATGTTTCCATGCTGGTTCTTGCCCCACTGAGGGAAAGTTCTGGCACTGCTATTCAAAGGAATCTGGATTGACATATCTGCACAAATGATAATTACCCGTCTGACCAGCAATTTAGTTAAGATTCCCTATTTTTGTCCTATGTTTTGTTCTAAAACACCCTACCCCTTTTCAATTTGTAATTTTCTGATGTTTGGCAATAAGAATATATCAAAGCACATGGAACATTTATTGAGTAATTTCCTGGCACAGGTCTATTGATCTGCCAGGTCATCCTGTTCTTGTTTCTGGCTGGTTCATGTACTATGGAAGCAGTTTTGATACTGAGATGGGCAGCACGTTCAGCAGTAGGACAGCCATACCGAGGAAAGCTGTTCTGAGAGACCACAGTAAACCTGATACTGATAGAACTAAGCTGAAATTCACAGATTCCCCTCCCCCAGGGGGGAATGTTCCCCACCCCCACAGAAAAAGAAAAGTCACTTTGCAGAATTCTCTCTGTGCATTTTTGAAAATTTTTTGAGGACAGCTCCCGCCCCCCCATGCATGCGCACACACACGCGTGCGCACACACACATTGCCCTTGGAATGATTCTTGGTCTTGGACATTGTGGAGAGTGCAAAATGGTGATCAGGCTGACAAAAGAGTTGCTGCTGCTGTTACTAGGAGTGGTGGTGGGGAAGAAGTGCATAACAACAACATAAGAAGACTGATGTTGTATAAGACCAAGGTTCCATCTAGTCCACCAGTATGTTTACAAATTGATCAACCAGCTGCCTGTGGGCAACCCACAAGTACTAGGGAAGCAATAGTCAAGCTCATGGAAGTTCTCCAAATTCCACCTCCAAGCTTGTTCCATCTTTATATCCATACCATATCTGATTACAAGCTTTTTCTTTTCTTTTTCTATGGATATCTCTGTGTATTTCCATGCATATTTTTCCCCCAAATGCACACATCAGGTGTGCACAACTTTGAAACATGCATTCTTCTCCCACTGACTAAATCATGTTTGTAGAATTTTTTCGATGGACCCATTTTCCCCCTGCACATTTTTCACATGCATATTTGATTAGGGAGGTGCAAACTGGATAAATCCTGATCAAAATGAACTGAAACAAATTTCTCCTATATCCCCAGAAAGAAGCTGTGTCACTGCTAATGGAAAACCCACCCCCAATAAACTCTTGGAGAACATCTTCTCCTGCTGGAGAAATTTGATGACATGACCCCCCTCCCCATTTTCTCTGTCCACAAATGGGGTGGAAACTTTTGAGAGGCCATTTCTGCACAGCTCTACAATTTCTGTCTCTTTCCTGACATCATTTCATTTGCAGAAAGGTGGTGGATTCCAAATTATTGATGGCAGACAATTCTCATTCTCCATCTGGTCTGATTTTCATTCAACTGTTAGGAACTGTTAGAAATACGTCAGACCACTTGTCTATCTAGCTTAGCATGGTCTACACTGACTGGCATAGGCTCTCTGGGGTATCAGATCAAGAGTCCTTCTCAGCCCATCTGGAGATGTCAAGAATTGAACTTGGGACCCTCGGCATGCAAAGCATGTGCCTAGCATTGAGCTATAGCCAGTCTTCCAAGCCTGCAAACCTCAAAATCATGACTCTCAGTGCCTTAAGTCAAACTTCCAGAAATCATATGAGATTACCCATTGGGACTTCATTAGGTGTTTTGGTTGCTGAACTGTTTATGGAACTGACAGGAGAGCTGGTGTAATGAAATGGTTAAGAGCATGTATGTATGAAGTGTTTAAAATCTGTTCTGCCTGTGTTTTGTGGATTTTTCGGGTGTCTTTTGTTCTATTGTCTGTTCATTGACGGAATCAGATTTTTTTCTGATTTCCCAAATTTGTTCAGATTCACATATGCAAAAATGCACAATTCCCCCCCCCCTGCAAAATGTGCAAATCCTCCCCCCTTGCAAGTGCATTTTCATGCTTTACCCTATGGGCAAAATGTACATGCTGTTGTTGTTTTTTGCTTTTTTTTTGTATTTTATGTATTCTTCTATGACTATGTTTGTGTAAAATTCCAGAAAGTAAAATAACCAGGCTGCAAGTCCACAGAATCCATGAGACTTGGGAAAAGCCAGTCCACTGTGGAATCAATTGATCAGATTCCTAGAAATCCAAAATCATTTGATTGATTCCATTGCAGATTTCTCTGGCATTCCTAAAAGCATGAGATGTGAACTTGGTTCAAATCTTAGCTTACCCATACATTGACTGACCAGCTTTCAGGCAAGGGACACAACCTCCCATGTTTAGCTTCTCATATAAAATATGGGGATTAAAGTAATAGCTTATCTAGTTGCAAATATAACTGAGATAATGTACATACAGCACTCTATATTAAATATCACCTTGCACTAGTGCAAATGGTGACTGACCAAGACAGAGGTGACTTGTCATGGACAGACAGATAGGTGAAAATGTTGAACCACTGTGCTACTGCTGTGAAACAGGCTACAGGACAAGTTACAATGTCTGGGACCATTTAGCTCTGAAGAAAATGTGAGTATGGGGAGATACGATAGAGGTGTACAAAATTATGGATAGGTAAACATTTCTCTCCTTGTTTCATAAAACTAAAACCAAATAGGGCCATTCCACGACGGGGGAATGGGGGCCATTCCACGACGGGGGAATGGGGGCCATTCCACCAAATGGGGCCATTCCACGAAGCTGAATGGTGGGAGATTCAGGACAGAGAAAAGGAAACACTTCATGTAATGCATAGTTATATGATGGAATTTGCTGCCACAAGATGTAGTGGTGGCCACTAACTAGGATGGTTTTAAAAGTGGATTAGACAAATGCATGGAGGTTATGGCTGTTGCTTGTGAACATCCCATGGGCAGCTGGCTGGCTAACATGGTAACAGAATACCGGATTGATAGGCCTTTAGTCTGAACCAACAATACTCTTATGTTCTTAAAGGGCAACACCCCATTCCAGGGACTTGGAGGATCAGTTTGCGTTACTACCTTTTTGTGTGAAAGTAAATTAAAGTTGTAAACAAATGGCCATTCCCAGGGAAATAAATTTTAGATTTTTATACCTGCCATAAAACGCAACTTGAATGAGACATTTCCTGAATGACAAGATGGTGATAAAAGGTCTCAGAATGTGAATGTTTATTGCCCAATTGAAGATGATGGTTGGAATCCAACCCAGAGAAGGTGAATTTTTCCCAAACAGTGTGCATTTTGAACTCTTTCCCTTCAGAACAGGAATGTGCCAGTATATGTCAATTCCTTGTTAATTTGTGTATCTATTTACTACATTTATAAAATCAAAGATTTATTGCTGTCATAGACCAGCATAAAGAGAACTAAAGCCCAAATTTAGAATGTTGGCAGTGTAACTATTAGGAAAATTCCTTGCAGATAATATGTATATTAGGGAAAAATGCATACAAAATTCCTTTCTTGTGAGATACGCACTTAAACAAAATATTGAAGTTAAAGATAAAGTGAACTTAAGGTTGGAGAGAACCTAACATGGATAGATTTATCCATCCCTAGCACTTAGCAACTGGACACAGACTAGGGATGGGAGAACAAGGGGTGTTCAAATACACTGAAATTCTCTGAACTTGACTTTGAAGCTAGGCTCAGTTCGCTCCCCTTTTAGTTTGTGACCTGTTTTTGGTTAGTTTGAATGGGAAAGTGCACATTTCTGAGCACATTTCTCAGAAGGGGATACATTCCTGCCACTGACTAAAACATAAAAAAGCATATTGGAGGGGTGTGTGTGTGGGGGGGGGGGGCAGGGGGTGCATTCCAAACTGCACATTTAAAAACAAACACATTTTTTGATTGTGATCACGCATTTAGGCATGTGTGAATGTGTTGCGAATGGGCAAGTTCAAATGATTTTCAAACTTAAATGAAATTCTCAAACATCCCTACCACAGACCTATTTTTCATAGGACCAAAGAAAGTTGCCTTATTCCAGGTCAGGCTATTCGTCCATCTGGCATAATGTTGTTCATTCTGAGTGGCAGTGGTAGGGATGTACAAGTGTTTTCATCGTCATCAATGTCATCGTCATCATCGTCATCAATGTCATCGTCATCATCGTCATCATCATCATAAATTTATTTATTTGTTTATTTATTTATTTATTTGTATGCTGCTTTTCCACAAAACTTTGCCCAAAGCATGTCACAACATAAAAAAGAACAACAGTAAATATAGAAACCATTGCAAATAACCAAAATTTTGGCAGAGAAATACATAGTAGAAATATCAATACGTACTCCTGTTTTAGCTTCTTAAACATTAGAAGTCACCCTGTTTGCAACCCCGAACATGAGTGAGAATGCATTTCCGGGGCAAAGCTGCATAGTGCAGAGCTTGTGCTCACGTGAGAAAAATGTGTTCTTTAGAGAAATGCACATTTTAAAAATGCATACTTTGAAAAAAAAGAGGAGTATTTTTATGCTTTAGAGAGTAGTCCTGTGATCCCAGGGATCATAGGATGGCTCAGATTTCCCCCTCTGAGGTTGGAGACAGTGCTCCAGTGTTGGAAGGGGGAGTCAGATATCCGTCCACCCTCCCTCACCCCCTTGCAGCCAGTGTGGAGAGAATATCCCTGGCTGCCTCTGTGACGTTGGAAAATTGACCTTGGAGAGGTGGGGAGGGGGCATTCTGGTGGGTGGGGAGGGGAGAAGACCAGAGAGGCCAGGATACAAGTTATCCTGAGTCTCTTCCAGCCTCTTTCCTTCCCCCTCTGAAGTGCCCTCACTAGATAGGCTAAAAAGTGAAAAAGGCAAAGACCGTCTAGAGGAAAAAGCAAAGATCGGAGGATGGAGAGGCAAGGATCATCACTCCTCACGCCCTGCAAGCTTCAGCCCAGCATGCCATAGGAATCTCAGAAGCCTCTGAGTTTGGGGGATTCTGAGAGGTGAGGGCACAGTCAATTGGGGGGAGGAAGTACGCATTTGTGTGTGGACTGTCAAAAAGATGTTCACCCAAATGCACGTGTTCTCTATGCAAACAACAGCAAAGAAAGGTTGCATTCAGGAATGGGAATGGGGCAAACTGAGCAACAGGGTGGAAATGGGTGTGGACAGCAGCGACCTCGAGCCTCGCTGATTGTCCCATCTCTAGCTAGTCACTCTCCAGGAGCTCAGGGCTTTCTCATCACCTTCCACTTGAATCTTTTGGTGTGATGCTGTGGATTCATGAGCCTGGAACCTTCCACGTTCAAAGCAGGGGCTCTACCTCAGAGTCCTGGCCCCGTCCAGCAGAGGAGTAGAATCAAAATTACACCCACTGCATATTTGATCCATATTCCTTCAAGTTAGTTATTATTCCCTGAACTGATAATGGCAAAATTCATCTTGTTATATTTTATGTTTCTGTGCTGAAGCTTCTCCACCCTTTCTTAAATGGTGCTGCTCAGTGCAAGCCTGTGCATGCATACATGCACAGGATTGCAGCCTAATTGTCCCAACCTTATTTTCAAATGTCATTATGGGCTTGATCCTTTTTATCAGCCTTCTCTTCTTTCTTTATATGCTCCTTTTTGGATCCTTTGTGCTACAAATACCAAATGTCCAGTTAAGCCTGACATTACCTGGGGGGGGGGGCTTATTTGGGCCAAAAGGCAACTCATACATTTATTATTTTTACTTTCATTTTATCTATTCCCTGCCTTTATGCTGTTTCTCCTGCAGATGCCTACCACTGGCATGCCTTTCCGTTTGACATCCAATTCTCTTTCTCTGTTTTTATATTCAAGTGCTTCCTTTAGAACACATCTGATCCACATGGTCTGATCCAGCAGGGCCATTCTTATTTCCTTATGTACTTATCTGTTCACCCTGGTTTATCAACTGATGCTATTCCCCTTTTATTTTACTCTCCATTCTTTCCTAATATGCACTGTGGTTGATATTTCACTTGTAAGTCTCAGGGTCTATGTTGGGCTATGGTTTTCCCAGTAGTAATGCATGGCTGTGAGAGCTGGACTATAAGGAAGGCTGAGTGCCAAAGAATCGATGCTTTTGAACTGTGGTGCTGGAGAAGACTCTTACGAGTCCCCTGGACTGCATGGAGGTCAAATCAGTCAATCCTAAAGGAAATCAACCCTGACTGAGGATGAGGATGCAGAGGATGAGATGGCTACATAGCATCACCGATGCAATGAATATGAGCAGCTTGAGCACATTCTGGGAAAGAGCGGAGGACAGGAAGGCCTGGCGTGCTATGGTCCATGGGGTCATGAAGAGTCGGACATGACTTAATGACTGAACAACAACAAATTGTACAGGACCTTGCAATGATGATGATGATGATGATGTTGGGGATGGAGTAAGCAGATAATCTGAAGTGAGTGAGAAAGTTCTTTGATTAGACTTTCTGGGCCTTCAGAAAATCACTGTGACAATTTTTTTTCTTCGTTTGGGATATTTGCATGCTAAAGTAGATGGTCAATGGCTTCTGAATGGACTCTTGAGTAGGGATGGATGGGCGCCCCCCCATCTGGGTTTTCTGGGCATCACTAAGCCCCTGACCTGCTTGTGCACCTGAAGACCCATGCTGAATCCCCTGTGCCCTCATCGAGCTGCCCACACTCACAAGGGACCCATCCACAAGTGCTGCGAGCACCAACTTGAAAAAAATGGCAATTGCGAAATATGTGCACATCTAGACTTCTGCAAAATGGCACCGTGAATGCCCCATATCTGCAAGATTACAGGCATAAATGGCCTCTGGACTAATTCAATCAATTCTATTCTGATTCTGTTCAAGTTTAAACTTAATTTTATATTTAGAGAAAGTTCTGTCATAATCCAACAACAACTGTATCCTCTCATGTTTGCATGAATACTGAGTGGCATCAAAGTATTAAACCAACAAGCTATGGTTTATATGAAATAAAGAAAAAAAGGTGGGGGAGATAGGATAGCACAGAGGAGTTGGAGATGAATACTGAATTTAAGGAGGCATAAGATAATAGCAGTTTGTTTCAGCAAGTTATTTTTCAATCAACTCCCACTGCAACTGGTAGGAGAGAGGGGTGGCAGGGGGGATGCATGAATACTTTTATGCATTCTGGAAATCCCTAGAGACTAAACTGAAGTGTAACAAATAAACAAGTTTCTGAGTTCTGTTACATGAAATGACATTTGTATAGTGAGAGACATTTGCATAAACTAGGTATATATACATTTCCTGTTAATGGTAACAACAATGGTAAACTATTGGACAATTCTGTGGCATTTCAGTATACTAATGGTCCCCTTTGAGGTACAATAGTAAGGTAGCGCTTAGGATATTTTATTGATTTATTTATTTACTTATTTATTTCATTTCTATATCACCCAATAGCTGAAGCTCTCTGGGAATCAAAAATTGGGAATGGGAATCAATGTCTAACTTAGACAGCAGGGTATCATAACTAATGGCTGTGCCCTAGCACTGTGATCCATTCCTAAATGTGGCATTGCAGGACTATGAGTGTCTGATGTAGGGATGTTAGAGAATTCCACCACGGACTCCAGTGAGGCCAGATTCTTTAGAATCCAGCCCCCCCAGAGTCCATGGCGGAACGGAGCAATCCTCCCTGCCACCACGCGAAATTTCCCCGGGACGGACCCTACCTTTTGTCAGCCATCTGGCCCATCCGCTGCTCCGGTCTGTGGCCGCGAATTGCTGCCCCAGTCTGTGGCCACCATTTCCCTCCCTACTTCAGCCATGATAGGCTACGTAAGTATTTACGTAGCCTATCATGGCAAAGAACAGGGACGCAAATGGCACCCACTACACCATTTGCGTCCCTGCTATTTTCATGATAGGCTATGTAAATATATACCTAGCCTATCATGGCTAACGCAGGGACGCAAATGACGGCTGCTATGGCGGCCACCATTTGCGGCCGCAGCCCGGTAGTGGATAGAGGTCTGGCTGCGGGCGGCCCCAGCTGGAGGCTCCATGGACTTGCCATGGAGTGGAGCTGGCTGGGGAGGATTCTGGGGGGAGGGACTGATCTCCTCCCCCCCCCCGCGGACGCCCCAGACCGGGATGGGATGAGTAATCCGTACACCCCTAGTCTGATGTTATTTTGGCAGATATTGCCACATTGTCTGACATGGACTTCAGATGGAGATAGCGATGGCACAGGTGCACAACTGGGTCCGGGAGTCCATCACTCTTCCTGCCCCCCATGAGTCCACCAGGCTCCTCCCCGCTCTGCCCCCATCCAGCTTAGCAAGCTGCTGCCCCTGCCCAAGGAGCCACATGACGCGAGCTGCCAGGACTTACTGGACCCATCCACTCACACCTGTCGGCCGCCCATCCTCCTTCCAAGCCTCCACCTTTTACACACAGTGGGGCTTTATATTTTCATATATGTACTGTTGCACACAATGGCAGCTGTAAAGAGCTATTTCCTCAACATGAGAGGCTACCATTGTGCACAACATAAATACACAAAAAGACAGAGCCTCGTCTTGTGTAAAAGATGGATGCTTTGAAAGGAGGATGAGTGGATGCCTGGTGTGAACAGACAGGTCCAGGAAGAGCTGGATTCGTGGAGGAGAGGAGTGGGAGTGAGTCTGAAGGACTCCCAGACCCAGCCGAGTGCCCGCGCCATCCCTACTCAAAAATATAGAGTGCCATCTTGCATGAAGGATGCCAGCTCGCATGGAGGCACGGGCAGCTGCGGTGTGCTCCAGACAGCTCTCCGATCCCTCCAGGGGCTCACACAGCCTGACTCCCATGGGCGAGGGGCAACGGCAGCTGTGGTGACCCCATCCATCCCTATAGAGGGATGCTGGAGAAATTCGAGATGTACTAAAATCAGCTTGGATTTCTATGAATCTGACCTGAGGAACCCGCTGCAGAGCCACCCCCTCAGGCCGTGCAGTGTCCGTGGACTTCCGGAGGATTTTTTTTTTTTTTTTTTTTACTTTCCTGAAATGTACACATAGAAATCTGTAGAAAAATACGTACGTTTCTGCTGAGGAAATGTTGAATGGAATGAGGGACAATACACTAGATGTTGTATACTGAGGTAAATTATGTAAATACTTATATAAATATTTGTGTATGTTTCCGCATGACAGAAAAAAACAACAACATTGCATCCGTCTGTGGGAGGATGATGGGATGAAAGGCACCTGACAATCCATGAAACACAGACAGAGCAGATTTTACACAGTCCCTACATCCCTATCCCTAGATGGAGACAGATGTCTGGGGATGACCTACACAACATTCTAAAAGCATATCCCCACTTATATCAGCACAATCTTACTTGGAGTTTGAGAACATAAGAGTCTTTCAGGATCAGGGCAAGAGTCCACCTCACAAGCATCCTGTTTCCACACAGTGGCCAGCCAGATGTATATAGGAAGCCTACAAGCAGGACATGGAGGTGGTGAGAGTTGCCCTTCTGGATTGTTAAGTGGCATTCAGTGCCATACTTCCTCTGAACATGGAGTTTACATTTAGTCAGTACTCCCTCTAATGCTGAACTTGGTAGTGATTGCCAATAGGGCTGGTGCAAAAAGGGGCTTGATGATCACCTCTTGGGAGAAGGAGGTCATCCATCATTCTCCACTCCAGCACAGAACACCACAAATCCCCTGCTGCAAAGTATTGATTACTCTTTTTCTTGTCTTGTCTTTTTCCTTTCTTTGCACAAGGGCAATCTTCTCCCTGATGGCAGTGCATAATATATGGGTCACCTTTCTTAGCTTGGGTATTTTTTCCCCACACTGGCCATGGGGATAGCCCCATAGTTGTCCCTGTTTCTAAGATGCAAGGAAATATGCTAAATCCTTTTTTTCCCCTTTAGAAGGGTCATAAATTTCCAGGCTGTTTGTAGCTACCAATAAGCATAAAATTGTCAAATGACCTATAGTTATATTCTCATTATTACTTACTCAGCAGAGAAATTAGAGGTATGGCTTACTCAAGTTGGCATAATAGTATTTATTATCTCTTGCTGCTTTAGAAAGGATTCCTTGCAGCTTAATTGCACTCCTGCTCACCACCTCTTCATTATTTATATTGCACACACACACACACACACACAGAGAGAGAGAGAGAGAGAGAGAGAGAGAGAGAGAGAGATTAAATATCAGGAGGGAAAGATACGGCTTTTTGGGATTCATATGATAAATACAATCAATTTCTGTATTTATTTATTTTTTATGTTTAAAAATACATAATAAATGTGTTGAGGTGAAAAATGTCCCCAGGACATGCTAGGATTATCTTAATAGGATAAAGACAATTAAAATTATCCCTATGCTCTGATCTAGGCAGATGCCATGGCTCAAAACCCTTGTGATTAATTATCATTGTAATGCCATTTTTCAGGATTTGTTTACCCATTCACATGGAAGATGTGTGCTTTGTGTGTCTGTGTTTTTTTTTTTTTTAAATGTGGCCTAGTTAAATTTGAACTGCACAAAGTTACAAAATATAAACCTGAGAAATCCTCACTCCAGTTATCTACAAACTGGCACATACTGTTCTTAGATGCATCCAATTCAGATTCATTCGAGATCCAGACATTCTGGGCCTGATCTGAATGGGTGGACTAATGCAGCAGATGCTGGGGTCAAGCAGAGGTGTTTGCCAACAGCTTTCCCCATCCTAGTTCCCTCCAAATCTTTTGGACTTCAGCTCCCATCAGCCCCAGACAGCATAGCTAATGGTCAGGAATGCTGGAAGTTGTAGTCTAAAACATCTGGTGGACACCAAGGTGGGAAAGGATTCCTTAAAAAAGAAAAGAAGTATTACTTGCCTCCCCTCTCCCAAATACATTTTTGGGATGCCTCGTCAGCTTCTCATGTCCTTTATCCGTAAAGAGTATACTGTAGGGATGTTAGAAAAATCTACAACGGAATCAAATTAGTTCAGATTTTTATTAATCCAGCCCACAGATTCCACAATTCCACAGCGGACCAGTTTTTCCTGAATTGCATGGAATTCCATGGACTTGTGGACCAGGTTGTTGTTGTTATTGTTGTTTTACTTTCTGGAATTTTATGCAAATGTAGCTGCAGAAAGATGTGTAGAATAATAACAGCAATTAAAACAACAACAACAACAACAAAACACTGGCTGAAAATGTGCATTTTCTCCATAGGCTAAAGCACGAAAATGTGCAGGGGAGGGATTTGTGCATTTTCGGGGTGAGGAGATGTGCATATTTTTGTAAGTGCAAATTTGTGCAAATGTGATTTTAGGCAAATTTGGGAAATTGGGGGGGGGGGAATCCAGTTCTTTCAATGACTGGACAATGGAACAAAAGGCACCTGGCAATGTGTGAAATGCAAATGGAACAGGTTTTACAAAATCTTTATGTCCCTAAGGGTAACACATGATACACATCTGATCATGTAGGCAGGAACAGCTGAGGGTGTAAATCAGGCATGGGCATCTTTTGGGGACTGGGGACCATGGGATGCCCTCTCCCATGGCCATGTCAGTGTTCTTGAGCCCTAAATGGGCCACATTTGTCTTGTTTTGAATATTTTTTTTTTAACTGGGGGGGTGCAGTGGGGGGGGGGAACCAGGAGGTGAGGGAGTCTACATCAGCCACTTGGGCCACATGTTGCCCACCCCTAAGGTAAAAACATAGAGATAATAGGTTGGATCAGACTTAGAGTATACCCACTGAAATAAATGAGAGTTAAGAACATAAGAGGAGCCCTGCTGGATCAGACCAAGGGCCCATCTTGCCCAGCATTCTGTTCACACAGTGGGCAACTATCTGTCAACTGGGAAGCCACAAGTAGGGCATGAGCCCAACAGCACCCTCCCACCCATGTTCCCCAGCAACTGGTGCACATAAGCTCACTGCCTCTGATACTGGAGGTAGCACATAGCCGTCAAGACTAGTAGCCATTGATAGCCTTTTCCTCCAGGAATTTGTCCAACCCCTTTTAAAGCCATCCAAATGGGTGGCCATCACTACATCCTGTGGTAGCAAATTCCATAATTTAACTATGCACTGTGTGAAGAAGTCCTTCTTTGAATCTGTCCTGAATCTCCCACCAATAGCATCATAGGATGACCCCCACATTCTAGTATTTTGAGAGAGGAAGAAAAATGTATTCCTATTAGTCATGGCCATGGGTATACTCTGACTGAATCTGGATCCAACCTGCTAATTATTGGATAAAGAGTTATCTTAACTAAGCAATCATGATTGCTAGGCAGGCAAAAAGACAAAGAGTCCTAAATCTTGCTGCATAGCTGAATTCCTTTATCCTGGGATGTTCTAAAGCAGCCTTCCCTCAAGCGGCTAACTGGGGGATTATGGGAGTTGTAGTACAACACATCTGGAGGGGACCAGATTGGGGGAAGCTGTTCTGAAGAGACAAGGCACATGCTTGTATGGTTATATGATTCTAAGAATTAAACCCTCCCAGACCACATGTAACTGAGGAGATAAAGCTGTTTACTCTGTTGCAACAACAATATGGAACTGAATCTCCTGGGCACTAGAGCCTCATCCTGTCAGTGTTGCTAGTTGATCAATGGGGATGTATTAGAAATTCATTTCAGTTTAGTTTTGATTAGGATTTGCCCAGTATGGACCTTTCAGACTCAACATGGACTTGGACACAAACTGCACTTGAAGTCCATACATTTCTGAGCTTGCAATGTGAGTTCTGTATTCTGTAACAAAAAATGTGTTCAACTTAGGGATGTATGAAAGTTCCGCCACGGATCTCGGGGAGGCCGAATGCCAGCCCATTCAGCCCCCTGAAATTGGTGGCGGAATGGCCTGCCCCCCCCGCCCCCCCGGGATGGGACTTACCTTGGGTGGATCTTCCTGGCGGCGGCGGTGGCGGCGGCAGTTCGGCGGCAGCGGCGGCTGGTCTTCTAACTGGCTGCCGCCGCCGCCATTTCCAGGTTAAAAAAAAAAAAAGTGATAGGCTACGTAAAGATTTACGTAGCCTATCACGGCTAGATTTTAAAAAAACACCATGATAGGCTACATAAATGTTTACATAGCCTATCACGGCTTACTTAAAAAAACAACAACAAAACGCGTACGCAAATGGCGGTGGCCATGGCTGCCACCATTTGTGTTCCTCATTTTGGCATGTCTTAGTCTACGTAAACATTTACGTAGACTAAGACAGCGAAAATAAGGGGAACGCAAATAGCGTAGCGTCTACACTATTTGCGTTCCCCTTATTTTTGCTGTCTTAGTCTACATAAATGTTTACGTAGACTAAGACATGCCAAAATAAGGAACGCAAATGGCGGCGGCCATGGCCACCGCCATTTGCGTACGCGCGTTTTTGTTTTTGTTTTTTAAATCAGCCGTGATAGGCTACGTAAATGTTTACGTAGCCTATCACGGCTGACTGCAGGAACGCAAACGGTGGTGGCTACGGCCGCCACCATTTGCATCCCTGCTAGCTAGCGGCCAAATGTCCGGCTGCTGGCGGAGCCGGCCAGTGGCTCTGCAGAATCGCTGCGGAGCACAGCCAGTTGGCCAGGATTCCGGGGGGGGGGAGGAACGGAGCGCCTCCCCCCCGGCGAGGATTCCGGGGGGAGGGATGGAATGCCTCCCCACCCCACCATCAGCATAATCCCCGAAAGGTAAGTGATTTTCGTACATCCCTAGTTCAACTGCATGTGTACATTTAAAAAATGTGCATGAAGCAAATGGGTGCTTCTGAAAAATTTGCAGAAATACACTTTAATCAATGGGAGAAGAATGCATACATTTCGAAGATGTGAACACTCGATGCATAACTTTGGAAAAAATATGCACAGAAACATGCATGGCTTTTCATGTAAAAAGGAAAAAAAAAAAGCCAGTATCCAACTGTGTCATTCCATTAGTACAAATGATGTTGTGATGGCAGGACCTAGGTTCCAGCCTCAGTGGAAGAGGAGAATTCAACTAAAGTTATATTTCTGCAAGTGTGCTTTCACAAATGGTTGTGCATTATGCGTGTGCAACCCATTCTGAAACAGTTTGCACATAACTCTTGTGCAATCCACTGTACAACCTGTTGTGCAACTGTTTGCACAATTGGTTGCACAAGCATCATGGGCAATCTCTTGTGCAACAGAAAGTTTCGACGGAATTCTGCTAGCATGATTAGAGTTAGCAAAATGACACTGCTGGATACTGCCCAAAGCTTGCAATCTGATATGGATCTGGGTCAGAATTAGAGATGGATGGGAGCCCCTCCCCCATTCAAGTTCTCCAAGCACCCGCCCAACCCCTGCCCCTACTCACACACACCTAGACCCATGGTCGAGCTCCCCATCAGTTGCCAAGATGCCCACACTTAGCCGGGCAGCCTACTTGAGCTCTGCAGTCATCATTCTTTGAAAAATAAAATGACAATCATGAAACTGTACATATTTGCATATGCACAAAATGAATGGCCCATACATGCAAGGTTACAGGCATTTGTTTGCTTGTAATCTTCCATATATGGGCCATTCACGGCTCCATTTTGCATGTACACGGATGTGTGCATTTTTGCAAATGGGCATATTCAAATGTATACAAAATGGGGACATGAATAGCCCTTCTGGCAAGATTACAGGTGTTTGCTTGCCTGTAATCTTGCATATCTGGGCTATTCACAGCCCTGTTTTGCATATGTACAAATATGTGCTTTTTTGTGATTGCAATCCCCCAGATTGCAAGCTGGCCCGACTCACATAGGTTTAGTTGGGCCAGCTTGTGGACAAGTGAGCTGGAGTCCAGGGGGTCAAGCCCTCCAAAGCTTGGTGAACTTGACCTCCCCAGACAGATTCCTCCACCATCACTAAGTCCATGTGGTTTTTAAGTAAGGAGAGGAGATGGTGTGAGCACCAATAGAGTGCTACCAGGAAAAGGTGGATGAAGGTGGTTCCCATATGAATACAGTTAAGCTAATTGATTGAAATAGACAAGGTATCAGTTTGTAAGGTAGCCATCCAAAGATCTTCTCTATGGGGTGAACAGGAGTGATGGCTGGGGACACCACAGTGTGTTTAGGGTATGAGAATTGTGTTGGTGCTCACAAAACATGTGAGCATGTCCCATTCAAAACCTCGAGCATGAGCGCAAACACATGTCTGCTGAAAATGTTCATAGATTATCGAACATGTGCTCACATTAGTCAAGTTCCTGATGCCCGGTTTGATTTGCAAAATTTCCTAACTTGCACAAATTTCCTTCGTAGACTGAATCAGCCCAGCTTCAGTCTATGGAGTAAATTTGTCCAAATTAGGAAATTTGCACAAATAACAGGAGATTTGTGCAAATCTCCTGTTCAGTTTGCACAAGAGTTTCCTTCATAAAAAGCAAGTAGTGATCCTAAATGTGAATGGGAACTGGGCACAAGATGAGTGGTGAGACAATTTTCGGAGAATCCGAGCCATCTTCAAACATTGCTTGTTCACCATGCCTAAGTATGCTTGACTCATTTTATTTCCATAGTATGGTGTGAGGTTCTGCTGGTCAAACTGGATTACAGTTTTCCACAAAACACTGTGGTCTCTGCAAGGCTCTCTGTTCCCCTGTCTCCCTTGAAAAGAAGGATCACATCAAAGCCAATGCTTATCTTTGGCATTGCATTTTGTGGATGCAATGTACGATGGTGGCTGCCTTCCACATATTGTGTTCCTCCCATAAATGACTGGCAGTGTCAGCAAGCAGTAGCAATTTTCCAAACAGCTACTGGCACTGAAATCTTCAACTGATACCTACCAAATGAATCTGATCTCATTTTTTGATCAAGTAACCTCCCTTGTGGACTGTGGGAATGCTGTGGACATAATATACCTTGACTTCAACAAAACTTTCAACAAAGTCCCCCATGATATCCTGATGAGCAAACTAGCTCAAAGTGGGCTAAATGAAACAATGATCCTGTGGATCCACAGTTGGCTACAGAATCAGACTCAAAGAGTGCTTATCAGTGGGATCTTCTCTAACTGGGAAGAGGTAATGAGTGGGGTACCGCAAGGCTCAGTCCTGGGCCCAGTGATCTTCAACATTTTTATTAATGACTTGGAGGAGGAGGTGCAGGGAATGATGATCCAATTTACAGATGACACAAAATTGGGTGGGATAGCTAATACTTTGGAAGACAGAAACAAAATTCAAAGTGATCTGGATAGACTGGAGCGCTGGGCAGAAAACAACAGAAAGACATTTAATCCAAGTTCTGCCAAGTTCTGCACCTAGGAAAAAGAAACCAAATTCACAGTTACAAGAAGGGGGATACGTGGCTCAACAACACTACAAGCGAGAAGGATCTTGGAATTGTTGTAGATCACAAGCTGAATATGAGCCAACAATGTGACGCGGCTGCAAAAAAAGCTGCATTAATATTTTGGGCTGCATTAATAGAAGCATAGCTTCCAAATTCCGGGAAATACTAGTTCCCCTCTAGTCTACTCAGCACTGGTTAGGAGGTGGTAGGCTGTCCCACACTGGAGGCAATCAAGATGAGGCTGGACAGCCATCTGTCAGGGATGCTCTGACTTGGATTCTTGCATTGAGCAGGGGGTTGGGCTCAATGGTCTTGTAGACCCCTTCCAAACCTCCTATTCTATGATTCTACTACCTTAGCAAAGCTTGAAGCTATGGCTTGGGTTTCTCAGTGTTGTTGTTGTTGTTCAATTGTTAAGTCATGTCCAATTTTTCGTGACCCCATGGACTATAGCACACCAGGCCTTCCTGTCCTCCGCTTTCTCCCGGAGTGTGCTCAAGATCATATTTATTGCATCGGTGATGCTATCTAGTAGAGGTGAACGAAAGTCACTTACCTTTTCTCGCAGCTTTTTCGCGGTGGGGGGGAGCGCTTTGCTGCTCCCCCCGCGAAGTTCAGGCCGGGGGGGAGGCTTCCCGCCTCGCCCGGCCGAAATTCAGGCCGGGGGGGGAGGCTTCCCGCCTCGCCCGGCCGAAATTCAGGCCAGGGAGGAGGCTTCCTGCCTCGCCCGGCCGCGAACACGAAAGTAAAAAGAAAAAAAAAATCCCCTGATAGGCTATGTGACGATTCATGTAGCCTATCACGGCTAGATCTGGAAAGCCAGCCGTGATAGGCGACGTGAATCGTCACGTAGCCTATCACGGGTGACTTTAAAAAAAAATAAAAAAAGCGCGTACGCGAATGGCGGCCCCCATAGGGAGCCGCCATTCGCGTTCCTTATTTAGTTGCTGTAGTCTACGTCAATGTTTACGTAGAGTACGGCGAAAATAAGGGCAACGCAAATAGCGTTGCCCTTATTTTCGCCGTAGTCTATGTAAACATTGACGTAGACTACAGCGACCAAATAAGGAACGCGAATGGCGGCTCCCTATGGGGGCCGCCATTATCCGTACACACTTTTTTTTTTTTTTTAAGTCACCCGTGATAGGCTACGTGACGATTCACGTAGCCTATCACGGCTGACTTTGCAAATCTTGCCGTGATAGGCTACGTGAATCGTCACGTAGCCTATCAGGGGACGTTTTTTTTTTTTTTCTTTCATTGCAATGGCGGGGGCGGCAGCCGGTCGAAAGACCGGCTGCCGCTCCCGCCCCGCTCGAACACCGGCCGAACCGCCAGCCGGACCCGCCGCCGGGAGGGACATTCAGGGAAGGTAAGTCCCGTCCCGGGGGGGGGCGGGGGGGCGGAGGATTTCTCCCCGAAACTTGTTCAGGGGGCCGAACATGTTGGCGCTCGGCCCCCCGAAGTTTCGGGGAGAAATTCTCCGCCATCCCTACTATCTAGCCATCTCATCCTCTATCATCCCCTTCTCCTTTTGCCTTCAATCTTTCCCAGCATCAGGGTCTTTTCCAGTGAGTTTTCTCTTTGCATTAGGTGGCCAAAATATTTCAGCTTCAGCTTCAGTATCTGTCCTTCCAATGAGCACTCAGGGTTGATTTCCTTTAGGATGGACTGATTTGACCTCCTTGCAGTCCAGGAGACTCGTAAGAGTCTTCTCCAGCACCACGGTTCGAAAGCATCAATTCTTCAGCAGCGCTCAGCCTTCCTTATAGTCCAGCTCTCAGAGCCATACATTACTACTGGGAAAACCATAGTTTGATTATACAAACCTTTGTCGGCAAGGTGATGTCTCTGCTTCTTACTATGCTGTCTAGGTGTGCCATAGCTTTCCTCCCAAGGAGCAAGCATCTTTTAATTTCATGGCTGCAGTCACTGTCTGCAGTGATCTTGGAGCCCAAGAAAGTAAAATCTGTCACTGCTTCCATTTCTTCCCCTTCTATATGCCAGGAAGTGATGGGGCCAGATGCCATGATCTCAGTGTTTTTAATGTTGAGTTTCAAATCAGCTTTTGCAGTCTCCACTTTCACCCTCAACAAGAGGCTCTTGAGATCCTCTTGGCTTTCTGCCATTAGGGTGGTATCCTCTACATATCTGAGGTTGTTGATAATTCTCCTGGCAATCTTAATTCCAACCTGTGATTCTTCCAACTCTGCATTTCTCACGATGTACTCTGCATATAAATTAAATAAGCAGGGCGACAATATACAGCCTTGTCGTACTCCTTTCCCAATTTTGAACCAATCGGTTGTTCCATGTCCGGTTCTGACTGTTGCTTCTTGACCCTCATACAGGTTTCTCAGGAGACAGGTAAGGTGGTCTGGTACTCCCATCTCTTTAAGAATTTGCCACAGTTTGTTGAGATCCACACAATCAAAGGCTTTAGTGTAGTCAATGAAGCAGAAATAGACTTTTTCTGGAATTCTCTTGCTTTCTCCATGATCCAGCGAATGTTGGTGATTTGATCTCTAGTTCCTCTGCCTCTTCGAAACCCAGCTTGTACTTCCGGTAGTTCTCGGTTCACATACTGCTGAAGCCTAGCTTGTAGGATTTTGAGCATAACTTTGCTGGCATGTGAAATGAGCGCAATTGTACGGTAGTTTGAGCACTCTTTGGCATTGCCCTTCTTTGGAATTGGAATGTAAACTGAACTTTTCCAGTCTTGTGGCCACTGTTGAGTGTTCCAAATTTGTTGGCATTATTGAGTGCAGCAGTTTAACAGCATCATCTTTTAGGATTTTAAATAGCTCAGCTGGAATACTGTCATCTCCGCTAGCTTTGTTGTTACTGATGCTTCCTAAGGCCCACTTGACTTCACTCTCGAGGATGTCCGGCTCCAGTTCAGTGACCCCACTGTCATGGCTATCAGGGACATTCAGATCTTTCCTGTCTAGTTCTACTGAGTATTCTTTCCATCTCTTCTTAATCTCATCTGCTTCTGTTAGGTCCCTGCCTTCTTTGTCCTTTATCATGCCCGTCTTTGCACAAAACATTCCCTTCAGATCTCCAATTTTCTTGAAAAGATCTCTAGTCTTTCCCATTCAATTGTTTTCCTCGATTTCTTTGCATTGTTCATTTAAGAAGGCCTTCTTGTCTCTCCTTGCTATTCTCTGGATTTCTGCATTCAGTTGGGTATATCTTCCCCTTTCTCCCTTGCTTTTCGCTTCCCTTCTTTCGTGAGCTACTTGTAAAGCCTCATCAGACAGCCACTTGGCTTTCTTGCATTTATTTTTCTTTGGGATGGATTGAGTTGCTGCCTCCTGAACAATGTTACAGACCTCTGTCCATAGTTCCTCAGGCACTCTGTCTATCAGGTCTAATCCCTGAAATCTATTCATCACCTCCACTGTATATTCATTATGGATATGATTTAGGTCATACCTGAATGGTTTAGTGGTTTTCCCTACGTTTTTCAATTTAAGTCAAAATTTTGTGATAAGAATCTCATGATCTGAGCCACAGTCAGCTCCATGTCTTGTTTTTACTGACTGTATAGAGCTTCTCTACCTTTGGCTGCAAAGGACATAATCCATCTGATTTCGATATTGACCATCTGGTGACGTCCATGTGTAGAGTCGCCTCTTGTGCTGTTGGAAAAGAGTGTTTGCTATGATCAGTGTGTTCTCTTGGCAAAACTCTATTAGCCTTTGTCCTGCTTCATTTTGTACACCAAGGCCATGCTTGCCTGTTATCCCAGTGATTTCTTGACTTCCTACTTTAGCATTCCAATCCCCTATGATGAAGAGGACATCCTTCTTTGGTGTTAGTTCTAGAAGGTGTTGTAGGTCTTCATAGAACCGATCAACCTCAGCTTCTTCGGCCTCAGTGGTTGGGGCATAGACTTGAATTACTGTGATGTTGAATGGTTTGCCTTGGATTCGTACTGAGATCATTCTGACGTTTTTGAGATTGTACCCTAGTACTGCTTTTCCCACCCTTTTGTTGACTATAAGTGCTACTCCGTTTCTTCTAAGGGATTCTTGCCCACAGTAGTAGATATAATGGTCACCTGAATTAAATTCACCCATGCTCGTCCATTTTAGTTTGCTGATTCCCAAGATGTCGATGTTCAATCTTGCCATCTCATGTGTTTGACCACCTCCAGCTTACCTTGATTCATTGATCTTACATTCCAGGCTCCTAAACAATATTGTTCTTTACAGCATTGGATTTTCTTTTCACCATCAGACACATCCACAGCTGAGTGTCCTTTCGGCTTTGGCCCAGCCGCTTCACTCTTTCTGGCGCTACTTGGAAATTCCCTCTGTTCTTCCCCAGTAGTATATTGGACACCTTCCGACCTGAGGGGCTCATCTTCCAGTATCATATCTTTTAGCCTTGTGATACATTCCATGGGGTTTTCTTGGCAAGAATACTGGAGAGGGTTGCCATTTCCTTCTCCAGTGGACCACATTTTGTCAGAACTCTCTGCCATGACCTGTCCGTCTTGGGTGGCCCTGCATGGCATAGCTTATGGCCTCACTGAGTTACGCAAACCACAACAAGGCAGTGATATTTTCCCATAAATAATAGGGATGTACGAAAATTACTTACCTTTTGGAGATTATGCTGATGTTGCAGGGGGAGGCGTTCCGACCCTCCCCCCGGAATCCTCACCGGGGGGGGAGGCGCTCCGTTCCTCCCCCCCAGAATCCTGGCTGGACGGCTGTGCTCCACAGCGATTCTGCGGAGCTGCCGGCCGGCTCCGCCAGCAGCCGGACATCCAGCCTCTGGCTAGCAGGGACGCAAATGGCTGACTATCACGGCTGACTTAAAAAAACAACAAAAACGCGCGTACACAAATGGCGGCACCCATGGCCATGGCCATTTGCATTCCCCTTATTTTGGCACGTCTTAGTCTACATAAATGTTAACGTAGACTAAGACATGCCAAAATAAGGAACGCAAATGGCGGCAGCCATGGGCGCCACCATTTGCGTACGCGCATGTTTTTTTTTTTTAAGTCAGCCATGATAGGCTATGTAAACATTTACGTAGCCTATCACGGTGTTTTTTTAAAAAAATCTAGCCGTGATAGGCTACGTAAATCTTTATGTAGCCTATCACGTTTTTTTAAAAAAAGAAAACCTGGAAATGGCGGCGGTAGCAGCCAGTCGGAAGACCAACTGCCGCCGCCACCACCACCGAACTGCCGCCGCAGCTGCCACTGCCAGGAAGATCCGCCGCCGCCAGGAAAATCTGCCCCAGGTAAGTCCCATCCCGGGGGGGGTGGCGGGCCATTCCACCACCGATTTCGGGGGGCCGAATGCGCTGGCATTCAGCCTCCCCGAGATGCGTGGCGGAACTTTCATACATCCCTAATAAATAATAGCCTGGAAACATCCCATGCAGTAGCCACATTCTGGTGGTGCCCATAACATTATCTGTTTCATTGATACAATTTCCCCCCATTGGTTGAGGGGCAGAGATACTACCCTTTGAGCTCTTTCTCATCCTGAGCAACAGCAATCCAACCAATCATATTTGGAAGAAATGCTTCATCCTTTTTTTTGTTTGTTTGTTTTGGCATAGCTTGCTGCTAGGAAGTTCTTGAAAGTTTCCTGGAACTAGCTACCTTTGTTATTATGACCTTGTTCTTTATCATTTGATTGGAGCCATCTTGCTAGAGGTTTAATAGCTGGACAGCATCTTAGTATTATTTTTGGTAATGAGTTGCAATGCCTGTGGCTCACAGAATTGTAGAATAATAGAATAGTAGGGTTGGAAGGGGCCTACAAGGCCATCGAGTCCAACCCCCTGCTCAGTGCAGGAATCCAAGTAAGAGCATCTTTGAGGAACAATGATTCCTTTGAGGAAATGGCTCCTTTCAATTGTCTTCTCCTAAAAATGGCAGAAACCAAGTTTCGGGTATCTGCAAACACAGACTGACAATGGTTGTCTAACAGCAAGTGGTCAAATGGTGAATGAAGCCCTATTGTCCCTTGCAATAGCTGCTGGGAGATTACACTTGCTCTATCCATTTTGAGGCTAAGGGTGGGAGAGGTTTTGGTTAGATGCCCCTGCCTACGCGTTCACTGGCTCGCTACCTGTCAAGGAAGCAAGTAGTAGCGATGATGAGGACGAGGATGAAGAGCAAAAGCAGTTAGTGACAATGGAGACAAGAAGGTAGTCTCACAGAGAGAGGGGGCATTGATGGTGCCTTGCACTCAAAACCCTGCAGTCAACACTGAACCTGTGAGTGGTGAACCATCCCCATGTTATCAGCAGCTTTCTTGATTGTATACAGCAACTGGGTGTTCTTCCCAGGTGAAAAACAAAATTAACTCCCGGGTCCCTTAATGTCAGCCAATTACAATGAAATTGAAATGCATGGTCTTAACTCTACTAAATATCCTCTGGTTACAAAGCACCAAATCCTGTTAATAACATGGTGACCTTTTTGAAAGAGAATGAGCACATTGTTTTATATTGCTCTATTAATGGTGTAATTGCTGAATGTTGTTCTTAGCCAGCCAGGCCATTCTGGCACTGCAAAGAATCCCTGCCCCCTTCCTACTACCATCCTCTGTTTTGCCATTTGCGTGAGGACTCTCAAAATCTGCCTGGTTGAGTTAATTTGTTATGGACAATAAACGGAATAGCACTGGAGTGGAAGGCGAGCTTTTGATGGTCTTCCAGAGGGGTCTGGGGAGATCCAGATGGGGATGTTGTAAGAGTCTGGGAAGGGGGTGGAGTCTGAAGTTCTCAAGTCCATGTGGCCTCCCTGACCCCATTAGCCAAGCCACCGCCATTTAGCAGACCCACTCACCAAATGCCCTCATGGTCCGCGAGTGCCCGCCCGTCCCCTTAACGAGCTGCCATTTTGCATGAAAAGGGCGGCTTGGGGTTTTCTGGATATGTAATGTTATGTAAATGGCATCTGTAAAGAGTCTATTTGCACAACATTACAGGCGTGAATGGTCCATTTATTCCTGTAATGCAGCCCCTTTACAGACACAGTGTATGTAACGTTACATATCCAGAAAACTGAGAGCCACCATGTTTATGCTACATGGTGGCTTGCTTAGGGGATGGGTAGTCCCATAGCACTTGCTCAGTGCTCATTGAGCGTTCCAGCACCTTGCATGGCAAGCATGGGTGGTGGCAGCTTGGTGAGTATCTGGCAAAACCGGACAGAGATGAGTTTGTCCATCCCTAGATCCAGTGCTGTGTGATTGAAGACTGAGTGGGACCTGCAACAAAACATTGCCAGTTGCTGTGGCCAGGCTGTGGACCAGGGCCGGTTCCAGGGACCACATGATTCCCTTGTTGCAACTAGGGATGTATGAAAGTCACTTACGTTTTCACAGCTTGGCTTCGTTGTGGGGGGGAGGTGCTTCGCTTTTCCCCCCGAAGTTCAGGCGAGGGGGGGGAGGTGTCCCGCCTCGCCCGGCCGAAATTCAGGCTGGGGGGGGGAGGCGCCCCGCCTCGCCCAGCCGAAATTCAGGCCGGGGAGAAGCGCCCCGTCTCCCCAGCCGCGAAAGAAAAAGTAAAAAAAAAAAAAAGACCCCGTGATAGGCTACGTGACGATTTACATAGCCTATCACGGCTAGATTTCCAAAGTCAGCCATGATAGGCTACGTAAATCGTCACGTAGCCTATCACGGGTGACTTTAGAAAAAAAAAGCACGTACGCAAATGGCGGCGCCCATGGGGCGCCGCCATTTGCATTCCTTATTTTGGCACATCTAGTCTACGTAATGATTTACGTAGACTACAGCAAAAATAAGGCCACACTATTTGCATTGCCCTTATTTTCGCCGTAGTCTACGTAAATCTTTACGTAGACTAGACGTGCCAAAATAAGGAACGCAAATGGCGGCGTCCCATGGGCGCCGCCATTTGCGTACGTGCTTTTTTTTTTCAAAGTCACCCGTGATAGGCTACATGACGATTTATGTAGCCTATCACAGCTGAGTTTGGAAATCTATCCGTGATAGGCTACGTAAATCATTACGTAGCCTATCACGGGTGTTTGTTTGTTTTTTTACTTTAGTTTTTTTTTTTCAATGGCGGTGGGGGCAGCCGGTCGGGAGACCGGCCGCCGCCCCCGCCCGCGATGAAATGCCACCGAACCGCCGCCGGGACCTGCCGCAGAGAGGGACATTCACCGAAGGTAAGTCCCATCCCGGGGGGGGGGCAGAGGAGAATTTCCCAACCAACTTCGGGGGGCCAAATGCTTTGGCGCTCAGCCTCCTGAAGATTCGGGGAGACATTCTCCGCCATCCCTAGTTGCAACAGCTTCACTGGCTATTGGTCTGTTTACAGGCACAATCCAAACTGCTAGTTGTGACACATAAAGCCATATACAAATTGGGACCAAGATACCTGAAAGACTGCCTTCTCCCATATGAGCCTACCCGGTAGGAGTGGCAGAGAATTCCGCCACAGATCTCGGTGAGGCCGAATGCCAGTGCATTCAGCCCCCCGAACTCCATGGCGGAACAGCCTGCCCCCCCTGCCCCCCCCCGCAGATCCCCCCCGGGATGAGACTTACCTGGGGCGGATCTTCCAGGCAGCGGTGGCTCTGGCAGCAGTTCAGCGGCGGCAGCGGCTGGTCTTCCGACTGGCTGCCACCGCCGTCATTTGCAGTCTTGTGTAAAAAAACCCCAACAACGATGTATTAGGCTACATAAAGATTTACGTAGCCTATCATGGCTGGGTTTTATTAAAAAATGATGTGATAGGCTACATAAAGATTTACGTAGCCTATCATGGCTGAGTTTAAAAAAACAACAACCCGTGTACGCAAATGGTGGCGGCTATGGCCGCTGCCATTTGCATTCCTTATTTTTGGCCGTCTTAATCTATGTAAATATTTACGTAGACTATGATGGCGAAAATAAAGGGGAATGCAAATAGCGTAGCAGGCGCTATTTGCATCCCTTTTTGATTCGCCGTTTTAGCCTACATAAATATTTACGTAGGCTAAAACGGTGAATCAAAAAGGGACGCAAATATCGCCCGCTACGCTATTTGCGTTCCCCTTTATTTTCGCCATCATAGTCTACGTAAATATTTACATAGATTAAGATGGCCAAAAGTAAGGAACGCAAATGGCAGCAGCCGTAGCTGCCGCCATTTGCGTACACAGGTTTGTTTGTTTTTCCCAGAGCCCTCCGTGGCCGGAAATCTGGCTGTGGACGGCTCTGGCCTGGCTGGGCCTGGCCGGCTGCTCCGCGGAGCTGCCACAGAGCACAGCCGGCCGTGGAGGATTCCGGGGGGGAGGAATGGATCGCCTCCCCCCCCGTCGATGATTCCGGGGGGAGGGACAGAACGCCTCCCTCCGACCATCAACGTAATCCGCAGAAAGGTAAGTGACTTTCGTACATCCCTACAGTGCCCGGGTATTAGGTTCTTAGAAGGAGGACCTTCTCTTGGCTTCAGTGCTACTGGGACATGGTTGGTGGGGTTGTGAGAGAGGGCCTTCTTGGTGGCTGCCCCCAGGCTCTTGAACATCCTGCTTAGGGTGGATAGGTTGGCCACCCTCTCAGTTCATGGCCTTTCTTCCACCAGCAGGCAAAGACATTGTTATTTATTCTGGCAGCCTTTTGGCATATACGCCATGCTGTTGCATTGGATGCTGTTTTTATGCTGTCTGTCTGTCTTTTTAATTGTATTTTAATGTATTTATTTTCTGATGGTTTAAACTATTTTTGTTTTGTATTTTAAATTTTGATTCCTTTGATTGCTAGCCATCTTGAATGCCATTTTGTTGGTGTGAAAGTGGGGTATAAATAACGAGATAGCTGCTTTGCACAATCCTGGACTAGATGGACCAATGGATTGACTTTGAATAAGGGACTTTTATATATTTGTTCAGCTCTATGAGGAGGGGGGAGCCTTTCAGATTGCCTTCTGCAACCTTCATTAGTGTGTTTATGACTGCTAGCCTACTGTATAAGGCAGATTTTTCTAGGGTTTCAGGAGAAGTTGGCTGCATTCAAAGAATGTCTGGCTGTTTGTCAACCCCATCCTCACTCTGATATTGCTAATTATTTTCTAACATGATTTTTTTTGAAGTTGAGAGACAGATGGTCAGTTCTTTGGCCTTTTCTTCCCTTCGCTATGTTCTGCTCACCGCAGTCTGGTAGGATTTCCCTCTGAAAGGGCCGGGGGGGTGGGGGGAGTTTTGTGGCCACTTCCTTTCATGAGTGGGTGGATGTTCATCATTAAAATGTCCCTAGGCGACATGCCAAGGAATCCTGTGGTATAAAACAGACCACACATGCCTGGCTTCCTGCAGTAATTCTATGGTAACAATACAAAATCTCATTTGAGGGAATCCCTTGTGGTACCAAGACGGCAAGGTCTAGTTCAGTTTCAGACATGGAACTCTATGGCATAGTCCTTTTGATTGTGTCTGCTGAAGTTCTGAAATGCAAACAAGAATCGCCCATGGTATTTAAGATGTGCATCTTTTGGTCCCTCCTCCTCCTCTTCCTTTTTACAAGGCAGTTTGACTAGTTTTTACTTGACATGTACAGCATCTTCAATACATTAAACTTTGGTGTGGGTGACAGAAGGCATGCTTAGCTGCTGCTGCTCATTTTGTGCTAATCAAAGAGCCACCCTCCATCTTTTTGCTTGCAAATTGAGTAGCAGAACACGGCCACTCTTTCATCTCAGCTTCAAGTTTACAACAGCTTTTTAAACTGCATGTCAAAGTGTTTCCTTTTTAGTTATGAATCTCCTTAGACATGTGGCAGCTGCACTGCCAGGCCTTATTGTCGTTAAAAGTTAACCAGTTCAAGGTCAGGAAAAAAGCACACACAAAACCTGACATCTCAAGTTTTTGCAAGCCTTTTTTTCCCATTTGTAATTTGCTGCTTTATTTCAATATCTATGTAGGGAAGAACTGCTGACGCTAGAAGCTGAGGCATGTGTTATAAAATCAAAGTCTCCCAGAATGTTCTTATCCATCTTTCTTATTTTTCCAAGACAGCATCATTGTTATGTATATGGCTTAGGCCACCACTAAAGTGATTAGAATACCATAGTATTTCAAGAGAGACAAAATTATAAGTTGTAATTTTGTATGTCTTTAACCCCCTGCCATAGCCTGTGTGTTTTCACCCTCCTCTTCCCCCTGCCCCAACTGTCACCACTGCAAAGTTTTGATTTTTTTCTCCTACCCCATAGTCAGGATATAGTTGCTCTGAATTCAATCCAGATTTAAATCAAAATCTTGACTTTTTCCCCTCCATTTCAGGTCAGTGTTTTCAAACTATGGATAGGGTTACCAAAGTTTGCATTGCTTTTTCTGGGATCAACCATGCATTCATCAGTGCTGTAAGTTCTAGTGACAGCAAGCATGAGAAACTTCAGACTGCTTCATGCAGCTGTAAAATAGCCATGATGGAGTGTAATGACAAGCAAATACATATAACATGAAACAGATGAAGCAAGAGAGTAGCTCTGTTCATGATTTCAGTACCCATGAGTACTAAACATGTGAAGAGGCCAGCAGTATAATGTGGGACTATCCCCACCCCCTGAACATCACTATACACGATGGCCACACGTTCCAGGTAATGAAGGAACCTGCTTCTAGGTATGTAGGGTTGGTTTTGTCCATGGAGATAGGAACCCTGGCCTATGGGGATAGGATCCTTGTGGAAGAACAGAGTTGGCCTCCTTTAGACTGATGTTGATCATGCATCATCCAAGGGTGGTGGTCAGCATGTGCATTGTTGTCTAGGGGGCAGAGCTACCAACACTGGCCTTTTCACATATTTGGTACCCATTGGTACCAAACACCTAAATAGAATATAATGTAGACTCTGCGGTTGTGTGAATATGACCTTCGGAATGTTTCAAATGGATATCATATAGAAAAAGATATTAGACGTATGAGTGACCTCTATGGCTCCCATTTACCTTATTCCAGCCATTTGGTGAAGAAGAGCTATCATGCAACTCAGCTGTGTGTTGGCATAATCTCACTTGTACAGTCTGTTTGTGTAGACTCAACAGAAGGTTGGCAGAGTAGATCAAGATCTACTGGTAGTTTTCTAAGTGATTTGCAGTATATCAGCAAGGATTTCTGACCCCCAATTGTTGAACAAAAATAAAAGGCATCCTCCTTCCATCCCCCCAGCAGTGCAATCCTATACATGTTTATTCAGATTCAAGTTTCATTGTATTCAATAGGGCTTACTCCCAGGTAAGTCTAGGATTGTGATGTCAATTGGACTGCTAGAACTGAGAAGTCAGGGGTGGGGGTGGGGTGTGCATGGATTTTTGAGTGATTTCACTGTTCTGGTACTGAAAACATATTCTTGGGCTGAGGATATGCTCAGAGACACCCCATATCTTAATTATCAGGATATCTCTACTCCAGCTTTCCCCAGCCTGGTGCCCCCAGATTTTTTGGACTTCAGTGCCTTTCAGCCCCAACCAGCATGGCTGATGGTCAGGAGTGCTGGGAGCTGTAGTCCAACATGTCCAGAGGGTGCCAGGTTGGGGAAGACTGGTTTAAACCTTAGTCAGTATTTTGCATCTAGTCCCAGTTTGTGGGCCTGGGGTTCTGTTAAAAAACAAAGTCTGAACAGTCTGCCCACCACTGAATTGGAGCGAACTCATGACATCATTCCCCATCTCCATCTGAGTGATGGCCATTTTTGCACAGCAAAGGGGTTGTATGATAGTTGGATGGCTTCAAATGAATTGTGTTTCACTGTTTCAGCAGTTGGCCCGATGACAAAGTAATGCCCACATCATTCTTGGAATTATGTCAGTCAGGAAAGACATCACAGCTAAATGATAAAAGATAGGGATTAAACAATGTCAAGATCATTGTTTATTCCAAGTCTCCTTTTTTTTCTTATTCTTTTTTTTTAACAAACGTCTCATTTACGGGAAGCTCCCTGTTCCTTGTTTGGTTTGAATAATCTAAGGCGTAGCAGAGGAGGGTAATAAAAACAAGCACTTGCAAATACTTGCTAATTAACTTTGACACAGTATGCATATGCAATGCCTTTATATAACAATTGCAAGATGTTTCACTGAGGCCATAATATGCTTCCAACCATAGTTGAGCTTTAGGCTGCCTGTAAACATTGGAGCCAGGGCTTTGCATACAACACCTCCCCAAGTAATCAGCACATAGTTTCTCAAGGCAAGGTCTCTTGTGGGAAACTGTTCTCCCACTATCACACAGGCAGAGGGTTGTACAAGGAAGCTACTTGCTTGTCTTTGCATCTTCTAGAAGTTTGAAACTTCTAGAAACAAGAGTACTTGAAAGGTTGTCCCAGAGAGGAAGGCCAGGATCTCTTCTCAGTCATCCCAGAATGCACGACATGGAATAATGGGCTCAAGTGACAGGAAGCCAGATTCTGGCTGAACATCAGGAGAAACTTCCCGACTGTTAAAGCAATACGAGAATGGGACCAATTCTCTAGGGAGGTGGTTGGCTCTTCCACACTGGAGGCATTCAAGGCAAGGCTGGACAGCCACCTGTCAGGGATGCTCTGACTTGGATTCCTGCATTGAGCAGGGGGTTGGACTTGATGGCCTTGTAGGCCCCTTCCAACCCTACTATTCCATGATTTTAAGAGGTGCAATGCTGGGTAAGAAATCCCTATAATGACCTGTGTGGCAAATCAAAATAATCAGCAGACCAGCATGGGTAGTATCTAAAGCTGTGCACAAAGGGCCTCTCAAAATTTTCCATGCTATATGTGGGCAGAGAAATTGGGTGGACAATTTTGCCAAATTTCTCCAGGGGGAAGAGAAATTATCCAACAGTTTCTTACAGGTAGGTAGGGGTCAGCACTGGCTTATTTATTTATTTTTCTCAAGGAGTGTGTGTGTGTGCGCTGGCACTGCAAATGGCAACAGCAGCAACAGCGTTGGCAGCCTGGCTCCCATTTTGCACCCACCACAATGCAGTGGGGTGGGAGTGTTGTTTATAACTCCAGGACTGAGGCAGAGTTAGTGTTCTGCCAAAATCCGTCCTCCAAATTCCTGAGAGTTTTCATCCCCCATGGAAGAGGTTTCCCTTGTTCTGCTTCATTCATAGGGTGTTTTATAATTGATTTTGAATTTATTTTGGTGGTGTTTTTGAGGTTATCTAATCTGTAAGGTGGCTGAGGGTGCGGTTTCTCTGTGTCTTCTGATTCTGATGATAAAGCTTTTATTGTTTCAACCAACAGTTACAACAAGCATACCAAAAAAACAAAAAAACAAAACAAACCATAGATGAATAAAATCAGATAAAATATATGTTACACATTTTTAACCATTCTGCAAGGTCAAAAAACAAACAAAACCTCTATAGCTTTGGGCTGCAAAGGCAAAATTGGCCCGAGCCAGGAGAGCTGCCTTATTAGGACATGTAAGCAACAACAACAACAAAAAATATTCTCTCTGAACCAGACCAGATGGACTTTTTCTTTAAAAAATGGCTCTAAATAGTAAATACTTGGGATGAATTTAGGAAAAGATAGGGCAATAAAACAGAGAATGAGGGAGGTCTTCCACTTTGCCACAATGACAAAGGCAAAGTCTGGAGGCATAAGATGTTTTCTTTCAGTTACACATCTCTCCATTTCTCTGCAATCTCCCAGGCTGCTTGAACTTCCTGATCTGGGTGTGGGGAAAACTATGGGAGGAGTTACTTCATGTCTTCTCTCACTAGACTTTAATTGAAGTTTGGGAAGCTAAGGAGGCTACAAGCTGCCAGAGAAATAATTGTACAATGAAGGAAAGGACACTAGTGCATATTTCCTGGCCCATCCTAAGTAAGGTAGGCCCAAGAAACACAACCCCAGCCCTTGAGAACCTTTGACACTCATGCACACTCCTCAGCCACTTCCTAAGTAACATAAACACAAGAGCCCCAACCCAACCCTGATAATTTCTCTGAGTTTTTTCTCCTTTGTATTTCTTTACAAAAACAATGCACTTTCTATCAAATTGATTAAGAATGATTGAAAAAATGTGGGGGTATTTTTTGGCACATCAGTAGTATTATAGTGGTTAGGAGAAGCAATGTGGCCAAGTTGGGTGGTGGTGGTTGGCAGTTGAAATTCTTAGTAGCTAAAACTGAAGGGGGAGAGAATCAAGTTCGGAAGATCCCCCCCCCCCCGAGGAAATATTGGAGATTTATTTTCTTTATCTTTTATTATCGATTTATTCCATTTTGATACCACTCAATAGCAGAAGCTCTCTGGGCAGTTCACAAAAGTGAAAACCATAAAATATGACAACATGGTAAAACATAAATGATAACACAGAAATGATTGAATGATAAATGATGAAACATAATGTATGACTTTTAAAAGTTTAATTCTGAAATATAACACCGAACTAATGTCTGGGAGAATAACAAAGGTCTTCACTTGGTGCTGAGAAGACCACAATGTAGGAGCCAGACAAGCCTGTCTGGGGACAGTGTTCCACAACTGGGATGCCACCACTGAAAATACCATCTCCTTAGTAGCCGCGTACGGCATATCTCATCTCATTCTGTAGCAGCACCCAAAGGAGAGTCTTCTCTCTCCCCCTCCAAGAAAGGCTTTACAGTTTGAGGGTTTGCAAAAGAAAAAGAAAAAAAAGATGTGTGTATCCCCCAGAATTTGGTGATTGTTATGAAAATGGCATAGAGAAGAGGCTTGATCTTACCATTAAAAAACAAACAAACCTGACAGATCTCAAAAGGATAGTTGCAACAGTTTTTGTGGAAGGGAGAGAGAGATCTCCTTTCCCCGTTCCATGGTGTATGTGTGTTTGTATGAAAATGGAATATATCATAGAGGCATCCCTAGGGTGGGGACCTACAAAACCCAGAAGGATAGGTGCATGGAAACAAGGTTGATTGATTTTTATTACATCTCTATATTGCCCATTAGCCAAAGATCTCTGGGAGGTTTACAAGACAAAACTTAAAACCATTAAACAAATCTTAAAACCATAAAATACGATAACATAATATAAAACCATACATTTAAAACAGAATAATCCCAAAGTAATAACCAGGATAAAAGCCAGCAGTAGTGCAAAGATCTAAAAAATGCACTACCACATTTTTTAAAAACAAAAGGGTGAAAATGATATGATAAAGAAAAATCAGTTTAAGGCTTTTTGTTCATTTGTTTTCTGCTAAATTAGCAGCAAAGTCACACAAAGTGCAATAGGACAGAGATGGATGATGGATGTGGAACATACTGTAGCAGAGCCCGAAGAACTTGAACTTTCAGCATTTTTCAAGCAACCATCCAATGCGACAGCAGCCACCCAAGTTCCAGACTCCACAAAAAGAAAACACTTTAACGTTCCTACTCCTGGGAGAGAGAACTAGCAGAGAGCATTGGATCCTGAAACAGCCCTATGGTATATTACTTCAACTAGGGATGGACGGACTCCCCTGCACCTGGTTTCATTGGGCACTTGTCGAGCCACTACGGCGGCCCACCTTTGCTTGTGGTGCTGTGCAAGGTTTGTCACAGCCTGACAAGCAGCCAATGAAGCCACAGGGCTGCCCATCCTCCTAGTGAGCCGACATTGTGCCCAAAGGACCAATTTATGCAACGTTACCAACTCAGAAGTGCCTGAGCCACCATTGTTGTGCACAGCGGTGGCTCGCTAGGAGGGCAGGGAAGTTCCCAGGCGCTGACTGAGCTGCAGGGCACTCACTGAGTGGGTCTGTGATCACCCCATGATTTGGCGAGTGGGGCCAGGGAGGGTGGGTGAGGGGGAATCTGTCAGACTCCAGCCCCGACCCCTGCAGACTCTAGCGACATCGCTAATGTCAACATGCCACCTATCCCGAAAGCACTTGATCTCCAGTTAGGGATGTACGAAACTCACTTACCTTTGCTCCATCCCTCCCCACAGAATCCTCGATGGGTGGGGAGGCAATCCAGTCCTCCCCCCTGGAATCCTCGAAGGCCGGTTCCGCTCCGCGGCCAGGCTGCGGAGCAGCCAGCCAGGGCTGTCCGCAGCCGGATTTCTGTCCGCGGACGGCCTGGTGCAGATTTGTGTCCAGCCAGACAACCGTGATAGGCTACATAAAGAATTTATGTAGCCTATCACGGCTAACCTCAAAAAAAAAAAAATGCAGCATACGCAAATGGCGGCGGCTATGGCGGCCGCCATTTGTGTTCCCTATTTTTCGCCAATTTATCTTATGTAAATATTTATGTAAGATAAAATGGCGAAAAAAAGGAACACAAATAGTGTCCACTACGCTATTTGCATTCCCCTTTTTTTTCATTGTTTTATCTTACATAAATATTTATGTAAGATAAATCGGTGACAAATAGGGAACGCAAATGGTGGCCGCCGAAGCCACCTCCATTTGCGTACGCTGCATTTTTTTTTAGGTTAGCCATGACAGGCTATGTAAATTGTTACGTAGCCTATCACAGTCCAAGGACAGCAATGGCGGCGGCAGCAGCTGGTCTTCTGGCTGGCCAGAGCCGCTGCCGCCACCGCCGAACCCGCCCCAGGTAAGTGCCATCCTGGGGGGATTCCACGGGGGGTGGGGGGGCAGGAGGCCATTCCACCATGGATTCCGGGGGGCTGGATTCTAAAGAATCCACCCTCACTGGAATCCATGGCAGAATTCTCCGCCATCCCTAGTCTCCCTTGAGTGAGTCAGAAGTAAGATTGTTCTAAGAAGTTATTTGGAAGTTTCTGAGGAAACAAGGAATCTCCCTTGGCAAAGAGCATTTCTCAAAATCCACCAGGAACAATACACTGGAACATCTCTCTCTCTCGCTCTCTCACTCTCAGTCTGGAACACAATGGTTCTAGCTCTTTGGATCTCAGCCTTGAGGTGTGTGTGTGTGTGTGTGTGTTAGTGATATGTGTTGGATTTGGCCATAGCCTAATCCTAAAGTAAAAGAAAAGAGAACAAAACACTGCCCCATGTTTTTTGAAATTTATAAATTTCGGACATTATTAGTTCAATGGGAAGCTGAAAGACACAGGGTTCTGAATCTTTACTCAGGTTCAGTACCTGAGTTGAAGCAAACAGCATCCCAATCAGTCCAAGCAGAATTGGTCCATTTTCAGAACCAGCGTCTGGGTAATCAAATCTTGTGGTTAGTTCATATGTCTAATACACGCACACACACTTGCACAGATTCATCTTCAGTCTTACTGGGATGACATACAAGTTTTCATATATGTATGTATGTATGTATAAGTTGCCTTTTTTCTAGAATTCAAAGCAGATCTTGTGGGCACAACTACCAGGGGAAATGGCTCCCCCATTCCCCGGAACAAAACAGCTGCTGGTGCATGTCCAGAGGGCCTAGGTGTTGGTGGCAGCAGTGGGGGCAGCCCACCCTCATTGGCAGGAGTTGGCCTTCAACCAGGCGCCCTCCCCTCCTTCCAAGGAAGGGAGAGAGTGCAGTTGAACCTGCCTCCGCCACCTGGTTCAAGCCTTCATGGGCTCCTCACAAGCAAGGAACCTGTAAAGGCTTGAGCAGAGGCAGGAGTCAGCCTCCAACTGGGCACCCCCCCTTTCCAAGGACGAGACAGAGAGAGCAGTTGGAGGGTGACTCCTGCCCTTGTGCCTACCAGTGGTTGGCGGGTTGCAACAGCCGGTGTTTTCCCCAGCAGTGCCTTCCCTAGCAGTGCCGGCAGTGGCTCCCCTGGTGGTGGTGCCCCCACTGCCCCACGGAACAAGGGCCCAGGTAAGGAGCCGGGGGCTGGGAGGCCTGTTTTTCTGGCAGCGGGTGAAGTGGGATTCGGATGTCAGAACCCCACTTTGGCTTCATAGGTAGAGACAGGTTGCCCCCCCTCCCCGAATCAGCCCGAGCCTAATCGGGCCCACCTCGGAAGCCCCAAAGCAACTTCCAAGTCAGACTGGGGGGTCCATGCACAGCATATACTACCTCTCTGTAGCTAACCAGAGAGCTTCAGCTATTAGGTGGTATCGAAATGAAACAAACAAACAAACCAAGACGGTTTAGAATAATTTAAAAACAACAACACGAGAATAATGAACCAATACAGACATAATAAAATACTAAAAACAACATTTTAAAAAACCATAACAGTTTAAACAGCCTTTGTTTTGTTTTGTTTTGTTTTAAGTGTCTTGACTCCCTTCTTGAATGCAGGGAGAGTGTGTGGACCAATTCTAACTCGGAGTACTTCAGAGTTTGGGAGCAACAGAGGGGAAAGCCCTTTCCCAGATGGCTGGCAAATAGGCCTTTATCACTGAGGTTGTCTTCAAAAAGTCCTCTCCTGGTGATTTTAGTAACTGAGCAGATTCATAACAAGATAGCTGGTACCTTAGTTGCACATGCTCTAAGCCTTTTATGGCTTTAAAGGTTGAAACCAACACCTTGATGGGACCTATAAAACAACTGGCAACAAGGGCAAACCATTCAGAACCATTCAGAACTGGTTAGCAGCCTAGCTGCCAAGTTTTGGACCAACTGAAGCTTCCGGATGCTCTTCAAGGGTAGCCCCACATAGAATGGGGGAAAGGAAGACATCATGAGGTAATTCCTCCTATAGGGCTTTTTTTTCAGATCAGGAAGCACAGGCAACCTATGAGGCTGCAGAGCAATGGAGAGATGTGTAATAGAAAACACGCACACAAACAACACCTTCAGCCACCTCACTGTGATTAGGTAAGCTCAAAAACAACACCAAAAGAGATGTCAAATAAATCATAAAACAACCTGAGAATGAAGCAGAACGATGGGATCCTCTTTCATGGGGGAAGAAAACCTTCTGGGAAGTGGAGGACAGATTTCGGCACAGAACTAGCTCCGCCTCTTCCCTGGAGCTCGATACAACACCGCTCCCTCGCCCCTGTGTTGCAGTAGATGAAAAATGGGTGGCAGCCTGCCAACACAGTTGACTCTGTTGCCACTTGCAGTGGCAGTGCAACCCCCGCCCCCCAAAAAAAATCCTGAAGGGGAGGAGAAGGAGGAGGTTGTGCTACAGCTCCTGCCAATGGTGAGTCCTACCTGTGAGGAAATGTTGGAGAATGTCTCCTACCCCTGGATAGATTCAGCAAAATTGTCCTTCCAATTTTTCTGCCTGCAGAAATTGTGGAGAATTTCAAGATGCCATTTGTACACAGCTCTAATTTCAAGATGCAATGTTTAATCTTCAGAAAATTAAGTAAAGCCGTGAAAGCCAAGTAATGAGATCAATGAGGGGAACTTGACTGTATTGATCATTTGTAATCCATTGACTGATTTTTCTGGACCCCAAGCCCTTCTGGCAATTTTGAAGCTCTTTGCAAGGTCTGGGAGATATAGATTTTCTGTAAACCTCCCTGCACTCTCTTGTAGAGGAAAACTGTATTGCATATTAATGAGGAAGAAGCCAGCTCCCTGTTGTCTAAGCATTAGATGAAACCCCAGTCAACTTTTATTTAAATATAAGTCCTGTTCATGTGATATATCTATGGATATAAAAATGCCTGCTGTCCCTACTAACTCTTTCCACCCATACAATCATATCCCTGGGTCTTTTGTGTGAACAGGGGCTCATATGTTGATGCATCTGACTCAAGATTAGAACCGAAATGAAGTATGCATGGATGGGGAGTTCCCAAGCAAAGTTTCGAAAATCAAATGTACTTATAAAACTTTAAACTGAATCTCAGGTCTGAATGCACAAGATCTCCAATTATGGATGTAGATGCTGGTTTGCTTGCTTTAAATTTAAACACTTTACAGTGCGGGTGATGTAAAGGGAGGCATGGAATATTGTTAGTTGCTATTTTACCTAAAATTCATCACAAGGATAAGGATACTAATATGTATAATTTATGCCATGTTTTGGAAATGTACAAAGTAGATGGGGATGGCTGCCCCCCCATGGCTGCCCCCCCCCCCAAGTAGCCATGAGGGATGGCTGGGAATTTCATTCAGTTCATTTTGGGAGGGGAGGGGAGAGCGAGAGCTAAGGACTAGTAAGTGAGTTAATGGCTAAGTGAAAGTCTCCCAGTGCACTTGTAAACTATTGAGGCTGGTAGCTTCAATTTCGGTGGGGCTGCGAATCCATTTTGGGTTTTAGTCAGGACCAGCCAGAACTCTAAAGGAGCTATCCAAAGTGATGGGACCTATCCCCAGAATAGGTTCAACACCTTTAGAGTTCTGGCTGGTTCCGACTAAAATCTAGAATGAAATCACAGACCCACCAAAACCAGAGCCACCAGTCTCCACTGCTTCTTAGCCATTATAGCATTTCTCCAGTGCCCAGTCATCTTTGATATGGAGGACTTAGGAATTGTTCCTTCAAGTGCTGTTTTTGATCTCCATTTGGGAGAAGCTCTTTGGGGCCACATTCCAGTGGGGGGAGGGGGCAAAGTGGAAGTGTTAGAGCCAAATTATCAGAAATACCAACATTTTTATATATATATATATATATATATATTTAAAGCTCCTACTGCCAATAACTGAACCTAAGCCTCTCAGCCTCTTAGCATGTAGAAAAGCTGTGCAAAAGCTGGAAAACCACCAAATAATGAGCAGTTGGGGAAAGGGGCCAGGGCCATTGGAAGGGTGTGTAGCCAACTGGGGACCCCAGAGCGCCGGAGTTGACCCCCAGGTGGGTTGGATTTGGCCCATGTACCTGCAGTTCAACTTTACACTATTCATGTGCATGACACTTTACCAAACAAGAGGATTGATTGATTGATTGATTGATTGATTAAATGGATGTACTTCCCAATAGCCAAAGCTCTCTGGGTGGTTCAATCAAGATAATAAAATACATTATAAAATACTATATATATATATATATATATATATATATATATATATGCTTAAAACTATGTTATAGAAGTATAAACCACAATAAAATCTAGCAGTAATGCAGAAATTTAAAATATAATTACAGATTTAAAACAATAGAGCTAAAAGACTAAAATGCCTGGGGAAATAACAAGGGCTTTACCTGGAGTTGGAAAGAGCACAACATAGGTGTCAGGTGAGCCCTTTACCTGGGAAGCTCATTCCACAACCGGGGTGCCACAGCAGAAGAAGCCCTCTTCCTGGTAGCCACCACCTTACTTCTTTTGGTCACCATGGTACTCCCAGAGAAGGACTGCTTAAGATGATTTTAGGGTCCAGGGAGGTACATATACGGAGGAGGAGACAATCCTTCAGCTAACCTGGCCCCAAGCTGTTTAGAGCTTTTGAATGTTCCTATTCTGAGGGAATAACAGTCTAAAAGGAATGTAAACAACAGAGGCAGGACTATGGAGCCAGGGGTGAAGAGGAGAAGAGTATGTATTTATTTCAATTACACATGCTTTCGCTGAGGTTTGGTTATAGGGGTTTGGAATAGGAATAGGGGTTTGGTTGTTCCAAAGGCTTCCTGGAAAAGGTGAGTTTTGAGGAGGGACTTGGAGGAATTAAGGGAGGGGGCTACACAGAGGCAGTTCTGGCATGAAGGGCAGCAAGGAAGAAAAGGAGGAGTCATTTCAAAGGAGGACTTCAGGCGGCTGAGGTGGTGAAGCTGGACAAGTGAATGGATGTGTTGGGATGCAATGGCGGGGAGATAAGGACATAGACTTTCAAAGGAGAGGTTGAGCTGGATCTGGAACTAGACAAGAGTAAGTACTGTGGTGACCTTGGGACATGATATCCACAGTGGGGCATCCTCCTTGCTGTTGTGCCCAGTTGGCATCATCTTCCAGTCAGAGAGGAGGGGAATAAGGTGCGTAGAGTTTATTGCTCCTTCTCTTTGTTTGTTCAGTGTTGGTATATGAAGATGCCAAAACAGCAAAAAGGAGCAGCAGCAGAACCAGGTAGCTTCAGGGATTGGCAGTGGGCCACCAACTGAGATATGGCCTGCAGACACTGCCTGACCGTGCCAATCCCTGATGCCAGGTGTGGTTGAATTTATTTCATTTTTAAATGCTTTCATAGTGATGGGAGAGTCAGTGAAGTTCTCCAATTTTCACTTTGAAGTTCACCTCATTTCCATTCCTAATTGCAAATGTCCCCCCACCCCAGGGAAAGTGTGCATTTGGGTGTGCATTTTTTAAAAGTTGGAAAATGCATATTCTTCCCCAATTCCACTTTTTTTTTTAAGTGGACATTTTTCCAATGTATATATTTTTATACTTCAAATGCAAGCTCGGGTATGCAAGCATTTCTCACAAAACATGCTTAAGATCATGGCTGCGTTTGGTGAACAGGACAAATTTTGATTCAAAGTGAATCAAAATGAAATTCTCATACAGCCCTATGCTTGAAACACTTATACTTTTGGCACTTTAGAAAGTCTTTTTGACCAAATCTTAATGCTTGCCTTTGTAAAGCATACACAACTTCATTATATTTCTGCATCGACACTTTGCAAGCGTCTGTCCACAAGATTCAATTCCAAGGATCCAGATTAAACACTGCTCTGAGGAAGCTTTCTCTCCCCCTTCTTTCTTTCTTTCTCTCTTTGCCTCTCTCTCTCTCCCTTTCATCACCCTGTCTTTTCACTAGCTGGGATAAGATAAAAGGGTATCTTTTGTTCAAAATGTAGTCACAGATCTCCCCCACCCCATCTTTGCATTATCTAAAAATGCCGGGATTAAATACATCAGAAATGCTTGCTTGCTTTTACTGTGGCAAGAATCTTATACACCGCCTTAAAAAGAAGATTTGATTAAATCCTTTGATACCCTTGATCATGGCAGATTCATTAATAGCTCATCTCCCGAATGCAGATGTTTTCATCCTATCTCATGCTGAGATCTTATGATACCAAGGATTTCAATCTAGAGTGTTTACTTGAGGCTTTTTAAGCAACTTAATTATAGCTTTTACTTACCATATTTATTTTTTTAAAAAACCCTCATAATTGCAGATTTGATTTCTTAAGTTTGCCTTTTTGAGCATGGCAGTGTGTATATTTACAGGAATGCATTGTGCATAATAGACCAAGTGTATGCTTTCCTGATTTATTCAGAAGCCTTATTTGATTGCCCCCCCACCCACGCATTGTAACTACAGATGAGCAAACAAGCAATGTTCATGTTCGCTCAGATTCTTTGAACATTGATGACGTTCATCTTTCCTTCTGCTCCATAGGGAAGTATGAGAATTTGTTTTTTGCTTGCAAGACATGTGAGCATGCCCCATGCAAAGCTCTGAATGCAAGCGCAAGCATGTGGCCACTGAAAATATTCAGAAATTGACCAATACATGCTTCTGTTCATCTCATTTTTGATTCCCAGTTTAGTTTGCTCACATTTCCTAATTTGCACAAATTTCCTGCATAGACTACATCAGACCCACTTTAGTCTACGGAGGACATTTGCACAAATTTGGGGAAACTTGTACAAAACTCCCGCTGAACCACTGCTCAATTTGTGCAAGTTTCCCATTCACGCAAGCAAGCAGCCATCACAAACACAAACAGGAATTGGGTAGGGATGGCAGAGACTTCTGCCACGGATCACAGTGAGGCCGAATGCCAGTGGATTTGGCCCCCGCAAACTCCGTGGCAGAACGGCCTGCCACCCCCCCTGCGGATTCCCCCCCCCCGGGACGAGACTCACCTAGGGCGGATCTTCCAGGCAGCGGTGGTTCTGGCGGCGGCTCCGGCAGCGGCTTCGGTGGCGGCAGCGGCCGGTCTTCCAACCGGCTGCCACTGCCACCATTTCCACTTTGGTAAAAAAAAAGAAAAAGAAAGAAAAAGAAAGACATGATAGGCTATGTAAAGATTTACGTAGCTTATCATGACTAGGTTAAAAAAAAAACAACAACAACGTGATAGGCTACGTAAATCTTTACATATCCTATCATGACTGGGTGGGTAAAAAAAAAAAATGCGTACGCAAATGGCGGCGGCTATGGCCGCCTCCATTTGTGTTCCTTATTTTTGCCCTCTTAATCTACGTAAATATTTACGTAGACTATGACGGTGAAAATCAAGGGGAATGCAAATAGCGTAGCGGGCACTATTTGCATCCCTATTTGATCACCCGTTTTAGCCTGCGTAAATAGGGCAAAAATAGGGCAAAAATAAGGAACGCAAATGGTGGTGGCCATGCCACCATTTGTGTACACATTTTTTTTTTTTTACCCAGAGCCCTCCGCGGCCAGAAATCCGGCTGCGGACGGCTCTGGCCTGGCCGGGCCTGGCCGGCTGCTCCTCGGAGCTGTCGCAGAGCACAGCTGGCCGTGGAGGATTCCAGGGGGGAGGAACGGAGCACCTCCCCCCCCAGCAAGGATTCCAGGGGGAGGGATGGAACGCCACCCCACCACCATCAACATAATCTGCGAACAGGTAAGTGACTTTCGTACATACCTAATTGGGCACATTATGAGCAGCAAGACCATGTTCTGAAAATCCTACCAATCTCGAACAATGCTTGTTCACTCATCACTAATTTTTCATGTTCTTTTTCAATCTCTTTGAGTTTTGCATGTATGGGAAAATTGTGCAAAACAACAGGAAAACTGTGAATAAAATGCATGTATTTTCCAGAAGTGTGTGCTTTCCCCCATAGACTACAGTATGAAAATGCACACCTTTAAGAATGCACACTTCTTTAAAAAAGTGTGGTTTTTTAAATGTGCTTTTAAAAAACATGAATGCATATTCAAGAATTTGCAAAATAGTTCAGAGACCATGTTCGCCCACTTGTGTCTGCATCTGGCATGTGACTGTGGCATGTTTGCATGATCTGGGAATATAAATAAAATTATTGTACATCCATAACCTTAACTGTATAGAGAGGGAACAGAGCTGTGACCTCCACTCCACCCTACCACATCACCACGATTATTCTTGGGTATGGGAGGGGGGCTGACATCTGTATAAGGGAGGCTACTATACAGTGCCTGTATTACAAACATGCGACAAATTTGTTTCAGTTAATTCTTGATCAGGATTTACCCAGTTTGCACCTTCCAGACCAAACATGAAACCAGACACTAGGAGTGCACGAAAGCCACTTACCTGGTCTCGCAGCTTGTTTGCGGTGGGGGGGAGGCACTTCGCTGCTCTCCCCCCGAAGTTTAGGCCGGGGGGGGAGGCTTCCCGCCTCGCCCGGCCGAAATTCAGGCCGGGGGGGAGGCTTCCCGTCTCGCCCGGCCGAAATTCAGGCCAGAGAGGAGGTGCCTCGCCTCGCCCGGTCGCGAAATAAAAAGTTAAAAAAATAAACGCCCCCGTGATAGGCTACGTGACGATTAACGTAGCCTATCATGGCTAGATCTGCAAAGTCAGCCGTGATAGGCTACGTTAATCGTCACGTAGCCTATCATGGGTGACTTTAAAAAAAAAAAGCACGTACGCAAATGGCGGCCCCCATAGGGAGCCTCCATTCACGTTCCTTATTTGGTCGCTGTAGTCTACGTAAATCTTTATGTAGACTACGGTGAAAATAAGGGCAATGCAAATAGCATTGCCCTTATTTTCGCCGTAGTCTATGTAATCTTTACGTAGACTACAGCGATCAAATAAGGAACGCGAATGGCGGCTCCCTATGGGGGCCGCCATTTGCGTACGCTTTTTTTTTTTTAAGTCAGCCGTGATAGGCTACGTGATGATTTACGTAGCCTATCACGGCTGACTTTGCAGATCTAGCCGTGATAGGCTACGTTAATCGTCACGTAGCCTATCACGGCTGACTTTGCAGATCTAGCCGTGATAGGCTACGTTAATCGTCACGTAGCCTATCACGGCGGACTTAAAAAAAAAAAAACGCGTACGCAAATGCCGGCCCCCATAGGGCGTAGCCTCTGCCCTTGTCGAAGACCTGCCGAACCGCTGCCGGGACCCGCCGCCAGGAGGGACATTCGGGAAAGGTAAGTCCCATCCCGGGGGGGGTGCGAGGGGCGGGGGGGCAGAGAATTTCTCCCCGAAACTTCTTCGGGGGGCCGAACACGTTGGCGCTCGGCCCCCAAAAGTTTCGCGGAGAAATTCTCCGCCATCCCTACCAGACACTATCTGTGGCCAAAATCCAATTTCCGAATTTTCAGTGTGATTCGCAGACCCAATGAATTGTGTTTGACAGCATGTGTACATTTGAAAAACAAAACAAAACATAAAAATGTGTACTTTGGGGAAATGTGCACAGATACGCTTTAATCAACATGAGAAGAATGCACATATTTCAAAAAAGTGTATAATTGATGTGTACATTTGGAAAAATATAATATCCATGAGAGTGCACACAGATTTTCATGCAAAAGGACAGACAAAAGAAAGAAAGAAAGAAAGAAAGAAAGAAAGAAAGAAAGAAAGAAAGAAAGAAAAGCTCACGATCAGATATAGGGATGTACGAAAGTGACTTACCTTTCCGCAGATTATGTTGATGCTGGGGGGAGGCATTCCATCCCTCCCCCCAGAATCCTGGCCGGGGGGGAGGCGCTCTGTTCCTCCCCCCCGGAATCCTGGCCGGCCGGCTGTGCTCCACAGTGATTCTGTGGAGCCACCGGCCGGCTCCGCCAGCAGCCGGACATCCGGCTGCTGGCTAGCAGGGACACAAATGGCGGCAGCCATAGCCGCTGCCATTTGCATCCCTGCAGTCAGCCGTGATAGGCTACGTAAATGTTTTTTACACATTTCACAGTGTAAATGTGTAAAAAACCACAGCTGATGTAAAAAAAACAAAAACGCGCAAACGCAAATGGCGGCAGCCATGTCCGCCGCCATTTGCATTCTTTATTTTGGCACATCTTAGTCTACGTAAACATTTACATAGACTAAGACGGCGAAAATAAGGGGAAAGGAAATTGGGTGGCATCCACGCTATTTGCATTCCCCTCATTTTTGCCGTCTTAGTCTACGTAAATGTTTACGTAGACTATGACGTGCCAAAATAAAGAATGCAAATGGCGGCGGCCATGGCCACCGCCATTTGCATACGCGCATGTTTGTTTGGTTTTTAAGTCAGCCATGATAGGCTACGTAAACATTTCCGTAGCCTATCACAGTGTTTTTTTAAAATCTAGCTGTGACAGGCTCCATAAATCTTTACGTAGCCTATCACATTTTTAAAAAAAAAAAACTGGAAATGGCGTCGGCGTTGGCAGCCGGTTGGAAGGCCGGTCGCCACCGCTGCCACCGCCAAACCGCTGCCGTCGCCGCCAAACCGCCGCCGGAGCTGCCGCCACCGCCGCCAGGAAGATCCGCCCAAGGTAAGTCCCCTCCCGGGGGGCGGGCTGTTCCGCCACCCATTTCTGGGGGCCAAATGCGCTGGCATTCGGCCTCCCCGAGATCCATGGCGGAACTTTCATACATCTCTAGATATGTACTTGAGTCAGAATGAGCTTAGAGATGGAATTTGGGAAATTTTGGCGACCTCAAGTTTTGCTGATTCACACACTCTGTGCTTCTATGTGGCAAAGTGGAATTCCCTTTTAAGTGACCAGAACCTTAGCAAAGCTTCATGAGTGCCTCAGCACTTGGGTTGGCTTCAGAGACATAGACACTATATCTCCAAAATTTTAGCTAGTTTATTTTCATTTTTCCATGTAAGGAGAACTCCTAGACTCCTCCATGATTGAGGACACTGTACAAAGGTTCTCAATAATTGGGGAGAAATTTCATGTGTACAGCAGGGTCTCCTTTTTTATTCTCCCCCACCCCTGCCAAGCATGGGTGGGGGGGTAGAATCAGTGAGGACATCAAAGTTGGGTCCAGCAGGTATAGCTCATCTCTCCCCATCTGCATGATTACAAATGTGGAGGATAATGCCCAAATGGGTTTGGTGTAGAGATGGGGGAGAACTTTACTCAGTTTGCATTTTAATGCAAATTTACCTAATTTTGCACTTTCATATATTGTGTGAACCCAAACAGTTATCCTTCAAAAATACATAACTTTCTGAACTTTGCAGTGGAGTTCTCCAATCAAAACATGTATATACAAAATGTATATAGGAGGAGGACATGCACTCAAATTTACATACATTGGCAACAACTGCTTGCAAAAAAAGGCATGCAAAAATAAATGTATTAGGAGAAATGTGCATGAAAATGCATACATATTTTCATGCAAACTTAAAAACAAACAAACAAACACCTCAAAGTTCAGGATGAACCAAACTTAAGACTGGGAGAAAAAAGAGAGAAACTAAGAGAAAAGAAGATTGATGGATTCATCCATCCCTAGGTGGGTGAGTAATACCATGTTGGGAGACAATTTACTCCTACTGCAAGGTCAGCACCAGCACGTGAAAGATTCTCATAGGACATGGATGGGGAACCTACAGCCTGTATGGCCAGCCTGTGGAGGGTCTCCATCTGGCTTGCAAAGCTTCTTACACAGTCTCCGCCCCTTCTTATTCCAGATCTGTTCAGGGAACTCCCATTCTTATCTCTGATCACTCCTTTAGGACTTAATAGAGCCCCACCCCCCACTCCTCCCCTTTAGGTGCCCAAAGGACCATTATAAGGACTTGGGTATCCATGTTGCCATCCAATTACCTGATTAGTGTTTTGAGCACAACTGCATTCCTTTGCATAGCAAGGAAGGGTTAAATGTGTATATCGTGGGTGGCGCAAGCCACCTATTCTCCAAAATGGACTCTGTGTGTGTGTGTGTGTGTGTGTGTGTGCACGGCACGCGCAGGGGTATGTGTGTGTGCCCCAAGTGGGTCGGTGTTCTAATTGACCATTTGGGAATGATGCACACATGATAACTGCATTTGCTCCCCCACCTCTCAGAGTCGTTTTAGAAGGTCTAAAAGCCCTGAGGAAAACTAACAGTTTTAGGTAGGGATGTGTGTACAAGCAAAACATGACCCCGTCAAAGTTCTCCAAATTCCACATCAAACTAGGGATGCACAAAAGTCACTTACCTGGTCTCGCAGCTTGCTTCGCGGTGGGGGGGAGATGCTTTGCTGCTCCCCCCGAAGTTCAGGCCGGGGGGAGAGGCTTCCCTCCTTGCCCGGCCGAAATTCAGGCCGGGGAGAAGAGCCCCGTCTCCCCGGCCGCGAACTTCAAAAGAAAAAAAAAACACGCCCCTGTGATAGGCTACGTAACGATTAACGTAGCCTATCATGGCTAGATTTGCAAAGTCAGCCATGATAGGCTACGTTAATCATCACGTAGCCTATCACGGGTGACTTTGAAAAAAAAAAAACGCGTACGCAAATGGCGGCCCCCATAGGGAGCTGCCATTCGCATTCCTTATTTGGTCCCTGTAGTCTACGTAAAGATTTACGTAGACTACGGCAAAAATAAGGGCAACGCTATTTGCGTTGTCCTTATTTTTGCCGTAGTCTACGTAGGGATGACGGAGAATTTCTCCCCGAAACTTCGGGGGGCCGAGCGCCAACGTGTTCGGCCCCCCGAACAAGTTTCGGGGAGAAATCCTCCGCCGCCCCCGCCCCCCGCCCCCCCCGGGACGGGACTTACCTTCCCTGAATGTCCCTCCCGGCGGCGGGTCCGGCTGGCGGTTCGTCCAGTGTTCGAGCGGGGCGGGAGCGGCAGCCGGTCTTTCGACTGGCTGCCGCCCCCGCCATTGCAATGAAAGAAAAAAAAAAAACGTCCCCTGATAGGCTACGTGATGATTCACGTAGCCTATCACGGCAAGATTTGCAAAGTCAGCCGTGATAGGCTACGTGAATCGTCACGTAGCCTATCAGGGGACTTTTTTTTTTTTTTTACTTTCGTGTTCGTGGCCGGGCGAGGCGGGAAGCCTCCTCCCCGGCCTGAATTTCGGCCGGGCGAGGCGGGAAGCCTCCCCCCCCGGCCTGTATTTCAGCCGGGCGAGGCAGGAAGCCTCCCCCCCCGGCCTGAACTTCGCGAGGGGAGCAGCGAAGCGCTCCCCCCCCACCGCGAAAAAGCTGCAAGAAAAGGTAAGTGACTTTTGTTCACCCCTAAGTCTACGTAAATCTTTACGTAGACTACAGGGACCAAATAAGGAACGCGAATGGCGGCTCCCTATGGGAGCCGCCATTAGCCATACGTATTTTTGTTTTTTCTTCCAAACTCACCCGTGATAGGCTATGTGACGATTAACATAGCCTATCCCGGCTGACTTTGCAAATCTAGCCGTGATAGGCTACGTTAATCGTTACGTAGCCTATCACAGGGGCGTTTTTTTTTTAACTTTTCTTGTAATGGCGCTGGCGGCAGCCGGTCAAAAGACCGGCTGACGCACCCGCCCCTGACGAAGACCTGCCAAACCGCCGCCGGGACCCGCCGCCGGGAGGAACTTTCGTGAAAGGTAAGTCCCATCCCGGGGTGGGGGTGGGGGCGGGGGGGCGGAGAATTTCTCCCCGAACAACCTTCGGAGGACTAATGCGTAGGCACTTGGCCCCCCGAAGTTTCGGGGAGAAATTCTCCCCCATCCCTAGCTCATTCCCTCTCATGTCTGTATCAGACTGGAATGTTTGTATGTGGTTTTTTTCTCCTTCTTTCCATATGAAAATGAGTGTGTATTTCTGTGTATGTTTTCTCTCTCTCTCAAAATGTACACATCAATTGTGCACACCTTTGAAATGTACACATTCTTCTCTCATTGGTTAAAGCATGTTTGTGCTCAATTTTCAAAAGTATACACTTTTCACGCACTTTTCCCCCCTAAATATTCACATGCTGCTGAACACTTCTCTCTTTATTTTTTTCTTCTTCTTCCATGAATCACATTGCAGTATCGGAAATGTTTGGACTTCAAATTAGGGATGTACAAAAGTGACTTACCTTTCGCGGATTATGTTGATGGTGGGGGGGAGGCGTTCCGTCCCTCCACCCGGAATCCTGGACGGGGGGGGAGGTGCTCCGTTCCTCCCCCCGGAATCCTCGAACGGCCGGCTGTGCTATGCGGCAGCTCTGCGGAGCAGCCGGCCAGGCCCGGCTCGGCCAGGCCAGAGCTGTCTGCAGCCGGATTTCCGGCCGCGGAGGGCTCTGGGTAAAAAAACAAAAACAAAAAACTGCATACACAAATGGCGGCGGCTACGGCTGCCGCCATTTGCGTTCCTTCTTTTTGGCCATCTTAATCTACGTAAATATTTACGTAGACTATGATGGCGAAAATAAAGGGGAATGCAAATAGCGTAGTGGGCGCGTCCCTTTTTGGTTCACCATTTTAGCCTACGTAAATCTTTACATAGGCTAAAATGGTGAATCAAAAGGGGATGCAAATAGCGCCCGCTACGCTATTTGCATTCCCCTTTATTTTCGCCATCATAGTCTACATAAATATTGACGTAGATTAAGACGGTAAAAAGAAGGAACGCAAATGGCGGCGGCCATAGCCGCCACCATTTGCGTACGCAGTTGTTGTTGTTTTAAAACCCACCCAACCATGATAGGCTACGTAAAGATTTACGTAGCTTATCACGTCTTTTTTTTTTTTTAACCTAGCCATGATAGGCTATGTAAATCTTTACATAGCCTATCACGTCTATTTTTTTTTTTACACAAGCCTGGAAATGGCGGTGGCGGCAGCTGGTCGGAAGACCAGCCACCGCTGCTGCCAAAGCTGCCGCCGGAGCCGCCGCAGCCCGGAAGATCCGCCCCAGGTGAGTCTCGTCCCGGGGGGGATCCGCGGGGGGGTGGGAGGGGCAGGCCGTTCCGCCATGAGTTCCGGGGGCCGAATGCACTGGCATTCGGCCTCACCGAGATCCGTGGCAGAATTCTCTGACATCCCTACTTCAAATGTAGATTGTGTTCAAGTCCATGTTCTGTCTAGGAGATGTGAGCTGGCTAAATCCTTATCAAAAATGAACTGAAGTCTGAAACAGATTTCTCATATAACCCTAGCCTTAGACAGCATCTGAAATGAAAGAAGGGTAATATTACATGGCCATGCAGTTTTTCCTCTCCTCTATTAGGATGGCAGATACGAATGCATGGACATGCTTTCTCTTTAATAAGTGATAATAGCCACCATTTCTTCCCTCCCAAAATATTCTTAGCAACAAAGGCTGAGATGGGCTGTTTCTTGTGATTTTCATGTTCATGAATTGAATTTTGGAGAAATGAGTTCCGATCATTTCCAAAGGGATTTCAGAAGAAGAAGAGAAAAATAAAATAAATGGGTTCTCTGCAGTAACACAAAATGTTGCCCAGACAGATTCTGTTGCAAATCTTGCATATATTTGCACACGTTAAATGCTGCTTCTGGGAATTATTTGCCAGCACATTACCCATTTGTGGGAGTGGATTTGAGAACAGGGTCACCATCACCTAGCCTTAAAGGTACACTTATATAGGGAGAGGCGCTTCCTCAAATATCGAGGTCCCAAGCCGCTTAGGGCTTTAAATGTCATCACCAAAACCTTGAATTCCAACTGGAAGCATATTGGCGGCCAGTGCAATTCCTTTAAAACTGGTGTTACGCAGTTTTTATGAGGTGTTCCGGTCAGCAGCCTAGCTAGCTGCTGCATTTTGCACTAGCTGCAACTTCCGACTCATCTTCAAGGAAGCCCCACATTAAATGCATTGCAATAGTCTAACTGGGAAGTTACCAGCCCATGTACTTTTGTGGCTATCCCTGTCCAGGAAAGGCCGTAGCTGGCGGATTGGCTGAAGTATTCCGGGCCATGGAGTCCACTTGGGGCTCCAGTGACAGGGATGGCTCTAGGAGTCCTCCCAAGCTACACACCTGCTCCTTCAGGATGAGTGCAACCCCACCCTGAAGAGTTGCTTACCCAATCCCCAGACTTGGGAACCACCAATCCACAGAGCTTCCATCTTGTCAAGATTTAGCTTCAGTTTATTGGCCCTCATCCAGCTCATTATAGTCTCCAGGCACTGGTCCAGCACCTTCACTGCCTCAGTTGACTCTGATGACAAGGAGAAATAGAGAGCTGAGTATAGGGATGGTGGAGAATTTCTCCCCGAAACTTCGGGGGGCGAGTGCCAACGTGTTCGGCCCCCCGAACAAGTTTCGGGGAGAAATTCTCTGCACCCCCCCCCGCACCCCGCACCCCCCCCGGGGCGGGACTTACCTTTGCCGAATGTCCCTCCCGGCGGCGGGTCCGGCCGGCGGTTCAGCGAGTGTTCGTCCTGGGCGGGGGCGGCAGCCGATCTTTCGACCGGCTGCCGCCGCCGCCATTGCAATAAAAGAAAAAAAAAACGCCCCCGTGATAGGCTACGTGATGATTAACGTAGCCTATCACAGCTAGATTTGCAAAGTCAGCCGAGATAGGCTACGTCAATCGTCACGTAGCCTATCACGGGTGACTTTTAAAAAAAAAAAGCGCGTACGGATAATGGCGGCCCCCATAGGGAGCCGCCATTCCCGTTCCTTATTTGGTTGCTGTAGTCTACGTAAAGATTTACGTAGACTACAGCAACCAAATAAGGAACGTGAATGGCGGCTCCCTATGGGGGCCGCCATTAGCGTACACGCTTTTTTTTTTTTAAGTCACTCGTGATAGGCTATGTGACGATTGACGTAGCCTATCACGGCTGACTTTGCAGATCTAGCCGTGATAGGCTATGTTAATCGTCACGTAGCCTATCACGGGGGTGTGTTGTTGTTTTTTTAAACTTTCGAGTTCGCGGCCGGGCGACGCGGGAAGCCTCCTCCCCGGCCTGAATTTCGGCCGGGTGAGGCGGGAAACCTACCCCCCCGGCCTGAACTTCGCGGGGGGAGCAGTGAAGCGCCTCCCCCCCACCACGAACAAGCTTTGAGGACAGGTAAGTCCCTTTCGTCCACCCCTAGCTGAGTATCATCAGCGTACTGGTGACACTCTACCCCAAAACTCCTAATGACCTCTCCCAATGGCTTCATAACAGTATGGGGGATGGAATAGAGCCCTGTGGTACTCAACAGCTTAATAGCCACGGGGTAGAACAGGAATCCACCAATATCAGTCTCTGGAATCGACCCTGCAGGTAGGAATGGAACCACTGTAGCACAGTGCCCCCAACTCCCATCCTGCAGAGAAGATCCAAGTTGGTTGGAACCTCCTTAAAAAAAAAAAAGCCCAAGAGCATTTTGGGGGTATTTTGGTGACCGAGGTATATCTAGTGAAAATGCTGGAACTCTAATCTGTACATGGTCAGGCTGCAAGCCTGAGCAGAGTGAATGTGTCTAGGCCAATCATCCTCATTTCCTCATTGGTCTGGAAACTTTCGAACAACAGAAACAATATGTATTGAGGGATGGGTGAGAAATTAATTTCAGTTGGGTTTTGAAATTAATTTACCAAAAATTGCTAAGTTCTTGGCATTTGGGACACAAAGAACTTGAGATTTTAAAAGAGGAAAAAAGGGGAGAGAAACCAAAATGGACAATTTTGTCCATACCCAGTGCATTGAGCACTTTGCTTTTAGAAATCTGTTAGTGTTGAAATGGGGTTGCAACTTTTCTTTCTTTCTTTCTTTCTTTCTTTCTTTCTTTCTTTCTTTCTTTCTTTCTTTCTTCTCTCTCTCTCTTCCTCCTCCTCCTCCCAAGGGGATCCTCATCTTTAACAGCTACATGGCAGGCAGGCAGGTACATCATGATCCTGTCCAAGCTGGAAAGAGCTGCACCTACTGAATTTGGCTGGTGCAGGTGGGTGAGAGTTTAATTTCAGTTTGCTGTAGATACACGTTTACCAAAATTTGCAAAGTTCTTCATATTTGGGAGAATGCATCTGGGAACCCTGGGGATCTACTTCTGGTCACAGTTAGGCATGGGCGGACTCACTGAAGTCTGTGTCGGTGAGCCCTCGAGCAGCCTCTGCTGCCACTTGGCCCCGTGAGCCAGGCTGTGTGAGCCCCCGGAGGGCAGTGAGCAGCAGCTGCCCACTCCTCCATGTGAGCCGCCATCTTTTATGCAAGATGGGGCTGTATATTTTCGTATATTTACTGTAGCAAACAACGGTGGCCTCTAATATTGTGGAAATTGGCCTTTACAGCCACTGTTGTGTGCAACAATAAATATATGAAAATATACAGCCCCATCTTGCATAAAAGATGGTGGCTTGAAAGGACGATGGGCAGCTGTCAGGTGTGAGCAGACAGGTCGAGTAAAAGCTGCATTGGGGGGGGAGTGTGTGGGGACTCTGATGGACTCCTGGACCCAGTTGGACACCGATGCCACCCCTAGTCAAAGTAGACAATATTGGGCCAGATGGACCAATGGTGTAATCTAGTACAAGGCATCTTTGTAGGTCCTTAAAAAGTGTGTTGTCTTATGGATGGTGCACAAAAGTGTTGACTTGCATTTCTGAGTTTGGTATGACCATTTTGTGAAGAAGGATTTTCCCCTTCTCTCTCTCCCCTGCCAGTCTTCCTCATCCTCTTGCCCTTTGCATTCATTATTTAACCAGCATTTAATTCATTACTGTCATTAGAGGAGAGAATAATATGCTTAGTATCTCTGCAAAGGCAATGACAAGGCCTCACCTTTTCCAACCCCCCCCCCCCATACAATGCAGCGGCAGAGAGCCCGTTTGCGATGCTCTGCTTTATCTTAATGTACAGTATCTGGCTTCCCCTGCTGCATGAGATATCCTTCTGTATAGCTTTGCGGTGATGAATAGGGGATTATTGTACAACACACAGGGCAGCACGCTTCTTCACTCTGCGTTTTGAAAGGCCTTGCCTCTTCACTTGGAGTCTTTTCTCTCTCTGAAAAAAAATAAAAATAAAAAAATCTGGAAACAAAGAGAATAGCTTGTTCAGCTCTATATGGTCTACAGGTAATTTTGAGATAAAAGTCTGAGTCAGCTTAACTCCTAGCTAAGCAGCTCTAGCTGTCTACAGTGTCGGTGTCCACTTTTTTTTCCCCTTCCACATCAATGCAAAAGGTCTATTTCCAGTTCTTCCTCGTTAATCAATTGCTTATGGCAGGGGAGTCTAGGAAGTTCAGAAGCAATAACTGCTTTTCTTTTCTTTTTCATCTAGTGGTTAAACACTGAAATAGCACATTTTCTTTTTCTTTTTTCAATTACGCTAAAACAATGGCAATTTTGCCCAACTGTAGAGAGAGGAATTCAGCACATTACACAAAAAGGGTCTGGCAAATTTCTCTAGGGTCATTCAATTTTCTGAGGGCATTCAATGAAACTGATTGGTGATAGGTTCACGATTGACAAAAAGGAAAGTACGACTGCACACATCACATACTAAGCACATGGACTGAAAAAGAAAGAAAGAAAGAAATGACAAGAGGTGATGATAGCCTCCTATTTAAAGATGGCTTTGAAATAAGGATTAAAAAAATGGATGGAAGAGAATAGGGGCTGGTTATCTCCAGCGTGCTCTCTTAGTGAAAGGAGATTCCCAGGGGCATCTGGCTTGCAGACAGAATGAACTTCTACCTTTCATTTGAACCATCTTTGTCAGTCCATATGTTTACCTACATAGTGGTGTGTTCTGATTAGGGGTAGGGATGGCGGAGAATTCTGCCACGGATTCCAGTGAGGCCGAATGCACTGGCATTCGGCCCACCGGAAACCATGGCGGAATGGCCTCCTGCCCCCCCACCTGCCCCACAGACCCTCCCGGGACAGCACTTACCGGGGCGGATGCGGCGGCGGCTTCGGTGGCGGGTGCGGTGGTGGTGGCATGGCGGCGTGGCAGCAGCGGTGCAGCGGCGGAAGGTGTGGCGGCAGGGGCAGTGGAAGGTGCGGCGGCGGCGGGTATGGTGGCGGTGCGGCAGTGGCGGCAGAAGGGGCGGAAGGTGCGGCGGCGGCAGAAGGTGCGGCAGAGGCAGTGGCGGGGGCGGCTGGTCTCCTGGCTGGGCGCAGCGTACGCAAATGACGGCGGCTACAGCGGCCGCCATTTGCGTTCGCTATTTTTAGCCGTTCTAGCCTACGTATTTACGTAGCCGTAGCCGCCACCATTTGCGTACATGTTTTTTTTTACTTTGCCGTGATAGACTATGCAAATATTTATGTAGCCTATCATGGTTAAGTACAGGGACGCAAACGGCAGCGGCTACGGCTGCCGCATTTGTGTCCCTGCTGCCCAGCGGCTGGATGTCCGGCTGTGGGCGGAGCCAGCTGGCAGCAATCCCCGCAGAGCAGATCTGGCTGTGCAGGATTCTGGGGGGAGGGTCGGAGCGCCTCCCCCCCGTCAAGGATTCCGGGGGGAGGGACAGTGCCTCCCCCCCACCTCAAAGCAGATCTGCAAAACAGTAAGTGGCTTTCGTACATCCCTAATTAGGGATGGCATGGGCACCCGATTGGGTCTGGGAGTCCAGCAGACTCCTCACCACCCACAGCCCCAAGCCACATCTGCTGAGCCTCTGCCCCTGCTTGAGCTTCTCCCACATTCGCTAAGCTGCCTGCGCTCACCCTGGACCTGTCCACGAGTGCCGCAATTGCCATTTTGCAAAAGAAAATGGTGGGCGTGAATATGCGCACATCTAAACTTATGCAAAATGGTGCCATGCATGGCCAATATACACAAGATTACAGGCATAAATAAGCCATTTACACCATAATCTTGCATATATTGGCCATTCACAATGCCATTTTGCGTAAGATTAGTTGTGCGCATATTCATGACCACTATATTCTTTCACAAAATGGTGCTCACGGAAGGGTCAAGGGGAATGCAGGTGGCTCAGTGAGCGGGGGGGAGAAGCTCAAATATGGGTCCAGGGCTGCACATCAACTGCTTGGTGGGTGCGTGGGGGACCTGAACTGGGGGGTATCCATCCCTATTTCTGATTTGCTGGATTTTTTCATTGACATTCCTTGCAGCTGGGGTGGTAAACCTCAGGCCCGAGGGCCAAATCTAGCCTCCTGGGGCCCAGATCTCTGGGGTTCCTATGGCCCCATCACATCTACCTCAGCAACTGATTATTTGGTGGTTTCCCACCATTTGAGCAGTTCTCCCTCCCCCTCTCCCGGTTCTCCCTCCCCTCTCCCCTGGTTCTAAAAGGTTGTAATACCTCATCTAAGGCTTAATTACTGGCAGTGAGAGCCTTAAGCTAAAGCATGCTGGTATATTTGTTCCCATCCCTCTTGCATTTGGCTTCACCCACCACTGGAATGTGGCCCCCAATGAAATTTGCCTTCAGGCGGAAAGACGTTCCCCACCTCCAGCTTGCAGTGTCCTGTTCCAAAACAGCAGAGTTGTATGGGGAGAAATTTATTTTGGGTACTTAACATAAGACAAGCATTTGCAGGATCAGACCCTAAATCCATCTAGTCCAGGATCCTCTTTTGAGGTATTGTGAGTAACCAAGTAGAGGTGTTTACATAGGCTTAATTCCCATGAGGAAAACTGGGGCATGGGACATAGCCTGCCTTTAATACCCCAGTTCTGCTGTTCACATCAGCTATCCCCTGACATCACTTCAGCCCAGCCCATGAGTGGTAAGAGCTTACCATGAGGACCAGATAGGTTTAGGTCCAGCAACATGGTGGCTCCTTTGATGGGAGAGACCAGCCTCTCCTCCCCTTTCAAAAGCAAAAAAGGGGTGCAGAGTATATTGATGTCATGTCTCCTTACCCTTGGGATCATGTGGATTGAACTACAATTCCCATCATCCCTGGCTATTGCTCCTTCCCTCCAGGTATGACAAGAGTTGCACATCTATCCAAGCTGCATATCCCCCCAAAAAATGGTGGTAGTGGGAGATTACCAGGACAGCTGTCACATATTGACAGAGGTAGCAGGGTCGTACCCTGTGGTCACACACTTCTCATTCATGGATGCATCAGTCACACACCCCATCAACCATGCATTTGGTCAGGACCTGAAATGACCTTACACACATGCCAACCATCCATGCAAGGGGGCAACCTGGAACAATCAAGACCCATGCTCTTGCATGGAAGCTCTCCTCATCCATAGTTTGGTATGTGCATAGATCCATACACTGGCTGGACGTACGTATGGGTGGTATGTGCGACCACCAGGTGAGACCTGTTCCCTCTGATTCTACTTCTCCTTACATACATGTGTCTTTGTGGTGTATACCCATATCATGTTACACTATGAGGATGGGGAATCCCCCTGCACCTCCACAATGAGAAAAGAAGATTGAACTTAAATAAGTATCCGATCGAGGGATAGATGAATAGGTCTATTTCTGGTCCATGTCATGGTTGCATGTCTCTACCCATACTTCTGTCCCATCCCATTTCTGACTTAATCACACAATTCGTATGCAAATATGTATGTAAACATTTCATATGTATTTAAGTGTCCTCTCAAATACCCATTAACATATGTGCAGCTGATGCAACAATCCATCATACAATGTGATTGTAACACCGTGTGAGCTGAGAACTGCAGCTGAACATTCCAAATAGTATGAAATATGGTAGACAGATGGAAGTTCTCTCATCCACATGTTAGTCTGAGAGGTGCAGATCAGGTCATTTCTAATGAAGTTCTAATGGGCCGGTGCCAACCCACTCGGTCTGTTTAGAGTTATCCATGCAGGATGAATGTCTCTGCTGATGCAGCCTCCAAAGTCCCATGACAACTTGTCCTCATTGCCTTTGGTCTGATGCAGAAATTTGACATGTCAGCCATGGATTTAGAGGATTAGCTGTCGGAGTTGTCACATGCTAAAGGCCGACAATTTTGTCAAAGGCTTCTATTAAAACTTTGGCACGGTGTGGCAGATTCCGTGGAGGCTCTGCTTAGAAAGAAAAAAAGATTGTGGAATGCATTAATTGCCTGAAAAGACAGATTCTCCTGGAGTAGAACAGAGTCTGGTTCTTGGTGCTGGCTTACAATTCTCTTCTTGGTGCTTAATTAAAACCGGAAATTCTTTGCTGTCCTTAAACACACATGCACCCCCCAACACACACACACACACACACACACACACACACGTTTAGATGAATATGATTTTCAAGCTAGAGCACAAAGGATCAAATTAATTGCAGAAAATTAATCATTCATAAACAGAGAAGGATGGAGGCCTTCACCACTACTCCAGAAATGACTTCTACTAACAAGCAACTGGGTTTAGCTGTGTAAGTTTAGCTGAGAGTGAAACGTTAAGGAAGATGGAGAAACATGTGAAAACATCTGAAAAAACCCCTGAAACTAGGGATGTGTGAACTCACCCCCATCTGGGTTCTCTGGATGCCTGCTCAGCCCCTTCCCCCACTCTCTGGTCCCCAGACCATGCTTGAGACCCTCCCATGCTCAGTGAGCAGCCCGCACTCAACCCAGGGGCCTTGTCAAGCTCTGCAGTCACCATTTTTAAAAATAAAATAAAATGGGGATTGCAAAAATGTGCACATTCTTGTATGCGTGAAAATGCACATTCTTGTGAATGCACATATCCTCATGTGTGAAACATGTACTTTTGTGAAGGTGCACATTTGTGTGTGTGTGTGTGTGAAAATGCACATTTTTTGAAAAATTTGCACTTTCACTCATACCCAAATATGCGCATTTGCAAAATGCACATTTGCGCACACGCAGATATGCGCATTCGCAAAAATGTGTATTTTCGTGTGTGCTCAATATGCACATTTTTTTGATCACCATTTTATTTCTCAAAAAATTGTGATAGAGAAGCTCGGATTCTTTTAGCCCTCACTTTACTTATAAGCCCAAACATACACAGATAAGAGGCTTCAGTGTACAGCTTTTAATTCATTACTTCACAGGGTCATACAGATGCAAATTCTCAGTGACTCTCAGTCGACAAAGGAATGCCTTCAGGGGAATCAAAAGGAAGTTATGAGGGTTGCCCACCATTTGAAGAGAGAGGGGAGACTAACTAGCTTAACTTAAGGGGGGAGGCCCCTCTCTTCTTGTGAGGCCTATAAGAGCAGCTTTTCACACAAGGCCAATCGGGTAGACCGTCTTAAGTCCGCCCCAGCCTCATCTCTCTTTACTCTGCACCTGCATCTGGTGTCTATTAGGTCATACTCCCCAGATCCCCCCTCCTCCTGTTTGCTGCCTCTCATGGGGGAGGGGTGAAGAGGGACCCTCTTCCTAAGCCAGCTGGAAGTTTGTAACCTGGGAAGCCGGCCTACTCATGTCTGGACTAGCCTGGTAAAACACTTCCCCCATGTCTGGCAGTTCTCCTTCAGAATCTGAACTGCTATTTCACTCCCTGCATGCAGAACACCCCTGACAGGATGAGTGCAGGCCATTTGCCAAGCACAGGCAGGGGATGAGCCAGGGCAGGGTCTTGGTGAGTGGGGCTCGGAGGTGTGGTCAGGGGCAGTTCTGCCGGATTCCTGGGATTCCTTGCCATCCCTACCTGACACACTGAAAAGTAGAATAGGAACATGAGCTCGCTCTGTCCACTGCGCTGCACAGTGCAACATAGAAATAGAAGAAGCTGCCTTATGCTGAGTCATACAAATGGTCAATCTAGCAGTATTGTTAACAGTGGCTCTCCAGTGTTTCAAGCAGGATTATTTCCAGTCCAACCTGGAAGTGCTGGGTATTAAACCTGGGACCTTCTATATGCAAAGCTTGTGCTCTACCACTGAATAATGCCCCCTCCCAGTACTTCCAGATGAAGCTTTTATTGTGCCACCATCACTCTGCCTCCTTCATGGGTTTAATAAGGGTAGTAGTGGTTTCCTGATGTCTTCCACTCACAACCCTCCTGTTATTGGGTAGGAGGGTGCTGATTCATTCATCAGCAACATTGCTCATGAATGCATCAGCACCACCCCCCCCCATTTCCCCCAGCAACTGGTGCACATAGGCATACTGCCTGTGATCTGGAGGTACTATGGCCATTAGGACCAGTAGTCATTAAAAGCCTTACCCTCCATGAATTTGTCCAATCCCCTTTTAAAGATATCCTGATTCATCAGTACATCTTGTGCAAGTGAATCCCACTGTTTTAGCTATCTACTGTGCAATGAAGTGTTTATTTTGTCCTGAATCTCCCACCATTCAGCTTCATTGACCATGGGTCATACTAGAATATAAATGAGAGAAGGAGACACACACCTCCACCCCACTTTTCCATATCCAAATGGTTTTGGGAACTCGTTATTCTCATTTGTATTGTAGTTACTATTGGAAAGTTACTGTAACATTAGCCGTATTTAATTCTGGCACTCATATAGATTTTGAAAACGTAATTCTGCCAAGAGTAATTTTACCACTTATTATTGTGAGTGTGGCTTAATGACACTACAAAGCTCTCCATCAAATAACATCTAATACAACAGGTCTTTTAGACATTAATCTTTTGTCAAGATTCAGAAATTCACAGATTTCCCCAAAGGAGGCAGCATGACTGGATTCAATAAGTGAACTTTTTTTTTTTTCATTTATTGCTTCTCATTAGCTGTCCTTTCTTACTGTGGGTATGTTTCCATGAGCTGGGGTGGGGGAGGGTGGGTGGGGTGCAGGGGTGTAGATACAGTAAGAAAAAAGAAAAAGAAAAGAAAGTTATGTTCACCTTTGCTCTCTCTTTCTGTCTCTCTCTTTTCAATGCAGTAAAGGTAACCTTCACTCAGAATTATTCCACTCACCTGAAAAGGTGTATCACACACACACACGCACGCACACACACACAAATAGTTGTGCAGCCATTTAATTTGTGCATATTTTAAACTGAAGTGATGAGACATTTATCATCTATTTATTTATTTATTTATTTATTTATTTTTATTTCATTTCTATACCGCCCAATAGCTGAAGCTGTCTATCATATATATCTGTCTATCGATCTATCATCTATCTATCTATCATATCTATCTATCTATCTATCATCATCATCATCATCTGTCTTAACATCCTTGTGTGTGGAAGAATGAATGCATGCATAAACCCTTTGCTGAACAATTCATTCCAGTTGTTGTAAACAGTAAGAAAAGGGAGTCCTTGAGCCAAAAAACTGAGTTTGTTCCATGTGCCCAGGAGGTTGGTATGGGAAGGAGGGTGGATAATGTAGCATAATGCCTCTAATATTGCACATATTAAGCTTTCCTGCCCCCAAACTGCATATTTAAATATGCACATTTGTTTTTACCTCCTTTCTGCGTACACAACAAAGGTGGGAAAATGGTGGGCGCTCACCGGATGGGATCGCGGGGAGTCCTGGAGGATGCAAGTGGGGTGCGAGCGGGCATGAGAGGGATCCGAGAGAGGACAGCGTCTCAGTGGATGCAGTCTGGGAGTCTTGAGCACGGGGGCAATCCCAGGCCAAGTCGCAACATCCCTACTCCCAGTCTTGTGGAAAAATGGTGGCTTGCAGCAAGGAGCGGGCAGCTCCGGGGTGCTCCCAGACCACGTGGCGCTTGATGAATGTGCATGCGAGTGCCCCGCAGCTCAGTGAGTGGGGACCGGGGTGCTGGGCACAGGGGGGTCAGCCCAACTCCTGGACCCAGTCAGGCACTCACAACATCCTTATGCATAATAAGTGGCTATCCTGCCTGAGGGTAGTCTGCAGTTCAAACGAAAAGGTAGAAATCCCCAGGGGGCATCAAGGATGGATGAAACTCAGTTTTCCTTTCTCTGAGTTTCTCATATTTCCAGTCTTAAGTTCAGTTCATCCCAAACTTTGAGGGCAATATCCCATGTGATGGAAACACTAATGTAAATTATGTTGCATTAGCTTAAATGACCTCTATCATGACACCAATTGCATTAGCTGGTGCAGCAGGTTTTTCAGGGGAACCCGTCACTCTAGGTAATACTATTCATTTTGTTCTAGAGGTCAGTTACACTATCACAACATATTTTATGCTAGCGTTAGTGTCACATTGGATACTTAGATGTATAAAACCTTCTCATGAAAATGAGAGCTTCGGCTATTGGGAGGTATAGAAATAAATAAATAAATAAATAAATAAATAAATAAATAAAAATTCGGATGCATTTGTGTGTGCATTTCTTCTAATACATGATTTCTTGATGTTTTGACTACTATGCACATTTTGCAAGCAATTATATATAATGCAATTTTGAATGTTACTTTCACTAATATATACATTTGTGTGTCCACATTTTCCTAACGTACACATTTTGTGTTCATATGTTGAATGGAGAACTTCATTGCAAAATTCAGAGAAGTGCAAATGATGTTGAAGAATAACTGAGTTTGGGTTTGCATATCGGTCTGACAATGCAAAACGAGTTAATTTGCATTAAAAGGTTAACCTAACAAATATCTTGCCCATCCCTAATGGGCATATATGTGCAAGGGAAGGACCATAGCTCAGTGTGATGGAGCACATCCTTTGCATGCCCAGGTCCGATCCCCGGCTTCTCCAGGTAGGGGAGGAAAAAATCCTGGTTGAAACTCTGGAGAGCCATTGCTGCCAGTCAGTGTCAACAATACTGGGCCAGATGGACCCAGGGTCTGACTCAGTATAAGGCAGCTTCCTGGGTTCCTAAGTCCTTTTGTCTCTCTGGCCCCCAGTCCTACATTTTGTTTAAAAGTAGTTAAAGTTAGCACAATACAGCAACATGAATTTGCTTTCTCTTTACCATGGAAGATTTTGGAGAATGGCATCCAAGGTTCTTGTTGTTATTTAAACAACGTAATTCATTTCCAAATTCTATAATGATGAAAGGCTGCATACATTTTATGTTAACAGATGGCAGTATCTTTAATCAAATGTTGCTTCATTTTTTATTTTGTGTTTGTTTATGTGTGTGTTTGCTTTATTAATCACCTACAGACATAGCTGGTTGGTTGCGGGTGCATAGGGGGGAGAAATGACAAGACGACACCGGTAGAGTTGGGATAAAACTGGGCCATATTTATTGACATATTACAATCTGTGAAGGAAGCACTGGTGGGCGCATAGAAAAACAAGTAATCATGACAGGTATCGAGTGAGGCATTCGTCGTCTGAGGCGTGGCGTCCACCGTAGCCAGCCTGCAGATCAATCCACCCAATTCTGGGCTGGGAGACCTTCCCCTGTCACCCTCCCTTGAGCCATGGAACCCGAGTGGGTGAGGAGGGTTGGCCTCAGAGGTAAGCCGTATCTCCCAACTCGGAGCCATGAAACCCGGAGCCTTGGGCCTTACCAGTCACCTGAAACGGTGCCCATGAATGCTCACCTGTCCTCTCACCCAGTGGAGTGCCTGCCCGGAACCGCCACAGGAGGGCGACAAGCCTCTGCTTAGTCACCCTCCCCCCCACCTATGCAGCAAAACACTCCAGGATGCCCCTTCGCAGATCCTCTAAAAAGAAAACCTTGCCTAGGTCAGAGATGACCACTATCTTCAGGGATCCCAACCATCATTCCATGCCCCTCTTGGCAGCAGGTTGGACCCAATGTTGGCAATTCCGGGTCAGCGACACCGAATCAGCCATAAATCTCAGGCTTGAAGAATCAGGGCCTTGCCCTTCAGCAGGCATAAATCGTTCCCCCCATGTGCAGAACCAGAATCTGTGTGGGAACCTTCACCAGCCCTTGCTGGAAGAACGTGGGCAGGAGGCACTCCCAATGCATGCCGCATCTGCCCAACCACCGAATGGTGGCACACCAGCTGAGCCCCAGCCAGGCTCTGCCACTTGAGGAGGCACTCCGACCTGCCCAGAGAACCAAGCTGTGCCCCCAGATGAGCACCCATACTGGTTCCCTCACACTCCAGATATCTGAAAGAACAAGAGACAAGCATGTGAACACCAATGTCCTCATATTCGAAAAGGCCCAGCAGTGGTCTTGCAAAGGCCCGGTACACTTTGGAGTGCCACCGGCCAACGGACTGCACTTTGTCCTATGTGAGCCCCAGAGATGCGGGGCAAACCCAATGCTTTAAAGGCCACAGAGTGACGACCCAGAATGTTTGGTCAGGGGAGAGGAGTCACTAAGGCTGAAGAAGGGGCTGAGGAGACTCCCTCAGACCTCGAGAGAAAGCCCCCAGGGTGGCGACCAGACGAAGGTCCAGCACCAGGGCTGGGAAGAGCAACGCACTGACACCACTCCCGACCTGGTCAGTTCTGTATTTCCTCAGTCGAATAAAGACCACCCACTGGGGAAATTGCACATCACCAAACTGCAAAGCCTCATGTGGTGAGTTAACAAAAGCGGGCCACAGACCCCATAAACCCAGCAATATGTCTGGCAGCAGAAGGGCTCTGGAGTCTGGAGGCATCAGGGACCCCCAAGACCAACCCCGGAGCACCTGCCTGACCCGGAAGTCGGCAGTGTTGTTGGCCCCACCCTTCATCTTAGCCCAGAAGGCCAGTGCAGTGAGCCTGCCCCCCAATAGTCCGGGCAGAGAGCCATAGTTCCTTTCATGGGCTTTTGCAATTGATCGTAGTCCTAAATTGATTCTGGCTGAAAAGTATGCTGAGGCCTTTGCTTGGGAAGAAACTGGAGCCAAAACTATGGTTACTCTAGCAGGATACCCTATGGGTAGGGTGAGAGAAAATCAAAGGAGCCTAACTAGATCTTACTTAAAGGCCAGGATTGGACTCATCTCCTGCACTGCCATAGTGCTGGGCATAGCAAAGGAAGCTGAATAATAGGAAGACTCCTGCTATACGTATAGGCCCGGACAGTGCCCCTCAACTGTTACAGATAAAATCTTAACAATTTGTCATCTACTTCCAAAGACTGTCTTCATTCAAAAGTCACCAGGGGAGAAACATGAGATAAGTTAGAAGCCACACAATGAAACACAGAATGAATATTTGGACCTGTGAGTAGCATTCTAAATGTTTGTTAGCCATTCTGATACTTAATGTTGAAGCATAGCACAGCAAACCTCCAAGTTTTAACAAGGAAGCTGGTTGATTTTTATTTTCTGTTTAACACACAGGCTTATAAAATATCAAATTCGAAGCTCAGGGGAGAAAATTAACAACAGGAATTAGCTGCTGCGTACAGTTAAAACTGGAAGACTTCAGCTTTTGCCACCCTCCAGGTGATGCCACCCTGGCTTCAAACACTGTGGCACACTAAGTTGGTGGTCTGAGCTTTCTCTTGCCTGTCTACCAAGAAGGTGGACTGAGGGGCCTGTGATTGTTCCAATCCATTGCCTCTGGTTGGCAACTGGTGAGGAAAACTCTGCTAGCATTGCCCTCCGAAGCTGGCAATGATATAAGTTGGGTTAGCAGCCCGTTACCTTATAGGAGATGCTCGAGACGCATGCCGTGTCCACCAACCACTGAATGGTGGCATACCAGCTAAGCCCGAGCTGGGATCCACGGCTTGAGGAGGCACTCTGACCAACACTGAAAACCATTCTGCACCCACAGATGAGCACCTGCATTGGTTCACACACACTCCAGCCATCTAACAAAGCACATTCCTCCCATTAAGTTGAGGAAGCAAGCCGGACCGCTGATTATTATCAGCGCATGACCTGAGAAAGGTCCTTGTCTTTCCCGCCCACAGGTTGTTCCTTCCTAGATGCAGCACTGGAACCTGCGGGAGAACACGCACCAACCCATAATGGAATGGCGTGGGAAGAAGGTGTGCCTTTACAAGCTGTGCCTGTTAATCCGCGAACATGTGCGCACTGGAACAGGCTGCTCTGGAAGCTGCCACTTCACCTATAAGCACTACAACCAGCTCGTAATACCATGCTGTGTCCGGACATGAGCGTACGTGCGCACAGGTTGACATCCAATACATTGGTCTAAAGGAAGAAATAACTGTAAAGACAAGAGATGCCAAGCAGTAGAGTCCACACTTTAGGAAACAAGACCATAATTGTAAACTACCGGGAGGGCTACAACTGCTGCAGCTGAATGAAAGAGCAACACCCCAGGGCTCCCTATCAATCCAGGTATGGAAGGCCCTTGTCATGTGAGACATGAAATGCAGTGTGGCTTACACTATTTAAATACACAACACTCAACGAGAGCCTCTTAGTATGGTCTCTGGAATATCCAACATCCGGGTATCAGAGGAAACATTGGCACTGGTGTTCAACCTGCCATTTGTATGCCTCATGAGAAAACAGGTGTTGCGCAGGGGGTGTTGCAAATTCAATACTACTACCCAATCCGTAAGGATCGGATTGTGGGAGGACTGTGTTTTACAGACCTGAATGGAGGCCTGCCCTTCACACACAAGGAATTTAAGAATGGACATAATGCCTTGAATCAGCCTGCATAGGCAATGATGTGTATAAGAGAATTTCAAAAAACGGGAACTCAAGAAATCATAGGGCAGCCCTTGGACATGGCACTATGCATCAGATGATCCTATACGTTGACCTTAACAGGGTAGTGTTTCTTATTGGGGTGTACGGAAATTCTGCCACGGATCTCAGGGAGGCCGAATGCCAGCGTATTGAGACTTACCTTGGGCGGATCTTCCTGGCGGCAGTGGCGGCGGCCAGTCTTCCGACCAGCTGCCGCCGCTGCCATTTCCAGTTTTTTTTTTAAAAAAATGTGTAGGCTACGTAAAGATTTACGTAGCCTATCACGGCTAGGTTTTTTTAAAAAAACGTGATAGGCTATAGTGATAGGCTATCTCCCCTCAGTCTTAAATACGATGATACGATGGGTGTGTGTGTGTGTGGGGGGGATAGTTTCTTCTCAAAACCCCAATTATTATGTTGGTTCTACAGATGATCACTTTCATGTGTGTCCAGTAGGAATGTGAAAGAAATCCACAATGGAACCAAATGCATTTGGGTTTTCATGAAAATGACCTGCAGATTACACAGCGTATATCATATCATTTAATGTAGTAAATACCACATAGAATGTTTTCTTACTGGGTGACCTAAAAATATAGTAAATTAATAAATGTCCACAGATCCACCTGCAATGGCAGAAGCCCTTGGGGAAATGACATTCCCTAGGGCTATAGGGGGTCTTTATCCTTTTAGCTCTATCAACATTGTGGAGAGGGAATGGAGAGAATGACCAAATAACTCCTTCTTTCACTCTTTCCATGGCTGTAGCCCAAACACCATTGCCTCAGCTAGGTAAATCCTACTTAAAGGGAATGGAGCAAGTGTTTGCAGTACAGGACAGAATAAGTGGGAGAAGGGTGAGTGATTTCTGAAATCAGATTGGCGTCAGAAAATAATCTGAGAAACATCTTATTTGGGGCAAAATAGTTGGGTTCATTTCCCAATGGAATTGGATGTGAGCCAGCAGGAAGCCATCCATCTCTACTGGTGGTTGCTAAAAAGAAGGTTTTCAGACACATTGCCAGGAGTTTCCACAGACATCAAGACTGCGGGGCAGCAAAGCACACAACACTCGGCAGAAGTAAACATTTTGCATATACTGAATCTTACTGCTAATAAGACTCCCAGTAATTACAAGTAGAACTATTTCAAAACCTATCACAAACTGTTTTAAGAGTGGCATTGGAAGTGTGGTGTGCATGAGAGTGTTTGTATTTTTGAAGAAGAATCCATAAGCATACAGTACACCTGTTAAAATAAAACATTGGTCAGGTCATCACATGGTTTGGGTGTCTGCTGTAAGGATATTCTCTTTCATCAGTTAGAAAGCTAATTTCACTGGCATATTTCCCCCTTCAGCACTTTATTGATTTCCTTAAAAAAAAAAATCATCCATTTGCTGAGACACTGAATCATATTTCATTTGGGCCCCTGGCCCTATTCCTGGAGGGGTTTCAGGTCAACAGCAGAAGCTGGCTTTATACTGTGAAATAAAATTTGATACAGATCAAATGTTCAGTATTGGTTATATCTTATTTTCTCTGTCTGTTCACAGTTCAGAGATTTTCTTGGAGATATATCCTGTGGGACAGAATAGGTATTGTTCTTATCCAGTTCAATTGTATATGAGATTGTATTTTTTTCTTCCAATGGGGGTCTACTTTGAGGAAACATGGAACCTTGATAGTACTTACTCAAGCAGGGGGTGAACAGTGGGTTCAGGCAGTGTGTATGGATTTGACTCATTCACTGAGTCCATTTTGGAGGACAAGATCAAACTATCTGTTCTTTATACAAGTGCTCATCCTTTCCTCCTTTGGAAAGAACTGCTTTTATTTTAACTCTGCAAATGTTTGGGATAGTTGAGGGAAGATTGCCTCCAAGTTCTGGCATTCTGTACTCAGTGATATCGGGCATACTCATCTGTGTGAACATTGATGAATACACACACACGCACGCACCAGTTCTCCCAAACCTTGCAGTTTATATAATATCTCATTTCTTTTCAGTTAAAATATTTTCAAGACAGTGTGCAATATTTCAGCACGTAAAATAGCAATTAAAATATGCACAGTATTAAAGCATTACACAGGAAAAAAAAGCCTTCATACTGTGGACAGGGCATGCTTCAATTTCACCCCGCTAGCTATTTATTTTTCCCCTTGGTTATTTGGGGTGGGGGGATGGAGGGATGTTGTGGGCATCTGGCTGGGGCTTGAAGCCCAGGGAGAAATTGCTAGCTTGGCCCCCCGGATGCCAGTCCGTGAATCCCCCCACTTGCCCAGCTCAGTGCACACTGAGCCAGGAAAGTGTGCAGCTGCCTGCTTCCTCGCTGAGCCACCACTTTGCAGAAAAATGGCGTATTGTCCTTTTTTGTAACCATCCATTTGTGCAAATGGTCCACTTACAACTGTAATCTTGTGTAAATGGCTGCTTTACAGCTGCCATTTGTGTGAATAGATGTTGATGAACAAATACAAGCCAGCATTTTTTTCCACAAAATGGTGGCTCAGTCAGGAAGTGGGTGGCTGCATGCTGGGCACTCGTCAAACACCTAGCTTGGCTCATGGCACAGAGAACAGGGGTGGGTGGCCGGTGGGGGTCTGGCAAGTGGCACATGACACAGACCTGATGAGTTCACCCATCCTTAAAAAAAATGGCTGGCAAGCGATCATGTCAGAAGGAAGAATTGCAGAATTCCATTCAGCATGTAGCAAATTAGTTGCTTAGGAGGTAAGATACCATGATGTAATATCTCCGTCTTTAAAATGAGAAGGGCATGATCTGATCTATTGTGAGCGAGATGGAAAGTCCAGTACACAATCACCTGGAACATGTCCTACTGAAGTCAGTGGGGTATATTTCTGAGTAGACATGGCTGGAATCCCACTATAAGTACAAGATAATTATTGTCAGGCAAATGGAATGCTGGATATTCCACAAGGGTTGTCATGCAGGTGGAATGGATGGTATTTCATAACCTTGTTTTGCTGTTCATGTGAAGATTCAGTTTTTGAGCTATTGGGATTTCATTGCTTAAACACACACACACACACACACACACACACCCAAGACAGATAATGGGGTGGGGGGGGTTGGCCTTTGCATGCCACACAAAGATGTTAAAGTGAAAGAAATCAATTTTTCTAGCATGTGAACATACTCTCAAGAGGAAGATAGTTCTATTTCAACTATGGAATATCCTGATTTATTAGTATTAAAATTTCTAGGTTCTGGTGTATGTTTTACAATTTTACCAATCTTACTCCATGCAGTTGTGCATAGCACAAACGTCACTTGCATCAGCTACACATGGTATGATCAGTTGTTGCATCAAAGCTCCACACTGTAAGGAACTTGCTCCTGAGTAAACAGGTATAGGATTGTGCTGTCAATGGTGGGCAAGATTCAGACAGCTTATGAGTACTTGGTAGTGAAATGTAGGTGAGGAACAAACAAAATGAAATATATGAAGTTGGACTCTGAATAGAGTTCAATATGTGGATAGAGAACTAACCCAGCTGGATAGTATGGTGTTGGCCCCAGAGACATAAAGAACCTGCTAAACAACATTTTAATATCTGATAAACAAACTATTATAATGCAAACAGGAGCCGCAAGAGCAACCATAACCTTTAGCTGCAATAAGTATTATATGCTTTGTTTTTATCCTTGGAGGGTGGGGGGGGGTGTATAATTCTTATACAAAGATATGGTGCAATCATACTAAGAATACTGTGTGCAGTTCTGGTCACCACACCTAAAAAAGGATATTGTAGAGTTGGAAAAAGTGCAGAAAAGGGCAACTGCAATGATCAAGGGGCTGGAGCAATGCCCCTATGAGGAAAAGTTACAATATCTGGGACCGTTGAGCTTAGAAAAGAGGTGAATGAGGGGAGACATGAGTGAGGTGTACAAAATTATGCATGATGTTGAGAAAGTGGATAGGGAGACATTTTTCTTTCTGTCTCCTAATACCAGAACCTGGGGTCATCACATGCACTTGATAGGTGGGAGATTCAGGACAGAGAAAAGGAAATTCCTATTCATACAATGAATAGTTAAACTATGATGACTTAGATAAACACAGAGATGACTTAGTGGATAAAATAGCAGTTACAGGATCTCTCCGGGAAAGCGACCATGTTGTACTTGAGTTCTTGGTTCTAAGGGAAGCAAAAGCCGAGTGTAGTCAAACGCGTACCCTGGATTTTAGGCAAGCTGATTTTAGTAAACTCAGAACAATGGTCAGTAAGGTCCCATGGCAAGTGACGCTAATGAGAAAAGGAGTCCAAGATGGGTGGGAGCTTTTAAAAAAGGGAATTCTCAAGGCACAATTACAAACAATTCCAACAAGAAGAAAAGGTGGAAGACGACAGAAGAAGCCAATGTGGCTTTACAAAAAGCTTAGGGATGACCTGAAAACAAAAAAGGACACATATAGGAAGTGGAAAGAAGGCCAAGTAACAAAGGAAGAGTACAGGCAGGTAGCACAGAATTGCAGGGATGGCATCAGGAAGGCTAAAGCTGAGAACGAGCTGAGGTTAGCGAGGGATGCTAAAAGCAACAAAAAAGCTTTCTTCAGCTACATGCATAGTAAAAGGCAGAGGAAGGAAATGGTCATTCAGCTATTAAATAAGGATGGCAAAACGATTACAGATGACAAAGAAAAGGCAAAGGTGCTCAATTCCTACTTTGGCTCAGTCTTCTCCCAAAAGAGGGTCTATGACCCCCCTGGTAAAGGCGAAGTACAGGCTGAAGGGGCAGGATTGCAGTTTGAGATTGATAGGACAAGTAAGTAATTAGGTCAAGGAACACCTAATTACTTTGAATGAGCTCAAATCTCCAGGGCCAGTTGAACTGCATCCTCGAGTAATAAAGGAACTGGCAGAAGAACTCTCAGAACCACTGTCTATTCTCTTTGAGAAATCATGGAGGACGGGGGAAGTGCCAGATGACTGGAGGAGGGCTAATGTTGTCCCTATCTTCAAAAAGGGCAAAAAGGAGGAACCTGGGAACTACAGACCAGTCAGTCTGACATCAATCCCTGGGAAAATTCTGGAGCAGATGATAAAGCAATCCATCTGGAAGCGCCTTGAAAACAATGCAGTGATTACTCAATGCCAACATGGAATTGTCAAGAACAAGTCCTGCCAGACGAACCTGATCTCATTTTTTGATCAAGTCACCTCCCTTGTGGACCATGGGAATGCTATAGACATCATATACCTCGACTTCAGCAAAGCTTTCGACAAAGTGCCCCATGATATCCTGATGAGCAAACTAGCTCAAAGTGGGCTAGATGAAACAACGATCCGGTGGATCCACAGTTGGCTACAGAATCGGACTCAAAGAGTGATTCTCAATGGGACCTTCTCAAGCTGGGGAGAGGTAACGAGTGGGGTACCGCAGGGCTCAGTCCTGGGCCCAGTGCTCTTCAACATGTTTATGAATGACTTGGAGGAGGAGGTGCAAGGAATGCTGATCACATTTGCAGATTACACAAAATTGGGAGGGGTAGCTAATACTTTGGAAGACAGAAACAAAATTCAAAGTGATCTGGATAGACTGGGGTGCTGGGCAGAAAACAACAGAATGACATTTAATAGTGATAAATGCCAAGTTCTGCACGTAGGAAAAAGAAACCAAATGCACAGTTACAAGATGGGGGATACGTGGCTCAACAACACTACAAGCAAGAAGGATCTTGGAATTGTTGTCGATCACAAGCTGAATATGAGCCAACAATGTGATGTGGCTGCACAAAAGGCAAATGCTCTTTTGGGCTGCATTAATAGAAGCATAGCTTCCAAATCCCGGGAAGTACTAGTTCCCCTCTACTCAGCACTGGTTAGGCCTCATCTGGAGTACTGTGTCCAGTTCTGGGCACCACACTTTAAGAAGGATGCAGACAAACTGGAGATGGTTCAGAGGAGGGCAAGAAAGATGATCAGGGGACTGGAAACAAAGCCCTATGAAGAGAGACTGAAAGAACTGGGCATGTTTAGCCTTGAGAAGAGAAGACTGAGGGGAGATACAATAGTGCTCTTGAAGTACTTGAAAGGTTGTCACAGACAGGAAGGCCAGCATCTCTCCTTGATCATCCCAGAGTGCAGGACACGGAATAATGGGCTCAAGTGACAGGAAGCCAGATTCCGGCTGAACATCAGGAAAAACCTCCTGACTGTTAGAGCAATATGACAATGGAACCAATTCCCTAGGGAGGTGGTGGGCTCTCCCACAATGGAGGTATTCAAGATGAGGCTGGACAGCCATCTGTCAGGAATGCTCTGACTTGGATTCCTGCACTGAGCAGGGGGTTGGACTCGATGGCCTTGCAGGCCCCTTCCAACCCTACTATTCTATGATTCTATGAAATTCACTTTCACAAGATGTCATGATGGCCACAATTTTGGATGGCTTTGAAATGGGATTGGACAAATTAATGGAGGAGAAAGCGATCAATGGCTCCTAGTCCTGATGGTTCTATGCTAACTCCACTATCAGAGGCAGTGGGCCTATGTACACCAGTTGCTGGGGAACATAGGTGGGAGGGTACTATTGCACTAATCCTACTTTTGGCTTTCCTGTGGGCAACTGGTTGGCCACTGTGTGAACAGAATGCTGAACTAGGTGGACCCTTGGTGTGATCCAGCATGGCCCTATGTTCTTATTCTACCTTGGACGTAAGGGAGTTGCTTACACATTGCCAAAAAAGAGGAAAATAATTGTCAAAAAAGAAGACAAAAGAGGACACATAATTAATTGATATGTATAGTGGCAAATTTTGAAATATGGATTATAATATACATAGAAATGACAATGTATCCTTCTATAATGGGGAAGACTGTGTCTAAAAAATTGGGTGAGATGTTGTGCCTATGAGGTCTGCAGTTTTAGACTATTTTGTTTCTCCCCTCATCCCCTGACTACCTAGTCTGATGAAGAGTTCTGGAAAACTCAAAATCTTGCACACATTAAAAAAAATAAGGAAACTGTCACCCTCAGTCTATCAGGGATGTGCTTGTGGGCAACTAGAGTACACGAACCGAAGGATAAGCTGACTTTTAATGAAAGCTGAGAGATACAGTATATAACTTTAATTGTTGTGCAGAACAGAAGAGGACCAAAGGCTCAGTCTCAGACCAAGGGCTTCCCCAAAATTGAATTTGGCCATTGAAAGAGGTTCAACACCCCTCTTATAGGCAAGAGTGTTTCCCAGAGCTGGAATCTATTCCTGATTCATGCACTGTGTATGTTTCAGATGTAGGGATGGCACATGTCAGAGAATTTCACCACGAATCTCGGGGAGGCCGAATGCCAGCATATTGGGCCCCCCAAAATCGGTGGCGAAACGGTCTGCCCCCCCGTTCACCCCCCCCCCCGGGATGGGACTTACCTTGGGCGAATCTTCCTGGCGGCAGCCGGTCTTCTGACCAGCTGCCGCAGCCACCATTTCCAGTAAAAAAAACCTCAAAAAACAAAAAAACGTGATAGGCTACATAAAGATTTACATAGCCTATCACGGCTAGATTTTTAAAGAATACCATGATAGGCTACGTAAATGTTTACATAGCCTATCACGGCTGATTTAAAAGAAAAAAAACATACGCACATACGCAAATGGTGGCGCCCATGGCCGCCGCCATTTGCGTTCCTTATTTTGACACGTCTTTGTCTACGTAAACATTTACATAGACTAAGACGGCAAAAATAAGGGGAACGCAAATAGTGTAGCATCTATGCTATTTGCGTTCCCGTTATTTTCGCCGTCTTAGTCTACGTAAACGTTTACATAGACTAAGACGTGTCAAAATAAGGAACGCAAATAGTGGCGCCCATGGGCGCCGCCATTTGCATACGCGTGTTTTTTTTTCTTTTAAATCAGCCGTGATAGGCTACGTAAACATTTACATAGCCTATCACGGCTGACTGCAGGGACGCAAACGGCGGCGGCTATGGCCGCCGCCATTTGCGGACCCGGCCGGCCAGGATTCGGGGGGGGGGATGGAGTGCCTCCCCCCCCAGCCAGAATTTCGGGGGGGAGGGACGGAGCGCCTCCCCACCCAGCCAGAATTTTGGGGGGAGGGATGGAGTGCCTCCCCTCACTGCGAATCAATTTCGTTAAAAGGTAAGTGACTTTCATACATCCCTATGATGTACAGATAAACAGTTCCATGTGAAATATGAATGTGGTAAGTAAGTATTGCTGAATCCATGTATCAGTGAGTTGGGTCTAGGGATGTAAGGACTCACCCTAGTTCGGGTTCTCCAGGCAATCGCCAAAGCAGCACCCCTGCTTGCATCACCCCAAACCTGTGCTCAAGCCACCCATGAGTTCGGTGAATTCCCCAGTGCTCACCACAATCCCGTTTGGTGAGTGCCGCCATTTTCATGCCTTTGCTTTCTAGGAAAAACAGGAAGTTTTTAAAAATGTGCATATTCAAATATGAGCAGTTTGGAGCTGGGAAAGCTAAATAAGCTCAATATTAGAGGGATTACACCTCTAATATTGCACATATTTAGCTTTCCCAGCTCCGAACTGTGCAGATTTGAATATGCACATTTTTTTAACTCCCTGTTTCACGCAGAAATCAAAGGCGCGAAAATGGCAGCACTCACTGAACAGGTTCGTGGTGAGTACTGGGGAGCATGAGCGAGCTCGCGCGTGGGGTGAGCGGGCTTGAGCGGGGGGTGAACAAGGACAGTGTCTCGGCGGGCACAGTTCCGGGGTCGTGGGCGAAGGTTGCTCGACAAATTCCCAAACCCTGAACTGAGCTCGCGACATCCCTAGTTGGGTCTGGTTTCAGCATCCCATTGAGTTTACAATTCTCTGGAAACATGGGTTTGGTGCCTTGTAATGTATGAAACTACCCTGGTATGTCACTTTCAACCTTCTAATAACTTTCAAGCAATTCCGCAGAGGGATTCCTCCCCCCGCTCACGCTAATGGTTGCTACATTTACAATCCTCACCTGATGCAGGCTGCATCAGAGTTAGCCAGCTTAAATACATTTTCCCTTTAGCCAATTTTTTTCCCATTTTCATAATATTTTGAAAGCCTAGTGGGGCATTCATTTTAACAAAATGACGCTTACACAAATATACCAGAGGAATACTTTATCTGCTGGAAGTATGCATAGTGGGGAAGTTTGGTTCAAAAAGTGCACTTGAAACTCTGTCATACCTACTAGTGATTTCTATTAATGGCAGATAAAACCAATACATAGCAGGCTCTTATGCCAGGGTGATGTCAAGGAAGATTTGTTCAAATGCATGTCACAAATGGATAGGGTAAATAATCATTCAGTAAAGCAGCTGCCAACAGCTGCAATGTAAGGATTTTTTCCCCTCTCTCAAAAGAGCCTGTTTTTTCTAAGCAAAGATGAAATGTTACTTCCACTTCTTCCTAATTAAGCTTAAGAGCATGTAGGCTGTCAACCTGACAGCATCTCAGCTAGCATTTTTAATAGCTCACTCTTGCAATGCTTTCACAATTCACACCAATCTGTTGTAACTTCCCCCCCATGACTTCATAAATTGGTTTAAATTATAGGAACTCCCTGGGATAGCTGAGAGTTTGCGCTGCTGCGGCTCAGGCATTGTGGTCTCTGCCACATTGGGATGGCGAGATTTTGACTGTCCAGGCCCTTTTGCTAGCATATCTGGTGGCCATAGCTCAGAGGTAGAGGACATGCTTTGCAGGAAGATGGGCTATCCATACACAGAACCATCCGTAAATACCAATGGTGGTACAATAATGCCATAGTGGCTGGGAGCGCAATGACAAGAATTAGTGCTGTGCCAAAAATTTGTCCCACATTTTTTTTCAACCATTCTCATTCAGTTTGGCAGAGAAGAAATGGCTTTTGAAAAGAAATTCAAAGGAGGAGAAATTTCAGAGAAATGCTCACAGGTTGGGTTTGGGGTTCTTGTGTTTACCTTGCTTACGAGCTGGCTGAGGAGTGTCCATGAGTGCCCTGCCTGGCATTGTACAGTCATCTCTGTGGCAGTCTGTAGCCACCTTGGCTTCCCACTGGGGATGGATGAGCCCATCCCTGTCCAGGGTGGGGGGGAACTGCCTCCCCCTCAGCTTGCACAACCTGGACCTACTCGGCAACCTTCCCTGCTCGCCCCGCCTGCCCATGAGCCGCCCCTTTTCCTTACGCTGGCTGTCAAGGGGTGTAAGGAATGTTCCTTGTCAACATTTTTTCTGACTCACATGGGTACCAGATTGTGAGCTGCCCCCCCTGCCCCAGGAATTTGGAGAACCTCAGGAAGCTTGAGTTTTTATGGTTCACACATCCATAACTGAGACTCATTATTGGAAATGAAACAACTGATTTTTGTTACAGCTGTGCACAAACGGTCTCTCAAAATTATCCAGCCTCTTTGTGGACAGAGAAAATACGGGAATAATTTCACCAAATTTCTCCTAGGGGAGGAGAATCTCACAGACAGGGCTCACTATTGGCAGAGGTTGTAGCACAGGTTCTTTCTTTTTTTTCTAAGGGGTTATGGTTTATTGCACTGCTTCTGTAGGTGGCAACCGCATCAATTGTATTGAGGCTTCCACTTTTCTGAGGCAGAATTTTGAAATTCTTTTGGGTTTTGAGCTGATCTAATCACTGGAAGGTCCGCAGTGGCTTAGTGGTTAAGACACTGAATTGCAGACCGGAAGGTCGGCAGGACAGCAGTTCGAGACCCGAGTGCCACGTGACGGAGTGAGCTCCCGTCTTCAGTCCCAGCTTCTGCCAACCTAACAGTTCGAAAGCAAGAAATTGCAAGTAGATAAATAGGTGCCGCTTCGGCAGGAAAGGTAACAGCGTTCTGTGCACCTCGGTGTTCAGGTGGCTCTTCGGCTTAGAAACGGGGATGAGCACCGCACCCTAGAGTCGGACACGACTGGTTGGGGACACCTTTACCTTTAATCACTGGAAGGTGGCCGAGGGTGCTGTGTGTACATTTTTGTAATGTACACATTTTCTCCCTTAGATTGAAGCATGTTTGTGTGCATTTTTCAAAAGTCCATATTTTCACAGAGATATTTTTTTATTCCATGATGGATCACATCGCAAGCACAGAAATGCATGGTCTTCAACCACAGATTGTGTTTGGGTCCTCATTTTGTTCCAGAAGGTGCAAACTGGCGGCAACTCCTGGTCAAAAACAAACTGAAGCAAATTTCTCCTACGTCTCTAGTCTCAGGAATAAAGGATGGGGGAATGACCTCTGCCTTGGGGGCATCAGCCAGATTAGACAATAGTGGACTACATGGACTGATGGTTTGATTCAGGTAAAGTTAGCCTTTCTATGTGTATCCAACAATTTAAGGGCAGTGTGGTGAGAAGGACAGAGTGATGGATATTGATCTGGATTGCGCAATGCCAATGACAGAGTTGCATCAAGATCTACATTTCTATACACTAGGAACATCTGTTGTTGGGAAATGTGGCCCTTTTTGTCTCAGCGGATTTCTGCAGTGCTCCCAACTCAGATGGGATTTGCGAGCCAAGCTGTGAGTTTCTTTCCAAGGTCTGGGAACTTTTAAAAGGTTTTTGTATTGGCATAAATAGCATTTTTCAGCCACAGTTTGCACAAATTCGTATTTATGCAACCCCCCCCCTCCCCAATCTGTGAACTGGCTCAGCTTGATGCAAATCATGTTGGCCCAGCTCATGGGAGAGCAAGCTGAAATCCGGGGGGGGGGGGGCGAGCTGATGAAAGCTCAGTGAGCTCCACCCCTGGAAGGGTTCCTCCAACCACCCTACTATACATTGGGCAAACTATCTTATCTCTGTGGCAGGATATGATCTAAAGCTGGTGGCAAGTATGTTAACATTAATAGCAGGTTGATATGTTAATTATGGTGAGTACAGAGAATTGGAATCAGTCATAGAACTTCACATATTTTCACATATCTGCCCTTAAAACGTATAATCACATGAAAACAGGTATACTTGACTACAGAATCAATGAGTTCAAAAACTAGGGATGGCCAAACTCACCCCCATCTGTGTCTCATGCCACTCACGGGACCCTTGTTAGCCAGCCAACCCTGTTTGCTATGTGTCATTTATGCAAGATTGTTGCTGTAAATGGTCCATTTATGCTTCCGTAAACGGCCCCTTTACGGCTGCCATTTGTGTAAATAGGGATTTGTGAGAAAGGCAGCGCTGCCATTTTTATTCAAATTAAGAAGAAGAAGTCATTTTAGTTGAAAATGTGTTTGGATTCTTAGATTAGGTACGCCTTGTCTATGCATGTGCAGAAACTTTGTGCTATTAATTCTAAAATGCACACTTCAGTGTTCGCTATTCATTCACTTCAGTGAGTGAGGGCCAACACAGCCCGTAACTTCATTTGGCTGGACTTGTGAGCAGTTGGCAATCCAAGTGACCATGTGAGGTTGATTTTACGCTGTAATCTCACAACTTAATTCCAAGCAATCCAGTTATGAACAGGTGTGAGGAGGAGTCACTGGAGGTCACTGTTTCCCTGGTTCCTCAGTAACAAAAACAAACCACAGCTGTGGCTAGCTGAGCAAAGGGAAGTAGAATAAAGACAACGACTCTTGTAGTTTTACATGTTTTAAAGTTTTATATTGTATTTTATCATCTGTATTTTATTGTCTCGTATTTTATGGTTTGAAGTGTTGTGAAATGCCCAGAGAGCTTCAGCTATGGGGAGGTATAAAAATAAATACAGAAATACAGAAATGCAGAAATCCTGGAGTTGCCAAAGCCCCACCCAATCCCCAGCTGCAGTATTCACTTCAATGCTTGTGGGTTCCTGGTCGACAGCTGGTTGGCCACTGCACTGTCTGAACAAAATGCTGGACAAACTAGATGGACCCTTGGGCTGATTGAGCAGGGCTCTTCTTATGTTCTTATGTGCTTATAATTTCAGAGAGTCCACCTCACGAGGAGGGTTCTGAACTCATGAGGACCCCCATTCCTCCCGAGAACCTCTGCTGCATCTTGGCACTTTGTCGTGGTTTTCTGACTTAACCCTGCCTCCTCTGGTGTCATCACTCCCTGGGACTTGGGGGGCCACTCAGCCTCCTCCTCTCAGGCAGACTCCCCCTCTTCCCATGGATATGGGACCTCAACTGGCTCCTCCATGGGCTCAGTCACCTCTTGTGACATCTGCCCCCCTGACAGGGCCTGGGCAGCATCACCCTCCATTGAGACCTCTAACTCTTCCTCCACAGAGGAGACTTCCAGCGGGGGCATAACATGGATGGTGGCAGCTCATCATACTGTTTCTGTTTCTTTTTCCATCCCCTCATGGATGGTGGCAATTCTGGGGGGAAATATGGGAGGGAGGCAATTGTAATTGCCTTCCCTACAGTACAGCACATGTAGGGATGGATGGACTCACCTCTGTCCAGTCCTTTCTGGCACTTGCAGAGCCACTATTACTGCCTGCCTGTGAGAAACATGCTGTGGGAGCTAAAGGATGGCCCAAAAAGCAGTATGGGGCTGTCCGTTCCCCTATCAAGCTGCAATTGTGCAGACAGTTGTGGCTCTCGGTTACTTCTGCAAATCTAAAGTTGCATCTATGGCTGCCTTGAAGGGGCAGTGACTCAAGATGACAGGCATTAAGGGCCCATTATGCCTGTAATCTTGAGTCATTGCCCCTTCAAGGCAGCCATAGGCACAACTTTAAATATGCGGAAGTAACCCAGAGCCATGATTGTGTACACAATTGCAGCTTGATAAGGGAATGGCCCCACAGCTCTTCCTGCCCATCACCGAGTGGGCCAGCGAGCCCCCCATAGCCTGGCAAGCAGGGTCTGGGTGTCCAGGCAAGGGGGAGTCTATCTAATTTCACCCCCTGCTCATACTCCTGAGCCACCCCTAAACACACGCGGCTTAAAGTTGTAAGCAACACAGATATGGTTGCAATGTTGTATTATTCATTATTCTATGGTTGTTGTTATTATTATTCATTTTTTAAAGAAATCTGTTTTAGTATGTATAAATTGTATTGAATTTTGGTTTTTGTTTGATGAGTTTGAAACTGCCTGAGGGCTCCGTAAAGCCAGGTTGGCAAGGTAAAAGTTGAAAAATCAGTGAACATAATGTTGCAAGCCAGAAGTTGTCTAGCTTTGTAGGTAAATTGTATTAACAAAGTATTCCCAGAGTCAAGAACAAACACAGCTGTGATGGGGCTGGCAACATTGGTAAAATCAAAGGTAGTACAATCTTATTTGGATTAAAATGTGTTTGTTCTCTTCCTGCCTTCACAAATGTAAAAGAATCAGAACCTGAAATGAGTGAATAAACCTTCCAAGATAAGAAGCTGTACTAAAAATTACCATTAATTAACGGTCAACATCTTTGTTAAAAAAGCTGGATGATAATGCTAAAATGTGCACTAAATGATTAATCTAGGACAGCATAATTTTAATTTTTGGGGTGTACTTTTTAAGAAGCTCAGCAGTATAAAAGCTTTGCATGCCCAGCTGTCTATAAAACATGACTGAAATGATAAATTATTCATTTTTCCGTCAACATGGCTTGACAAAAAGGGAAGGGTGACAATGACAGTACAGAGAAAATGGATGGCAAAGACAATCTAATTTATTTGTGAAGATTCAAATCCATCTATGAGGATGTTTTGGAAATCAACAGCAATTTCCAAACACTAACCATGCAGATATTTTTTTTGTTACTTTCTGCAACACATTCAAAGCTGTTAGTGTTTTGAAAAATGCAGACTTTAAAATGTGCATTTAAAATGTGCATTTGTTCTCTTCCTGCCTTCACAAATGCAAAAGAATCAGAACCTGAAATGAGTGAATAAACCTTCCAAGATAAGAAGCTGTAATAAAAATTACCACACACACACACACTTTCGCACTTTGCTCAATGGGGGGGGGGAGTGGGGAGTGGATAGTTTTGAAAAAGTGCATGGTTTTGAAAAGTCCTCACTCTCAAAATAAATAAATACAGGCAGGCAGGCAGGCAGGCAGACAAACAGTCAGGCAGACAAGCATACATAAAAGACTAAACATGGAAGGTATCCTTGCAGAATGAGCATGCCCACTTAAAAAAAAAAAAAAAAAGTGAGTTGCTCCCCATCATTGGAGAAACCCATCCTGTTCCAGATGAGATTGTGAAATACGATCCTCCTTACTATGTGTGAACTTTGTGTAGTGGTTACATTGGTCATTACAGCATCATTACAACAAAGAAAACCGTAGAATAACCCAGATCTGAATGACTGGTGCAAATATGCAATGGGAAGGCATCTTACTGCAATTCAGACTTATGCCCCCCTTTCATGGGGGGGGTGTCCTTTAAAACTTGTTCCCATTGTAAGAGTGATAGTTTATGAAGTTGCTTGAGCAATCCAAAGGCTGCCAGCATTACAGCTGTGCACAAATGGCCTCTTGAAATTTTCCACTGTACTTGTGGGCAGAGAAATTTGGGAGACAATTTCACCACATATCTCCAGGGGAAGGAGACATTCTCAACTGTTTCTCCCAGGTAGGGCTCCCCATTGGCAAGGCTTGTAGCACAGTTTCTTTCTTTTTTGGTAAGGGCTTTGGGGGTCTTCACACTGCAACAGCATCAACTGTCTTGGCAAGCTGGCCCCCAGTTTGCATCCAGCACAATGCAGGTGGGGGCAGTGTTGTGTCTAGCTCCAGGGATGAGGTGAAGTTAGTGCCAAGATCTGTCCTCCTATTTCCTGAAAGTCCCCCCCCCCTGCAAAAAATAAAAACAAAACAGGCTTCATTGTTCTGCCTCATTCAGGATGTTTGAATGAGGCAGAACAATGGAAGCCTCATTTGGAAAGCCTCTTCAATGGAAGCCTCAAGAATGCCCCTGATAAGGACATTCTTGCTGACTCCTCAGCCACCTCCTAAGGAAGGTAAGCCCAAGGAACTCAAACCCAACCCATGAGAATTTCTGTGAAATTTCTCCTCCTATGAATATCTTTTCAAAAGTAATTATCTTATATCAAATTGAATGAGAATGGTCGAAAAAAAATGTGGGAGAAATTTTTGCCAACACCTCATGTAATTCTGCTTCTAGGCTTGAAACCATTCTTTGGAAATGCTATACAGCACCATAAACTGATAACCATAGTGCCTAGGGATGGCAGAGAATTCCGCCACGGATTTCAGTGAGGCCAAATGCACTGGCCTTTTGCCCCCGAAAATTCATGGCAGAACGGCCTGCCACCCCCCCACCCCATCGCGGATCTCCTCTGGGAGGAGACTTACCTGGGGCGGATGTTCTGGACGGCGGCGGCTCCAGTGGCGGCTGCGGCTGGTCTTTCGACCGGCTGCCGCGGCCGCCATTTGCAGTCTAGTCTTTGCCATGATAGGCTACATAAGTCTTTATGTAGCCTATCACATCTGGGTAAAAATAAATAAATAAACGGCGTACGCAAATGGCAGCGGCTACAGCGGCCACCATTTGCGTTCCTTATTTTTTGCTGTTTTAGTCTACGTAAATATTTACGTAGACTATTACAGTGAAATAAAAGGGGAACACAAATAGCATAGTGGGTGCTATTTGCATTCCTTTTTTAATTGCCATTTTAGCCTATGTAAATATTTACATAGACTAAAATGGCAAAAAATAAGGAATGCAAATGGTGGCCGCCATAGCTGCCGCCATTTGCGTACGCCGTTTTGTTTTCGTTTTTGTTTTGCCCAGCCATGATAGGCTACGTAAAGACTTACATAGCCTATCACGGCTCCCTGGCTGGATGTAAATGGCGGCTGCTACAGCAGCTGCCATTTGTGTCCGCACCAGCCAGTCTGAGGCCGGAAATCTGGCTACGGATGGCCCTGGCCTGGCCAGCTGCTCTGCGGAGGTGCCGCGGAGCAGAGCCGGCTGTCAAGGATTCCAGGGGGGAGGACTAGATTGCCTCCCCCCTGTCAAGGATTGTGGGGGGAGGGACGGAGCGCCTCCCCCCCCACAAACAGAATCCGCGAAAAAGTGACTTTCGTACATCCCTAATTAGTGCCTAAAACAGAGGTGTTGAATGTTTTCCAACTCAAGGGCCAAATCCCATTTCACAGAGACTCGGGGGGGGGGGATTCCAGTGGTGGGTGGGACCAAAGGCAAATACTAGCATATTTTATCTTAAGGCTGTATTCTTTTGAAAAGTCCATTGGAATGGAGAAGCATTAGTTTGGGTCTCAAACATTCATTAGACTAGTTTCTAGGTGCAAAGCAAAAGTCACCCTGGAAAGTCTTCATCTCCTCCAGATAGTTGTGTGAGTGGTCCCTTGGTTAATAGCTACATGAGAATTAGGGATGTCCCAGGCATCCAATGTGGGGGTGGAGTCCATCATCATGATGGACCATTCACACCGCTAATCTTGTGGGAAAGGTGGCTTTATAGCCACCATTTCTGTAAAAGGACTTTTATATGGAATAACAACCCACCATGCTTACACAAAATTGTGGTTCACTAAGGAAATGGCTGCTGCACAGCAGTCACTGAGCACTTGTCAGGCTGTCCGGCAGCTCATTTAGGGATGTACAAATCCCTTACTTGCGTCCACGGGGAGGTCCACCGGGGGGGGGAGGTGATCCATTCCTCCCTCCTGGAATCCTCGCTGGCCAGCTCTACTCTGCGTTGACTAGCAGAGCTGCTGGCTGGCTCTGTTCCTCCAGCGATACGGCCGCCATTGCCATCTGTACCGCTGCTGGGCAGAAACAGGAAGTGACCCAGATGCAAATGGCATCCGCAATGCCAGTTGCATCCCTATATTTTCTCGTGATAGGCTACGCATTTGAATTTGCATAGATAGTTGCGTAGCGTATCACGTGAAAAAGCAGGGGTGCAAATGGTGTCGCAGATAACATTTACGTCCAGATTGCTTCCTGAATGGAGCTTCCAGGAGGGAGGATTCAGTCCACATGGGTCCGGGAGGCCGAGGTGAGTACATCCACTCCACCACGGACTCCGGGGAGCCAAATTCAATGGAATTCGGCCTCATTTGAGTCCGTGGCAGAGTCCGCGGACATCCCTAGGCTCATGTGGCACGGTGAGTGGGGCCGGGTGGTGGCAAGGGTTCAGTGAGCACCCAGTGATTGCAGATGCAGGTCAGTTCGTCCATCCCTAATGAGAATAAGAGCCACATTGCTCTGTGTCTTTTTCTTCCACAATAGTTTTATTTTGTCCTTCTCAAACAAACGAAACACTCAAAACTAAGTCAGCATTTTGAATGTAATAGAGAATGTAAACAATGCTAAAGAGGTGGTCTTCAGGTTCTCTTGCAAGAATATTGTTGTCTAGACAAAACCATTTATTTTGGAACAGAACCTCTGATGATCCCTCCCCCTTTCTTTTCTGAATTGACTGGGTCAGTTAAACTTGACCTAGAAGGAGAGGGCTATGGAGCTGCATTATTGTTGTGATACTCAAATTATATTGTCATCTTGATTTATGAATGCAATTTGTCTATGCCTGTGGAGGAGGTATGCTTAAAACTCTGAATATTTAATTGATGAAGATACATGGAGTCATCAGCATTTTTTTTTTAATGCAGCTGCTCTCATGGTAACAATCAAATTATTTCTTAAAGCCATTATCTATAGTGTGGTTTAGGCTGACTTTCTATTGTGTGTGCGTGTGTGTGTATTCTGGTCCTCTAACCAATTGTGCCTTCCTTATAGGGATGGTGTGGACGCCCGATTCCATCTGGGAATCCACCTCTAAGGCCTGCTTGCTGAGCCCCTGGCCCTGCTCACCCCCTGCCCTCAGCGAATGGCCTGTAGTCACCCTGGCAGCCTCGTTGAGCTTTGTGGTCACCATTTTTTGAGAAATAAAATGGTGATAGCAAAAATGTGCATATCTGCATATGCGTGGAAATGCACATTTTTGCGAGTGCACATATTTGTGTATGCAGAAATGTACATTGTTGCGAATGCACATATTTGTGCCTGCATGGAAATGCACATTTTGCAGAAATGCACATTTTTGCACACACACACAAACACACACACATTCACAAAATGTGCATTTTCACCCATATGCAAATATGAGCACTTTGCAATCACCATTTCATTTCTCAAACAATGGCAACTACGGAGGTCGACAAGGCCGCCAGGGTGAGTGTGGGCTGCTCGCCAGTTGCAGAAGGGCCTCGACCGTGGTCCGGAAATGGCGAGCTGGGTCGGGGCTGGGCGGACACCCAGAGAACCCGGCCAGGGGTGGGTTTGCACATCCTACTTGCTTATGAGATGATTGAAGAGGTAATGGCTGTGGTCCTTTGGTGTCTATAGATCTGCCTTCCCTAACCTAGTGCCTTCCAGAGATGCCTTTGATTAAAACTCCCGTCATGCATGATAATTGGTCATTCTGGTTTAGGCTGATGTGAATTCTGATCCAACAATCAGGATGGTACCAGGTTGGAGGAGACTGCTATATATGTGGTTTACAGATGCAAACTAGTTTCTTTGGTTCAGGTTGGGGGTTTACCAGAGTGGCAGCAGGATTGTGGCCTTCTTTTTCAATCTCTCTTTTAATATCTTTCAAGCAACTGCCTGTGAAGGCAGTAGTGGTTATGGGCTTATCTCCTCTCTTTCCCATCCATTATCCCCTCTGGTGTTAATTAATGTCTTGGCAGTTGCCTTACCACAGCACTAATTTAAAATACCAGAGAGAATGTGGTTGAAGAAGAGGTGGAAAAGAGAGGAATAGATGCCTACTGCCATTTTAGGTGCCCACTTTAAAACAAAGAAAAGGTTTTAAAAAGAGGGGAAGAAGAAGCCCAAATTGCCACTGGCACTCAAATAAGCACCACAACTGAATGAGACAGTCTGGTTCACCCTCCATTCCCTCTCCCAAATCATAGTCCATGTTTTTTTTTTGGGGGGGGGATGACGCAGAGAGACTGGATCTGCAGGGGACTCAATCTGGGACCTTCTGCATCCAAAGCAGGTGGTACAGGGCTGATCCCCAGCATCTCCAGGTAGGACCGTGAAAGACTCCTGCCTGAAACTCTGGAGAGGTTCTGCCAATCAGTGTGGACAATATTAAGTGTGTTGGACCAATGATCCAACCGAATATAAGGCAGCTTCCTATGTTCCTAACTAAGAGAGTTCCATGAGGCTGTCACTCAAAAGCAATCTGTTTTGTTCACTGTCTTTCATATGCTGCGGCTGACTTTGAACTTTGTGGCTTCCACAGAAGAAATGTACTGCAGCATTTCTATTGCTCCATTGCTTTTGAAAAATAAAAGCCTTGAGAATTCCAAGGACTGCAGACTGCAGAGAAAACACACACACACACATCTACCTCTGGAAGGTCTGCCAATTTTTCATTTCCAGCCAGGCAACTCTTCCGTAAAAGACAATGACTTAGGGGTGACATGTCACAGAGTCTGGGAAAATCAAATTTTCTCTAGGGGGGTATATGAGAAACCCAGCACTTTCCATTGCTTAGGACTATCTGTCAGAATATGGTTATCTTGTAGGGAGGCGTGGTTGTTTGAAAACTGCATATGTGTGATGGCTACTTGACAGCAGGGATGAATGGACACCCCCCCGTTTGGGTTCTCTGGGCACCCACTCAGCCACCGCGCCCACTCTTGTGCCCTCAGACTGACTCGAGCGCCCCCCCACCAAGCTGCCCACACCTACCCCGTCGTTCCCATGCCCACCATTTTGCCAAATAAATAAATAAATAAAGTGACTCAGGAACTTCCATAAATTTAATATTGTGCACATAGTGGCTGTAGAGGCCCCACCTATGCAATATTACAGGCATAAATGGGCCATGGTGCATTTGGTGACCGCAAGAACAACAGGCTCTCACAAATGGCTCAGGGTAAGTGCAGGCTGCTTAGTGAGCTTGAGGAGGGGAGGGAGTGGGGGCAGTAGCTTGCCGAGTGTAGCCTGGAGGTGCGAGCGGGGGAGGGGGAGTCCGTTGTACTCTCAGAATCAGCTGAGCACCCATGCCATCCCTACTCAAAAGGAGTGGGTGGATATTACCAAGGTGGCTGAACGTGCATGGTGGTAGGAACAGGATCACGCCTTCCTCTTCCATCATATATGTTCAGTGTAACTTTTAAAAAATAATTCTCCCAGGTCTTTTAACCAACTGTTCACTTTACTGTCCAATTGTATCTTGAAGCTGCACCTTAGACCTGTTTTTGTTTCCATGGATATTTTTCAATATTTTCAGTAATTTGTTGGTTTTGATATTTTAGACTTTCCTATTTTTTAAAACCATGTTTGTGGCTAATGAGTTGTCAGTGATATAGGTCACATATAGAAGGTGCAGTGTCAATTAAGAGAGTAGAAGACGAAGGAAAGTGAGAAGGCTGTGTGCTTGAGGGTGATGGAGAGATTATTCAGCCCTGGTCCTCAACTAAGGATGGGGGATAAATTTGTTCAGTTCGCATTTTAATGGGATTTATCTAATTTGGCACTTCTTAACCACTACACCCAGTGAAATTGAGGTATACTTTGAAATTCACAATTCTCTGAATGTTGCCATGAAGTTCTCCAGTTTTAAAGAGAGTGCATACAAATGTGTATACATTGGGGAAAATATTAGAAATGCATCGTATTAGGAAACATGCTTGCAAAAATGTATATCTTGGGCAAATATTCATAGAAAAATGCATGTATTAGGAGAAATGTATACAAAGATGCCTATGAAATTTCATGCAAACTTAAAAAAAAAATCCTCAAAGTTCGGGATGAACTGAATTCAAGATTTGAGAAATTGTTGAAGTTTGAGATGAACCAAACTTTACACTGGAAAATGAGTAATGGGGGGGGAGAGAAAAGGAAAAAAAAGTGGGGATGATGCTACTAAAGTCTGCAGAGTCCTTTTCTGGTGAGTCTTCTTGATGTGATTGCTTGGCTCAATCTACAGATCATCTTCATTTGGTCCTTGTGGCTCCATAAATATAGCATGTTTAATGGTTTTGTTTCCTGGAATGTTTGATGGTTTTGTGTTTGTCGTTTTGTGGAGACAAGCCATGTGAAAAAGACACATTTGTACTACAGCAGCCCAAAGTATATCTCACTAGTTTGCATGGTATCTCCACATGGCAACAGCTGTCATGTGGAGCCGGTTCTATTCAGCCTCTATGTGCTGAGCATATTGTTTGAATTTGGGATGGGAGAGAGAATCCCCCCCACACACATGTTAATACCAACTTACATAATTCACATTTCACGAACTAATATGTGAACCAATACACAGTTGTACTTTAATATCTGCACTTTTCTGATGTTTGCTATTCAATCTTCCAATCAAAGTAATGCATACATCTATATTATGGAACAGTGCCCGGGTGGGGGGAGTGCATATTCGTGAAAATAACAGACCAAAATGTTTTCCGGCTGAACATCAGGAAAAACTTCCTGACTGTTAGAGCAATACGACAATGGAACCAATTACCTAGGGAGGTGGTGGGCTCTCCCACACTGGAGGCATTCAAGACGAGGCTGAACAGCCATCTGTCAGGGATGCTCTGACTTGGATTCCTGCATTGAGCAGGGGGTTGGACTCGATGGCCTTGTAGGCCCCTTCCCACCCTACTATTCTATGATTCTATGAAAACACATCGTATTAGGGAAAAATGCTTGCCAAAAATATACGACACTAAGTGGTGTGCACAAATATGTATATTCGGAGACGAGCACACATCAATATGTACAAAACAAACAAACATGTACATTTTCATATGGACATATTTGGTTTTTTTGTTTTTGTTTGTTTTTTAAATGACATTGATACAGAAATGTGACAAGATACATGTATGGTTGGAAAAATAAGAAAGTGAGTGAAGCTCACTTATCCATCCGTATTTTGGAAGAAGACCCTTCTTCTTCTTCTTCTTCTTCATCATCCTCAACAACAATTGAATCAGTTGCAGGACTTTTCTGCGCACTTAAAGTAGGGTTATGATTAAGCCCTCCTCAGAAAGTTCACTAGCCTTATCAAAATCTATTTTGATTTCTTCAAAGCTCAATGTTTCTCCTTAGGAAGAACCTCCCCTCCCTTGAATTTCTTTGTATGTGATATTTCAACTGTAGTTAGTCAAGAAGAAAGAATAATGTATTCAGCTACAAGTTGCACATTTGTCTTTTGTATCCCTTTAAATGTGTGTTGATGTGAAAATGGCTTAAGTAGATTGTAGTGTAAAGAGCCCTTTAATTTACATGCTCTCCAGCATAAATCTTGTTTTACATAACAGTCCCATCTGGACCTTGCCAAATTGATGTGCCCCTTCCAAAATAATTCACCATGTAATTCAGTTTAACATAAACTTTATTTTGTACAAGGTCTCCTTCTAGCCCAAAACACTTAACAGAATTAAAATGGTACAAAACCCGCTTGTGATGAATGAAAGAAGCCGTGCTTTAGAGGCCCTCAGAATGGTGGACAAATTAAAGCATTCAGCATTGCAGGCAGGGGAGAGAAATCAAGTTGAGGCACCAAGGAAAAACAAGGATTGTGAAAAGTAAGGAGGGAAGCAGTGAAATATTGAATCAGGGGAGAGGAATGTTGGGAGGTAGATGGGAGAAATACTGCAGTCATGCAGAACATGAGACCTTGGGTCTTTTCATGAGGGATAGGGACAACATTTTCTGGTTTGCATTTTAATATGAACTGAGCTAATTCACCCTTCCCAATCTAATATGCAAACCGGGATGCAGTTATCAGCAAAGTTCTTGCACTTCTCAGAATTTTGTAATGCAGTTCTCCAGTCACAAAATATTAAAAATGTATATGCTCAGGGGAAAATTCATATAAATGTGTCTACATTAAGGGAAAATGCATAGAAAGAGCCATATGTTAGGGGGGAAATGCATAAAGTAATACATATTACATTTTGTGAACATGAATGTTTGAGCAAACTTAAAAAAAAAAAGGAAACTGATTCAGAAACAGGATGGGATGAACATGTGCTTGAGAAAAAAAAAAAGGACATTACAGAAAGAAAATAGATAGATTCATCCATCCCTACTTTTCACATGTTAAGTGAGTATATGGATGGTGTGTGTGTGAGTGTGAGAGAGAGGGGGGGAGTGTGATCGTGCTTGCTGCCACATGATCATCTGATGATATGAAAAAGAATTATGCATGTAGCATAGACTATCTCTGCGTGATCAGGAACCAGAAAAGTCAGGGCCCCAATTACACATACAGAGCGTCCATGCATAGGCTCTATTCAGACTTTAAAATAAACATGTAGGGGTCAGGAGTGGGGAGTATGGGTGTCATGTTCATTTCCTTACCATGTGTGCACTCAGCATGTGAAACAGGATCTACTGTAGCATAATGTCTAAGATCTAGTGGTGGATGGCTTTTCCCCAGCGCACTTCAGATTGGCTTCTAAAAGAAGCTCGGCTAGTTCATAAAAAACGAGGAGTGGAATAACTCAGCTTATTTTCCAAGCTAATCTGAGTTTGGAAGCAACAGTAGCTCTTGGTGGGGGAACATTCCCCAAGGACTACCAGGGCCTTTCTTCCTAACAGGCCAGCAGCACACCAAAGAAAGGAGGGAAGGAGAGATTCAGCGTCTTCCTTCTCATTGCCAATTCCCTGCTAATGCTGTGTTTATTTAAAGAGAAGGAGGGGATTATGATTGGCAGAGAAATATTTAGAATGGGCCTTAATGATCTGACAAAACTCTGGAAGGATGTGTGTCCATTCTGAATCAAGATGGAGAATTTGCCCACCACTATTACTGTGGCATGAGTCAGAGTTTGACTAGGGATGTACAGATTTTGTTAAATCTGTTACATCTGTGTTTAGTGGATTGTCAGGCATCTCTTGTTCTGTCATCCACTCATTGATGGAACTGTTTTTTTGCAGGAGAATTTTGTTCTACTTTCACTAATTCACATATGTGCTAATGCACACTTAATTAATGTGGAGTTATGAAAGTCCCCTCCCCCAATGGCTTTTCTTGCTTTAGTTTATGGGGGAAGATGCACATTTTTGGTTGGTGCTTTTTTTGTATGAATACAAAATTCTGGAAAACCTACAATTCCAGAAAGCTAAAAACAAACAAACAAACAAACAAACAAAAACAGTCTGCAAGTCCATGAAATCCATGCAACTCAGAAAAAGCCAGTCCACTGTGGTATCTGTGGGTTGCATTCTAGAAATCTGAACTCATTTGAATATGTTGTGGAGTTGTCTGACATCCCTAACACCCCCATGAGTCACTCATAATCTCATCTAGTGAGCTTCATGGCTGAGCAGGAGTTAGATCCCTGTTCTTTCTGGCCCAGATTCAGCCTTGTAGGTGCAGCCAATTTCCAAATTGCCCAGGACTATCCTAGGCATCTGGCAATCCTAGCAGCTGTCCACAGTAAGCATGTGCTTTGCTCTACAATGGAATCTTTGTCCCATGAGCTCTCCAATTTTGCAGGCTTAGAGGGATAAAAATGAGCATGTGAAATGTGGGAGATATGGAAAAAAAGATGTATTTGGGGCAGCTTTGAGTCATCACAGCTCATGATATGGGGCACTACTCAGAAAAAGTTCTGTCTCATTCTCCATTGCCTCCCCAAAGGCAGCATCTAAACAACTCTGTCAAGAAACATTAGAGGAGTTTCAGTGAAAAGACTGTGAGTAAATGATGTTGTAGTTGCCCAGCCTCCATAGTTCTCCCTGGAACACCTCCCAATGGTTATCAAGTATTAGTTCAAAATACTCCATTCCCTCAGTCCTTTCCCTCTTTCTTTCTTTTGCAAAATGGCAAAGGCTTACCGATTAGCTCATTGGCCAAACTCATTGAGATCCATCCATATTTATATATATATATATATATATATATATATATATATATATATATATATGTATATATATATAAAAACTTGGGATATCACCAACGTATAGACTTGCCACAACCTGGGATTTGTGTACACTTCCAAGGGATGATTCAGAGGATCCACTGAAAGTGAGACAACAACTTCCAGTAAGACCAGGCATTCTAGTTTCACCTCTCCTTTATCCCACACTAAAGAGATATCCAAGCACTTGCCAGGGTTACTCTCTTCTTGGGTAGATAGAGGGAAATTGTGGAGGAGACTTAGGAGTTTTTCAGATTTGCTGCTCCTTCACTGGTTCTCTGGAAAAGGACTTAAACTGCAGGTTTCACTTTGGACTCTTTCTGACCATGTTTGTCTTCATGATCTCATTGCTCACATTCTCTGGTATCGATTGCTCTTGCCTAATTACTTCCTGCTTGCTTTCTAACACTTTTGTGCTTGCAAGTGAGAGGTGTGAATGGATATAGCCATTGTGACTTAACCACAAACTGCTCATGATTGTTTCATCCTGTTATATGCAAAGCAAGTGGTGGCAAGACTTAGCAGCCTGATTTCCCAGAGGATGGGATCCCGAGATCTATAAACTAATCAGCAAGAATATAATATGGCTAGAATTCCTTGTTATTGCAGAATCTGGTTGTTAACCCTGGGTCTTGCTCAAGAGTCACTAGATTCTTGCTGTGGCATAATGAGTAAAGGCATTTGATGTCTCTACTTCTGATTCTGTATTTTATATTTGTCTTTGCTTGCCAAAGTTTTGATGCATTAATATAGTTGCTTCTGTGTTTGCAACACCCCCCCCCCCGCATGACAACAGATAACTATTTTTCATGCGATGACAGTATTGCACTAAGTAGCAACTGCAGATTGGCATTTTCTCCACTAGGAATGGATGACAATTTCATTTCGACTGAATGTTTCTACAAATGAACTGAACGTTTATACTCAATTTGCAACTCCCAAACCAATAGGTGGAGCAGATCAGACTTGAGCACAGAAATCCGCACTTGCGGAAGTTTTTGATGCAGAAGGGGGGGGGGGTTAGAGGGAAGTACTACCCCTCCCCCCACACACACATATTATGGTTGAATTGATTGCAAAAAGTGCACACATTTGGCAAAGTTCATATGGAAATGCATGCATGGGAATTTTGCTCAGACATTCAAATGAACACATTTGGTTGAGGGCCACATTCCTTCCTGGGTAATCTGGTGGGGGTGGGGGTGTTGAGAGTGCACAGGGCCTGTAGGCAAAGCCAGAGCCAAAACTAGGTGAACCACCCTTTCTCTCGCTCTCTTTTGCCACCCCTTTCTCCCTCCTCTTTCCCTTCCAGAGGGCTGTTGGGAAAGGCACAGATTGCTCAGCCAGATGTCTGAACTGATCACATTCAGAAGGTTTTTGAAATTAGGCTAGAGTAGGGATGTATGAGAAATTTATTTCAGATCGTTTCTGATCAGGATTTTATCCAGTTTGCACCTTCCAAACCAAAGACAGACTTGGATGCAACCTGCAGTCAAAGTCCGTACATTTCCAAACTTGCAATGTGATCCGAAGAAGACGAAGAAGAAGAAAGCATTTCACAGCATGCATGCATTTCAAAAATATGTACATTCCAAAACTGTGTACATTTCAAAAATACACACAATTGATGTTTACATTTGGGGAAAACACATCCCATCTGATACAGATTCAGGTAGGAACAGGCTTTGAGATGGAATTTGGAATTCAGAGAACTTCAGTGAGTACAAATTTTGCTGATTCACACATCTCTAGCCAACAGCCACATGAAATCAGTGTGAGGTCTGCAGGTTACCCACACCTGACATAAGAGCTTGGGGCCTGATGTTTCCCCCATGCACCTTCATTGAATGCATGTGTCAAAGGGGTTCCAGCCTATGTAAAGAGAATTCAAACTTAAAGCAACAGAATGTATGTATGTGTGTGTGGCAGGGGGAGCTAGTACAGAATAGTATTGATATTCTTTACAGATGTGTGAATGCACTTTCATCTTGAATGGCATTCAGCATTACAAAATGCTATGGTGGTGTTATTGCCTTAACTCGAATGCTGACAATCCTTGTATGTGTGTGCTGTGTGTCTGCATAAATCAATTTCAATTTAAGTTCCTTTCTGCATGGTTTTCATTTTATTTAGCATATGTTGACAATTCTTTGAAAAGTCCTTTGTGGGTATTACTCGACATCCTTCCAAGTAGGTCAAACTGCACAAAAGATGCATATTTTCCTATAAATATTAAGTGTGCCTTCCACAGGTTAGTGCTTTTGGAGACCATTTTCCAGCACTGTATGTTAGTGTGACCTCTGGAAAAAAGGCGTGTTGTTGTTTTTTTCATTCTTTTTCTCAATGCAAACACACGTTATTTACCACCACCTCCTCACCCTACAAAAAAGCAATGCCAACATTCAAAACTATGGATTTCATGGGAACAGGGATCGGTCACTCCTGATAAAAAGAAATATATATTTTTAGCTTGATGAAATAACGATTAAGATAAACAAATAGCTATTCCCTCTTTTCACGTGACCAGCAGTTTTATGTGTGAAGAAAACAGAGTGTCAAAGTCTTCTTGTTTGTGGACCTGAAGTGCCTTTCTCCTGAATTTCACCTTCCCTTGGCTGTTGCATCCATTCAGTTCACCCATGAGTGTGGAAGATTTACTCTTGAAACTGTAAAAAAAAAAAAAAAAAAGTGACGATGTGCAATAAGAGTATTGGGATCGGGTATAGGAATTTCAGGTCCAAAACATACAACAAATTGGGGTAGGAAGAGTGCAGAGGCATTCTTGATAGTTTGTCCCATAATGGTCAAACTTCGTTCTTCTCAGGAGGATGTATCAGAGAGACCAGGTCCAAACTTGGTTTCAGATACATTTTGAGTTTCTGTTTCGTTTTCATTTGAAGTGAATGTAACTAGACAGACATAGGTCACTAGTGTCCTCAAAGTAGTCTGCCTGGGTTTTGTTGATCTTTGGGGGAGTCCTTCTCTCAGACCTGCCACCATCAGCCCTGCTTGGTAGGGATGTAAGGAAGTCTTCTCAGTGGCCTCTCTCAGCCTCTGGAGCTCCCTGCTCAAGGGAGGCTAGGTTGGCCTCCTTTATATTGTTCTTCTGTCAACAGACAAATACTTCTTGTTGTTTTGTTTTTAATTCAAGCAGGGCTTTCGTATTTAATTCAAGCAGGCCTTTCTGGCATGTTGCTGAATGGGTTTTTAATTGGTCGGGTGCTGCTTAGGGATGTTGGAGGATTCTGCCATGGACTCCGGTGAGGCCAGATTCTAAAGAATCCAGCCCCCCAGAGTCCATGGCGGAACAGACTACCCTCCCGCCACCCCCCGAAATCCCCCCCAGAATGGACCTACCTGGTGGAGGTGGCAGCTCCGGCAGTGGCTCCGGGTTATCTTCCGGCCACTGCCAGGCTGTGGCCACAAATGGCGGCTGCTACGCCGGCCACCATTTGCGTCCCTGCCAAGCTGTAATAGGCTAAGAAAGTATCTACATAGCCTATTACGGCAAAAGACAGGGACGCAAATGGCGTAGCGGCTGCCATTTGCGTCCCTGCCTTTTGCCGTGATAGGCTATGTAGATACTTATGTGGCCTATCATGGCTTGGCAGGGACACAGATGGTGGCTGGCGTAGTGGCCACCATTTGCGGCTCCAGCCCAGCAGCGGCCGGACGTCCAGCTGTGGCCAGCCCTGGCCGGCGGCTCAGCGGCCTTGCTGCAGAGTGGAGATGGCCGGGGAGGATTCCTGGCCAGGGAGGGACGGATTGCCTCCCCCCCCCACTGCGGACTGCCAGCCGGAACAGGGTGTTTCGCACACCCCTAGTGCTGCTTATTTCTTTTATTGTCGTGTTTTCAGTTGCCTTTTTTAGTTTATTTGTTTTTCATGTTTTAATTCTTTAAAAAATGTTTTCAATGTGTATTTTATTATTGTTAGCTGACTCAAGATAATATATACATTTTTGTGTACACTTTCCCCTAATATCTGTATATTGTATGCTTTAAAAAAATAATAAAACAAAAAATTTGCATCACAAAATTTGAAACTATCAATGAATAACTGTTTTAGGGAGCAATCCTATGGCCGCTAGTCAGCAGCTAGATGGCTATAGGATATGTGGTTTTCTGGGTACTGACCTTGGAGCCCACATTCCGAGGGTGGTTCCTGGAGAACCGACCTTCTCCTAGGGATGGCGGATAATTCCGCCATGGACTCCAGTGAGGCTGGATTCTAAAGAATCCACACACACACACACCCCAGAGTCCATGGAGGAATGGAGCACTCACCTCCGCCTTCCCGCAGAATCCGTCCAGGTCAGATCCCTCTCGACATTGATCCTGCGGAGACAGCTGCCTGCTCCGCATCACTGGTGAATGTCTATACTGCCGGCAGCCATTGCTGTGCCGTATTGCTGTATAAGTAAGTCTCCGGAAGGGTGCCATTTGCTGCCGTAAAGCTGGTAGATTAGCCTAAATGCAGCCATAAATGGCTGCATTTAGGCTAATCTACCAGCTTTATGGCAGCAAATGGCACCCACTATGCCATTTGTGTCCGGAGACTTACTTATACAGTGATATGGCATGGCAATGGCTGCTGTCCGCCCGTATCGATGAAATTCACCAGCAATGCGGAGCTGGCGGCCGGCTCCACAGGATCGACACAGAGCAGAGCCAGCCTGGACGGATTCCAGGGGGAGGGATGGATCACCTCTCCCCGCGGGCGGATTCCCCTGTGGAATGACAGGTAGGGAATCTGCCCATCCCTACCTTTTCCCACTTCCATGCTGCCTTGCAGGCAGCCTGGAACAGCCCTGCAATCTGCACTAGGAAGAGGATCATGGAGTGGCAAAAACAGGGCATTCTGTGGGGTGTTCCGGGGTGGGGAAGGCAGAAATGCCGATACAACACATCCTATGTGTTGACTGGCAGCCTCCTCCCCCACTCCACCGTCCCATGGCTAGACAGCCAAAATCAGCTGTCTAGCCACAAATGCAGGGCAGGAGAAGCATGGAATCCCCTCCATGCTTCTCCTGCCCTGCATTGGATAAACGTTCGCCTCTGTTCGGAGGTGGCCACCTAGCCCCATAGGATTGTGCCCTTAGTTAATTTATTGGTTCAGGGAGTTGCAGTTTTCTCCCCCATTCCTAGAAAAAGGTTGGTTTCTTACAGTGGTACTAGTTGCCTTCATTTTCCAATAGAAAAGGCCAATGCTGATGGATAGCCCTGGGTCTACCCTGGAAAAGTGGTGAGCAGAGCCGGCCTATCTGGGCCTACCCTGAAATTAAACCGTAACTTGTTCACAAGTGAACATATGGACATGGCTATTGTATTCTCTAAAGGCCTTGTCTAGACTTGCGCCAGCTACTTGCCACGTGTTTTTCCCACCCGTTACTGCTAAATCTTCACACAGGGGCCAGCTTGACTTTTAAAAGCCCACAAACGTGTGAGCTACCCTCACATAAGGATGTTGGAGAAATTTGAGATGGACTAAAATGAGTTCAGATTCCTAAGAATACAACCTGCGGAATCCGCTGTGGAGTGACCCCCTCAGGCTGTGCAGAGTCCATGGACTTCTGGATTTTATTTTACTGTCCCGAAATTCACACATATATATATTCATAAGAAAATGCTCAAGTTTCTGCTGAGGAAAAGTTGAATGGAATGGGGGACAATAATACACTAAATGTTACATACTGAGGTAAATTATGTAAATTGTTACAAAATCTCTTATGTAATTATTTACATATTTTTCCGTATGACCAAAAAAAAAAGAAAGGAGCATCGGTCTGTGAACAGACAATGGAACAAAAGGCACCTGACAATCCGCGAAACACAGACGGAGTGGATTTTACACAGTTTGCACATCCCTACCCTCATAGGCTTCAAATCAGCTCTGACTAACCATGTTTGTACCTCAAAGCAACAGTATCTGGGGAAAAAGAGAGGAGCAGCAAATCACCAGCAATTTCCATCATTAACCGAATGCAAAATAGTATTTGAAACCCCTGATTGTTTCCTGCACATATTGCTTAGTGCCCTGAAGGGAATTGAAAGCTTGTTGTAGAATCTGTTAGAGGGCCTGATCATAAAGGCAATGGGAGGAAAAGTCCCATTGATTAAATGGGGGCTGAAAGGGGGACATTATCTGTTTATACCTTTCTTTGAAAGGTGAGCTGGTCTCCAGGGCTGCTATTTTCCAGGGTTAATAAGTGGCTTTTCTCCACTAAAAAGCGAATAGAAATGGAACTTTTATGTTCCTCGACATTCTCTTTTGTGTTCCACAGCATCACTCTCTGATCAATGCACTAAAAACTTAAGCATCAGCACTAAAAATAAGACGTTCTTGGGGTGGGAAGACATGGACAAGAGCATCTACATGGTTTGCCAGAACATTTATGGGTGTTTCGAAGCCACCCCCTCCCCCACCCTGAAATAATGTGCTGACATTTTACACTTTCCTACTGGCATTATCTTTTATGGGATAACTGCTGTAGGCAGAAGGTAATGAACTGCTAAACTTTGTGTGTGTGTGTGTGTGTGTGGAGTTCCTGTTCTCTCTGTGGGGCAAGTTCTCTTGAGTTTGTTTGTTAAAGCTTATGCTTTCATGTTCACAAAGAGCAAAGGTGCAAGAAAGGTGGATCATTTGTTTCAAGGGACCCCCCCCCCTTGTGTTTCTATGGGGCTGTGGGGTGGGGACAGGCTTTCAGGGATCAATTTCAAATAAGTTTATCTGGTTCTTGGAAAAAGCCATAAGGGAGATTCAACTCTGCATCCTTGATTAGTTTAAAGAAGAGTACAGTTTGAGCACAGACTGGAAGCGAAGCTTTTACTCCAGCAATAAAAGTTTATTTTATTTCCCATTCTCCTTGCTAATAGCTGCTATTACTCTGAAACTATCCTGCTAGTTTGTAGTCAGTAAAAAGGCCAAAGATGACCCCTCCCCCCTGCTACAAATTGTGTAAAAAACTAAACTTGCTAAGCCATTTCCTGAAATAGAACTTCCAGGATCTCTCTGTCAGTGAGCACTTTGCCTCCCATGTAAAGCATAGATTTTAGGACAAGAGGAAAAATGAGAAGGATGGTCACAATCTGAGTGCACAATTTGTTAGGGCCAAAACAGATATTACTTTAAATGTGTGTCTAGCAGCAACATATTATTATTATTATTATTATTATTATTATTGATAATAATAATAATAATATTAAACTCTAGGTGTATGTATGGGGGAGGGGGGATTATGAGGTGAACTGTGCCTACTCTAGAGTAAAAATGGGAGGAGGCATAACAGCTAGGCGCATATTTAAATTAATACCTGTTTTGGCCCTCAGGAAGTTATCAGTGGGGAGGGCACAATAAATGCACTTGGTTGAGATTTGTATGTGGTTATTCATATTGCTTGTTTGTGTTGTTGTTGTTGTTTAATACTGATAATTCATGGCTCTTGCTCTGGCTTGATGGCTGCCTATGGTTCATCCCTGGTACTGCCCTGAGAAAGTTTTGCTAATCTTCTATAACCTTTTCTTTTTTTCAGTTTTTCCTCAAAATTCCTTAGGGTTTAGTCTGAGCTGAAATTTCCAAATTGACCTCAGCTTTTTCCCTTGCAACTAAGATCTGTGGTGATGTCACTGAACAACCTATGTCTCATCCAGTAGCAACCTCTAACCAGAGCCCTTCAGCCATTAAGATACTGTATCTATATATCTAGTTCCATGGATTTTGGACTGGGACGTATGATAATTGCAATACGATGATGATGATGATGATGATAAAGAATTTTATTTTATTAGAACTTACCCCTTTCACATCCCTGAACATGAAGACATTTTTCAGACAAAGCTCCCATATTCCTAAACATGCAATCGCATTCACAAAATGTGCAAAATGTGTTCAATAGAACAATGTGAACTTTAAATGCCAATTTTGAATATATATATATATATATATATATATATATATATATATATTCATGTTTTAGTCCAGGGGTTGGCAACTTGTAGCCTACATCTCCCAACATCCCTCACCTCACTATTGGCTAGGCTGGCTAGGGCTGATAGAACTTGTAGGCCAAAACGTCTGGAGGATAGCAAGTTGCTCATGCTTGCTTTAGTCAATGGGGGCATTCCATAGATTTCAGATAGGTATTTATTACTTACTATTGAAGGGAATTCTAGAAAGAAAAGGCACATTTGAAAACAAATCTTTTTGATAGATTAAAGGTTGCCTTGTGGATGTGATAGATTGAAATATTTAGTGGTTATTCACCCCAGTGTCAGTTGTCAATCCTGCAGCTGGACATGATCCAGGCTCTGGGGCATTTCATGCTATAAGTGAGATTAAGTGGCATTACATCAACATTTCCTCTCTCGGCTGGTTGGGAAGAGTCATCCAACAGCTTTCCATGCCTACCTATCAATGAAATAAAACACTTCTATCTTGCCTTTTGCTTTAGTACCCCACCACCCCATCCATGACTCAGGGATGGGCATATGAGTGATGCTTGAGATCACCAAGTTTTTCCAGACATCATCTTGCTACGCAGCTTGTGTCCGAATCCCATTCACATTTGTGATCACTGCTCGCTTTGCGTAAATTGTGCAAAGATAAATCACCCAAACTTAATTAGGTCTGAAATGTATATGAGAGTTTGACATCACACTCCCTTCGGAGCTGTTGAAATGAAACAGTAATATTGATTATCTCATAAAGGATAATTTTTAGCAACAAGCTCCTAGACGTTGGCTCTGGCCACATAGTTTGTTCCACAAAGGAACAGTTGGTCCTGTTTAGTGGTTCACCATTGTGTTGTTGCAAACATCCAATGGAAGTCAGTTGAAAGTGGTGGATTGTTTGTTTGTTTGTTTGTTTGTTTCCTGAATTAATCGAAGGTCTAAAGACTAGGGATGTACGAAAGTCACTTACCTTTTCACAGGGGTGATTCGCGGTGGGGGGGAGGTGCTTCGCTTCTCCCCCTGAAGCTCGGGCGAGGGGGGGGAGGTGTCCTGCCTCGCCCAGCCAAAATTCAGGCCAGGGGGGGAGGCGCCTCACCTCGCCCGACCAAAATTCAGGCCGGGGAGAAGCGCCCCGTCTCCCCGGCCACGAAAGAAAAAGTAAAAAACAAACAAACAAACAAAAACCCGTGATAGGCTACGTAATGATTAACGTATCCTGTCATGGCTAGATTTCCAAAGTCACCCGTGATAGGCTACGTTAATCGTCACGTAGCCTATCACGGGTGACTTTGGAAAAAAAAAGCGCGTACGCAAATGGCGGCGGCCCATGGGCTTATTTTGGCACGTCTAGTCTACGTAAAGATTTATTTGCGTTGCCCTTATTTTCGCCGTAGTCTACGTAAATCTTTATGTAGACTAGACATGCCAAAATAAGGATTGCAAATGGCGGCACCCATGGGCCGCCGCCATTTGCGTACACGCTTTTTTTTTTCCCAAAGTCACCCGTGATAGGCTTAGGGGTGGACGAAAGTCACTTACATGTCCTCGAAGCTTGTTTGCGGTGGGGGGGAGGCGCTTCGCTGCTCCCCCCGTGAAGTTCAGGACGGGGGGGAGGCTTCCCGCCTCGCCCGGCCGCGAACTCGAAAGTTTTTTTAACCCCCCCCCCCGTGATAGGCTACGTGATGATTAACGTAGCCTATCACGGCTAGATCTGCAAAGTCAGCCGTGATAGGCTACGTTAATCATCACGTAGCCTATCACGGGTGACTTTAAAAAAAAAAGCGCGTACGCTAATCTACGCTAAATCTTTACGTAGACTACAGCGACCAAATAAGGAATGGGAATGGCGGCTCCCTATGGGGCCGCCATTACCCATACGCGCTTTTTTTTTTAAAAAAAGTCACCCGTGATAGGCTACGTGTCGATTTACGTAGCCTATCACAGCTGACTTTGCAAATCTAGCCGTGATAGGCTACATTAATTGTCACATAGCCTATCACGGGGGCTTTTTTTTTTTCCTTTTATTGGAATGGTGGCGGCAGCAGCCGGTCGAAAGACCGGCTGCCGCTCCCGCCCCGCACGAACACCCGCCGAACCGCCGGCTGGACCCACTGCCGGGAGGGACATTCGGCAAAGGTAAGTCCCATCCCGGGAGGGGTGCAGGGGGCAGGGGGGGTGCGGAAGATTTCTCCCCGAAACTTGTTCGGGGGGCCGAACATGTTGGCGCTTGGCCCCCCGAAGTTTCGGGGAGAAATTCTCCGCCATCCCTAGATAGGCTACGTGACGATTTACGTAGCCTATCACGGCTGACTTTGGAAATCTAGCCGTGATAGGCTATGTAAATCATCACGTAGCCTATCACGGGTGTGTGTTTTGTTTTTTTTACTTACTGTTTTATTTTGTAATGGTGGCGGCGGCAGCCGGTTGGGAGACCGGCCGCCGCCCCCGCCCCCCACGAAACGTCACCGAACCGCTGCCGGGACCCGCCGCCGAGAGGGACATTCGCTGAAGGTAAGTCCCATCCCGGGGGGGGCGGGGGGCTGGCGGAGAATTTCCCCAACACTTTCGAGGGGCCAAATGCCTCGGCACTCAGCCTCCCGAAGATTCGTGGAGAAATTCTCCACCATCCCTACAGACACATGCTGGATTTCTGCTGCAAAGCTGAGCATGACTGGTCCTGAGATCATTAGGGAACCATATGCAATCTGTTTTGAGCTTTTTAGAAGAAGGGAAAGTTATAAGAGTAATGGATATAGCTCTTTTAATGTGCAACTGCTTTTCAGGATGCTAGGATGGTAAAGCTGATCAGGAATGACTTCAGTGGGTGTCAGGTTTGGGCACTTGCCAAAGCCCCAAGACCAGCAGAGGGGCCACTTCCATAATGGTGCTACCATTTTCCAGTTAGCAGAGAGCATCCAAAGAGATCAGTTCCAGCCTGAGATAAGTCTCAGTTTGCATGTTTTCCCTCTTCTAGGTTGGGATGCTGTGCCAAGAGCCAGCATTGAACCCAACAGTGACTTGCTAGTTCCTGAGCAGACATTTTAACCTATGCCATGTGTTTGCTCACTTGAAAGTGGCTTACAGCCATTCCCCTCAACCCTATTTTGCTCCTAAAACAGGTGACCAAAGAAGAGGATGTTGTTCGGAATTTACAGTGTTCTCTCTCTTGCCACTGTGCAATCTCAACCAGAACCAAAACATGTGAGATTAGGTGAAGCAGTTTCCAAAGCAATGTTTGTTCATTCCAGCAGATGTGATCCCTCTCATTTCAGATATTCAAATTCTTCTAATCCCAGCAATACATACACATACCACAAAAAACAAAGACAAGTACTCCAGCAGAAATTTCAGAGATTGTACCAAGGATTTGTACTGCACACATGCGTGGTGGGATGTAACTTCCCACGTTCATCCACTCACAGTGAAAATGGCAGCACTTGGAAATTAGTTATGGGTTCCTTGACTGTCTCTGAGCTCTGGTAAATGCTCAAGCCTCATCCACAGCAGGATCCTGGCATCAAATTGGTCTCCTGGATGTAAAATTGTAAATTCCATCTATTGGTACTGATTGGCCTTCAGCCAGTGTGGCATAGTGGCAAGAGTGTCGGACTGGGAGCTGGGAAATCCAGGTTCTAGTCCCCACTCAGCCATGGAAGCTCACTGGGTGTCTTTGGGCCAGTCACAGACTCTCAGCCCAACCTACCTCATAGGGTTGTTGTTGTGAGGATAAAAAGGAGAGGAGGAGGATCATGTAAGCTGCTTTGTGTTCCTTGCAAGAAGAAAAAAAGTGGAATATAAATGCAATAAATAAATAAACAAACAAACAAACTATAGATCTTCAGATTTAGAGGCATGGTGGGGCCATAGGTCACTGAGTACATATTCAGCATGCAAAAGATCCCAGTTTCAATTCCTGGCATTTTTAGTTAAAATGATCAGGTGACTGGGAAAAATTTTTGCTTAGCAATGGGCAGCCACTGCCTGTCAAGGTAGACAATATTGAATTAGATGGACAAATATTATGATGTGATATAAGGCAGCCTTCTATGTTCCTATGAAGATAGCTAACCAGGATCTCCTGAGTTGGTTCATTCTTTCCGTGCCACCTTTTGTTAGATTTTGTTGACAAATGTGCCAACATGTTGCATACTTTACCTTTCCTGATAATCTGAGATTGAAATCAACAGAAGCCATTTGTTCTTTTCAGTTACCATTAATTAGCAGGATTTATGGAACCCTTTCAGGGGTGGTTTCAGGAATTCTCTCTCCCTCCTTCTAGCATAACCCCAACTTTGTTGATAGAATTATGTATGGAGAGAAGGTTGTTGTTGCCATCCATTTCCCCAAAGTGCCTGCTAATTAACACAATGAAATAATGCTGTTACAAGCTGCAATGCCCTTGATTTTATTGCCTTAATAGTCTGCTATGCAAATCATAAGAACTTCAAATCAACAAGTACACACACACTCGCACACACGCACACACAGAGCTCTGTGTCATGATTTTGTTAGCAGCTTTTTAACCTCCTCCTCATCCTTCTCCTCCTTCTCCTTCTTGGAAATATTTGGGAAGTATCTAGTCACAAGAGCTGGAATCTAGTGGTGCCTGTGGACACCAAACACTTCTTTTGGCACCTGCCAGCCACCCTGTCCCTCTGTTGTTGTTATTGTTTTTAAAATTGTATTTCTTTAAAATTAAAATGAACTAACTTTGGAGTCTCTGCCTTATTCTTGGACAAGTTGCTTTTCCTTTCATCTCACCAGTTTGCCATTTGGGTAATGAGCATTTTGTGATCAGGTATGGTCACAATGGCAGGCATTTTATAAATGGGGAAGACCCCCTCCCCGCAGCCCACAACTTCCTCTAATTGCACAACATCCTCAAACTCTGCAAAAAAAATTTTGGGGGGAACCTCACAACTTTCTCAAAATGCACATCTTTGAAATTTGGGAATTTGCACAAATTTGGGATTTTTAAATTTTTTTGCACACCTTCATGTTCATTAGATGTTCATTTTGCACCATTTCTCCATTCAAATGAACCAACAGCAATTGCAAATGTGAGTGCAAGATCACTTACCTGGTTCTGTTCCGGGGCATCTGCTGGGGGAGGGGAGGCGATCTGTCCCTCCCCCTGGAATCCTCCCTGGCCAGCTCCACTCCATGGGGAGTCTGCAGAGCCACTGGCCGGCTCTGGCCACTGTCGGACTTCCAGCCGCAGCCGGTCTGTGGACACAAATGGCGTCCGGTGTAGGGGACGCCATTTGCGCCCCTGCCGTTGACTGTGATTGGCTACGTAAATATTTACATAGCCAATCATGGCCAATGGCAGGGACGCAAATGGCATCCACTACACCATTTGTGTCCCTGCTCTTTGCTGTGATAGGCTACGTAAATATTTATGTAGCCAATCACAGCCAACGGCAGGGACGCAATGGCGTCCGCTATGCTGGACACCATTTTGTTCTGCAGCCCAGCAGAGGATGAAGACAGCAACCTGGACCAGCTGCTGCCAGGTAGGTTCCATCCCGGGGAGGGGGGGATTTTGGGCGGGGTTAGTCCATTCCGCCATTGACTCCAGGGGGCCTAACTCCAAAGAATCCGGCTTCATTGGAGTCCATGGCAGATTTCTCTGCCATCTCTCATAAATTAAGGAGTGACAAGCAGTGGGCTGATGTTTGGAGAATCTTGGTGAACTCAAATATCACTCATTTTCTCATCTAGGCAGCTCCTCAAAGAAAGTGGGGTTAACGGCAGGCCTAAATCAGTCAGCTTTCATAAAATCTCAAGACAATGTCTGCATGTTGCTGAGACAGCAGCTGTTTCTCAGTGAGTCCCAGCTGGTATAGAGCTGTCCAGGGTCCTAACAGACCCCCTGCTTCCTGCTGGAATGCTTCACCCTTCTAGCAAGTGTTACTGCTTCAGGGCAACTGTCTGGAGAACCTGAAGCCAAGTTAGACAGGACAGTATTGATCACAGCAGTTTCTGTGCTGTGATCATGAATGGTAAAAATATTCACAAGGGTTTAACAGTTGGTGATATTTATTTATTTATTCATTGCCAGCTCCACTATGGTGAGATGCATGCAGAACATTAAATCTTTAGGAATCATGTGAATGGCTTTTTGCCACTATCACCCCTTACTTTGATTGGAGTTGGGTTATGTTCCAAAGGTGAAGAAACACACATCCATAGCTGTGAAACTATTATAACACAACTCCCAGCTCAGGATGGGAGTGAAATTTGTCTGGTTCACATTTGTAGACCTTGAAATGTGGCCTAGAAATAATAACAACAACAACAACAACAACACAACAGCAATAATAATAAATCTAATTTGCACTTCTCCAACCAATAAGCAAACCAGAATGCAATTATCCTCTCCAAATGTTGTGCTTCAGTTCTTCAGTCAAAAGAATGCATACAGAAATGGGGAAATTGTGTACAAAAGGGCATATATTAGGGGAAAGTGGTTGCAGGAATGTGTATATTAGGGAAAATTGCCTACAAACTTTGTTCACATTTTTGTGCACTTTAAAATGTTTATGAATTTCCATTTTTACCTTAAAGAAACATTTAAAAACTGGTGTAGAAGAAATTGGATGAAATTAACATGTGCCAGGGTGGGGGTGGGGGGAGTGGATGTTATAAAAAGTGAAACAGACAGACTCAACCATCCCTATTCCCAGACAGTCTTACTTTAATTTATTCCAGTGGCAACAACGTTGGAATCCCAGAGAAGAGACTTGCCAGGGCTTGGTAGTCTTTAGTGTAGGTTGTCACTTTGGTCACTGATAACCAAAAATGTGTGCTTTAACTGATGTTTAAACACCCATATATTGGCTTAATTGATCAGTGCTTCTCAGTCAGTGACAAGTAATAGCTGATTGCCACTGTCTCTAAAAAAATAGCTCATGGCCAGATTCTTAATGTAATATCAATTTCTCAAATTTTTAGTGTTAACTGTTTGGTAAGCATTGGCCTCATCTGTTGACCTCATGATACCACATACTGTTTATGTTTGTGCCAGTGGAACTTCACTTGCCAAATATGGAATCTTTAGTAGAGGTAGCTGAAACTATGTAAAGATAAATTCAGCAGTAAATCTTCATGAGGCAACTGAAGGGTAAAATGCTAGAGATACACAAGAACAACACACTATTTGATCGTTCCGAATGTGTGGAGCATGTGACATGACCCAGGAATTATCCAGTCTAGACTTCCATTTTTTTTCTCTGTTTGTGTTTACATTGACACTGTTAATGCCAGTGGACTCGAACTGCCAAAGGTTAATTTCCTTCATACTGGGTTGGATCATGTTGGCTAACATTTATTTAACACAAAGGCATGGGATACAAGTCAATGCTAGTGATATAATTCCTCTTTGACAGAAGAAATCGGTGCGCACATCTGTAAGGCCTCGGGCCTGTAACGTGAGTAACAACGAGACTTACAGATCCATAATGCTCTTTGCTTTCATTCATTATTAAGTGCAATTTCCTTGCTAGTGGGCCTCTGAGCTTGTGAGATGAGTCAAAGGTCAATATCGCTGCCTCACCACATTCCATGCTAACAAGCTCTGAACCGTTTATCTTATCAGGGCCTACAATGTGCCTGAGAGGTGAGGCTCTGTTTATGGTAAGCTACAGGTGTCTATGCTAGAAAAGTTCTGATTGTTTTCCTTCTGAACAAGCATTATTAGTCTATGCTGGGGAAGTTGCAAATGAACTCTAATTAACACTTGCTCCTGTCATGCTGCCTCATTGCTAACATGTATGGTATAAAACCCATTGTACCCCTTGGCTCTGGGTTCAGAGAAGCTGTCTGATCCAACCATTGGGTACGCCTGTGCACTGTAAGTACTTAATAAAGTCTCCTTGTAAGTAAACCTGGATCTGGCTTATCACTTCCACAGCACCTCCACACCTTAGCAGCCCACGGCCGGGGCATACAACATCTCATAAAAATAACAAGTATTTATCTGCAGTACTCAACTGCAAATATTTAGTAGTTAATGTGTGTGTGTGGAGGGGTGAGTTTTGTAGGCAATACTGCAATTACATAAAGAGGTTTGGAAGTAGGGACGGCGGAGAATTCCGCCATGGACTCCAATGAGGCTGGATTCTAAGAATCCAGCCCCCCAGAGTCTGTGGTGGAACAAAAGACTCACCTCCG